>NC_084653.1:1112500-2312500 GCF_019802595.1 Syngnathoides biaculeatus
TTCTTCAGGTATCTTTTTTACCCACTAATATTCTCTTGAATAAGTTGGTCAAAAACTGCACAGCCACCTCTCCAAATCAATCGAGAGCCTGTCTCACCTCTTTCTGAAAGGCTGCACAACATTCTTCCTTACTCATCTTACACCACATGGTTCTCTGGTCTACCTTTGTCTTAATCTACCTCCCTACCCCCAGAGTCTTCCTACACACCACCATCCTATGATGTTGAGCAACACTCTCCCCTACTATTAACGTACAGTCAGTAACCTCCATCAGATGACATCTGCACAAAATGTAATCCACTTGCCTGCGTCTACCTCCGCTCTTTTAGGTCACCCTATGTTCTTGCCGCTTCTGGAAAAAGGATTTCAGTACTGCCATTTCCGTCCTTTTTGCAACGTCCACCACTGTCCCATAAAGTTCCATTCCTGGATGCCGTACTTACCCATCACTTCTTCACACATCCAACGTGTGGGGGCATAGTCTCTAATCCCATTATACATAACTCACTCAATTTCAAGTTTCACCGTCATCACTCGATCTGATTCTCTTGTCACCTCCAAGACATTCTTAGCAAGCTCTTCCCTAATAATTTAAATCTTGCCCCTAACCTTACTACCTTTCCACCTGATGTCTTGGATACTTAATATATCAACCATTCTCTTTATCATGTCAACCAACTCCTGAGCTTTTCCTTTCAAAGTCCCTACACTCAGTTGTAGGCTGTGTGCATTCCTCTTCTCCTGCTTAAGAATCTACTTTCCTCCTACTCTTTGTCTTTGAGCCACAGTAGCTGAATTTCCACAGAGGTCCTGCAGGTTAATAATGGTGCCGGGGGTGAGCGTTGTTAACCCGGGCCATGACCAATCCGGTATGGGATCGGCCTACAGATTGTGCTAGCTTGTGCCCCCATTGGGCTGCATTAGAAGGCACATCTGGCATAATATTTATCAATTTAACTTTTGTATAGCTACTATTTTTAGCTTTAAAATTATTGTGGTGGTTTGTCAAGGAGTTCTAGAGATAATGTTGTTGTTGTTTTACCTTTAATAATTAATAAAAAGATAAAGAAATATAATAGATTTGAAACAGGTTAAAAGGTAAATAATGTAGTGAAAAGTTCAATGAAAAAGTCAGTCTCTACCCTGTTCTTGAAAACATGCAAGTTCTCTGTGGCCCTGAGTTTCTCCAGCTGGCTGCTCCACAAACTGTAAAACTGGAACAATTTCTCACCCTGTGAATGCTTGTCCGGACATTTGGAATGACTAAAAAAGCTGGGAATTGAATTGTCATTTCAACTCAAAATAAAAGCATGCAGTTGGGCAGACTGTCTGGCTTTGAATGATAAAAACATTTTTTTGTTTTATTTGTATCGCGTAAATCTGGGCTCTGTCTAAAATAAGATTATCTGTGGAGAAGGTTTCAAGTCAGTACTTGTAGTTAAGTCAATATTTTCTCTCAAATCCTGAGGGTAGGTGACTAAAATTTAGGTTTTTCATTCCTAATCCATTTATAAAAGTAGGTATCACTCTAAATTGCCCCTAGGTGTGATTGTAACTGCAACTGTTTTGTCTCTATGTCCCTTGCGATTGGCTGGCAACAAGTTCAGGGTGTACCTTGCCCTTCTAGCTGTTGATAGCTGAGATCGGCTCCAACACCCCCGTGACCCTTGTGAGGATAAGTGGCTAATAGGATGGATGGATGGATGTTTTTATTAGCAAAATTTTTCAAAATAACAGGATGACACTTTTTCTTTCTTTATTTAGCTGAACTGAAAAATGACCCGATCTTGGACTCAAAACCATAATCTTGAAGTGATTTTTTTTTTTTTCTTTGTTAGAACCTTTTCAACTAACGAGTTTTTATGATCACATAATCAATGTTTTTTTCATGAATCTGTTAAAAACATTCATTTCTATCATTTTACTCAAATATAGGATGTTTTCATTTGGAAAAAAAAAACCTCCATTTAAACTGGGCAAACATATTGGTCATTGTAGTCTGCATTAAAAGCAGATGTTTTTAATTGTTGTATTTTGATTCAACACAGTCTAAAAAAGATTTACCGAGTCTGAAATTTATAGGATTTGAACAATTTTAATTTAAACATTCTTTAATTGTTCATTCGATAAGCAAAATAGTTATGATAATTATGGTATGTTTTTTTTTCTCACTTCATGGTTTTATTTCCAAGTGAATGTAATTAATGACAGCCTCACTTTTCAATCCACTTTTGTTTTTTTTGGTTTGCAGGCTGCGGGATATCAGTGAAGGTATTTCTCGTTAATATTTTGATCACACAATATTCTTCTGTTGTATTATGTGACTCATTGTTTTATTTTCCTGTTAGGAATATTTCCTCAAGATGGATTTTCTGAGCAAGTCTCTACAGATCAGGATGATGAAATGTTTGGCATCAGAAAGAGAATGAACGATGAACCTCTTACAGAGCAAGCAACTATGAATCGTAAAGTACCTCTTTGTTTCTGCAAAACCCATATCTATTAAAAATTTGTAAGCTGCACAAAAAAACCAAGTCTAGCTTCCACTTATCTCCAAATGAGTGTAAATTTAGAGCACTAAGAAATCAGTAAATGTTTCCTTGCTAAATAAGTAATCATCCCTCTTTCTTGATACAATGAGGTCATTATTGCATAACCATGTTAGTTGTTCATTCTAGTCCAGGGGTGTCAAACATACGGCCCGCGGGCCGGATCCGGCCCGTCTGGTGGTTTGTTACGGCCCGGGGAAGAAAGCTGCATTGTATTAAAAAAAATTGAATTTTCTTTAAAATTTGTAGTTCTTGTATTGTCCGCTAGGGGGCGCAATGTTTTAGTACGTGCAGACAACATGAAAGCAACACTGCGGCGGAACTAGGAACACCTTGACCTGGTAAAATTGAACGTCTGTACAGCGTCTATTGGCGACAATTGCATTATCTACTTTTCCGTTTGCCTCGCACTCTCATCAGCAAAATGTCTTTGTCAAAAAGGAGAAAAGTAGACACAGAGTGTCGGACTTTTCAAGAAAAATGGACATGTTCTTATATGTTCACGGAGGTGAATGGGAAACCCGTGTGCCTGGTGTGCCAGCAGCAAGTTTCGGTGCTTAAAGAATACAATATTCGGCGCCATTACGAAACTCAGCATGGTGAAAAATACAACAGTTTGCATGGAGAATTGAGAAAACAGAATGTAAATGAAATGATGGCGCGTCTGAAGAAACAGCAATCTGTTTTCACCCGGAGCCGAGAAGCCAGTGATGCTGCGGTGAAAGCCAGCTACCTAATTGCGAGCCAAATAGCAATGGCATCAAAGCCGTACAGTGATGGAGAGTTCATCAAAAACTGCTTGCTGACGGCTGCTGAAATTGTGTGTCCTGAGAAGCGACATGCTTTCGCCAATATAAGCTTGACAAGAAATACCGTGGCAGACAGGATTTCGGAACTATCTGCAGATTTGGACCACCAACTAAAACGCAAAGTGGGGTCATTTTGTAGCATTTTCTGTTGCGATTGATGAGAGTACTGATATCACGGACGTCGCTCAACTGGCCATATTCATTCGTGGAGTTGACAAGACTTTGAATGTCACAGAGGAGTTTCTCGAGCTGGTGCAGATGATCGACACCACAACAGCTGAGGACATTTTCAGCTCCGTCGTTGGAGCGCTGGACAGAGTCGGAGCGGACTGGTCACGCGCCGTAAGCCTGGCTACTGATGGTGCGCCGTCAATGATCGGTAAAAAGGCAGGTGTTGTGACAAAGTTCAGAGATAAAGTACAAGCCGCAAATGGGGGAGGTAATTTTTGGACATTTCATTGCATTTTGCATCAGGAGCCATTATGCAGCAAATCGCTAAGAATGGATCACGTCATGGAGGTGGTTGTCCGAACTGTTAATTTCATCCGAGCCAGAGGTCTCAATCATCGTCAATTTGACAGCTTTCTCAGTGACTGTAACATTATCCATGGTGTGCCTTATCACACGAACGTACGATGGTTAAGCAGAGGTGCTGTGCTAAAGCGCTTCTTTGATTTACGTGATGAAATCGGACAATTCATGGAGAAAAAAGGTAAACCTTTTAAGGAATTACAGTGCCATCTGTGGCTGCAGGACCTTGCGTTTACGGTTGACATCACTGGGCACTTGAATATTCTTAAAATGTTGCAGGGACGCAAAAAAATCCTAACACAGTATTATGACAGCATACGTGCATTCAAGTTAAAGCTCGGGTTATGGGAGATGCTGGTGGCAAGTGGTGACCATACTCATTTTCCCTGTTTAAAAGATATGTGCGCAGCAAGCGTTAATTCTGACGTGAAACGGTACAAAGAGAAGATTTCAGGGCTGTTGATGGAGTTTGAGAAAAGATTTCAGGTTTTTAGCGAACTCGAAACAGATTTTGCAGTTTTTCGCTCACCATTCACAGTCAAAGCTTCTGATTTGCCCGTTGCCGTGCAACTTAAAATCATTGATTTGCAGTGTGATGTAGAACTGAAAGATAGATTTGCCTCTGTAAGCTTGGACACATTTTACAAGTACCTCCTACCAGGCTATCCCGCATTGACAGCACTAGCTGCTAAAACATTGTCCATGTTTGGGACAACCTACCTTTGTGAGCAAGTTTTCTCACTAATGAACATTAATAAAACAAAGCTGCGCTCAAAGCTCACACATAAGCATTTGAATGAGATTCTGAAATTGGCTGCTTCTCAGGACATGATGCCTCATATTGATGCACTTGTGCAGGATAAACGATGTCAAGTTTCAAGGGCAAATTCCAAGCAAGACGAATAATTGCTGTGAAAGTTATTCATTTGTTCAAATTGCTTTCCAGATGTTGAAAAACAGTGTTTTTAAGTTCCACAAGGCTGGTAATAAATGTTTTTGGAACATTGTTACTATTTCTGTGATCAGTTTTATGTACAACACACTTAAATATATGTTTAACTGTGTAAAAGTGTTGTTAAAATTGCACATACTTTATTTATGTTATGTTATTCTCTTGTTCATAATATATTGTTCATAATGTAAAAGGAAAATTCTGTTAATAAACATTTTGATAATTTACTCATTCTTTGCACTAATTATTAGTATTAGTGACTAATACAAAGGAAAAAGTGGGCTCATGGTTAGTTCTATGTAATTTTGCAATGAGTTTACTGGTCCAGCCCGCTTGATCTCAAATTAAGCTGTATTCGGCCCGCAGACCAAAGGGAGTTTGACACCCCTGTTCTAGTCTTTTGTGGTTCCGCATGACTGTGGGACTTTATATGGAGCATATACTGTCCGAATGAAACTGGTCATGACCTGATTTTATGGATACTCTATTCCACTTTTGACCAGACTGATACCAGTTTGAGTTTTTACAAATTTTTTTGACAACAGGGTTCCTGTACAAGTATGGAAAATATGCACAACTATGAAATTTGATTTAATACATTTACAGGTCTGGACAAATATAGACATGGATAATATTATTTGGAAAAATAGCTCGATCGGTGTTTTACAATGTCCGTGGAGGGTCAGTTGCAATGTTTGTGTTAGAGTCCACAGTACTCTGTGAATACTCAACAGTATTATACCTTGTCCGTGGTCAATATGCGATTCTGATTGTCTCTCAAAATTCCGTTGGCGTACATTATCAACTAATAATTTACTCTTCAAAAGTCTCAAGTAGTTCCTATGGAAGAAAATCATTACTGTGTTTCTAAGTAATGTGTAACACTCTTAGCCGTTAGCTTATTCAAGCATACGTGCCAATAAGCACTCAGGACAAATATTGATGAATTTAAACCAATTGGGGATTGAATCCTTTGCGTTCATTTAGTCATTACGACTCCTTTCATGACTGGGATGCTACTGAGGGAGATCGAAATGGCACAGTTAACTAAATTTGAATCCAACTCACAGATGAGTGTGTGGAAATCAACGTAAAGAAAACAACCAAATGGGCAATTAAAATCCCGTCACACTTCCTGGCACAAAAACTGATAAATACAATTGCACATTTTCTGTTATGATTTCTTTTGACATTATGCTGGCATCTAGTCAGATTGATGAGAATACAGCGTTGCCACTTTGAGATCTGCAACTGTTGCATTTAAAATGATCAACGATTTGTCAAATTAATATGTTTAATATTTGTGGCAAATCACAAGTGCGGGTTATTTATCATAAGATAGAAAATCAGGGTTGGGGGCGCCTCAAGCCGTTTTAAGATTATTTTGCCTCCTATATTTAAAATACAGAATAAGCTTTTTGTGCACTGCATTGTCTGTGCTTTCATCCTTGATCAGGCTGTGCCAAGATGGAATTTTAAAATTACACACCATCTCATCCTGCATTTTCTACTTTGGCTTCAGACCAGACCTTTCCCACTCAGAAAAGAGAATCACATCCAGTTTAACCATTTTTTCTTCAGTCATTGCATCTTAAAACAACAGCATTTCTTTTTTAACTTTCTCCATTAAAATCGAAAGTAAACATTAGCAGCATGTCTAGCTCGTTTTGGCTCTACGTTGCCCAGATTGTGTTGCAAACTAAAGCAGCGGTGGTGGACGCTGTCATTATAAAAAAACGTGGATAGGCTGCATAAGCACTGTAACATTTATAAGTATGACTGTACATCTTTAAGAGCAGGGGTGGGTTGTAAGGTAAAGTAGGAAACCGAGTGTTTGGCGGAGCAGCGGTCGTTGTTAAAAATGAACCAGTGGCTTCCTCTTTTTTCCATTTCTTACAGTACGTATGTGAATTGTGCCATTGGATTTAACAACCAGTCATCCCCCACTCATTGAATCACATGACAAAATGCCACAAACTGAGTAGTTGTATGTTCTACTTTCAATTTAAATTGGATTTTTTTCATTTTTTTCACGCGCAACGCAGAATATCCGCGAAGAGACTGCATCAGCGGTGCACAATTGCGCATTTTATAGGGAACATTGGCTGACTTTTTTTGGCACGCAGTGCCGCGATCGACCAAGACTTTCTCGCGATTGACGCACTGAGCACCCCTGATCTGGCATATATACTCTATCTTAGTGTTGTGTTTGTGATAACTTTTTTTTTTTCAAACGTTAACATTTTTTGATAATTTAGTTACAATACCACCTCAGCATTGTTCCCCAGCAAAAGGTTCCTCCGCGGCGACCAAGAA
The DNA here is from genome assembly GCF_019802595.1 of Syngnathoides biaculeatus. Lineage (NCBI taxonomy): Eukaryota > Metazoa > Chordata > Actinopteri > Syngnathiformes > Syngnathidae > Syngnathoides > Syngnathoides biaculeatus. The sequence continues at coordinate 1,119,658 of NC_084653.1, forward strand.
GTGGTAACTCCGTGGACACTTTATTCTTTTAGGGATCCATTGAGAGGAATTGGTTCCTATTTGGGACCACTTTTATCCTTTTGGGATCCAGCGGGAGGAATCAACCACCGTGTGCAGTAGATGGCACGGGCACTGTGGGTGCCTACTGCGATGTCCTCCAGGGCTCCGGACAGAGCAGATTTCTCCTTGTTGGACCCTGCATTGTGATTCGCCCCCCTCAAAGACGAAGGTTTTTGGCCAGCAAAGGCTGCTTCGAAAAATTTCCAAAAAGATACGGCCTCTGTATGGGGCTCCTCATCGTTACATGGAGTTTTCTTACCTTATCAGTGAGGGATGGTGGGCGCAAGTTTTTAACATGGATAAAAAAAGGCCATTTTTCGGAAGAGGAGGGCGATGCGTATTTCTTCAAGGACCGTGTTTACGATCATCATGTGGCAATGCTGCAGGCGAATGGAGTAAAAGCCTCTACAAAACTATCCTCTGCCATGTATGTGGGTGGGGATTTTTAAAAAAAGTTACGATTATGAATAGGTGAATTTTCAATGCGGGACTGGAAAACTGTGGGTCATCAATACACTTTAAACTGTCCAAATATGCTGTATTTACTCCATCATAGCTCTCATTTATTAAAAACAGTGTTGTCTCTCTTTCAGGAAAGAAAAAAATGAAATTCAAACAAGAGAGAGACTCTGGTCAAGACGTGAAGCCAACAGATGTGATTGTCAAAGACATCAAAAAGCCTAAGAAAACAAAAAAAAGGGAATGTCATGGTGGATCGTTAATTGATTTGAATGTGGGGACATTTAATGTGGAGGACACTGACATTCCAAATCAAAGGAGCATTCTGCAGAATGGTTCTGCGGATAACCCAGAACCATATGTTTCTAGGTCAGAGAGAGCCTGCAAACTCAGTTCTTCCATACCCAGCAATGACAAATCAGAAAAAAAAACCAAGAGGCCAAGATCAAAGCTTGAACAAGAAAAAAGGATTGGTAATGCCGGCACTCCCCAGGAGGTTGACACAACTCCAGTGGTGACAGTTGACAATGAGGGAACTTCAAAAGCCACTAACTTTGAAGCCCAAGTACACAAGATGGAAAGTCCTGAACCTGAATTTCAGTTATTAAACAACACAAAGACGAAGGCTAAAAAAGTGAAAGACTTTGTGACAGGGTCACAGCAAAAATTGTTTGATTCTCCGTCAGTCTCTTTTCGTACCAATGAAAGGGAATCTGGATCAGACCTTCACACGGGAACTCCACTGAAGAAAAAGAATAAGCAAATCTCAGTTCAGGTCAAAAACGTGAGCAGCACTGAAGAGGAGCCTCTGGTGTTCTCTTCTCCAGAGAAGCCAAAGAAGAAGAAAAGAAAAATACCTGTAGAATTTGATTTTGAAGCTGTTGAACATGAGTCTGCCACACCAACCAATAACAGTACACCCAGAGCAGCGAGCGTCAAGAAGGTAAAAGTGAGTATTAAATGAGAGTATTTCTAATATTGATGTAATAGATCTGAACTTTATCAGATCACTTTCCAAGGCAAATCTAAAGTACTTCTCCACTTCAGGAAATTTATGGTTCATCTACACCAAAAGCCAAGCCAAAGTTGATGAAGCTATTGTCATGTGACTTCACATTTCAGACAAATGCCAAAGTTCCAACACCACTCTACTTCAGGGCTGAAGGAAGGTTCAAATGATTTTTTTTTTTCGGGTCTGTGGAGCAGCAGGCCCAGACAGACAAGGGACCTATTGTAATCATAAGAATTATTCTTTTCCTTCATTATTATTCTTGCAAAGAATGAATAGTGTTTTTTCAGCGCCGGTAAGTAATTGATTGTGCAAACTCTTGTACACACATCAGGCCTAGCAAATAGTGTATACACAACCACTAAAATGGAACAATTTAACATTCAGAATGCACTTCCAATAAAGAAGTGGCCAAACCAGTTGTCATTTTGAATGCAACTGTTACTTGGACTCTAACTTGTTCTTTTTAAAATCCAAAGATTCACTTGAATAAGTAGGTTACTTTTAACAAGTAATAGGTAAGTACAGTAAGTTTTCGTGGTAACTGGCAACATTGTTTGCTATGACATAAAACCTGTTGAAACCTGAATCCAGATGGACATAACGTTTCTAAACTTCACATACTTGACAGCCAACACTTAAAATCATTTCTAGATCCGTGCAAATAATCATACAAATTGCACAACAAACTGGCACAAGTAAATGACGTTTCATACTTTGTTCTCCTGTCTTGAGTTAAGCTGATCTACCTAATATTTTCTCAGAAGACCAACCCCTTCATGATGACACAATGTAAAGTTTTTTTTTTTTTTCCAACAAACGCTGTTGCTGTGTCCACGTGCTGTTCGCCAAGCTGTTCATCTAAAATACAACTGTTATGTCCAAATGTATGCAAACTCATGAAACACATCTCTACACACCTCAAGCCTGGCATACATTTTAATATTTGACAGGTTATTTGTAGGTTTTTCTTTTTTTTTTTTAAATCAAATCCTGAGTGACACCAGACATTTAAAAAAAAAAAATAAAACATTGGAAGATGTGTAACAGCCCAAGATCAACCCCACAAAAAAGTGTCCTGGAGCCATACCCTCAGTCCAATTGATGTATTTTTAATGTACTTTCTAATTCTGATCTGGGTTTTTTTCGCTTTTTACAGTTATCACATTTTAACAAACTTCTCCCAGGTTTTACTAGATCAGTTTCAAACTTCAGGTGTCACATCTTAACATATTTGGGTGTCTCAACTACCCATTGAAGTTAACAATTTATCAAAAGCTTTTCATTTCATCAAAGGATGTTGCCTTGGAGACAGCTAAAATAATCAAGGCGTCGCTTCAGAACTCGAGGCCAGGTCCAGCCAGAGCCCTGATTTCAACCCAATTAGGCATCTTGGCAGAGACCTGAAAATGGGTGTTCAGCAACATTCACCATTCAACCTAACATAAATAAAGAGGAATTGTACGGAAGAATGGCAGAAGACCACCAAATCCATGTAGAAAAACTTGTTGCATCATTCCCAAAATAGTGATGAGCCTTTTTTGATTTCCCAATCAAAAAAGGCTCATCACTATTTCCCAATCAAAAAGGTCGCAGGGAGTGCTGGAGCCTATCCCAGCTGATTTCCCAATCAAAAAAGGCTCATGGCTGCATTAGCTCAACTGGGTATTTCTACGATATATTGAGCAAAGGGTCTGAATACTTATGGCTGTGAGTTCATAATTTCTTAAATAAATCTGCAAAAATTTCAACAATTATTTTCTTACAACTGAGAAGGACTGAACAAAAATGCCATTGAAGAGAAAATCATATTCTGCAGATTTTAAATAACATTATGATGTTGCTAACCAATGATGACAAAGTACTTCTTATCATGAATGCAACTTGTGGTGCTTCATACGTAGTTACATTAAGCTTCATGCAGGGGTTGAGACTTTTGTTTTTTTTATTGTGAACATAATTCAATTTGATTTGCCATCATGATGGTGCGATGGTGAACGGTTCTTGCCGACCAAGGCATATCTTTTATCCGTTTGATCATCTTTTTATGTGAAGTTGGCAAAATGTCTGTTTGGCAACATTGAGGATGAATGGTTTGGCATACTCCCCATCTGTGAATGTAGACCCACAGCAGAACCCTCCCTTCCACAAAGGGTATCCATGCTTGTTGAAAAACGGTGGTACTCTATATATGTATATTTTTTTTCTTTGAGTGACCTTTGTCAAAAGCGTTTCCATAATTACATGGTTGTTCCGACACGATCGGCGTTCGACCTGAAGCCTGTGGACTACGGCAGCCTCACTAGGACAAACTGTCTCTCCAGCATTGCGAGACCACAGCTTCCGGGTTAATCCGCCATGCAACTTTTCGGGAAGTCATTGGTTGGCTCGACAAAGTATGGGCTTCCGTGACAACCAAAACCATCCTGTCAGGATTCAGAAAGGCTGGAATAGACTAGTTGTAACTGCAATGGACGAAGAGTCTTACGTAAGTGACGTAGAAGAGGAGTTGGCGGACTTGTTTAGAAGTGACACCAAGGATGAAGATTTCATTGGATTTTAGTTACCGGATATTTGGAGTGACATTGGTTTTGGTAAACGTCTTTGTATGGTATTTATATTATGGTTATCGGAATAATTTTTAATGTGTTATGTTAACATACCAGGCACATTCTCAGTTGTCATGTAACGTAAGCATAACGTTCAACCTGTTGTTGCGTCTATCCATCTATTTTCTTTGCCGCTAATCCTCATGAGGGTCGCAGGGAGTGCTGGAGCCTATCCCAGCTGTCATCGGGCAGGAGGCAGGGTACACCCCCAAAACTGGTTGCCAGCCAATTGCAGGGCATATAGAGACAAACAGTTGCACTCACAATCATACCTAGGGGAAATTGAGTGTGTCCAATTAATGTTGCATGTTTTTGGGATGTGGCAGGAAAGTGCGCAGGCACGGGGAGAACACGCAATCTCCATGCGGGCGGATTGAACCCGGGTCCCCAGAACTGTGAGGCCAACGCTTTACCACATGTTGCACCGTGCCGCCTTTTGCTATCCTAGATCTCGCACGAGATCAAGTGTTCTCATGGTAGTCTAGCAGTAAGCTTGTTGCCTCTATTCTATTTTTATTTTAAATTGTTCATCATTTAAATTTTAAATAACGTCTGCTCTTGTTGTTGGATTTTATCAAGTAAATTTTCCCGCAAAATGCGACTTATATTCCAGTGTGGCTTATGGGTTTTTTCCCCTTCATTTTATGGATTTTATGGCTCGTGCAACTTGTACTCCGGAGCGTCATATATCGTCGGGCAACTAGGGTATGTGGCAATGAAGATGGCTTGTTCTGTCCGCCCTAGGTCCCCTCAAATACACCTACTCTACCCACATCTGGATAATACTGATAGTGACCACTCTGTGTTATTGTTGTACACTGACATCAGATGGCTTCCTTGAGACAAATTCCTGCAAAGATTTTGAGACCTCTGTCTGGAGAATTTTTTTTTTCCCCAGAAGAGAAACATCCATCTATCCATTTTTCAAGACTCTTGTCCTCAAGTGTTGTGGGAGTGCTGGAACCTATCCCCGCTAACTTCGAGTGAAAGGAGGACTACACCATGAACTAGTCAGAGCAATAGAGCAAACTAAATGACGACCAGTGGTGGCTAGACTTGGCATTTTTAACCTATCTGACCAACATGTTGAATGACCTTAATCTAGAGCTACAAGAAAAAAAAACTGATCAATATGATTAGCTCAGTTCATGCTTTCAAATTAAAAATGCAGCATCTCTCATCAAAGCTCCAGCACAGTGATTTACTAAACCTCCAGAACCTCGCATCAGAGCTGGAGATGCAAGGGAAGCCATCAAAATCATCATTCACCAAGTATGTCAGAAACATGCAAAGAATTTGTCTCCTGTAGTTGAAGCCACTCTAGTATGACATACAGTACATGATTACGACAGTCAATTTAGACATGAAGACATTGCGGTAACAGTCATGGAGCAATAAAGGTTACTAGTAATGTGGCAATGATCGACATATTTTCACAATTGAACTAAGAATGCAGAGTCGTTGCATTTATAGCAATTACTCTCTAATAAAAAGAATGTGTGCAGTTCAAAGTTACTAGTCTTGCAATTATCTGGGACAATGTCGGATATTCTTCAGTCGATTGTGCATGTGGAGCAGATGCTACTCAGGTGCAAAAGGCTAGTATTGGTCAAAAACAGATATGCAGATGGTGCAGCGTAGTGAGATGACTACTACATTGAGTCAACAAGTCAGTATGTACAGTGTTGCTTTGCTACAATGCAGTTCACTTTACGTTGCCATGCTCTAACTTTTTTTTTTATTTCCCCCCCCCCCCACAGTGAAGCAATTTTTTTTTTCTGTGCACAGCGTAAGACTGCTCATTGTGTTCTGTTTCCTGATTCGCTAAGGAAAATCCCGCATGGTGTTCTGGTTTCTGATTGGCCAAGGGACTGTAGACCATTGTCAACAGCCCTAAATATGGGGATCCTTGCCGTAGGGGCGACCGATGGGCCCCCGAGGCGTTTTGGCGATTCGCGGCTATTTATAAAACAGCCACAGTACATAAGACCGGCAATCGCAGTAGTGAAGCTCATTGGCCTTGATTGTCAAGCGATCAAGTTTTAGTCCATCCTCCTCTTTCTTAACACTTGTCCGCTTCTTCCTCAACACTGAAGAGCGACACTGCTAGCCTTGAATGATTATCTGAATTATGCAATCTGAAAACAATTATCCTCTGTTCAACAGTGGTCCCCAACAGTTTTTTGCACCGCTCACCGGTTTCAAGTAAGCATTATTTTTCACGGACCAGCTGTCAAGGTCTGGCATATATTTACTCACAGGCGTGCACTCACGGAAAATAAATTCAAACAATTGTCTTAAAAATGAATCTCAAATGCATTAAGAATTCAACTCACCGTAAAGAATGTGTTATCCTCTCAAGTAACTGTGCCTCAATGTCCCCTGCTATTTCATTTATTCTTCTAATTCTGGTTGTGGAAAGTGGAATATTTTGAACCTTTTTAATGCAGCCTCTCCTAAACCTTGCTGCAAATGCTTTGTTCCAGGCAAAGTTAGTCGTTCCCCAATAGTAGAGGGCTTCTTAGCTTTAGAAATGCAATCCGGGACCAGGAATTATGCTTTTAGGGCTAAAATACAGTGAAGAAAATAAGTATTTGAACACCCTGCTATATTGCAGGTTCTCACAGTTAGAAATCATGGAGGGGTCTGAAATTTTCATCGTAGGTGCATGTTCACTGTAAGAGAGAGAGACAATCTAAAAAGAAAAATCCAGAAATCCCAATGTATGATTTTTTTTTTTTTATTTTTATTTTTTAAATAATTTGTGTGATACAGCTGCAAGTAAGTATTTGAGCACCTGAGAGAACCAATGTTAATATTTGGTACAGTAGCCTTTGTTTGCAATTACAGAGGGCAAACGTTTCCTGTAGTATTTCACCAGGTTTACACACACTGCAGGAGGGATTTTGGCCCACTCTTCCACAGAGATCTTCTCTCGATCAGACAGTTTTCTGGGCTGTCACTGAGTAACACGGATTAGCAGCTCCCTCCAAAGATTTTCTATTGGGTTTTGGTCTGGAGACTGGCTAGGACACACCAGAACCTTGATGTGCTTCTTACGGAGCTACTCCTTGATTATGACCACAAATTTCCATTTTGGGCTCATCTGACCACAAAACCTTCTCCCATGACTCCTCTGTATCATCCAAATGGTCATTGGCAAACTTAAAACAGGCCTTGACATGTGCTGGTTTAAGCAGGGGAAGCTTCAGTGGCATGGATGATTTCAAACCATGACGTCTTGGTCTATTACCAACAGAGACCCCTCGAGGTGATATCTTGCATGGGACTCTACTTTGATTGAGATTGACCATGTTTAGGTTCTTCCATTTTCTAATGATTGCTCCAAAAGTGGACTTCTTTTCACCAAGGTGCTTGGCAATTTTTCAATAGCCCTTTCCTGCCGTGTGAAGTTGTACAAGTTTGTCTCTTGTCTTTAGACAGCTCTTTGGTCATGGCCATTGTCAGGTTCACCAATCAGACATTCATTAAACAGGACAAAAAAAGGAAGCAAAACACCAGTTCAAGTCTCGCGAGGAGAGAGGAGAAGAACTGTCTCGTACAATTCACCACTGCACTCTCTTTCCTCTCCTCAGCACCTCTATTTATTTAGTTTTAAGATGCCCCTTATTTACATGGATGCTACAAAAAGGAGACGACAAGCAAAACAGTTCGAAACATAGTGTACATGTTTGTTCATGTGCGTGTGCATGTGTAGAAGATTGTTGAATACATGTGTGGTCATCATTTCTTAAACAGGCAGCAGTTCTAACAGTTCTGATGATTAGATGTTTTTGTTCTTGCTATCTCCTGCTAGGAGGCTGCCACATTATCTAGAGCAGAGCAAAGCATTTCTTTATTGGAAGCAGCTGTATGATAATTATGATCACAATTATTCCAACATTTCCCCCTGTTTATCCTACATTTGCTACCACGTTTTCTAGAGCAGAGCAAAGCATTCTTCGTTGTAGGCAGAGCAGAAACTGGAGCAGAGCAAAGCATTTTTCATTGCAGTCAGAAGCAGTTACTTCATACTATTTACAATTATTTCGACATTATCCTCCTGTTTATCCTACATTTCCTCGAATCCTTAAATCATCTAATCGATCACCCTTTCGGCTTACACTTGGAAGAAAATATAGCACTAATAACTTGTAATCTTCTGGATCAGAGAACAGGTCTGAAAGAGAAGTCACAACGTCATCGTGGTCAACACTATCACTGTCATTACTCTGTTGTGCCAATAGTGGATATAGTTCTGCCAATTTTAAATTTGTCGGGGCAATAGCAGTTATAGGTTGGTCAAGTGATGCCTTTATGCAGGGACTACAACAACATCCACACAAGGCAAGAATAGCTGCAAACAGCTATAGAAACTAGGACAGAGAACACCAAATTTTTAGATTTGCCAAACTTTTTTTCCCCACCACTCAGACCTGGGTGTTGTTTGCACCAGAGTGCTCCTTCATCTTGTGGTTCAGGGTGCGGATGCCTTGAATGGCCCTTGTGCGTGACCCATTAGGTGCTGTGATATTTGGAATAAACACTAGTCACCGAACATTGAGCAGTCGCCACCCTTCTCGGCCAGGAGCATGTTGACCGCTATGTGGTGCTGGAACGTCAGGAGTGAGGTTGCAGCTGGTTGTTCCCTTATGGCAATAAAGCCTGCTTCCGTATAATGACCTAATTTCTGTACATTGTAATGTATGTAGTTGATTCTGTCAACGTTTTTATTCAGAGTTCTCCATAAGATGGATTCCCATCCTGCAGCAATCTCGTTAACCAACTTATACTCATCTGGTATGCCGTTGGGATGCCATTTGCATCAATGTATGTCAGATCTCCATCTTTCCAAGACGACCTTCGCCTTAGGGAGAACCCAAGGGGAGGTCCAAAGATGAATGTGGCCAATTGTATATCCTCTGCTTTGGATGGAAACACAGTCACAGATAAGAGCAGTGATACCAGTGTACACGTTCCTGCTGCATTTATCAGTGTCATACAACTTTTGACCAACACACCACCACAACAAATCGCTGCATGGGAGCAGTGGGGCAGTTTGCAGATGGACATCATGACACCATGTTTTGTTGAGACTTCCCACCTTAATATCTGTCCCTGTAAAGGTAACACAGGAGAAATGGAACATTAGTAGAAAACAGTTTATCATTTACTGCCTTAGTTGTTGGATAAACACTTTTCCATTTCTGACCAGTGGTGTTATGAGTTGTTTGTCATTACCTCTAGGGTACATTGTGTTGGGATTTCTGTTGGATTGACAAGCATTAGTGGCCCAGGGCCCATGCATGGGATGTAACTATAGTTTACCTTGTTAGCTGCATTCTACATAAATAACAACCAGTTTTGTTTCCTATTTGTAAAAAAGCTAATCATAATAATGAAAAAATGTTCCTCATGCTTTTTCAGTTAAAGTAGTCCCTCCATAGTATACATACTCTTTTGTATGGTATTTGGGTTTAAGGTAGCATTAAATTGGAAAATGGTGAGAAGAAAGTGGGGGTTTCATTTAGCATAAGCCCAAAGATGGAATCCCCAGCAATTCGACTCTGTCAAGGAATTGAAAAAGTGCTGAACTAATTCACTGGGAGGCACACATGGAGTCCTCCTCTTGTGCCTCGGTGACTCCTGCATAGTTGTTTACCAATGTTATTTGAAATGAGGTTGCACCTCTTTATCTTATGTGTGGTCGGCACAGTTGACTGAGTATAATTATTGGTTCTGTTGGTATGTATTTTTGTCAGCTTTACAGGTGTCCAAAGTAGCATATGAACAAAAATATCATTATGGCTGTCAATGTTGCAGCCCAACATGCTATCATATTATTTAGCCATTTTGAAGTAATGTCGACCAAGTCACCCCTTATTGAGTCGTGTCTTTTAAATCTTCACCAGCCTTCAGGTATTTTCAGATACTATAAATCTGCACCCACCGTATGCTGGTCTTTGCTCACCTTTCCCCTTGGGTGACTCAGCTGAGATGACCTTTTACAGTGTGTAAGGTGTATCCACGTGTTTCTGCTATTTTGTCCGTGTCATTCAAATCTTGCTCAGTCGATGCCAGTGTTCGGGTAAAACTGCATGTACAGTAGATGTTAATTCATAAACAGACATAGGATGAATAGACAAATGACAGTAATAAGGTTATTAAAGCACAGTAACTTGTTACATTTTTTTTCCTGATGGTGTAGTGCAGGGATGTCAAACTCTTGTGGGCCACGTTGTAGTTCGGGTTTCCCTCAGAGGGACATTTCGAGTGAAAGCAGTGTGGGATCGATTCCCGCTCAGTGATGGTGTCAACATCTGTACTGCGACTGGCTGGCGACCAGTTCGGGGTGTAGTCTGGTGCTGCCCAAAGTTAGCTGGGATTTGGTCCAGCTCTCTCTCCGAATAAATGCAGAAGGGTTGCGTCAGGAAAGGAATCCGGCGTAAAAAAAATCAAAAAGAGTTCCTGCCGCACCACCATGACAATGGCACAAAAATGGCTTTACATATAAATGCTGATAAAATTCACAATTTGTTTCTAGTTTTATCAAATTGATGCATGTGAAATTTCCTAGTGACACGCCATTAGAAAACAAGACAAAACAACATCAAAAGAAGTTAATGGATACACAGAATCCCCCAACTTTTTTTTTTTCCATTCGTTATCAATTCATAGCATTGGTATTATCTCTGGATCTTTCCAAACAACACAATCTTTTGGACACCTTTTTTTGTATGTAGTTATCCAATATTTTTTTTTTTTTTTTTTTTTTGGGGTGGGACCTTGAGTGGTTCCCACACGTACCACTCGAACAGAAAAATTAAAATAACTGGTAGGGTTTTCATCCAACACTCAACAGCAAAATGTAAATGTTTGTCACCATTATGACAGTAGTCTCACTCCCATGTGTAACCGGACTACAGCGACCTTGGCAGTGGGAATGAGAACAGCTATCTTACAAGTGGCCAATAAAAACAAATTAGTTTTGTTTGTGTTAACAATGGTTTCAAAAGCAAAAACTTTCCTACAATGAACAAATGAACTCAAGTACCCCTTTTTGCAATTTTTTAAGATGTTTGGGATTGTTAATAACTCCTGAAAGGGACCATCTCTTCCCAACAAACGTACGGGGCAAATTAAAAAGTTGCATTTTGGGAGCATTAGTTGTGACATTTTTGATGGGGAGATGGCTGCTCTCTTCCTCATCTGCGGCCACAATTATTAAATGTTTCGCATAAAGCTCCATAAATTTCACCTTCCTCTGTCAGAAAGGTGTCAATTTTTTTTTCTTATTTTGTAGCCTCCTTTCGGCGTGTCGTGCTTGGGTAACGTATTGTTACAGGCTGCCAATCGGTTTGTCAACCCAATGTTTTTCAATCCATCGTTTTGTCAGATTATTTGAATTCGCAAGAAGAGCCTTTTTTTAATTGCCCTTGACATATACTCCCTGGAGTGTGATCTTCAGGAATGCCACTGTTTGCTTTAAAACATGCAGTCATTCCAATTCTATATTCTTCAAATGGTTCATTGTTTTTATTTTGCTCTTCCAATGGCAGAAAATTTTGCTTTTTTTTTTTTTTTTTTTTAATAAATGTAGCAGGGATGCGCAATATTATCCCTGCTACTGTGAGAAAGTACTTTGCTGTCATCCAAATTTATTGTACTTCCACACAATTTAAGTGGTAAGATTTTCTCAAGTCTTGCGTTCCCTGGACGAATTATGTCACGTCAACTTTATGAGATGTGATACCTTTTATGGCCATTTTCACATCATCTTGAGTCCAGCTTTTTTTTGTTGTTTTGTGTGTGTGTGTGTGTGTGTGTGTGGTGTGTGTGTGTGTGTGTTTCTCTTATTTTATCCTGCAGGTTAACTATATGTTTTTTGTGTGTATGTTGAGTTTACCAGCAAAGTCAGATTGTGTTATCCACAAATTCAGATGTTTTATTTTAGTAGGACATTGGCCTTCTACAAACTTCTAATCCTTACACATTATTTTTTTTTTCCAGATGTTCTGTTTCAACTGTTTTGCTATTTATCAACTATTTTGCTGTTTGTTTTTTCCCCTGTTGGAGTCAGTGGTTCACCTAGGGTGACTATACTGACTTCCCCCTGAACAGGGTGACAATTACGTTCTGTTTGAGGTAATTGACCCCTCTGTAGAAATTGCGTCATCCGCGTCGCTGACCAATCAGAGGCCAGAGATCTGCATAAATCACGCCCCCTTTTTGGACCCGCAGTTCCCTCAGACAACGTTGCATGGTCCAGTATAGCTTTTGTTAGCGTTTTATGGCGTATTTGGGTTCTTTAACAATAGATATGGTTCAGAGGTGTAGTCACGGACTTTATAATAGTGACGACAGGTATCCTGAAAGGCTAGTTTGTGGAGTTCAATTCGTACCCTTTCCAAAACCGAAGACCCAGTACGAAAAATGTCTTCGATGGATCAAACTTTGTGGAAGACCGCATGATCAATTGAATCCATCAACCGGAACAGATATGTTTGCACAAAGGTAAGCCCTATATGTGATTTTCAATACATGTCCCATATAAATCAATTAGCAGTTCTTCGCTTGCATAACATAGCTGAGTTTGAATGATTGACACACTTGATCTGTGTTGAGCAATATTTTGCGATGATGTGACTGCACAAACATGTCGCTTTGTTCGCGGCAAATGAGCTAAGCTAAACCGGACTTTGTTTGCACGAAGGTATGCCCTATATTTGATTTTCAATACATGTCTCATATTAATGAATTAGCAGTTCTTCGCTTGCATAACATAGCTACGTGTGAATGATTGACACACTTGATCTGTGTTGAGCGCTAATTGTTTGTCTGACGTTAGCGCACGTGGCGTGACGTCACTTCTGGAGACGTGGTTAAGTGCCCTGTACGGAGGGGTCAATTCTCAAGCTTCTACCACAAGTGGTGGAGAATTCTTACCTCTGCATCCTCAAACAGTTGTCACTCAATTTCCTGTTCAAATGAGGTAGCGAACCTCCACACAGATATGTTTGCACAAAGGTAAGCCCTATATGTGATTTTCAATACATGTCCCATATAAATCAATTAGCAGTTCTTCGCTTGCATAACATAGCTGAGTTTGAATGATTGACACACTTGATCTGTGTTGAGCAATATTTTGCAATGATGTGACTGCACAAACGTGTCGCTTTGTTCGCGGCAAATGAGCTAAGCTAAACCGGACTTTGTTTGCACGAAGGTATGCCCTATATTTGATTTTCAATACATGTCTCATATTAATGAATTAGCAGTTCTTCGCTTGCATAACATAGCTACGTGTGAATGATTGACACACTTGATCTGTGTTGAGCGCTAATTGTTTGTCTGACGTTAGCGCACGTGGCATGACGTCACTTCTGGAGACGTGGTTAAGTGCCCTGTACGGAGGGGTCAATTCTCAAGCTTCTACCACAAGTGGTGGAGAATTCTTACCTCTGCATCCTCAAACAGTTGTCACTCAATTTCCTGTTCAAATGAGGTAGCGAACCTCCACTCACACTTTTACACATGCACACGTTTCACGGAGCTCACGAACAGGACACACCTTGCCCTATTCTTAGTTTTATAGACTAGTCTACTCAATAGGGACTAGTATTCTCGAGGTTTGGTTCTGCCGGAGTCACCCAGACGCGCATTCACTCATTCCTCATGAGTGTGGGAGTTTCCTACTCACCAGAGATGGCTTTACTTCCTTCGGCTTCTCGTCAACCCTCAGCCTCCAGATGCAAAGTCGAGGCCCAGTCCCGGAAAGGGTCTCAAGTGCCGTGGCCACAGTCTTTGCCTGGACATCGACTCGGCCCCTGGAAACCTCAGTTATCTTGAGATCCAGCTCGAAGGAACAAGTTAATGTCAGGTTCACCAATCAGACATTCATTAAACAGGACAAAAAAGGAAACAAAGACACCAGTTCAAGTCTCGCGAGGAGAGAGGAGAGGAACTGTCTCGTACAATTCACCACTGCACTCTCTGATTATCCTCTCATCAAGCACCTCTCTATTTAGTTTTAAGACGCCCCTTATTTACATGGATATTACAAAAAGGAGACGACAACCAAAACAGTTTGAAACAAGGTGTACATGTTTGTTCATGTGCGTGTGTGGAAGATTGCTGAATACATGTGTGGTCATTTCTTTAACAGGCAGCAGTTCTAAAAGTTCTGATGATTAGATGTTTTTGTTCTTGCTATCTCCTGCTAGGAGGCTGCCACGTTATCTAAAGCAGAGCAAAGCATTTCTTTATTGGAAGCAGATGATTCAGGATAATACATGGAGTGGAGGTGGACTTTTAAAGGCGGACTAAAAGGTCTTTGAGGGTCAGAATTCCAGCTGATACACAGGTGTTCAAATCGTTGTTTGCACTTGTTTCACACAAATCGTTAAAAAAATCATACATTGTGATTTCTGGATTTTTCTTTTTAAATTCTCTCTCACGGTGGACACACACCTACGATGGAAATTTCAGAACCGTCCATGATTTCTCAGTTGGAGAACTTGCAATATAGCAGCATGTTCAAATACTAATTTTCTTCACTGTATTTGTGCAAGTAGTGGCCTTTGTTCCTGTCCTTCCTGTTCCTGTTTTCTTCTTTCAAAATATTCTCATGGCTTTTCTTTCAATTCTGGGTGTTTTATCTCCGTGGTAGTCCAGGTTTGATGGTTTCATGGCTTCATTAGCAAGTCGGTCACTGCATATTATAAAGAGTGGCTATGGGGCTTGTGAATCACCTGTTGTGATGAACCTGCAACACAGATCAGAATCTTGGTAGAGTGGGGTACCACTGTTTACGAAATGAATTTGTTTTGTCACTTGAATCTTTCGTAATTAGAAACATATTTTACATGTAAATAGCCTAATCTGTTCCGTTCAAAAAAGAGTGTGGTAAGGAAGTAAAAGAAACTGGTCCAAGCAGGGTGGAACAGTTGGCGGAAGGTTTCTGGTGTTCTATATGACAGTAGAGTATCTGCTAGGATGAACGGCAAAGTTTATAAAACAGTGGTGAGCCCGCCTATGATGTACAGATTAGAGACGGTGGCACTGAAGAAAGAGTGAGTATGTTGGTGGTAGGGTGCTGAGGATGGAGCTGCCAGGCAAAAGAGTGAGAGGAGGACCAAAGAAAAGGTTGATGGTTGTTGAGAGGGAGGACATGAGGACAGTAGGTGTTCGAGAGGAGGATGCACGAGATTGGCTTTGATGGAAAAACTGTGGCAACCCCCTAACAGGACAAGCTGAAAGAAAAAGGAAGAAGTCTAATCCGTTCCAAGCCCCCCAATCCTTCCCAATAAATGAGCATTCAAAGTGTACATAATGTAAAGACAAATGAAAAATTGTTCATTTACCTTAAAAATAAGCATTCAAAGTGTACATAATGTAACGAATAACAAAAAAGATTTTACCTTTCCCAGCGAAACAATTTCCTCAATTTCAGGTTCAACCTCCGCTTCGAACTTGGCAAAATCCTGTGGAGCAACAGAATGAGGCCACATGTACGCGTGGCTTTTTCATATTTCTCGACAATTTCTCGTTTTGTATTGATGGGCTGTCTTCTTCTCACTGGAACTGGCCATGAGTTTCTTGGGGCCCGTGGTGAAAAAAGATCCACGGTACGAGGCTTTCTGTGCATGTCCCACTGGGAGGGAAACCCTGGGGGATACCCCAGGACACGCTGGACAGACTATATCCTACGGTTTGCTTGGCTCCGCCACGGAAGAGCTGAATGAAGTGGCTGTGGAGAGGGAAATCTGGGTTTACCTGCTATAGCTATACCCCCCCTACCACCCAACCTTGCATAAGAGGAAGAAAATGGATGGATGGACGAATGGATCGACTTTGTTAGTGCAATTGTATATATCGTGTGCACTAACCACACTGGCTTCTGGAAGTCATGAATGACCTCCAATTTCAAGGCCAAGGAACCCTCAAATGGAAAGATGGAGCCGGGACGCTCTGCTTTGTTTCAAATTGTTTTATATTTAAATGCAGCTTTGTTTTATACACTTTTTTTTTTTAACATTCAAATTTGGCACTGTTGTGAACAACTTTCCTCTATGCTGTGGTCTGTCAAATCCACAAGACCTTTTGAATTTTTTTTCCCACCCACTTTGCAGGGACTTGACTGGAAATTTTAAGTAAAGTATATTATAGATTTCCCATTAGAATAAAGCTTCCTGGAAACGGTGCAAAATTACTTTTGCAACATTTGAAGCGGATTGGTTTGTGACATTTTGCTTAAAAAAATGACAATTTTCCCTTCAAACTGGCTACTTGATATTTTTAGCAATTCACACTCTGGACATCTGAATAATAAGTCTGAATAATAATTTTATGATTTCCCATAAATTTTTATGGCTGTTGTTGTTGATACAATTTTGTTTACATCATGGTTTATCAAGGAAGTGAATATTTCCTGAATTCCCCCTCCTAACTTACCTGAATGCTTACGTAAACTTACATTATATTATTTCTATCCTTTTTCCACCTTCCACAGATGGGTCAAACTCCCACATCAGATTCCAAGAAGGTGACCTTCCGTCTAAAGAATAATAAAACAGCTGGTAAGAAAATTTGAAAATATTTGTATATATTTTAAGGATTACACCTTTTGAATTCCCTATTAATAACCCCAGTAGTTTAATAATAATAACATTGTTTACCAAAAGAGTACCAGACAAAATAATCAAGGGGAGAAGTGTGGATGCAAGTCACGACTTCACTGTTAATTTTACCTTTTTCTCTTAGTTCTCTCAACACTGCCTCATACTTTGAGGTGAGAGAGTTCCATGTTAGCCAGGATGAGTGCTCGGCTTTCATTTCAATATCTTCATCACCATCTTTGTTTTCCCCTTCTTCTCAATTCTCCATTACGTTTTGTAACTCTTCCCACTCTTCAGCTGTCCCCACTCTTCAGAAATGAATGTTCACTCACCTCCATGGGATGTTGTTTGCTTCCTTATGCAACGAAGCATGACCACAATAAATAGAAGAAAAGGAGCCTATTTGAATTTAAGATGACAATTTTTCACTGAAACGAGTTTCAATAATGGTGACAATTACACTGTAGCTTCTGCAGAACAAGGTTATAGGCATTTTTACAGCATTTTCTACACATTTGAAGCATTCAAAAGCATTTATAGATTTGTTCTCAAGGTCTTTCCACCCCTTTAAATTGGTTATTCTTAAAAATAAAGTGGTGACAGTGCTCATCTTCTGACACTGACGTTAGTGGGCTCACACAGAATTCACCCTGAATGCAGACGGCCATAAAAATTGTTCATTTACCAATACAAATTCAGCATTATGTTTGTAAAAATATTTTTTTCCACAGCCCCTGCTTTGCATAAAAAAAAAATTGCATTAGTGGCATGTGAACTGTATGGTCTGTTGACTGTTGCTTATTGTTATGTTACAGAATTCATGAAGAATGATCGCAGCCTGTTACTAAGTCCAGAGGGCTCCTCAAAAGTGCCCTTTGACCCAAAACAGAAACCCAAATCTGGCGTCTTAAAGTCTTCTCCAATGCCACTCTCCACCAACATCAAGAAATATAAGACTAGCAGGAACATGAGTTTGAGTACTCCAAAAAGCATGCCTAAAAGGCGGCCCACTGCAGCTGACTTTTTTTGAAATCCTTGGAATGCTTTAGATACAAAGTAAACTGATTTTATCCATTTTTAATCTTGTCATTCTTGGTGAATTTATTATGCCGCATTGACAAAATATTGCACTGCACTCTTCTATCATGAACTTCGAATATTTCCGCACAAGACAAATGTTGAGCAGGAACCCCAGAGGTTTCTTTTTTTCTTCTTCAACATTAATCACAACAGGCGTGTGTCTCACATGCATGTGCAGATATGGCAGGGAAAGATCCCATGTACTGTAAATACAGTAAGAGCAGAGAGAAGACACCACTTAAATATTTTTTTTTAATTTGTCAACCTGAAATGCACCATTTTTTTTATCTTGTCTGCTTTGATAAGTCCGTTCAGTTAGAAGTCAACAGAGTTTTGACTGTCCTTTCCAAAGAAATTCATATGAAACAAAATATTTGGTCAGTTGTACAGGAGCAGGAATTTACTCAAGGTGAATCTAAAATTGAACTAATTCCTTCACAAATTCAGCAGCATGTAAAGGTTGCTGCAGTCGAAAGCTGTCAAATCATCTTCAGTGAGTAAAGTAAAGCTTGTGCATTGGTTAACAGATTTAAGGCAGTTATTTACTGATTGTGGTTGTGTTTACAATGAGAACTTTATTCGAATACTATAGAAATAGCGTCAATTACTGAAATAACTCCTGCAATTATAAATACCATATTTTTACCATACCATAGTTTTAACTCTTAATTTAACAAGGTACACACCTCCATGGAAGCATGGCTCTAGCTAAGTACAGTATGGAGTCCTATATGTACAGAGGTTGTCATTTTTATTCTAACCTAACATATTCAGAATTCATTCATCCATCCTTTCGACCACTTATCTGGGTCAGGTCACGGGGGTGCTAGTCTTCCTAAAGCCTCTTCATCCAGCTCTTCGGTTGGAATGTCAAGGCCTTGTCAGACGTTGCACCGATCTGCCTGTCGATCTCCCACTCCATTTTCCTTCACTTGTGAACAAGACCCTAAGATACTTGAATTCTCACACGTGGAGGAAAATCTTATCCCCGACCCGGCAGACACCATGGTCTCAGAATTGGAAGTGCTGATTCTCATCCCAGCCGCTCCACACTCTGCTGCCAACCCCTCCAGTGAGAGTTGGACAACATGGCTTTATGAAGCCAACAGAACCACATCTGTAAGAAGCAGATCCAATACTGAGGCCACCTAACCGGACCCCCTCTACCCATCGGGTCCACCGAGAGATTCTGCCCATAAAAGTTATGAACAGAATTAATGACAAAGTGCAGACTTGGTTCAGTCCAACACTCACCAGAAATCACGCCATTCTAGGTATCACTGTCAATGCCCGCATGAGCATTGAAGTCACCCAGCAGAATGATGGAGGCCCGAACAAGAGTGCTCCAAGGAAGGAGGGTACTCTGAACTACTGTTTGATGCATTGAGACAAACAACAGCAGGATCCATTCCCCCACCTGAAGCTGGAGGCAGGATACCATCTCGTCCAATGGGGTGAACCCGAACATGCAGGCGCCAACCCGAGGGGCAATAAGTATACCCACACCTGCCCAGTGGCTCTCACGGTGGGCAACTCCAGAAGGGAAAAATATCCCAACCCCTCAGGGGTGGTACCGAGATGTGCGTTGAGGCGAGCCCGACTATATATAGTTGGGACTTCTCAAGTTCACATACCAGTTCAGGCTTCATCCCTGTCAGAGAGGTGACATCCATGTCCCTTGAGCCAGTTTCTATAGCCAGGGATCAGATTGCCAAGGTTCCCGCCTTCAGCCATTACCCACCTCACACTGCACCTGACCCCTGTGACACCTCCCATGAGTCGTGAGCCCATGGGAAGGGTGACCCACATTACACTTTCGGCTCTGCCCAGCTGAGCACCAAGGGTGCAGGCCCAGCCACAACCCACCTCTAGGCCCCAGGGAGATGAGGGCCCCGGTCACCCACATCCAGGCGAGGAAAACCATAAATCCATTATTTTTGATTATCATAGGGGCTTATGGAGCCGTGCTTTGTCTGTTCCCTCACCTCAGACCCATTTGCCATGCATGACCCAGCCAGGGGCGTGAACTCCCAGAAATCTTAGCTCCTAAGATCATTGGGACACACAATCCCTAGGTGACTGCTCACTGAGGGGACATTAAGAATTCTGACAAACAAATAAGATCTGTATTTTATGGTACAGTTGAACATATCTTGTTTTCAACAAAAATTTAAGTATTTATGAATACAAACACCCAGAGTTTGACCAAGTTTCCCGGACATAGCAAACACTGCCTTCCGTGTTATTTTACCTCTGTCATACGTAAGCGGTCATACGTAGGCGACTTGTTTATGGATTCAATATCACTCACAGCATTGCTTGTTGACGCCAAAGAAAATCCCATTTGTTTCAAGAATTCCTCAGTGGTTATAAACTAAAATCAATCCGTAACAATGATGAAGAACTGTGTGGTTAAGTTTTGTAGTAATTCAAATTATTCTGGTCAATTTACATTATTCTCCCAAAGATCCAAACCTCAGAAGTCAGTGGGTCAGGATTGTGCAAACGAAGAGGGCGAATTATTCCATGCTCTTCCTGTCTCACCAATTTCCGAAAGGCCAGACAACATTTTCCTTTTCTCAGCTTCCAGCAGTGTCAAATGCAGTGAACATTTCACCCCGGACTCTTTTACTTGTGGACTTATGTTTGATATGGGTTTTAAATGTAAAATAAATGTTAAATCCTGGATCAATGCCCACCAGCTATCCTGTTCCGACACCTGAACAGATCTGTGTTGCTAAAAGGACCAAACACGAACTTGGATCAGCCGCTGAGCCTGGACAAGGTGCAACAAGCTCAGAGGCTCTTACCCCCAGAAAGTACCAAAACAAGAAAACTTTTTATTAAAAAATGAGTTGCAGAAATATGTTGGTAATGTTTTGTTTCCTGAAAGCTTTAAACACTCTTGACATGGTTGAATTAAAGCAGCATACTGTATTTCGTTTTGGTGAAAAATATAGGTTTTATGACAGCAAATGTTTTGGCCGTTCTTAATGAGAAAATGAGGAAAATATTTTATGCAGACCTTTTATTATTTAACAATTTAATGACTTGAGCAAAATGTAAACAATCAATGCGCATGTCTCCACCCCAAACAGTATCACGAGGAAGTATATCTGGCTATTGGCAAGTGCAAGCAAGCTTATGTTCTGATTTGTGCAGGGTTTTTCATTTTAATAATGTACTGCATAGTATTAAAATGAGAAGTATTACATACAAGTATTCTTTCCTTGTGGCTTAAATTCTTCTGTCACACCTACGGAACACCTCACCATTGTTCTGCTGCCATCATACATGTCCTGTACTATTCTAACATGTTTCTCCGCCACACCAGACTTACGCATGCAGTACCACAGTTCCTCTTTTGGTACACTGTCATAGACTTTCTCTAGATCCACAAATAAACAATGTATCTCCTTCTGAGCCTCTCTGGACTTTTCCACTAGCATCCCCAGGGAAAATAATGCATCTGTGGTACTCTTTTCTAGGCATGAAACCATACTGTTGTTCACGGACACTTCTTTTCTGAGTCGAGTCTCCACTACTCTTTCAGATAACTTCATTGTGTGGTTCATCAACTTTATTCCCCTGGAGTTCCCACAGCTCTCCACATCGCCTTTGTTCTTAAAAATGTGAACTCCACACTTTTCCTCCATTCTTCAGCCATCTTCTCACCCGCAGAATGCACAATATAGCAACCTTTCTCCTAATCTTGTCAACCAACTGGTGAGCTTTTCCTGTCATAGTCCCAACATCCAAAGTCCCTACACTCAGTTGTAGGCTCTGTGCATTCCTTTTATTCTGCCGATGAATCCGCTTTTCTCATCTTTATCTTCAACCCACAGTAGCTGAATCTCCACTGAGCCCTGCAGGTTAACGGTGCCAGGGGTGGGCGTTGTCAACCCGGGCCCCGACCGATCCGGTATGGTATTCTTTAGATGAACACTCATATTTGTTTGATAAAGTTTTACGCTGGATGCCCTTCCTGACGCAACCCTCTGCATTTATCCATGCTTGGGATCGGCCTCCAGGTTGCACTGGCTTTGCGCCTCCATAGGAATGTATTATTTACCTGTGTGTTATTTGATGCTACAAACTTCGTTTTAAATAGGTACGGTAATCCCTCGTTTTTCGTGGTTAATTGGGACCAGAACCACCTGCAAAAAGTGAAAAACTGCAAAGTAGCGGGGGATGTATTTTTATGTGGGTACTTGAATGTTTAAAATATGTAAAGCGTATTAGTAGTTTGTACATTTGAGACAAAAATAATTACTTAGTTAAATCTTTAAATATAAAACCATGTAAATATAGTATATACCGTATTATAAAACACTATTCCTGGATAGTTACCTTTCATCGCTCGGAGACTTCTGCTGGAGGCGCTGGCAATGTAGCTTTGAGATGGGGAGGGTCTTTGTGTGGGTGTGGGGGGGTACAAGAATGTTTAAAATGTCAACATTACAGTATTTATACTTTGCATACTTGATACAAAAATTACAACAGTAGAATTGTCTAGCTAACCCAAAACAATCAAACTAACATTTTTATTGCAGTACAGAATTAACATTCTTCACTTGGAGAAGCTGGCGGTGCTTGTCAAGGTTTACGCAACTGAGGACATTCAATGTATGATATTCAAGGAAGGAAAACAGGAACATTTGCACTGCCAGGATTGAACCCGGGTTCTCAGAACCCTTAGCTGCTTCATCATGCCGCCCCTATTTGAATGTTACTGCTGCAAATAAGCATTTTAACACTTGTAAGAGTAAGTGAATTTTTGGTAATACCCTATGCAATTCCTGAGGTCAAACATGACCTGAAGTTTTTTAGCAGTCTTACACACACTGCTATCTATGATCTGACCACACAACCTTCTCCCATGACTTCTGGGACTCATCCAATGGGCAAATTTACGACAGGCCTGGCAGGATGTGTGCCGATTCAAACGGGAACCTCGAAACCATGACATCTTACTATAACCTTGGAAACAGTGATGCCAGCTCTCTTCATATCATTGACCAGCACCTCCCGTGTAGTTCTGGGGTGATTCCTCACCTTTCTTAGCATCATTGATATGCTATGAGGTGAGACTTTGCTTGAAGCTCCAGACTGAGGGAGATGGACAGTTATGACAAAGAGGTCTTTCGAGGGCCAGAATTTTTGTTGATTGGCAGGTTTTGGAGTGGTGAAGTAAAAGGTTTTTTGCAGCAGTAACATACAAATAAATTTTTAAAAATCATACAATGTAATTTCAATAGGACTTTTTTCTTTTTTTTTGTTTTAAGATTGGCCCTTATGGTCGACGAAAATGAAAATTTCAGATCCCTCCATTTCAAACTGGGAGAACTTGCAAAATTGCATGGTGTTCAAATACTCTTTTCCTTACTGTATCACTTGTACAAATGTGTATAACATTTAAATCAACATTCAGCATCTACTTTTAAAGATATATATATATATATATAAAATATTATTATACACACCCACGTGCATGCACACACAATGGCCTTTAGAGCAAAAAGACTCAGATTTGGGCTGGGGATTGTGGTGAGGTTCCTTGGAAAATAACTAGCTTGGAAACAAATTTAAAAATGGGTCAGACATGGGGAATACTGTATTTTGAATCATTAAATGTAGTGGGTGGAGGTTTTTTTGAAAGAAAAAAAAAAAAAGTCGGGACTCATCCACACTCCATGTCGACAGGTGGAGCTGGTGGTTGAATTTTCAAGCAACGTGACAGGGGAGAGAAGTTGAAATCTTGCCCCTGGATGTTTGGGTTCTCCAGCTTTCCTCCAAATTCCAACCAGGGACCCTACCAATTAAAAATATTCCCGTATAAATCGGTTCGGTGGATTTTCGTAGGCAACAAATAACGCATTCAAAATGGTTTTATTCTTAATATGGTTTCGCTTCGTCACCCAAGGTAAGAAAGTGAGAGGACTTTTTAAATGTACAAATGCTGTTTTCTAGAACTCCAGCGCATGACGTAATCTGAACGTGTCGTTATCAATCAAAAAAAGGGACTCCATTATTTGCTTCAGGAAAGGCATCCGTCTTAAAAACTGTGCCAAACAAATATGAGCGTTCATCTGAGACGACACGCTGTGGCGACCCCTAATTATATTCGGCTAAACTTAATTAATATTAGAGATGGCTCGCTGGTATTACAAGTATTAGACTTGTTTTGTTCCATATTGAAAGGTTCATTTGTTCAACCTTGGCCCGTGGCTTTGTTCAATTTAAAATTTTGGCCCACTGTGAATTTGAGTTTGACATCCCTGCTCAACACCATACGATTGAAAATGCACAGCTGGGCTGTGTCACTCACGTTAATAGATTCGTCCAACTGCAGTGAGAAACACAATCTCCCATCGCTTTCCACACATCAGCCATGGCTTCACGGCGCCGTGTAACTTTACTCCTATATAGCTGCAGAGATTTTATTGAAGATATTTCTGCCTTATTTTTAAAAGATCGGAACAACGAGTCAGCTATGTCTCTGTGTGTGATGCGAGAACCCGGAAACGATGCTTCGTGGGCGGCTTTCACTGTTGAACTACATTGTGTGAAAAGTGACTCCTATGCGGCCAGGTGGGATTTTACAGTGAAGAAAATAAGTAGTTGAACACCATGCTATATTGCAAATTCTCCCACTGAGAAATCATGGAGGATTCTGAAATTTTCATCATAGGTGCATGTCCACTGTGAGAGAGATAATCTAAAAAGAAAATTCCAGAAATCACAATGTATGATATTTTAACCATTTATTTGTGTGATACAGCTGCAAATAAGTATTTGAACACCTATCAGCTAGAATTCTGACTCTCAAAAACCTGTTAGTCCTCCTTGAAAAGTCCACCTCCACTCCATGTATTATCCTGAATCAGATGCACCTGTGTGAGGTCGTTAGCTGCATAAAGACACCTGTCCACCCCATACAATCAGTAAGACTCAAACATGTAACATGCCCAAGACCAAAGAGCTGTCCAAAGACACCAGAGACAAAATTGTACGGAGAATTTGCCAAGCAGCTTGGTGAAAAAAGGTCCACTGTTGGAGCATTCATTAGAAAATGTAAGAAGCTAAACATGACGGCCAATCTCAATCGGAGTGGAGCCCCATCAAGTTATCACCTCGTGGAGTCTCAATGATCCTCAGAAAGGTGAGGAATCAGCCCAGGACTACACGACAGGACTTGGTCAATGACCTGAGAAGAGCTGGGACCACCGTTTCCAAGGTGACTGTTGGTAATACACTAAGACCTCATGGTTTGAAATCATGCATGGCATGGAAGGTTCCCGTGCTTAAACCAGCACATGCCAATGACCATTTGGATGATACAGAGGAGGCATGGGAGAAGGTTTTGTGGTCAAATGAGACCAAAATTGAACTTTTTGGTCATAATTCCACGAACCATGTTTGGAAGAAAACGAATGATGAGTTCCATTCCAAGATCACCATCCGTACTGTGAAGCATGGGGGTGATAGCATCATGCTTTGGGGTGTTTTTCTGCACATGGGACAGGACGACTGCACTGTGTTAAGGAGAGGATGACCTTGTGCTCCCATGTTTGTTAAAAAAAAAAAAAAAAAATATGTCAGCCTGTGGTTCACTGCACTGGATCGGTTTTCATGTGCGCAATTTCATTGGCCAAGACTACACAAAATAAGCGTTGTCTTTCAATATCTATGTATTTCTTCTTGTAACAAATTTGATGCGTGTGATTCCTATTTATTTATTTTTTAATACTCTACTATGGATATTTGTGAGTGCGATGGCATGCAGGCGCACCTGTCAAATCAGTGACTGTAAATAGCTCCATAAACTGCCTCGTGTGCAATTGCATTTTCATTGGTCAAATGTGTTCCACATTATTCCACATTCGACCAATCAACAGACGTGTATCAGATTTTCCGCCTTGCTGCAAAAGTCAGATGGGAAAATGAACGAGTGTGGATTCTGGCATGGGTTACGGTTGGAATATTGCAGAAAAAACGACTTGTTTTTAATACATGCAATTAAAAAAGACGGAATTCCGCCTATAAACGGAAAAATCACGTCTGAACGTCACGTTTCAACATCTTATATTTAGCTTCATCCAGCCTTGTTTATTTTCGGTGAGGAAAATAATGTTCGCACTTGTGCTCCACTTTGCTTCACAACGCTGCTTCACAACGCTTCTTTCTTCACTGACCCTGAAACGGAACAAGTAACAGGTGAACAATACAAATAACGGGATAACACCGCCCTCTGCAGGACACAATGAGTAAGAGCGCACATAACTGACATTTAACAAAGTGGCAGCAAATTAGATGCCCAATGGCAACACTGGAAGATTTTTTTTCAACCAGATTGTTTAATAAAATAACTTTGGATTTCAGATTTTCATACAAATTTGTGTTTTGAGCTAAACAAGGCATTGATGGAAATACCAATAAGTTGACTTGGGCTGGGAAAAGGACAACTGTTTTGACTACTTTCTGACATGTTTTGAATCAAACAGGGAGTTAAAAATTCCCAAATGTAGAGTGCCCAGGTCCAATTTGAAATCTGAAAGTCCAACCAAAAGGCCACCCAATTCTCAAGTCGCATTCTGATCAACACTAAACGATTGTCGAAATATGTAATTTTTATAACCATATTCAATAAATGTCCTAACAACTGAGTGAGCAGAAATTTGGAGCAGGTTCTAGAAAGTGGCTTTGTTTCTTGCATTAAAATATCAAGCAGGAGAACATACTGTCTGCATCAATATTGCTCTTCTCTAGTGTAGCAATCCACACACAGAGTCAAGAGGTTCCTCCATCACAGTCTGGTTTGGGGCCGCCTCAAAAAAGGACAAACTCCGACTGCAACAGACAATCAAAACCGCTGAACGGATTGTCGGCACCATGCTACCCACTATTGAGGACTTGCATGCAACACGAGCTAGGTCCAGAACAGGCAGGATCCTTTTGGATCCTCCACCAGAACAACTAGAGTCACCGCTCATTATCCTAGGAGTTTTTAATACAGCTAAACTTAACCACGAACTCCCTAAATATTAGCAACATGTGAAATGTCCAATAAGGGCAAATTCACTCTTGACCACTGTTACACATCCATTTAAAATGCATATCGTGCAATCCACCGCTCCTCTGATCACTGCTTGCTGTACTTAATGCCTACATCCAGACAACTATTTAAATGTGCGAAGCCTTGAGTAAAATCAGTTAAAAAGTGGACCAACGATGCAAAATTAGAACTTCAAAGCTGCTTTGACTGCACAGACTGGAGTGTCTTTGAAAATTCTGCGCGCAGCCTAGATTAATCCACGTATTTGTTACCACAAAAAATCAGTTTCTCTGAGGAGGTGTGTGTACCAACAAAACTTTTTTGCATGTTCAATAACAATAAGCCATGGTTTTCACCAGACTTGGGCAACTCCGCCAGGTTAAAGAGATTGCATATTGTAGTGGGGACAGGGCCCTCTACAATCGCTTTAGAAACCAGCTGACTAAAGAAATTAACATTACAAAGAAGAACTATCCAACTAAAATGGAAAAAAACATCCTGGCAAGAATGACTCCAAATCAGTATGGCACGGATTACAATCGCTCACTAATTCCTAGTGACTTTCTTCCCCGGTAGAAAACGAGTGGGCGACCCGACAACCAAAATAGCTTTTACTACAGATTTGAAGTTGACACTTCCACACCACGCACCTACTAAGCCGCACCACCTTCCGCTCTACCGTTTAACATCCATGAAAGCGACAGACAGCTCACCAAACTAAAGATCAACAAAGCGCCAGACCTTTTCTGTCCCCATCCTGCCTCAGTCTGCGCAGACCTACTTGCTCCTGTCTTCACAAAGATCTTCAACAGATCTCTACAAATGTGTGAAGTACCAACCTGGTTCAAACGCTCCACCATAATACCCGTCCCCAAAAAAGCTACAGACCTGTTGCCTTGACATCTGCGGTCATGCAGTCCTTTGAACGCCTTGTGCTGGACCACCTCAAGAGCATCACAGGTCCGCAGCTGGCCCCACTGCAGTTTTCCCATTGAGCTAACAGGTCTGCAGATGATGCCATCAACATGGGTCTGTACTTCATCCTTAAACATCTTGACAGGGAGGATACCTATGCGAGGATCCTGTTCGTGGACTTCAGCTGTGCATTTAACACCATCATCCCTGAACTCCTCTCCTCCAGACTCCTCCAGCTTAGCGTCTCGTCTGCCATATCCCAGTGGATCTACAACTTCCTGATGGGCAGGACACAGCAGGTGAGCCTGGGGGACACTACCTCATGCTTGCACACTATCAGCACTGGGGCACCCCAAGGTTGTGTCCTCTCCCCTCTACTCTTCTCGCTCTACACAAATGAGTGGACCTCACAGCATCCGACTGTCAAGCTCCTGAAGTTCGCAGATGACACAACAGTCATCGTCCTCTTCAAAGACAGCGATGAGTTTGCATAGAGACAGGAAGTGGCGACACCGGAGCTTTGGTTTGGTCAACGTAACCAGGCATTGAACACTAAAGACTGTGGTGATGATTGTGGACTTAAGGAGGCATCCTTCACCACAGCTGCCCCTGACGCCGTTCAACTTTGTCTCAACCGTCGAGACCTGAAAATTCTTGGGAATTACAGCCTTAGAGGACCTGAAGTGGGGGACGAACCTCAACTCCATCCTCAAAAGAGCCAGCAAAGGATGTACTTCTTGAGCATTCTGAGGTAGCACAGCCTGTCACAAGAGCTGCTGAGACAGTTCTTCACAGCGGTCATCCAATCAGTACTGTGTACCTCCATCACAGTCTCGGTCCAGAATCGGCAGGATCCTTTCGGACCGTCCACATCCTAGCCACCAGCTCTTCCAGCTTCTCCTGTCGGGAAAGCGCGACAGATCAATGAAAGTCAAAACTAACAGGCATTCAAACTGTTTTTTTTTCCCCTTTGGCAATTAAGTCATTACATTCTTGATCAGCAAACGTACTATTTTTCCGCTTTGTGGCATGTTGGGACACTCACTCACATCCTCCTGGTCCAATTAGTATTAGTAATATATTTTGTTGACTATCACACGATTCGTCACTTTAAACTGCTCCCTTTGCATAATCGTCATTGCACTGTTCTATAACGGGAACCGCGAACGGGTAACGGCACTCTGTACAACCTTAACACAATGTGGGACATTGACACACTTATCTCTTACCTGATCTAAATGAAGAAGATTTTACA
The DNA here is from genome assembly GCF_019802595.1 of Syngnathoides biaculeatus. Taxonomy (NCBI): domain Eukaryota; kingdom Metazoa; phylum Chordata; class Actinopteri; order Syngnathiformes; family Syngnathidae; genus Syngnathoides; species Syngnathoides biaculeatus. The sequence goes on from NC_084653.1 coordinate 1,148,717, forward strand.
CCTATCCCGACTATTATCAGGAATAGTTCCTATAAACATAAATGTCTCTTGCTCTTTCTTCTGAAGGCCGTACCAGGGCAGCACCGACTGCTGGAGAAAATTTTTTTTTTTTTTTACACACTTGGGAAATAAAGGTGATTCTGATTGTATAATTTTGCTAATTTGTGGTGATATTTAACCTGATAGATTGGATTCACAAAAATAACAGGCAAAGTCATTGCATTTATCAGCTGTTATGAGTTCTGGAGCTATATGATTCAGGGCGGCACTGGGGCAGGTTGTGAGCATGTCAAACACAGCAAACAGAGTGCGAGTATTGTTGAGGTTCTTTGTGTACTTTAGTATTTTCCTCCTCACTGTAGACTCAAAGTGTAACAAAGATGAGATGTAATTAGAAAAGAAAAAACAGTATCTTCGACTCACAGTGTCTTCGCGACAGTAGTCTGGCATCGTGCAATCGTGAAAGAGCAAATTTGCTTTGCAGTCTTTTGCGCATTGTGTCTATCTTGTTGCAACAGTCTTGTCTCTCCCATGCTGCTGACGTTTTTTCAATTACTTTTTTTTGCCATCATATATTTATTTACATTACGATCACAAGAGACAAAAAAAGTATAAATACTACTAGCTAGAAATAAACTAGCTTTTGTATTCAGATATACTGTGCATGATGGAGACGTGGTCTTTCGCCAGCCAATCAATTATGTCATTGATCAGATCAGTGAGATATGACAAAACCGATCCACCCATTCGGATAAATGCCAGCTATCGGCCGATTGTGATCAGCTCGATAAAATTGGCGTAAAGTCTTAAAAGAAAAATACTGTTCTAGTAGTGTTCCCCCAGTGAAATTGAAGGGAGAGAGTTGAGTCAATTATAACCCTCTGATTTTTTTTTTTGATAACTTTGGCTGATGGTACCATTATCAAATCATATCATCTCACGTCGGTAGTCACACCAGTTGACAACAATTTTGTGGGTTTGTTCTGAAAGTATGGACAATTGAGTCAAAATACAGTGCAATGAAAAAGTATTTATCCCTTTCTGTATTTTTTTTTTGCATATGTATCACACAGGTTTCAAATCATCCACCCATCCATCCATTTTCTTAGCTGCTTATCCTAACAAGGGTCGCAGGAGTGCTGGAGCCCATCTCAGCGATTATCGGCCAGGAGACTGGGTACACCCTGAACTGGTTGCCAGCCAATTGCAGGACACATAGAGACAAACAGACACGCTCACAATCACACCGAGGGGCAATTTAGAGTGTCCAGTTAATGTTGCATGTTTTTGGGATGTGGGAAGAAACTGGAGTGCCCGGAGAAAATCCATGCAGGCACGGGGAGAACATGCAAACTCCACACAGGGAGGGCTGGGATTGAACCCGGGTCTTAAGAACTGTGAGGCCAATGCTTTCCAGCTGTTCCACCGCGCCGCCATTTAAAATCACTCAGAGAACCGAAGGAAATACAAAATGCAGTTTTCAAAAGACAATTGAATTTATTAAGTTCCCAAAAAAAAGAATCCAAACCTTTCTCACCCTCTGTGGAAAAAAATAAACTGCACTATGCACAAATGTTTAATGCAAATAAATTTTTGCCACAAAGTGTAAGTTAAACAATGGAATTTTTTTTTAAGACTGCACTACGTGTGATCAACAGCATTGATAAAATGTTATGCCATCATTGAGCATTTATTGGTTGAGGGATTCTGTTCTGACAAGTAAGCGTGTTCTGTGGCCAGTCCCGAGATACATTATATATGCACAAAGATTATTCTTAATGAATGTTGTACAGACATTTTTTTGAAAAACAATAAAAGTACAAACTTAACAAAATAGAAATACAGATAATTTCTCATATTTTGAGCATATGGATAGCAGCAAATTGGTGGTGCGCATTGTACATTGGTAGAAGGGATTTCCAGATTTTTTTTTTTTTTAGGTTTTTTGTCACCCCACAAATTCTCGATTGGATTAAGGTCCAGGAATTGGGCTGGCCACTCCTTGGCAGTAACTTTGTTGGCTTGTAACCAAGGCTTTGCATGTTTACTAGTCTGCTTGGGGGTCATTGTCTTGTTGAAACACTCATTTCAAGGGCATGTCCTCTTCAGCATAAGGCAAAATTACCTCTTCCAATATTTTGATAAGTGCAAACCAATCCATGATCCCTGGTATGTTATAATTAGGCCAAACACCATTGTATGTGGAACGTGCCCATTTCATAATGCTTGCACCGCCATGGTTCACTGTCTTCACTGTGGACTGTGGCATGAATTTAGAGTTTGGGGGTCATCTCACAAACTGTCTGCAGCCTCTGGACCCAAAAATAATCAATTTTACTAATCAGTCCATAAAATCTTCCTCCATTTCTGTTTCTGTGTAAGATGATGGTTTTCTTTAGCAAATTGTAGTGGGATTCTTGTCAATAGATTAACTTCACACAGACATCTTTTCTCTGTCACAGGACTGATAGGTAACTCAAGACTTTGATCATCCTGGAGCCGATCATTGGCTGACCCTTTGCCATTCTGGTTATTCTGCGATCCATTTTGATAGTTGTCTTCCATTTACTGTCACGTGTCTCTGCTCTTCATTTTAAGGCATTTGAGATCATTTTAGAATCATAATCAGCTTTATTGCCGCTTACGGCCATTCTACCCTGAGAATGCCAAGTGTGAAAAACACAAAGAATTTTCTTCTGCCAGTCGGTGCTGTCCTGGCACGATATTCAGAACAACCAAGCAACAAGAGCAAAGAACAAGAGACATTTCTATTTATAGGAAGTATTCTTTATAAGAGTCGTGCAAGATGTAAAATCTTATTCATTCGCACAGCTCTGCAAATTGTCTTTGTTCTTAAAAATGGGTACGAGCACACTTCCTCCATTTTTCAGGCATCTTCTCGCCTGCTAATATTCTGTTGAATAAATTGGTCAAAAAATCCACAGCCACCTCTCTAAATTGCTTCCATACCTCCACAGGTATGTCATCGTGACCAACTGCTTTTCCATTTTTCATCCTTTTTTAGTGCCTTTCTAACTTCACGCTTCCCTTACTAATCATTGCCACTTCCTGGTCAACATTAACTTCTCAAAGTATTCTCGCCATCTATTTAGCACTCTACTGGCACCAGTCAACAAATTTCCATCTCTATTGTTAATCACCCTTAGCTACTGCACAGCCTTCCCAGCTCTATCCTCTGTCTGGCCAACATGTAGAGATCATTTTCTCCATCTTTCTTGTCCAACCTGCTGTACATGTCATCATATACCCCTTGTTTAGCCTTCACCACTTCTACCTTTTCCTTATGTTGCTTCTCAGTGTATTCCTTTCTCCTCTCATCAGTCTGTGTTAAACTTCTTCGCTAACTACTTTCCTTGTATGACTTCCTGTATTTTGTGGTTTCACCATCATGTCTCCTTCTCCCCTTTCCTACCAGAAGACACACCAAGTACTCACCTGCCCGTCAGATTACCTCGGCTGTAGTAGTCCAGTCTTCCGGGAGCTCCTCCTGTCCATCGAGCGCTTATCTCACCTCTTTCCGAAAGGCCGCACAACATTCTTCCTTTCTCAGCTTCCTCCACATGGTTTTCTGATCTGCGTTTGTCTTCTTAATCTTCCTCCCCACCACCAGAATCATCCCACACACCACCATCCTTTGATGTCAAGATACACTATCTTACAGTCGGTAACCTCCTTCAGATCACATCGTCTGCACAAAATGTAACCCAGCTGCGTGCTTCTACCTCCGCTCTCTATGTTCGTGCCTCTTCTGGAAAGAGGTGTTCACTACTACCATTTCCATCCTTTTTTTTTAAAGTCCACCACCATCTGTCCCTCAAAGTTCTTCTCCTGGATGCCGTACTTACCCATCACTTCTTCAACACCCCTGTTTTCTTCATCATGTCCATTAAAATCTGCACCAATCACAATTCTCTCTGTGTCTGGGATGCTCAGAACTACTTCATCTAGTTTCTTCCAGAATTTGTCTTTCAACTCTAGGTCACATCATACCTGTGGGGCATAGCTGCGAATTACATTATACATCACACCCTTAATTTCAAGTTTCAGCCCCGTCACTCTTTTCACCTCCAACATATTCTTAGCCAGCTCTTACTTTAACATAACCCCTATTCCATTTCTTGTCGCGTCTACTCCATGGTAAAATAATTTAAAAAACTGCCCCTAAAGTTCTAGACCTTTCCACCTACTCTCTTGGATGCACAATATATCAACCTTTTTCCTAATCATCATGTCAGCTCCTGAGCTTTTAATGTCAGTCCCAACATTCAAAGTCGCTACACTCAGTTGTAGGCTCTGTGCATTCCTCTTCTTCTGCTGACGAATCCGCTTTCCCCCTCTTCTTTGTCTTTGACCGACAGTAGCTGAATTTCCACCCTGCAGGTTAACGGTGCTGGGGGCGGGCAATGTTAACCTGGACCACGACCCATCTGCTATTTTTGTTTCGTGTCAATAATAACAAATTTGTAGTTGTAATCATCAACTAAAATCTGCATTATTTTTTTCCCCAGATGAAACATTCACAACTGAATAATTTCTTGGAAAAACCTGAAAAAATTACAAATTCTTACATTTCTGGTGATTCCTCTCTCACCTTCTCTTGGGCCCAAAGCAAAGTAACACCATCCCTGATCTACTGTAGGGTTGTTAAAGCAGTTCCCAACTGCTCCAGCTTCGGTCCCAAACCAAACATCTACAATGTCTTACATCGGGAATAGCTCCTCAGACAATTATTCTACATTTCAAATACTTTTTTCATTCTCTGTAGACTTTATCCCTACTGTTTTCCCCACCTTTCTGTTTTTTAGGTGTTAATCAAAGACGACGCGTGTTTGATGGGCATTTGCTATGCACCCAATTTCGCACTCTCGCTGCTTTCTCTGCCGAATGATGATTTTCTCAATTTATCCTCATCGGGTAGAAGATGTTGTGCAATTGTTGTTCTGCACCTAACAGAAAGGTTGTGGCTCCTCATAGAAAAGTTGCACTAGTTCGTGGATGCCCAGAAGTCTTAGGTCCCTTTATTCCTCATTACTGTCAGAGCTTTGAGACAAAGTTAAACAGTGCTGTTAGCGTAGGTTCTTGCTCTCCGTTTGGCTACAATCTGCAGCATCTCTTCCTCCTTCTCTGGAAACTGTGCAACTTTCCCAAGTCCCAAGGTTCTTCTATGTGGTTTTAGCTGGACGATTTCCACCTCTCTCATCTTCCACGATCTTACATTCGATTCAACCACTTTGAAATGCCGCACAGCTTCATGGATTCTCACTTCTTTTAGAAGCATCTTTGGCTGCAACTAGCCCTTTTAGTCAACATATTGTATCTTAGTTGAAGTTAAAACAAACTAATCGGTGGCCGTTTCAGATGTTTAGTACAGTAGCAACGATCATAACTTGACAAATTGCCGCAAGCAGGTCAAGAATCTCAGATTGGTGGCGCACATTACCGTGACATGTTTAAATGTGTAACATTAGACATTGCATATCATATTGGAATATAAATATGCACCTTTTCACCACCCTAGGGTACCTCTATTTGAAAATACAATGTGGTTTTCTTTCTTTGTAATCTATACCTTAACATCTTCTTCTTTTCCTTTTGGCTTGTCCCATTAAGGGTCACCACAGCGCGTCATCATTTTCCATCTAAGTCTATCTCCTGCATCTTCCTCTATTTCACCAACTGCTCTTATGTCTTCCCTCACAACATCCATCAGCCTTCTCTTTGGTCTTCCTCTCGTTCTTTTGCCTGGCAGCTCCATCCTCAGCCCCCTTCTAGCAATATACTCACTCTCTCACCTCTAGACATGTTCAAACCATCAAAGTCTGCTCTCTTGAATCTTGTCTCCAAAACATCCAACTTTGGCTGTCCCTGTCCACCCCATACAATCAGTAAGACTCAAACTTGTAACATGGCCAAGACCAAAGAGCTGTCCAAAGACACCAGAGACAAAATTGTACAACTCCACACAGGTGGAAATGGCTTTGGAGAAATTGCCAAGCAGCTTGGTGAAAAAAGGTCCACTGTTGGAGCCATCATTAGAAAATGTAAGAAGACAAACGTGACGGTCAATCTCAATCGGAGTGGAGCCCCATGCAAGATATCACCTCGTGAGGTCTCAATGATGCTTAGAAAGGTCCGAAATTACCCCAGGACTACACGACAGGACTTGGTCAATGACCTGAAAAGAGCTGGGACCATCGTTTCCGAGGTGACTTATCATGGTTTGAAATCATGCATGGCACGAAAGGTTCCCCTGCATAAACCAGCACATGTCAAGGCCTGTCTTAAGTTTGCCAATGACCATTTGGATGATACAGAGGAGTCATGGGACAATGTTTTGTGGTCAGATGAGACCAAAAGGGAACTTTTTGGTCATAATTCCACGAACCGTGTTTGGAGGAAGACTAATGATGAGTTCCATCCCAAGAACACCTTCCCTACTGTGAAGAATGTGGGTGGTAGCATCATGCTTTGGGAGTGTTTTTCTGCGTATGGGTCAGGATGACTGCACTGTATTAAGGAGAGGATGACCGCAGCCATGTATTGTGAGATTTTGGGGAACAACCTCTGTTTTTCCATCAGAGCAATGAAGATGGGTCATGGCTGGGTCTTTCAACATGACACTGACCCGAAGCACACAGCCAGGAAAACCAAGGAGTGGCTTCGTAAGAAGCATATCAAGGTTCTGTTGTGGCCGAGCCAGTCTCCAGACCTAAACCCAATAGTAAATCTTTGGAGGGAGCTGAAACTCTATGTTTCTCAACGACAGCCCAGAAACCTGTCTGATCTAGAGAAGGTCTGTGTGGAAGAGTGAGCCAAAATCCTTCCTGCAGTGTATGCAAACCTGGTGAACAACTACAAGAAATGTTTGACCTCTGTAATTGCAAACAAAGGCTCCTGTACCAAATATTAACATTGGTTTTCTGAGGTGTTCAAACATTTATTTGCAGTTGTATCACACAAATAAATCGTTAAAAAATTATACATTGTAATTTCTGGATTTTTTTTCTTTTTAGATTATCTCTCTCACAGTGGAAATGCATCTACAATGAAAATTTCAGACCCCTCCATGATTTCTAAGTGGGAGAACTTGCAATATAGCAGGGTGTTCAAATGCTCATTTTCTTCACTGAATGTACTTAATATGATAGACTACACTAATCTGGTTGGTATCGTCAGTTTCCAGCGATAATTTGCATTTTTATGATGATCAGGTGATACAATCGATGTTGTCATTGATTGACTCCCCAAAATACATTAACCTCTTATCGCCGCTGTATACAGTGTATTCGAATCCAAAAGCTTTATTTTTAGCATTGTTGTGTCTTTTGACATGCTACTCTAAATATCTGACCACTATTAGTTTTGTAACAACAAAAAAATATCGGTGCTGTGAGACAAACAACACGTAATGCCCGGATCAGACCGCAAGACAAATGTTGTCTTTCACACGTGCAATGTCAGACTACAGCAATAGAATCTCGTGTTCAGATACCAGCGCAACTGGATAGATGCATTACCATGGTGACTATAACAATCATGCTGCGCCGTGTGGAAGTCACCGGTGCGTGGGAGAGGGCATTCGTTTAAGGTTTGCTTTGAGGTATGTTCACATACTTTTAAGACACTATGGCTTGCAAGCGGGCAACATAATGTTCTGAACCCTTGCAAGCTCCTGCTAGCACTAACGGTTGTAAATGAACATGCAGGCAATCTGTCTACTTTTTTTTTTTTTTTTTCAGTGTATGTGTCTGGGTGTGAGTGTGAAGTAGTTTAATTATAATAAATTAATTTCATTCCAGTAAGTTAGCACCCATTATTTCTGTAATTTTGGTTTGACCCGAGTGATAAGAATACATGATCTGACTAGAGCAGTGATTTCCAAGCTTTATGCAGCGAAAGCAAATATTTTACAATTGAAAAATCTTAAGGCACACCCACAAAAAAAGTCTTAAAACATAGATACATTAATTACTAAATGTACTTCTTGCCATCATGTCACCATCCCTCATTGGCATATTGATGATTAATATAATTTTGGGAGCAATTAAGGACAAGTATGTACAGTAAATGAACAAGTCATTTAAATAAACACATTACATATCCAATCACGGCTTGCGATTGAATCAATGATCTATTATCGTTTTTTGTAACTGGTCATCGGTCCCAAAAATCGTGATCATGTAAACCAGACTATAAACATTGACCCAACCCGTTAGATATTTTGCTACATTTATAAGGCAATGAAGCTGCACATTAAAACTTTTACTCTAAACCCTTGCATAAAACTGCATGTTCTTCAACCCTTTTGTCATAAGTAACTTTTTTTGTTTGTTTTTTTTCAAGGGTTTTTACTTTTTCTTTTAACATCTTTGCATTCTTATTCTTATCATTCTTTGTTCGGCCCGATTCAAGATCAGTATTGGCAAATTCTCAAACACAACAATTTGCCGGTGCAATCCATTACTTGGCTTTACTACCATACTTGTTTTCCAGTCTGAAAATGTTCATTTTGCATTTCATCTCTATTGCTTTATTTTAAGTCTAAGGTGTTAAGTAATTGATTTTATTTTTTCCCAGTCCTCTGTGAAGTGCCTCCAACTCTGCCACAGGATGTCATGGTTGATAAATGGCAGTTGATGTGGACTGCTGACAAAAAAGAGACCACTGTCACATACTCTGTCAAGTACCGCAGGTGAGTGGCATGGATGTCAAAACTACAAATGCACTACTGTTGCTATGGCTATTTTAAATACAGTACAGTATATGCACCTGTTCATCTCTCCTTTATCCGAGGGGTTACATTTAGCAAGACCTCCTGAACAGACTAAATCCTTTAAGTAGCTACCAACTAAATAATATAGCAAGTATTATTGATATGCATTTTTAAGTTTCACATACAGTGGCAGTGTTGAAACCCCCTTAAATTTTTCACTTTATATTGCAACCATTTACTTAATTTGTTCATTTTTTTCCTCATTAATCTACATAAAGCACCCATATTGACGGAAAAAAACAGAATTTACATTTTTGCAGATTTATTAAAAAAGAAATGGAAATATCACAGTCATAAGTATTCAGACCCTTCTCCGTGACACTCACATTGAACTTGGGTATTCTCCATTTCTTCTGATCATCTAAGATGGATCTACACCTTCATTGTAGTTAAGCTGTATTTGATTTAAACTGATTGGCCGCACACCCATCTATATAAGACCTGATACAGTCACTCACATTTGAAAAATGTTCGGGTGTGGTCAGTCATGCCCGCAGATAAAGTTGCAGGTATGATTACGGATGGAATCTCAAGACCTTAAAATAACTTACTGATTTGTTATACCAGAGTATGTAGTTGTTACCTAGTACCATAATCAAAATTTATTGACATTGCACTGAGACAGACAATTTTAAAGAGGTCAATAGACATTCAATTTCAAAACTAAGTATTCATATAATCAAATTTTATTTCATCATGATGTATTGTTATAATGTAGCATAATTTACGGCGGTATCTATTGTCAATCCATTGATGAAAGCTAGCAGTAGATCTGTATCTTCCTAAAGCATGTAGAGGGGAAAGGTTTTCAACTTCAAGATAACGTGGTACCACGGGGGAAAATGACCATTCGCATTTAGATATATGGACAGACTAGTCTAACGTTAGAACGTAGATCTAGTCAAAGTAAATCACATTCTCATACTTATTATTGTTAGATACGGAAGCATTACCTGTGTTATATCCCAAAAATGTTTTCAGTGTAACTGAATTTCCTTTGAAATTGCTCATGATGTTGATGACTTTTGACGTACTGTAAATACACACACAGTACTTGAAGCAGCTCGGAACATGTGCTTTTGGCATCACTTCAGAACATGCTCAGTACGGTTAACTTGCATTTCCAGTTTCCGGGTGCATACTGATTGTTTAGGATCAGGCTTCTTTTGTTACCAACATTTATGAAATAAACCTATAAATTAATGTAAAGACCAACGTTCCCTCTAATTTTTGACGTGTCTGAGCAAACACACTAAGCCCTTGAGTGCCCCCTTTGACCACTGTGAGCAACATCAGACGTATGCACGGTGTTCAAATCAGTGGCATCCATTGAAGCTACATGGCTCATTAAAGATTCACATTACAGCATTTACATTCCCATCAGCACATTTCAAGAACAATTTTGTGTTTTTGCAAAGTTACAATGAAAATATCAACAAACAAAAAAATGCACTGCTAACCAAACCAAGCCAACTATGAACTATAAAACTTAAAGGTTGCTTCCAACTTTGTTTCATTTTATTTTTTTTAACCCACAATGATATCCCCGTCTGTTTTTCTTGGTGTAAAACTGAATTATTGCTTGCAGAATATCTTTAGCAATGCATGTTGAAAGCTGAATGATGCTCCAAAACAATTTTAAGGTTAATGTTATGTTGCCTCCTATATTTAAAATACAGAATTAGCTGTTTGTGCACTCTAGTGTCTGTGCTGTCATCCTCGATCAGGCTGCGCCAAGGTGGAATTTATACACAATCTCATCCTGTTCTTTCTACATTGGCTTCAGACCAGATCTTTTTTACTCAGAAGAGAAAATCTTGTCTAATTTTACCACTTTTTCTTCTATTATTCACATACCGCGACATTCATTAAAGCAACAGCACGTCTTTTTTAATTTTTTTTTTTTTTTTTTTACTTTTACCATTATTATCGAGCGTAAACACAAGCAGCATGTGTAACTCTTTGTTCTACGCTGCCCAGAATGTGTGGGTGGAACGGTGTTTGTAATTATCAGTGTACCGCTTTAAGAGCCAAACGGGGCCGAGTCAGGTAAGGTAAACTAGCAGGAGACCGTGTGCTTCTGTGTTTTAAAAAAAAAAAAAAAAAAAAAAAAAAAACATTTCGAGCTGTGGTTCACTGCGCTGGATTAGTTGTCACGTGCGCTGAGAATTTCGGTGTACGCGCATGATTTTTCGTGCTGGACTGTGCAGATTTGCGAGTGCCATGGCGCAATCGCACCCATCAAATCACGGTGACTGCCTTGTAGCTCACAGTGCATGTCAGAGCAAATGAGAATCATGAAGTCAAAGGAACTGCCTAAGGGCTGAGAGACAGAATTGTGGCAAGGCACAGATCTGGCCAAGGTTACAACAAAATATCTGATGCACTTAAAGGAAGACTTTGTCCAAAATTTCCATGTACAATAAACCCTCCAATCTGAAGTAATATTATTACTTCATATGTTTTGTACATTCATTGAAAAAAAAGCTAGGTACAACATAAGTAATTGAAAATAAAGAACAGATTTGAAATCCACGTAATATCTGGATATCTGTCAGCTTTCACAGCCAGAGCTGGAACAAACGTCCATGACCCCGCCCCTTGACGTCAACGGAGCTGAGCATTCCTGACAAATCTTTTTAGCTAGGCCAAGATGCGGACGGGTTGTGCACCAAACTGCAACAAAACTGAGAAATCACAAATTTGTCATTCTTTAACCTCCCGTGGGTTAAACCTGACAGAATAAAGCTGTGGCTGTCACAGTTGAGGCTCGTTCATCAGCGAGAGAGATGCACGCCTCTGCAGTGATCACTTCGAAGAACGGTTTCTGGTACAGGACCCTAAATTTTCCATCGCACCACATCTTTACACCAAACAGAAGAAAACACTAACAGTGGATGGCTATCCTACTATTTTTTAACATTCTATGTTTTAACATAAAAATAGTCAGCCGTGAGAGGAATATTGATAAACAGACAATAGAAACTCCAAAGAATAGAGGTAAGTTGTTTTTGTGCGCTAGATAAAGATAACATCACCATTACTGTTTATGGATTGTTTTGACGTGACTTCACCCGTTGTGCTGACTCGGGTAAATAACTGACGGCGGGCATTTTATTTCCCTGAGGTCGTTACTAGTACATTGAGTAGAAGAACTTTTAATAAGATGCCTGTTTGCGGTGCCGTGGGTTGCTCAAACAGCCCAGGGGTGATCAAAGATGTTAGTTATTCTAAAACGCCTAAAATTATCAGTAATCAAGGTGATGAACCAATAAGAATTCTCAGTGAACAGAGATGGTTATCCAAAAAGGCGATCTATCGTAAAGACATCACAACAGAGAAGCAGTGGGATCAGACACTTGTTCGTGGTTATGTTTAGCTGTGTTAAAATCTCCTAGGATAATGAGCGGCGAATCTGCGTGTTTTTTTCAATCTTGTTTATCTGCTCGGCGAGCGTTATCAGTTCGCAAGATGTATCGTCGGAAGCATTATAAGATGTCCCAGCTTTCAAAGCCCGACTTGTATCGTGAGCCTCTTCATCATGAGGCTTTGAAGAGCATGCCGTCTAGCAACTCTGGAAAAAGCTTCAGCAAATTGGCGAGACTTGTCAAAAAAAAGTCAGTGAAAACAACCATTAGCCACCTAGCTATAGCCCCAGGTGCTCGTATAAGCAACGAGATACTTTATGATGGGTGTTGGTATACCAACACTGTTGAATGAGGAAAGTGATGCAGACATGTTGATCAGGATCTATGTTCATTCCAATACGCTCCATTTTTTTTGTTTGACCTTTTCAAACGCATGACAACACTGGCATTCCGCCACAGTTAGCATTAGGTCACAAAGAGAACACAAACACCAGTCTTTCGAAATGAGCCTGTCTGGAAAATCTCAGAGTTCATATTTTGGGACTGTTGTTGTGCATCGTCGTCAGCGTCACTTCCCTTGTCCAACATGTCAAGTTCTGACTGTGTGTATTCTGGCTCAAACGCATAGGGTTGAACATTGTACGTTATATTACTTTTGTTTTGTTTGATGTGTTTGTAATTATTTTTCACAAAAATCTGCCACAAAATGCCCAGATAGTGGATGTTCATTGTTCGGTGAAACCATATTCACAAGGAATGGGGTTAGATCAGGAAGCACCGGTGACATGGCAAACGCTGATTGGCTGTCGGTTTTGTAGCTGGGAAAATCTGAATCTCTGATTGAGAGAAGAATTGTGCAGCATTTTCAAAAATAGTTTACAATTTACAGATGTTATGATGTGAAATCTGTGGATAATTTCGGCATTAAAAGAAACACTGAACCCTCATCTACTAATTTTTAATGCGTGCTCCCATGTCTACTTTTACCGACAAAATCACCCTTTAAGGTTCTTAACACACTAACCTCTGTAATGCTCAAATGGAAGACATTTGGGGTGACCAGCACCCTTCCTTGAGCTGTTCACCCAGCTAAACTTCTCACTTGAGGAAGAAGAGCCTTGGTGAGAGAGGTAAAGAACAACCCAAAGATCACTGCGGCTGATCTCCAAGGATGCAGTCGGGAGATGTGAGAAAGTTCTAGAAGGTCAGCAATGACCACACCCCTCCACCAGTTGGGGCTTCATGGTAAGCAAATCAGATGTATTTGTATTGCGCATTTCATACATGAGGTAACGCTATGTGCATTATATGATTAAAAGCATTTGAAAACAGAGATAGGAAACTTTAAAACGGGATAAAAACAATAAAAATGACAAGTATATGTACGGTTTTAATTATCTTTATATATATATACAGAGAGAGAGAGAGAGAGAGAGAGAGAGAGAGAGAGAGAGAGAGAGAGAGACAAAAAACCGTGTACGGTGCAAGTAATATGATTAAAAAGTGGAAATACTCTAAAAAGCATGAGAAAAAATACGTTTTCAACCTGGATTTAAAAACATTCACACTTGTGGCTGATGTCACTTCTGTTGGCAACTTATTCCATTTGTGTGCACCATAATAGTTAAATGCTGCTTCACCATGTTTGCTTTGGACTCTGAGCGCCACTATTTGACCCGAGTGAGTTGATCTCAGAGAATACAATACAATTACAGAGCAATGGAAAGTGTGGTAAGGAAATGAAGAAATGGGTTCAAGTGGGGTGGAACAGCTGGCAGAAGTTGTCTGGTGTTTGATGTGACAGAAGAGTGTCTGCCAGGATGAAGGGCAAAGTTTATAAAACAGTGGTGAGGCCGGCCATGGTATACAGGTTAGAGACGGTGGCAATGAAAAACAACACGAAGCAGAGCTGGAGGTAGCAGAAATGAAGGTGCTGAGGTTCTCGCTTGGAATGAACAAGTGGATAGGATTAGAAATGAGCTCATTAGAGGGACAGCCAAAGTTGGATGTTTTGGAGACAAGGTTAGAGAGAGCAGACTTAGATGGTTTGGACACGTTCAGAGGCGAGACAGTGGTGAGGATGGAGCTAATAAATGGAAATAAACCACAGGGTTAAACGCGTGTGGGGGGAAAAAAAGTCGCGGCTTAGAGGCCAGAAATTACGGTAACCCCTTTCCTCCAGGTAGGACCTAAACAATTGAAGGAGTGTTCCCTTTCGTCCTTCCCATGTTTCCAACCTATTCAGCAGTATATTATGATCTACCATATCAAAAGACGCGCTGAGATCCAACAAGACCAAAATAACACCTTTCCTGAGTCAGTATTCAACCTTATATCATTTTGCACTTTGATAAGAGAAGATTCTGTTCTGTGATGTGTTTGGAAACCTGATTGAAATCTGTCAAAAAGTTCATTTAAATTCAAGAAATTGCTGAGTTGATTAAAAATAACTTTCTCAAGAATCTTGGCTATGAACAGGAGATTTGAGATGGGTCTATAGCTTGCTAACTTGAATCGTCCAGTGCTCTGTTTTTTAGAAGAGGCTTCACAGCAGCTACTTTAAAGCCCAAGTGTCATCCCTATAAACATTCTAAAATAGATATTGTAATGAAAAATACATATAACATTATTCACTCCAATGTCTATACAAAAAATTAATTGTGAGTGGAGAGCGCGTCATCCATGCGCAAAGTTGCAAAAGTGTCATTCTACGATATCCAAGTGGTCGCCATATTGGCTGCATCATCCGTCCGTGACGTCACCCGAAAATTCGCCAATGAAAACACACGGTGCACCCTAACTATTGGAGACAAACGCGCCCCTTCTGACATGGAAGCTCTTTTCGAAAAGGAGAACACCACACAACCGAGTGAAGTTACCGGGGCAATATTACACTATTGTTTCGAGCCCTCGGGGCAATATTACACTATTGTTTCAGATGATATGCGATCACGGCCAAACCCCATCCCCGTCTGATCCACTTTCGCGGCGGAGATGACCCATCGCGGCTCATTGCAGCCAGCCGGTGTGGCTTATGACAGAGCTGAGCGGTGCTGCTTTAGGGGGTTGTTCATAGACCGCCGCAGTAGCAATGAACAACACAATCGAGCCAGGGCGCTTTAGTGCGCGCACGCGACTGAGTGAGGCATTCTCGGCTGGGTTCTTCAGAGCCGCCCCCGTCCGCAAAGCCCGACTCGCAGCCTTTGCAGAAGCCGTGACCGCCAAACGCGGCGCCTAGGCCGGTGCGGCTGATTTTCGGCACCATGGTGCCATATAATGGAGCCTAGCCATGCTGCTTTTAGGGGGATGTTCATAGCCGCTGGGTTCTTCAGATTCGCTGCCGTCTGCGCAGCAGTCTGACGCTGTCCGACGCACACATCGACAGATTTCGTACATGGATCTTTTATGTTATGAGAGACCGATTACTTGGTCCACCCCAAAGTATTATTTTTTTTAGGAGCTGTATACACACCTACCTGTCATTCGGAACCCACGAAGCACTCGTCCTCTGCACCCTTGCAATCCATTTTTCACAACGAACTGGGTCTCTTGCAAACTTATGAAGGGTAACCCGGCATTTTGGCTAACATGAAGGAACAATGAGCTACCTTCCCGGAGGTAAAACTAATGGAAACAAATGAGTCCACTTGTGGGCACCACTGTCCTTCAGCCATGTTTACCCCTTCATGATTAAAGAGAATAAGTGGTTGTGTTAAAATTGCTTCAATTTTCCTCTGTCTTCCTCTGGTCATGGTGAAAGCTTGACTCGTGACGTACTGGACTATACTGTGTGATGTTCGCACAGTCAGTGGATGATGAAAAACAATCTGAGATGTCTTCTCAAACACTCTGGCTTGAGCAGATGCGAAAGAAGCGCAAATCGAGTGTCTTTGTTCGTATTTTTCCAATGGAGTTGATGCATCCAGACAAACTTGTCGAATTCCTCTTTCTCTTTCTGATGAAGAGCAACAGAAACACTGCTGACCTTTTCAGACACTTCAAGATAGAACATGCGACTGTAATCAGGAATTGCAAGAGATGCAGCAGTGGAAAGATGTTGTTTCAAGGAGCTGAAGGAAGTGTCTGCTTCTGTGGTCCAACAAAGAGTGTTTGAAAGATTGCGCATACCTTGTTCATTGACCATCTGTCTGAGTGGGTGAGTGAGTTGCAAAGACCGAGAAAGCCCAGCATGGTTTTGACATTTGTTGGTTTTGGGTGATGGGGGATATTGTCCTTGTGAGAGGGAGACATTCCTGTGCCATGGCGTGAGATCAGATTTCCGAGAAAGGAAACCTGTGGTCGGGGAATCTGGAGTTTGGACTTGGAACACTTCAGTCCAACAGAGGCCAAATCAGAAAGCAAAGACCTAGTGGCTTCGAGACAAGAAGTTTCAGATGGACCCGCCAGCAAGGGACATGCTGCACCAGGAGAACCCCATGAGCCAATTCATGCGGAGACAGCAACTGACAAAGACAGTCATTGAAGAATCCGGGTGAAAGAACAAAGCCTTGAGGCAAGTGATTGTAGGAGTAGCAAACACCATTCCAAGTGAAAGCAAAAAATTGCTTCATTGAAGGGTGAAGCAAAAGAAAGCATTAGCCAAGTCAATGCAAGTGAAATGAATGTGGGCTGATGTAATTTGGGACAATGCCGAGTGCGGGTTTGGGACAGGCAAACTGAGGGTTAACACTACACATTAATTGCTCGCAGGTCATGGACCATGCGAAACTTTCCAGTGTTTTTCTTTTCAACAAGCAAGATGGGGGTTTTAAAATCAGAGCCAGGAATTTCACACAACACTCCTGCTTTGAGCAAGCCGTCAATTGTTTCCGAAATGCCAATCATCCCAGCCTCTTTTACAGAGTATTGGGGAACATATATTTGTCCCGGTTTCATCTGAAACACAACAGGGGATACATTCCAGAAACCAACATCAGTGGGATCCATGGACCACAGCGATGTGGGGAGGGAATCAAGAAGTTGACCAGCAAAATCGCTGTCGGTTGTTTCAGGTCCATGGTGCCTATCCAGAAGCTGGTGCTCCAAAACAGAAGTCGGTAAAAATGTGTTAGACTGAATCCAATCAAGAGTAAAATAAATATTGCCAATCAGTGGCCTGTGTTCATGCCAGGACAAACTGACCGAGATACTTCGCTGTGTGCTGAGGCAAGACCATCAAGGAGACATGTGGGTGACAAGGTGGCATAGAAGGATCCGGGGGATCCGCCATCATGTACCATTTGAGTTGTTCAAGAGTCAGGAACACCAAAAAGGCGACACCTGGTCAAAACAAATCACCCATGTTCAATTTCCATATGCTGTTTTCAATTTCCTGAAATGCCTTACTATACCTCTCATCCCCTGATCTGCCAGTACAGAGTGCAATGCATACAATCATACCACATCATAAGATCTGAGGTTGCGAACCCAAGGTGACTAGAGAGTCCAAAAGCAGGGTTCATACACGGCCCTAAAAGTCCCTAAAAACCTCTAAATTTCTGTGGGTCCATTTAGGGGCCCCTAAAAGTCCTTAAAATTCACCGAAAACCGGTCCAGCCCTTAAAAAGGCCTTAAATTGAAAAAAACAAAAAACAATCAAAGGGAGGACCTCTACCGCCAAGATTTGCCCTAAAAAAAAAAAAAAAAAAATAGAGATCCGTCTGGCGTCCAAAACAGCCGGAAATTGCCAAGGGAAGTCACTCTGTGTTCACAACTTTTTTCTATAGTCGCCATCTTGTCGTTGATATTCTGTTTGTTTTTGTGAGTAGACATTTCATTTCGTCTTCGTAGCGTAGTTCTTTGATCGATCCAATAAGAATACTTGTATCATGGGGAAGTGCATTTTTCAAGATGCTTGGGTTGAAAGTAAAGAGTTTGGGAACTGGGTTCGTGGAGATCCAAAAGGTCGGCACATGTTCTCCTGTCATCTGTGCAAACATAGTTACCAGTTTGGAAAGATGGGCGTCAAAGCACTGGAGTCGCACCAAAAAAATAGGAGGCACGCTGATTTGGCGAAGACTGTCTCATCTTCTGTTAGTATGAATCTGTTTCTGTCAAAAGGATGCATCAAAACAGGCAGAGAGGAGGAAGGCAGCTCAGGTAGAAAGAGACGCCCTCAAAGCCAAAAAACCCAGAATAGAGACTGACATATCTACACTTATTGAGAAGGCTGACAGGCTGTGTGAGGAGGCAGAAGAAAAGAGGAATCATAGGTTTATTACAGAGGCCGATGCTCTCAGAGGCAGAGCGGAGGACAAGAGAGACACCTTGGCACCTCTGCAGCAACAAATAGAGGAAGCACTGGGTAGGCTCAAGGAGCTAGAGTAGGGGTGCTGAGACAGACATCAGTAGAAGACATTTGTAAATATGTGTATATAGCTGCAATTGTAGTTAGAATCTGTTTTCCGTAGACTGTTATGTGAAGTAATTATGTGAAGACATTGAGAATGGTCATATCAATGACAACGACCACAAGGGGCAACAGGTGATCACTGTGACAGGTACTGAGGTACTAGAACCTTTGACGAACCAATAATTGTTGATGGCACCATTGGGTGAGTCTTTTTTCCTTATTTTTGATTTGCCACGATGGCCCTACATTTTTCGTGTCGGCGACATAAGAATGGCCCTAAAAAGCCCTTAAATTTTTTTGGTCAGAGTGAGTGTGAACCCTGCAAAAGTGTTCAGTTTCGAGTCAACACCCACTCTTGCCCAGTAGATGTCGGCAATGGCACATGCCACAGGGGGATGTTCAACAAGCGGGAACTGGGAGCTGGCACCGGAGGCAGAGGCAGCCGAGCAGCAGTAGGTGTTACCATCCGGAAATTCCAGGATGAGTCCATCAGGGGTGCATTTGATGAGAGGGCATGTGGCGATGAGGAGATCTCTGCCCAAAAGATTGAGTGGACTGTTAGGTGCAAACACAAAAGAATGCAAAAGAGTCTGTGACTGTTGGTTTGGCTCTCTTGGGGTTGGTTGTAACCTCCTCGATTGTAGCCACGTGCTCCATTCAGACGCTTGAGGTCGCTATCTGCACTCGTGGGCCCAATGACCAGGCCTTCCACAATTGAAGCACAAGTTACGACCACCAGGGGCGCACCTCGACCTATGAATGAACCTGCTTGATACATCATGCACTCAGAACCGACCGAGGGAGATGAGATCAGAGCAATAGCGGCTTCTTCCTGCTTTTTCAGACTTTGCAACTGCAACATGGCAAGTTGTTTCTGTACTTTTGTGTTTGTCAACCTTAGACTCTTTTTCTTTAGCATGTCTCCTCAAATGATGTTTACCACCGGTCAAACTCAGCACCAGGAAGGTCCGGATTGGCCTCCATGGCCTGTGCCACAGACTTGCGAATGCAAAGCGGAGGCCGTAGGGCCTCCTCATCTGGTTTGGGAGCAAGCACCAAATCTGAAATGACACACTCAGGGACGGGAAATAAAGTCTCTAATGCTGCAGACATGGTCAAATAATTTTCCCGTGGAAGAGCCTGATGATCGGCGAGAGAAAAAACCTGAATTTTGCATCAGGGTATTCAACTGTGAAAGCAGACATGATTGTGTAAGGAGGAAATGGATATCACCTGTTGTTAACATTGGTCCCATAACCGCTCTCTGCACTGCTTGAAGCCAATTGGCACCACCAGATTTCATGGGTGGAAATTTCTGCAGCAACACACTCACATCAGTGGGAGAGAAAGATTTGTAAAACATAGCAGAGTTACCAGTAGCTGGGTCAACTTTGGCTAACATGGGTGCTTGCAAGATTTGGGAATGGGTCACACGCCGATGAGGAGGAAAAGCTGGACCTTTGGAAGATTCCTCTGGGTCTTAAGGACCTCTGGTTCGCTCCAAAATGGAGTCAGGGTGGGCACCTGAAAGATTCAAGACATTTGACTTTAATTCTGCTAATTGATTGTAACTGAGCAACATACAACCCGTTTTCTGCCTCCCCATTCGAAGAGCCTCTAGCTGCGTGTGACGCAGCGTCGACAGCAACTCCCTGTTCTGTTTTCAGTCGGGCCGCTTCTTGTTCAGCGCGAAGGGCGCGGTCTTGCTTTCCCACTTCAGCGTTTATTCTATCTTCATGTTCAGTAGCGATTCTCTTGAGTTGATTTCTGATATTTTATGGAACCTCTTGGTTTCTATTTAATTTTGCCTTCTACAGTTCTAGCTGAGTCAAACGTGTGAATGGGTCACCTTTCAAGTTAGCCACTTTTTCCAATCTGCCTTCTAATTCACTAAAGGCAGCATAACTCCAGCAGCCAAAGTTTCCATGACTGTATTCATGTTTGATGTCAGTTGCACGAGTGAGAGACGTTTGATCGTCTACATCTACTTTGAGCCGCCCCGCAATTAAATTCAATACTGGAGCCTGAAATTCATTTAATGCTTTCCTGGCTTTATGGTAAGGTGACAGTACAAATGGGTTAGTTGGAGACAACACCCAAGGCCGTTTCTCCTCCAAGTAAGGAGGCGGCGCGCAGGGCAATTTGGCTGTTGACGGCACAAGACCAACACTTTCTTCCTTGACAGCCAAATGGGACAACTTTAACGCACATCCCATTGCCAACATTCTTGCTTTTGCTTTCATTTCCACAATTTTCTTAGTATTCTCTCTCACGTTTCTCCCTTTTGAAGACAACCTGTGAATTTTTTCCACTTCCAATTTTAGACCTGCCGCTCTTTTAACGCAATCTTATTCCGTTTCTTTCATTAATGTCACCAAACACGTGGTCGAAGACAATGTAGGGAACCATCCATTCTTGCAACATTTCCTCATCCATTCTTTCAACTGTTCTGTCTCACTATCTTGTTCTTTTTCAGGCAACCCTCCAACACACACACATCACATGCACTTTTCACTTGTTCAATTTGCAACACTTGTTCAAAAAGGTTTGGTATTTTCAAATCGAACCATACACTTTCCCTCTCAAACTGTCCCTCCATTTTGTTTTAAATCGAATCACCCTCTCTCTCTTCTTTTTTGTAGTCAACAGGTCTTTCTATTTGGAACAGAGAGGCAGATAAGTGACAAAGTAACAATAACGCAGAGGGTGGGTGGCAAACATACAAGTAGTGTCGCCTCCGTTGATCTCACACACGCACGCTTGCCTCACTACGCCACAATCGTGTGTGCGCGTGCGCGCGAGACAATCGTGAGCGAGCCAGCAGATGCCGAAAGACGCTTTTTTTTTTTTTTTAAACTACCACTGGGTATCGTCATACCCTCAGGCCATTTTTTAAGGTCACTTTAATTTCTACAATTTATCATCCCTCAAATCTCATTATTATTACATTTATTTATGATTATTATTACATTTATTTATTATTATTACTTGTATTTATTTTTTCAAAAAGTGCTCTAGACTCTTTATTTTAATGAAACAGTCCTTTGATTTCGAATGAGGAATTCCATTCTCTAGGATTCTCCGAAAAGAATGTGACAACCTCCCGGTCCAGAAAGTTTTGGGCTGGCCTCAACCTTAACGGTGTGTTCTGCCAGTCACGGGATTTACAACCTTTTTGTGTCGGCACAACCTCCGAACACAGGGTACTTCCAAACCCTTTTTAGTGTGGTACGCCCACACACTCTATGGCTTCTCAACCATTTAGGTGGGACGTGACGGTTACCCACCAGGGCCTCGAACCCAGGACTATACCACCCAGTTTCCCCAAGTGTTCAAAACAGCCAGAAACTAATTTCACAATGTCACAAATTCAAACATAACATGGACCTCAACCCCAGTTTAAGACAGATGATCACTTTTGGAGGATAAAAGTCCTCTTTCCTTATCAATTGTTAGCCGACCTATGTTCTGTCTGTCAACCAACACCTCAGTCTGGAATCGCGTCGGGGTCACCAATTGTTGGAGTATGCTTTTTTTCTTCTGCGTGTTTGTTTAATTTCGGGTAGTGAGAATGTTGGTTATCCAAATAAAGGCTGGAGATGATGAACAGTTTCTTCGAAGAATTTACTTTTGGAATATTCCGGGCACTTATGAGTTACAGACAGTGGCTGTAGAGAGCAGATCACAAGTGTGAAGATACAGAGAAAGCACACATTCTGTATCTTGTCAGAAGGGCAGATCATGGGTGGTATAAAACCTGTGGCCTGCCATTGGGGCTTTCCACTTCGACAAAGGGTTTCTGTCTCAACCGGTTTCTAGCTGGCAATGGATTATTACAATTTGTCCAGTATGCAGTTCATCAAGGTTGACCTACGTGCAGAGATGCGCTCAAGGACACATCTGGCCACAGAGCAGAGCCCCACTAAGGACATAAGGAAATTATGGAGTCATGACTAAATATGGGCATAAGACATATTTCAGTCCCCATCCAACCTTCAACAGTTGAATTTCTGAAAATCAAAGAGGATGGAAAAATTAAGAATTTCTTAAAATTAAACTCAACAAATTTTTCCATACTTAATCATAGCAGTTCTGCAACTGCAACTACAGAATATCATAGCAACCATGTTTTTATTGCGCTTTTTGGCCAGATTTCTTGCTATAAAGTGCTTTAAACTGAACATGTATTTACTTTGATGGTCTTGCAGGGCAATTACAGGACTGGCAACAGTTTCTGAATCCTCCACTCCAGGTGTACTGGAGATTTTTGGAGCTGTAAATAAAATAAACCATGACCTGCAATATCACATCAATGACAAGTCGATAGATATAGTCATGACATCAATTCATTGAATTCCTTAACTCTTTGAAATATTAATATTTTCATGAAAAATTAAAACAAAACATCTCAAATTATACATTTAAACTACATCAATGAATGACACTTGATATGCATGCAGTGAGAGATTTAAATAAGACATGCCATTTATGATTGTACCACAAATGAGAAAAATAACTTACTGGTCACTTTTACTATACCAGTCTTATTCTGCCCCAAGAAAGTTGGGTGAGTACCATACCCACTTGTGTTAGCTGAAAAAAGAACAGATATTTTGGATTAATTATAAATGCAATTGGCACAGCCGGCACCCTTAATTAGACTGAATATATATCTTCAATGGTGGAGGCCAAAGTTTGTGTTTCAGGATATTTCAGATATATTTGGTTGAGAAGGAAGATTCCATCTACTAAAACTGCGCACCGCTCAAGATGAACATATTTTTCTTTGGAGGATTTGCCAAGGTAGCTTTGCCTGTAAAATAGGTCAATATATTAATGTAAGTACCAAATTTTTCATTACACATGTTCTAGTTCAGGTCAGTGTGTACCCTGCCTCCTGCCCGTTGACAGCTGGGATATGCTCCCGCACTCCTTCAACCCTCGTGAGGATAAGCAGCTAAGAAAATGAACTCTTTGAATACCCCTTAAAATCTTACTTAAATTATCTCAATAGCTCAAATAACCTAAAAATTATGACCATTTAAAGATTGAGTATATGGACTAATTATGGTATTGGTAAAACAATAGAAAAGAACAAAAAGTTGCGACCTTCCCGGTTAATTAGGATCTTCAAAATGTCCTGAGTTTTTTGTTTCTCAACACATTTTAATGACATTTCATTGGTACCTTGACTGTTACCATTTGCATTTATTTTTATTACAATTGCATGTAATTGTATACAAAGCAACATATCCAGCAATTTCACTGATTTTGGAATGCGCCCAACATTTTTGTGAGCGTTAAAAAACAGTGCGAGCGGACATATCACCTTCATATTTCACTTATGCATCTATAATTACAAATAAAACATAAATGAAGTAGTTTGGGAAAAATATATACTTACCGAAATGTTTTGATCGAGGTTTTAAACAGAGAAAAGTTTAAAATAACGGGTTGTTGCATGCAGTTAGGGTGTTGCCACGAGGCATGTCTAGCTAGCTAGCCTTTAATGTGCAGCTAGCTAGCTGACTAGAAATGAACCATAAAAGCCCCCCGAAAGCGAAAACATGCCGGACTCACCCCTTTCTAGCGCATTCCCTACACTACTCACAACAGACACCTGAGGTGGTGTGTGGAAAACATTTATTTATTGCTTTCACAGCAGGATAACTCTGGAGGCTTCCTAGTCCACACATGGAGTGCAACAAGTGAGGCTCCTCCAAATTAGCGGATATGACGTATTTGTCTTCTTCTCCTTCAGTCAACTGCATCAGGATACAACTCACCGGCACCTGTTGGCAAGCAAAACATGCAAATTTATCCCCAGAAAAGTTGGAAATGTTCGTGTGGGGTACCTCTGCAAACATTGATACTCAAACTTGAAAAAATGCTGTTTATTTTTGTTGGTCATGTTGGTACTCAACATGTAATGGGGGAAAATACAGTTGATTGAGTGGTTTTCACAACCTGCATCTTTAAAACTGTGGAATAAATCTGGATTTGGTCAGATGACTTCTCCTTGGTCTGTTGGCCAATTAGTTCGTGATTGAAGGTTTGTGAAAATGCCCTCTTCAGCACATTGACAGCTGGTTTCTAATTTTTCAAGATGTAGGCTTTATAATAGTGGCTTGTCTTACATGATGGACTTGCCCTATTTTGAAATCTCCACAATCATGACAGTATTTATATATTGTAACAAATACTTAATGGATTTTATTATGCGACTTCAGAAATTTTCTGCACAAATTCTATAGAAATTTGAGATTAAGCACTGTGCCACTTTCTGGTCTTCAAACCTTTCTATAGAATTTCGGTAGAAACATTTTGTTCTATAGAAAATCGATAATCACAACCAAAGATCTTGGCGTGGTATGGGCTGGACTACATTGTTGACAATAGTCTTCATCCTATCCATCAGACCTAACATTGCATTCAGGGTGGGGGAGGGAAGCCAACATCTACTGTAGATTGTTTGGATGTGGTCGTTATAGAGGGGAAATTCTGAGGTGTGGGTGGCTCCAATGGGGCAGAAAGGGGTGTGGGAGATTTAAAGTGCTGATACATTCCATTTGTCATTTGCGCATCTGATTGGATGATGCAGATGAATCTGTGTGCACCTTGTCTTGCCTTATCTCTTGTTCCTCCAATTGTTTGGGAATAACTGGATCCATTTGTCCTTGATTTTTGTAAACATTTTCTTCCCAGGGCGGTGAATGATGCACACAGTAGAAAATGTTGACACCCAATAACTTAACCCCTTGTCTCTTTAGACAGAAACCGTCTACTTTGTAAAGATTTTTACGCTCCCAAAAAAGCCAATGCAACTCACGGATCGTGCAGTGCACACTTTGCTTAACCACCTTTTCAATTGACGGAGCCTCGAGAAACGTTCATCTCTCGATCGTACAAGTGGGAGAGGTCCGCTTATAAAAACCTTCTGGTAGGAAAGGAGAGAAGGAGACTTGGTGGTGGAACCCCAAAATACAGGAAGTCATCCAAGGGAAGAGATTAGCGAAGAAGAAATGGGACATGGGGAGGACTGAGGAGAGGCAGAAGGAGTACATTGAGATGCAACGTATGGCAAAGTTAGAGGTGGTGAGGGCTAAACAAGAGGCATATGACATGTACGCCAGGTTGGATAGGAAAGAAGCACAAAGGATCTCTATAGGTTGGCCAGACAGAGGGATAAATATGGCAAGGATGTGCAGCAAGTAAAGGTCATCAAGTACAGCGATGGAAATATGTTGACTGGTACCAGTAGTGTGCTAAGTAGATGGAAAGAGTACTTTGAGAAGTTAATGAATGAAGAGAATGGAAGAGAAGGTAGAGTTGAAGAGGCAAGCGTGAATGACCAGGAAGTGGCAATGATTAGTAAGGGGAAAGGCACTGAACAGAATGAAAAATGGAAAGACATGGGTCCAGATGACATAGCAGTGGAGGTATGGAAGCAATTTGGAGAGGTGGCTGTGGAGATTTGACCAACTTATTCAATAGAACACTTAGCAGAAGAGATGATGCCAGAAGAATGGTGGAAAAGTGTGCTAGTCCCCATTTTTAAGAACAAAGGCGATGTTCAGAGCTGTGGAAACAATAGAGGAATAAAGATCATGAGCCATACAATGAAGTTATGGGAAAGAGGAGTGGAGGCTAGACTCAGGACAGAAGTAGGTATCTGCGAGCAACATTGTGGTTTCATGCTGAGAATGAGGACCACAGATGCATTATTTGCCTTGAGGATGCTCGTGGAAAAGTCCAGAGAAGAACAGAAGGAGCTACATTGTGTCTTTGTAGACCAAGAGAAAGCCTATGACAGAGTACCAAGAGAGGAACTGTGGTACTCCATGCGCAAGTCTGGTGTGGCGGAGAAATATGTTAAGAAGAAATATGTTAGAATAGTACAGGACATGTATGAGGGCAGCAGAACAGCGGTGAGGTGTGCCGTTGGTGTGTCAGAAGAGTTTAAGGAGGAGGTGGGACTGCATCAGGGATCCGCGCTGAGCCCTTCCTGTTTGCGGTCGTAATGGATAGGCTGACAGATAAGGTTAGACTGCAATCCCCATGGACTATGATGTTCGCAAATGATGTGATCCGCACTGAAAGCAGGGAGCAGGCGGAGGAACAATTAGAAAGATGGAGGCATGCACTGGAAAGGAGAGGGATGAAGATTAGCCACAGTAAAACAGTATATGCACATGAATGAGAGGGGCGGAGGAGGAGGAGTGAAGCTCCAGGGAGAAGAGATAGCGAGGGTGGATGACTTCAAATACCTGGGGTCAACAATACAGAGCAATGGTGAGTGTGGTAAGGAAGTGAAGAAACGGGTCCAAGCGTGGTGTACTCTTATTACTTACTTACTCCTTTGCCATTTGAGCCTTTCTGTAAAAATGAGCGGACCAAAGGAAAGAAGTGGACTGTCGGTGCCGAGTATTTAATAAGGAGGACAAAAAAAAAAAAAAATTCACAGAAGTCGAATCAACGGCTGTGTGTCTCATATGCCAAAAACCTGTTTTTTTTTTTTTTTTTTTTAAAGAGTACAATATCAGATGTCACTTTGCAACCAAGCAAAGTGACACCTGATATTGACTTATGCTCACAAACTGTCAATGCAAGAACAGGTGGCTACTGCACAGAGGAAAGTATTTCAACAACAATGGGGTAATCCGATGAATTTCCCAAGATGAGTAACGTGAACTGGCTTTGTGATTTTGCGTTTGCTGAGGACATATTTTCACATACGAATGAGCTGAATGTGAAGCTGCAGAGTAAAGATCAGTTTGCGCATGACGTATACAAATGTGAGAGCCTTCTCCCTAAAAAAACAAAAATCAAGTCCAAAACCTTGGTGTTCTTATTGATTCTGACCTGACTTTCAACAGTCATATCAAATCAATCTCTAAAACTGCCTTTTACCATCTGAAGAACATATCTCGAGTGACGGCTTGTAAAGCAGACCAGGAGAAGCTCGTCCAAGCTTTAATCTTAATTTGACTTGACTACTGTAATGGTCTAATGACTGAATTCCCCAAAAAGTGTATGAAACAGCTGCAGCTAATTCAGAATGGTGCAACTCGGGTTCTGACCAGAGCAAAGTGTTCAAATCATATAACTCCAATCTTAAAGTCCGAGCATTGGCTTCCAGTCAGCTTTAGAACAGATTTTAAAGTTCTGCTCTTCTTCTTCTTTTCCTTTCAGCTTTTCCCGTTAGGGGTCGCTACAGCGTGTCATCTCTTTCCATCTGGACCATCTAATCCGTACATCATGGCCGGCCTCACCACTGTTTTATAAATTTTGCCCTTCATCGTTGCATAGACTCTTCTGTCACACAACACACCAGACACCTTCTGTCAGTTGTTCCAACCTGCTTGGACCCGTTTCTTCACTTCCTTACCACAATAACAATTGCTCTGGATTGTTGACCCCAAATATTTGAAGTCGTACACCCTCACTATCTCTTCTCCCCGGATCCTCACTCTTTCAGTCTAACCTCATCTGTCAGCCTATTCATTACCACAGCAAACAGGAAGGGGCTCAGAGCTGATCACGGATGCAGTCCCACCTCCAATTTAAATTCTTCTGTCGCACCTATAGCACACCTCACCACTCTCTGCTGCCGTCCTGTACTATTCTAACATATTTCTCCGCCTCCTCAAAGCAAATAATCAAAATGAGCTTTATTGGCCAATTGTGTAAAAACACGGAATTTTTCTCTGGCAGTCGGTGCCACCCTGGTATGACATTCATTCATCCCAAAGAACAAGGAACTCCATAGCAACAAGAACAAAGAATAAGAGGCATTTGTCTTTCTAGGAACTATTCCTTATTAGAGTCACGCAAGATGTAAAATCTTCATCTAGAACAGGTAAGAGGTAAGTGTGTTAACGTCCCATATTATGTTAAGCTTGTACAGAGCGCCCTTACCAGACCAGTCAAATGTCAATTATGCAAAAGGAGCAGTTTAAAGTGAACAAAATATAAAATATTTCTATATTACTAATACAGATTGGACCAGCAGGATGTGAGTGAGTGTCCTAACATGGCACATGGCAGAAAAATAGTAGGTTCGCCGATCAAGAATTTAATGACATAATTGCCAGAGGGAAAAACTGTTCAATTGCCTGCTACTTTTTACTTTCATCAATCTGTAGTGCCGTCCCGATGGAAGGAGCTGTAAGAGCTGGTGGCCAGGATGTGGAGGGTTCAAAAGGCTCCTCCCTGCTCTGAACCTAGTTCGCGTTGCGTGCAAGTTCAAGAGTGGGTAGCGTGGTGCCGACGATCCGTTCAGCGGTTTTGATTGTCAGCTGCAGTCGGAGTTTGTCCTTTTTCGTGGCAGCCCCAAACCAGACTGTGATGGAGGTACACAGTACTGATTGGATAACCGCTGTGGAGAACTGTCTCAGCAGCTCTTTTGATAGGCCATGCTTCCCCAGAAGCCACAAGAAGTACATTCTTTGCTGGGCTTTTTTAATAATGGAGTTGTTTGTCCCGCACTTCAGGTTCTCTGAGACTATAATTCCCAAGAATTTGAATATCTCGACGATCGACACAAGGCAGTTGGACAGCGTCAGGGGCAGCTGTGGTGAAGGATGGCTCATGAAGTGCACAATCATCTCCACAGTCTCTAGAGTGTTCAACGCTCGGTTATGTTGACCACACCAAAGCTGCAGTTAGGAGTTTGACAGTCGGATGCCACGAAGTGCAGTCGTTAGTGTCGAGCGAGAAGAGCAGAGGGGAGAGGACACAACCTTGGGGTGCCCTGGAGCTGATGGCACGCGTGGAGGAGGGGGTGTCCCCCACCCTCACCTGCTGTGTCCTGCCCGTCAGGAAGTTGGAGATCCACTGGGAGATGGCAGGCGAGACGCTGAGCTGGAGACGTTTGGAGGAAAGGAGATCAGGGATGATTGTGTTGAACTGAGAGCTGAATTTCACAAACAGGATCCTTGCATAGGTACCCTCGCTGTCAAGATGTTCAAGGATGAAGTGCAGACCCATGTTGACGGCATCTTCCACAGACCTGTTAGCTCGTGAGGCAAACTGCAGTGGATCCAGTTAGGGACATGTGATGCTTTTTAGGTGGTCCAGCACAAGGCGTTCAAAGGACTTCATGACCGCAGATGTCAAGGCAACAAGTCTGTAGCTTTTTTGGGGACTGGTATTATGGTGGAGCGTTTGAACCAGGTTGGTACTTCACACATTTGTAGAGATCTGTTGAAGATCTTTGTGAAGACAGGAGCAAGTTGGTCTGCGCAGACTTTGAGGCAGGATGGGGACAGAAAAGGTCTGGCGCTTTGTTGATCTTTTGTTTGTAGAGCTGTCGCTTTCATGGATGTTAAACGGTGGCGTGGAAGGTGGTGCGGCTTGGTGGATGCGTGGTGTGGACGTGTCTATTTCAAATCTGCAGTCTGCCTCACCACTGTTTTATAAATTTTGCCCTTCATCCACCAAAGACCTTCCGCTAACTGTTCCAACGTGCTCGGACCAGTTTCTTCACTTCCTTACCACACTCACCATTTCTCTGGAATGTTGACCCTAAGTATTTGAAGTTGTCCACCCTCGCTATCTCTTCTCCCTGTAGCCTCATACTTCCCCCTCCACCCCTCTCATTCATGCACATATATTCTGTTTTACTTCGGCTAATCTTCATTCCTCTCCTTTCCAGTGCATGCCTCCATGTTTCTAATTGTTCCTCCACCTGCTCTCTGCTTTCACTGCATATCACAATATCATCTGCAAACATCATGGTCCAAGGGGATTCCAGTCTAACCTCACCTGTCAGCCTATCCATTACCAGATCAAACAGGAAGGGCCTCAGAGCTGATCCCTGATGCAGTTCCACCTCCACTTTAAATTCTTCTGTCACACCTACGGCACACCTCACTACTGTTTTGCTGCCCTCATACATGTCCTTTACTATTCTAACATATTTCCCCACCATACCAGACTTCCACATGCAGTACCACATTTCCTCTGTTGGTCCTCTGTCATAGGCTTTCTCTCAGTCTACAAAGACACAAGGAAGCTCCTTCTGACCTTCTCTGTACTTTTCCACGAGCATCCTCAAGGCAAATAATGCATCTGTGGTACTCTTTCTAGGCATGAAACCATGCTGTTGCTCGCAGAAACTTACTTCTGTCCTGAGTCTAGGCTCCACTACTTTTCCCATAACTTCCTTGTGTGGCTCATCATCTTTATTCCTCTAAAGTTCCCACAGCTCTGAACATCGCCTTTGTTCTTAAAAATGGAAACTATTACACTTTTCCTCCGTTCTTCAGGCATGTTCTCCCCCACTAATCCACAGCCACCTCTCCAAATTGCTTCCATACCTTCACAGGTTTGTCATCAGGGCCACCTCTCTTTCAATTTTTCATCCTATGGAGAGCCTTTCTAACTTCACCCTAACTAATCATTGCCACTTCCTGGTCCTTCACACTTGGCTCTTCTACTCCTCCTTCCGTCACATTTTCTCCACTCATCAACTTCTCAAAGTATTGTTTCCCTCTGTTTAGCACACTACTGGTACCAGTCAACACATTTCTATCTCTATCCTTAATCACCCTTACCTTACCTGTTGCACATCCTTCCCATCTCTATCCCTCTGTCTGGCCAACCTGTAGAGATCCTTTTCTCCTTCTTTCGTGTCCAACCTGGTGTACATGTCGTCAATTGCCTCCTGTTTAGCCTTTGCCACTTCTACCTTTGCCCTACGTCGCATCTCAATGTACTCCTTTCACCTCTCCTCTGTCCTCTCATTGTCTCACTTCTTCGCTAATCTCTTTTCTTGGATGACTTCCTGTATTTTGGGGTTCCACCACCAAGTCTCCTTCTCCCCTTTCCTACCAGCAGACACACCTGTCTCTCTGATCACCTAGGCTGTAGTAATCCAGACTACCGGGAGTTTCTCCTGTCCATCAAGAGCCTGTCTCACCTCTTTCCAAAAGGCCGCACAACATTCTTCCTTTCTCAGCTACCACCACATGGTCCTCTGGTCTACCCTTGTCTTCTTAATCTCCCTACCCACCACCATCCTCTGGTACTAAGCTACATTCTCCCCTACCACTACCTGACAATCAGTAACCTCCTTCAGATTGCATCGTCTGCACAAAATATAATGCACCAGCGTGCTTCTACTTCCGCTGTTGTTGGTCACTCTATGTTCCTGCCTCTTCTGGAAATAAGTGTTCACTACTGCCATTTCCATCCTTTTTGCACCACAAGCTGTCCCTCAAAGTTCCTTTCCTGGATGCCATACTTAGCCATCACTTCTTCAGCACCCCTGTTTCCTTCACCAAAATGTCCATTACAATCTGCACTCATCACAACTCTTTCTCTGTCTTGGATGCTCAGAACTTCTAAATCTACTACTTTCCATAATTTCTCTTTCAACTCTAGGTCACATCCTACCTGTGGGGCAGAGCCACTAATCACATTATAAATACCACCCTCAATTTCAAATTTCAGCCTCATCACTCTATCTAAGTCTTTTCACAAGACATTCTTAGCAAGCTTTTCCTAATAACCCCTACTCTATTTCTCTTCCCATCTACTCCTGTACCATCCCATCATGGTACAGTGATTTAAACCCTGCTCCTAAACTTCTAGCCTTACTACCTTTCTCCCTGCTCTCTTGGATGCACAATATAGCAACTTTTCTCCTCATCATCATGTCAACCAACTCCTGAGCTATTCCTGTCATAGTCCATTGTCAAGTCTGGTCATCACTCCGACCAGCTGACCCATGACGATTTACTATTGTGCTTTCCAACGCACCCCTGAAAAAATACGGAAAGGACGTAACGCGTGTGGCGCATCCAGTGGACTCGCACACGCCTCTGGCTGCGGACATTTCCCAGTATTTTTTTCTCTTCAAATTGAGCAACATTAATCCCCGATCCTGGCACCAAAGAAGGCAAGTGGAACTGGTGGTGCTGAAAAATGGAAAGTGGTGCGTAAAACTGTCGACTTCAAGAAGGATTTGATAGCCGAGCACGAATCTGGTGTGTGTGTTTCTGAGCTATCGAAGAAGTATGGCATGGCGAAATCGACGATCAGCACCATTCTGAAACACAAGGATGCCCTCAAAGCAAGTGATGTCGCTAAAGGAGCATAAGTGTTGACCAAGCAGAGGCCACAGATCTTGGAGGAAGTCGAAAAGTTGCTTCTTATTTTTCTGAACGAGCAGCATTTAGCTGGGGACAGTCTTGGCGAGGAAGGGAGGAGATGTCGTCTGATGATGTATTTCTTAAATGATTTGATTATATAAAGTATTTAAACTATACATGCATTTCTACTATGCAGTTTATTATCAGGAAAAGCTAAAAAAAAATCACTTTATTTTTTAGGCTTGGAACGCATTATTTCATTTTCCATTCATTGTAATGGGGAAACGTGCTTCGGTTTTCGAACGTTTTGGTTTTGAACCAGCCTTCTGGAACGGATTGTGTTTGAGAACCGAGGCACCACTGTACGTGGTGATGAAGGCCTACAATCGAACTCATTGCCTGTTTTGAATGGTGGAAAAAATGTCAATATGAACTTTTCCATCATGCTCTCTGATGCTTACACTTAGCATGGTATACAACGTGATTCAAAATGTAATAGTTGTGCTTCTGATATCTAATTAGTTCTTAAACAAAGGTGATTGTAGGGGAAAAATAGTCTGAGTCCCCTAATATTTCTTAATTTTTAATTCAGCTTTGACTCTAATCCTTGGAAAGACGTACCTACCTGCAAGCGGATGAATATCACTTCCTGTGATATCACTTTCACCAAAGCAGAGGCAGATCATGGCTGTGTTATGCTGGGTGTCCAAGCACAGAGGCACGAGCTGACTTCAGAACTCGTTGAAGCATGCAGCAGACAAGGTAAGCAAGTTGTGTGTACAAAAGTAAATTGTACCTGTCAACCTGAACAGCACGACTGTAAACAAGCAGCACCTGGCCCACCTGACCATGTTTATTGTTGCTGGTGACTTCAATCAAGCGTGTTTCAAGGCAACTTTGGCCAGTGTGTGAAGTGTTCCACCAGAGGAGATAAAACCCTGGATCATGTGTACTCCAACATTAATCATACATACAGACCCACACCCCCTACCATCTTGCTGGATCCGGCCATATTTGCATGCCCCTCACCCCCACATCCATCCCCATACTCAGACAAGGCCACAAACAATGGCAATTACAACGTGACCTGAGAATGCTGATGACAATGAATGTTTTTCACACACTGTATTTGAACACCAGAAGCTCCAGGAATACACAGATACTGTTCTTATATCAACAACTGCATAGGCACTGTAAGTGTCAATAGACTGATCCGTGTTTTTCCCAACCAAAAACCCTGGATGACCCAGGAAACTCAGGTACTCCAGAGACACTGTAGCGCCATCTTCAGGTGATAAGACAATGCACAGTACAGCACTGCCAGAGCTGACTTGAATAGAGGACTCAAAGATGCCAAGGCCTACAAAAGGAACATCGAGAAGCGCTTCACAGAAAATAACTCATAGATGTGGGTGGGATTACAATATATCGTAAACTTTAACAAAAATAACCAGATGTGTCCCAAAACTGATTCCTCACTGCTGCTCTCTTTGCACAATTGTCATTGCACTGGTCTATAACGGTGAACCGCAAACGGTTAAGGGCACTCTGTATAAGCTGAACATGATGTGGGGCGTTGACACACTCTTAACTGCTCTAAATGAAGAAGACTGCATCACAACTGTGACTCTTATCAGGAATACTATAGTTCCTCATGTCTCATGTTAGTTTGTTTGTTTTGTTCTGAATGTCATACCAGGGCGGCACCGACTGCCGAAGACAAATTCCTTCTGCGTTGATATATACTTGGGCATTAGAGCGGATTCTGATTCAGGCTTTTTATTTAGATTTGATTGTAAGTCGTAAGTACGAGGTTCCTGTTTTTACGTCAAAATACCATTGTCACTCAGAACAACACTGAGGCCTGTTATTTCAGTTACATACTGGAAGGATTTGCAGCCAACAGTGTGTGTAGTCAGCCAAAAACCCAAGTAATTTAGTAATTTTTGATGGGGTTGGACAACTAGTTTGCCCATTTGGCTCAAAGTTCTGTGGATCGGTGTTCAAATCCTAACCCCATCTGGTGTTTGCATGTTCACCCTGTGCCTTTGTGAGTTTTCTCTGGGTACTTCGGTTTCCTCCTGAAAAAAAAAAATGCATGCTAGGTGCCCGTAAGTGTAATTGTGAGTGCAAATGGTTGTTTGTTTCTATGTGCCCCTCAATTGGCTTGCAAACTATTCATGTGTGCCAAGCCTCCTGGCTGAAGTTAGCTGGGATAGACTCCTTCATTCCCACGACCCTTGTGAGGATAACCAGCTCAGAAAATGGATGGATGGTTGGATGGATGGGTTGCAAAACATGATTGCACATTAATTTTGACTGTTTAACGGCAAAAATCTGATTTGAAATCATTCCAGCTTGCTGGATACGATTATTATTTTACCTTAATTGTGAAGGCTAAGATATGATATGTTGGCTATGAACAGTTTTTTGTGAATTCAGAATAAGTTTTACTCCAGCGAGGTTATATACATACATTTTAGTGTAAGTTTAAACAGTTCTGAAGCAATAAAACACACTGCACACACTCATTCAGAAGCTGCTGTGAGCAACAGCTCACCCCCAGACAATCACACAAAGACACACACCACACCATGCCCTTTAAGGCAAAATGCATGTACAGTGCAGTTGCTCGGGTATATGCATTTTATGCTTGCAATTAGTTTTACTGTCTTAAGTCGAAATGGGTTTAAAATGTGTGGGAGTGTTCAACCTACAGCATATTCAATTATTTCTTTGTTATATAGTCTATCACAGATTTTTACCTAGAACCGGTGTTAAATGAGTATTCACTGTATTTTTATTGCAGTTGGCAAGTTCAGTGTCAGTCTCAAATGTTAAATAAATATCCATCATAATATAAAGAATCACAGTGCCTGTATAAAAACAATGCACTGTATCGCAGTACAACTCTCGCTGCATGAATAGAATGCTGATTCTCCATCCTACTTGTCATTGCATCTGAAAAAAACTGATTTAAAAAAAAAAAAAAAATGACAAGCCACAATATATTTGAGATCTGAGCAGATTTGAAGCATGTCAATGTAGGAACCACTGTTTCATTCTAACAAGCTGTTTATGTATTTAAAAAACATAAAATAAAAAAAAAAGAGCCTAAGGAGGTGCCCACAACAATTTTTGCAAGTAAAATAGTCAGACGTATGATGTGTAGTCTGTCCCCCACCACCCACCCACAAAACGAAGTATTGTTATTTTTCCTGTTTTTGGGATATTTGTTTCCCTTTATATTATTGACACCGAGGGTACTGAATCGATATTGTGTACATACCCAAGTCTGCTACATTAGTACATGTATACTCTGTGACTGGAAAACGTATTAGAAAAGAGTAAAAATAAAAAGTGTGGTGTCATGCAAAAGTCAACCCAGCTAAACAGGAAATTACATGTATCTTGGGTTTGGTCTGTCAATGGCCTATGGTTTTGAGGAAGGCCCACCTCAAAGGTTAGTGATGTGTACAATTTAAATGACTACTGTACATGGAGATTCACAATAAATTCAGGAGGAGCTTTCTAATTAGCAGCACATGGAAAAAGAGGAACATATATTTGTCAGCCGGGTTCCATTCCACACTATAAAGTGGGAGTCGGTTTGTGTCAGAACCTTACTTATGTTTTTGTATGTACTCAAGAGCTCATGTTATCAATTCTGATGTCCAAGCAACAGTGTATTTGTTCTCCCTTTTCCTGCAGGTCACCCATGTAGCCCTGATGTTAGCCTGAAGGCACGCCCTGGGTTCTTAACTGTTCATTTAAGTAGAAACAGTGAGGTGGCTCTCGAAGGGGACCACATAAAACACAGGATTTACCTTGGAAAAAATGGAGAACTTGAGGTAAGACAGTTGTCGGATTAATATGAATGCAAAAAAAATTAATAAAGGGAAAAGGTGGTGGGTTGAGAAAACAATGCAAATGGTGGTAACAACAATTGATGACTGGTAGTTACTGTCTGTCAACTCTATCAATGTCAAAAGTACAGGTATTTCGTACTTAAATGTACTGATACACAGGCTCCAGCACTCCCCGCAACCCTTGTGAGGATAAGCAGCAAAGAAAATGGATGGATGGGTGGAAAAGGTGGTGGGATGAGAAAATGCAAATGGTGGTAACAACAATGGATGACTGGTAGTTACTGTCTGTCAACTCTATCAATGTCAAAAGTACAGGCATTTAGTACATAAATGTACTGATACACAGGCTCCAGCACTCCCCGCAACCCTCGTGAGGATAAGCGGTGAAGAAAATGGATGGATGGATGTACTGATACATGTGCAAAAAAACAACTCTGGTATTGAAGTACTGAAGCCACTTCCGTAAGAGTACAAAAAGACACACTTAAAATGTATTTAAGTAAAAAAGTAAATTTACATTTTTCAACCAAATAATAAAATACTGAGATTTATGTACTGTATCTCTCCAGATGAGCATGCTTTCTCTGGGAGGATACAATGGACAAATTAAACAAAAATAAAAACGAAAAATGAACATACAAACACCTATTTCTATTATTTCTATTGAAATAAAGTTCGTCAAATTACATTGTTCACAGTTATTAATAGAAAACTAGATTTCTTTCAAATAATTGTTAGCCCACAGTCTAAACAGGTTTACAGTTTTGTTTTCACAGTGGAAAAATGTATGTATGTATTTCTGTGGGCTCATCCCACAGGGTCGCCACATCGTGTAATCTCAGATGAACGCTCATATTTGTTTGGCACAGTTTTTACGCAGGATGCCCTTCCTGACACAACCCTTCTGCATTTATCCGGGGAGAGAGCTGGAGCCTATCCTCGCTAACCTCGGGCAAAAGGGAGACTACCCCTTAAACTGGCCGACAGCCAGTCGCAGGGCAGATAGTGACACCATCACTGAGCGGGAATCGATCCCACACTGCCTGCACCAAAGGCAGGCGTGTGTACCACTACACGATCAGTGACTTCGCAGTGACAAATAAATGTTGGAATTAATGTTCAGATGTGACATGTATTGCCAGCAAACCAGATTTGAACAAGATAATTTTCTACAAAAGTAAAAAAAAGAGCCAACAATATTCTTTACTGTGAAAGGTTATCCCAGCTGGGAGGTCATTTGGTGTGATTGTACGACATGTGTTCAACTGTATGCAGAACAATGTTCAGGCATCCTTCTGTTGTTGTGCACAATCATGGAATGTGCGGAAACTTTGCCCCTACCATTTTAGCGTTGCCGTACATAGTTTCGTATCGATGATGTTTATGATGTGCTTGGCTCATGTACTTCTGGTTTCCGCTTTTCCGACGTACTTTTTACAGTGTGCTGTCGCAAATTTTTTTCAGAGGTTTCGAAAGTAACAAGTTCATATTTAAAATGGGTTGAGAAAGTTCAGATCTTTATTTAAAGTGAATAAAATTAAACAGTCGGCAGAAAAATAAATCAAGTACAGATACCTGAAAAATCTACTGTACTTAAGTATTGTAATACAATACTTGTACTCAGTTACTGTATTTACGTAGATTTCCCTCTTGCTATCAATCAGGCTATTTAAAAATATTGGATTTTTTAAAAAAAATTGTTCTTCATGGATAACAATAAACTTACAAATTTCTACTATTCAACAGGCATATGGAGATGCTGTGTCATCTACGTCCATTGACAATTTAAAGGAGGGACAGCGCTACTGTGTAAAAGTGCAGTACACTTACTTTGGTAATCCTGTCGGACTACCCAGCTGCCCCCAGTGTGAAGTCATCCCTCTCTCAAGTGAGACCAGTTATTTCTTGTCAGCCATATGCTGTTCAATTTTATCACCAAAAAATTTAGGTTTTCATTTATTCTTGGCTTGGTAAACCCGTCAGTGTACTTTTTCAACTTTAAGTTCTACCGAGTGACGAAGACTTTCCAGCATGACCTGGGTCAACCCTAGGGTCTTCTGATGGGAGGTCCCCGGAACAACCTCATTCGGGTGGCATCTGAATCAGATGCCTCAGCCAGCTCATCGTGCTCCTCTCAATGTGAAGGAACACCAGCTTTACACAGAGAGGCCCAGCTTCATGGATGACAGAGCTATTCACACTATCTCTAAGGGAGTGCCTGGACGCCCAGCAGAGGAAAATCATTTCACCTACTTTTGGCCAGAGTCTTGTTCTTTCGATCACAACTCAGAGCTCATGACCATCGGTGAGGGTAGGACCATAGATCAACTGGTAAATAGAGAGCTCCGCCTATCTGCTTACCTCCTTCTTTACCACAACAGTAACCAGATGTTACAAAGTCTGCATAACTATGGATGTTGCACCAAGCCAGCTGTTGATCTCCTGCTCCATTATTCACTCACTTGTGAACCATGGTTTTCCGACTGAGAACCATGGTCTCAGATTTAGAGGTACTGATTTTCATCTTAGCTGCTTAATACTCTGTTGCCAACGGCAGAGAGATTTGGAGATCATGGCTTAATGAAGCCAACAGAATCACATCAACGGCAAACATACATCAACAGACATACTGAGGGCACCAAACTGGACCTCCTCTATGCCTTGGTGGAGTCCAACGCTCACTGTAAATGTGTCTAACTTTAATGCCGTCAATGCGGACCAAACTCTGACAATCTGCAAGGAGGAATGGCAGATGATCCCCAAATCCAAGTGTAAAAAAACTTGCATCATTCAAAAAAAATAAATGATGGCTTCATTTGCTCAAAAAGGTGCTTTTCCTAAATACTGAGTAAAGGGTCTGAACACTTTTGGCTGTGTGATATTTCAGTTTTTCTTTAAGTAATCTTCAAAATTTCCACAATTATTTTTTTTATGTCAGTGTGCGGTCCTGTGTGCGCATTCATGAGAAAAAAATAAAAATGAT
Organism: Syngnathoides biaculeatus; assembly: GCF_019802595.1. Lineage (NCBI taxonomy): Eukaryota > Metazoa > Chordata > Actinopteri > Syngnathiformes > Syngnathidae > Syngnathoides > Syngnathoides biaculeatus. The sequence goes on from NC_084653.1 coordinate 1,188,179, forward strand.
TTTATTAAATGGCTGCAATATATCTGAAAATTTTAGTGGATCTGAATACTATTTGTATGCTATGTAACTTCAGAAATTAAGTTGTGTGGCACAATCCGAAATGACTCAGAGAAAAAGTATAACACTTGGATAAAGCGCGCAGCAAAAAGTTGTGGAAAAACGTAACATCTAAAAATCTGTCAATAATCAAACAGCAATCCAGCCCCTTTGTCAATCCAAATGGATATCAGCTGGTTCTATCATAATTAGACTTAAAAAGTCTCATTGCCAAGGTGTCAGTCAAAACATCTTGTGAAACGAGGATGGACTTCAGCAGGATCATGATCCAAAAGATAGCGGCAAGGAAACTCTCGATTGTTTTCCGAGAAAAAAAATTAAAGCTGCTAGAATGGCCCAGCCAATCACCTGACTTAAATACAATAAAAAATCTATGAAAACAACTGAAATTCAAGGTCCATAAAAGAAGGCCACAGACCTTCAAGATTTGAAGACCACTCTTGTGGAGGAATTGGCCAAAACCACCCCAGAGCAATACATGCGACCAGTTTCTCCAGTCAAAAGGCATCATGAATCTGTCATTGCAAACAAAGGTGTGTTCAATACTTTCTTTCCCGGGTCATTTTACATTATTACTAGCCTTTACACCAGACATGTCCAAAGTCCGGCCCCCGGGCCAATTGCGGCCCGTGGACAAATTTTTTCCGGCCCGCGGCCTCTATCATGAAATCAATAATATGCGGCCCGCCAGCACTGTTGACCACAGTATAAAATACATGTGTACAAAAAGCTATTTTTCATTTCACCAGAAGATGGTAGTAGCCCTGTGGCCGCACTCTGGCCGCCGTGACCCTTGACCTTGCGTGATCGTTTCAGCCCAGCCCATTTCTAACATGGCGTCTGTAAACAAAAAAAGGAAAGTTGACCGCGAGGGCCGCCGCTTCCAGGACAAGTGGAAATTTGAGTATTTTTTTCACTGAAATACGAAACAACTGTGTCTGCCTAATTTGCCAAGAGACTGTGGCTGTTTTCAAGGAATTCAACATCAAGAGGCACTACCAGACGAAACATGCTAGCTACGACAAGCTAACTGGGAACAAACGCGGTGAAAAAGTGAAGCAACTGGAAGCTGTTTTAACGGCACAGCAAAGCTTTTTCACAAGAGTCCGTGAGTCAAATGAAAATGCCACAAAGGCAAGCTACGAAGTGGCAACGCTGATTGCAAAGCACTGCAAACTTTCACTGAGGGTGAATTTATTAAAGACTGTGTAATGGAAATGGTTGAGAAAATTTGTCCCGCGAAGAAGCAAGAGTTTGCCAATATTTGCCTGGCTCGTAATACTGTGGTACGGAGAATTGAAGACGTTTCATTAGATATTAAGAGACAGTTAGAGGCAAAAGGAACTGAGTTTGACTTTTTCTCGTTAGCGTGCGATGAAAGCACGGATGCGTCCGACACCGCTCAGTTACTGATCTTTTTAAGAGGAGTGGACAATGACATGAACGTGAGTGAAGAGCTTCTGGACCTCCAGAGTCTGAAGGGCCAAACAAGAGGAACGTATTTATTTGTTTCTGTTTGTTCCACCGTAGATGACATGAAACTACAGTGGAATAAAGTCACCGGGATTATTACGGACGGCGCACCTGCCATGGCTGGCGAGCGGAGTGGATTATCAAACCTTGTCTGTAACAAAGTCAGCGAAGAAGGAGGCAGCGCTATTAAACTCCACTGTATTATTCATCAAGAAGTTCTCTGTGCCAAATATATGAAATATGATAATGTTATGAAACCGGTGATAAAGACTATTGATTATATTCGCTCCAAAGCGCTGTGCCACCGCCAGTTTCAACAGTTTCTTCTCGACATCCAGGCTGAATACGGAGATGTTTTGTATCACACCGACGTAAGGTGGCTCAGTCGGGGGTCTGCGCTGCAGCGCTTCTTCTCTCTCAGGGAGGAAATTGGACAATTCTTGACTAAAAAGGGACAACCCATTCCACAATTAAATGATCCTGTTTGGCTGGCTGATTTGGGATTTTTAGTTGACATAACGCGACATCTGAATGCGCTGAACACAAGCCTTCAAGGGCAAAATGCAGTGGTAAGCCAACTGTATTCACACATCAAAGCCTTTCGGACCAAGCTGCTACTTTTCCAAAGACACCTGTCACAGGCGCAGCCCAATACCCCACATTTCCCGTCGCTGCAGGAAATTGTGACCAGTTTCCCACAGATCAATATTAGTGCGCAAATGACAAAGTATGCAGCAGACATCTCATCTCTGGTTGAGGAGTTTCAGCAGCGCTTTCGGGACTTTGCAGCTATTGAAAAGGAGATCACGCTTTTTTCCTCTCCTTTCTCCGTGGACCCTGATGACGCTCCAGACCACCTGCAACTGGAGCTCATTGAGCTGCAGTGTGACGCCGAGCATCGCAGTCGGCACCAACAGCTCCCTCTTGTCAACTTCTACCGCCAGCTGGATGAAGGCAGGTTCCAAGCAATTCGGACATTTGCTAAGAAAATGCTGAGCTTGTTTGGCTCCACATACATGTGCGAGAAGACATTCTCCGTTATGAACATTAACAAGAGCCGCATGAGGACGAGACTGAGTGACTCTCACCTGCGTGACGTCTTGCGCATCAAAACCACTGCTCTTGAGCCAGACATGGGCTACATACTGCAGTCAAGATCCCAGTATCACCCTTCACATTAGTGCAGGCAAGACCTTTGTTAAGTCCTCTGAGTTGAATAAATTCTTAAATCTCAGTTAATTAATTTTTTGTGATGGTCAAAATCACAGTTTGAATATGCAGTGATCATTGTTTTGTTTTCAGCACTTTTCCTACAGTGAGCATATAATAGTGAATAATATGTAATGTTTCACATGAACTTAGATATCCTTTATAGTTTTCTTAATTTTTTGTGGTTTGTGATTTCGGTAAAAACCTAAATGTAAAAAAAAAATGTAAAAGTATGCCATTTGTAATTAAATAAAAAAAAAATCCCAAAAAGTTAATTTGTATTTAATGTTAATGGTTCAAAGAATGTCAGGCTAAATAGTCGGCCCCCACACATTTTCACCTTACCAAATCTGGCCCTCTTTGCAAAAAGTTTGGACACCCCTGCTTTACACGATCATGATTTTTGGGGCTGATCAGCAAGTTTAAAAAAAATAAAATTAAAAAAAAGATAAACCGATCACTGATTCACTCACAAGATGGACTAATGAGTCTACTGTGTATAATTGTGTATTTAATAGTTAAAAAAAATTGAAAAAAATATTTTTGCAATAAATGATGTATCTGTTCATCTATTTATGCCAGTGAGGCATATTAATAGTCTTCTGTTAGATGGCAGTAACTACCAGCAATTAACCAATTAACGTATCTACTTTTTGTGACATGATTGTGTGCCTTGAGATTTTTCAATTGTAAAGTATGTGCGTTGGCTTAAAAAAATAATTGGAATTCATTGCATTTCTCAGGTCATCTTTTCTACACAACTGTAGCATGTTTATACACAACCATGAAGATTAGCACTAGCTTGCTAGCCTACGGAACGTTTTGCTTTGCTTTTGAGTTGCATGATATTAAAAGTATGTGAACATACTGTACCTCAAGCAAGCCTTACACAAAGGCCTGCACTGGGGACCACCAACAGTTGCCCCCCTCCTGCCCTTTCATCTTATAATAGTCGGCACAATCCACTTATGTTGTCATCCCCACGATAACAAGTGCATCCAGTTGCATTTGAGTTGACAAGCTAAAGCCCAATGATCGTAAAAAAAAAAAAAAAAAAAAAAACAGGACGTGGCGATATCAGAATGGAAGATTTTATTTCAGTAGTCTGACATTGTACCAATCATGAAAGAGCAAATTTGTCTTGTAGTCTAATCCTTGCATGTCTCAGCTGTCTCTGCCTTTGTGTCATTTTTTAAAAATAACTTTATAGGCTGTCAGATATTTACAGTACTATGTAAAAAGACATATAACAAACTATATAAATGCTATTGTATAAAAACTAGCTTTTGGATTCAGATATACTGTTCACGACAGAAATGCTGAGTAAAATGTCTTTCTCGGATTGGATCACCAAGTGGTATCAAAAGTGATCACCAAATTGGCAAAAAAATGCCAATTATTGGCAAATATTGTCAGCTCAATCAAATCGGTGTAAGTCTTAATTATTACACACAACTTAATTTCTGATCTTATTTTCGCTGCTTTCTTTGTATTTATTAGTTGTTGTTCCCAACATCTGGTAAATGTTAGTAGCACCTTTAGAAATACATGGAATGAGAAATGAATCAATACTTGATTAAAAAAATAAAAATAAAAAAAGGACAAACTCCGACTGCAATGGACAATCAAAATGGCTCAACGGATTGTCGGCACCACTCTACCCACTGTTGAGGACTTGCATGCAACGCGAACTAGATCCAGAGCAGGCAGGATCCTTTCGGATCCTCCAGATCCTGGCTACCAGCTCTTCCGGCTCCTTCTGTCGGGAAAGTGCTACAGATCAATGGAAGTCAAAACTACCGGGCATTCGAACATATTTCTCTCTCTGGCAATTAAGTCATTAAATTCTTGATCTGCGAACATACTATTTTCTGCCTTGTGCCATTGTTAAGTCACGTCCTGCTGGTCCAGTCAGCATTAGTATTAGCAATACAGGGAGTCCTGGGTCTACGACTGACATCCGTTCCTACAGTAGCGACTTAACTTGAATTTTGACTGAAGTCGGATTTCACCGTTAAAGTCAAAATTCCGATGACCACTGGGATTGGCTTCAGCATTCCCGTGACCCTCGAGGATAAGTGGCTGGGAAAAATGGGTGGGTATGGGTATAAAAAAAACTAAAATACATTAAAGTAAAAAATATAAGATGCTTCACTTACTATAAAGAAAGTGAGGCTAGGATGGTGAAGAATGAAAGGAGGCTGTGCTCAGCTATTGCTAAGTAAGCAAGTGCCGGTAGCCATTGTCACCAGTAAATTCCTCCTCGTTGTCCTCTCCATTTTGCTCTTTCAAAGTTGGGAAAATACACCGTCCATTTTCCCTTAATGAACATGAGGTTGATATTAAGCCAACGTTGATTCGGATCCTCGATCCATAATGTAAGTAATCTTCATCTTAATCTCCATCTTGGCAACAATCGAAGAACGTTGCTTCGTTTTTGTTTTTTTTTTTTCCTTATCACAAAAAAAGTTGCTCCGTGATCACTGTATCTCTCATGAGGGCGAAACTCTTCACGTACGCTAAAATACGGGTTTTGTCCTTAATAATAATTGCTACGGTCATCTGACTGAAGCCCAAGTCTTTGTGTGTCATGTCCGTCGGTGTTAATCCTGTCTCTGTGTTAGTTTTTTTTTTTTTTTAATGATGTTAAGCTTCGTTTCCACGGTCATTGCTTTTCTTTGGCTGGACCAGCATTGCTTAAAAAAAAAAACTGTTTTCTTCTTTTGGGCCACAATGTATAAAAAGGTGGGCGAAAATGGAAAATAAACTCCGAGCGCACAAACGCAAATAAGTAATTTGCCCGCGAACGGGTAAAGACACTCTATACAAGCTTAACACAACGTGGGACATTGACACACTTATCTCTTACCTGCTCTGAACTAAGAAGATTTTACATCTAGCACGACTCTCAAAAGGAATAGTTCCAATAAACAAAAATTTTGTTTTGTTGCTTTGTTGTTCTTCTGCTGAATGTCGTACAAGGGCAGCACTGACTGCCAAAGAAAAATTCCTTGTGTGCGTTTACACACTTGGCCAATAAAGCTGATTATGATTCTGATTTCAGCCGCCCGAAGTCTATCATGGGACAGCTTGAATTAAAGAGTGCATTTGTACATATCTTTACAAACTCCTCCACATCTCTCAGATTTGAGGGCACAACTCATCAACCTTTTAGTGTGATGGTTCTCAAACTGTCATTCCCCACTGGGATGGAGAAAGTGTGAAACCCAGTGTATACAGTATACAACAAATTCAGGGCATTTAGTAAAATTACAGCCATGACACTAATCTAGTTGCACATTTTTTGGGTGGTGGGGGCATGTCTTTATTACAAAACTGTACTATTATACTTGTTAGAATGTTTTGAACTGCATAAAAAGGTTAACAGATTAGTGTTTTTCTTTTTTGTTTTCCAGGCCCAACAACAACAAAAATCGAGATAACTGTCGCCATTGTGCTTGTCTTTGTTATTCTAATACCACTCATAGCATACATCCCACTCTTTCAGAGGAGTAGAATAAAAGAGTTTGTGGAACCTTCATACAAGATACCAGACCCTGTGAGTACAATAAATGATCATGTATTATTTCAGTGCAGGTTAAACTGGTCCGTCCTCGTTTTAGTTAAAGAAGACTGCGTTGTGTTCTTGTTTGTTGTAACAATGGTCTTTTTCTGAAATACTGTGCTTTGTTTACACCAGATCTAACAGAGACACATTCCTTGCAAAACGTTTAACTTCCGTCTCGTCAGTCCATGAAATATTCTCTTCGCAAAGGTTTTTTGAATCAAGCAGGTGCCCACCCCACCCCCACCCACAAAATTAAAACAAGCCTTGATCTTATTTTTGATCAGCAGCGGTTTTCGGCTCGGAAATCTGCCATGGATCCCACTTTTGCCCAGTCTTACTTATATCTGGGTCATGAATATTAACTTTACCTGAGGCACGGTTGAGGTGCAATTCTTCAGATGTATTTTCCTGGGTTCCATTGGAACCTCCTGGGTGAGTCGTCGCTGTGCTCTTGGGGTAATTTTTTGCAGTCTGGCCACTCCAAGGAAGGTTCACCACTTCATAATTTTTACATTTGGTAGATAATGGCCCTCATTGTGGTTTGCTGGAGTTGTAAAGCTTTAGAAATCTTTTTTTTTAACCCTTTCCAGACTGGTATTTGTTGATGGTTTTATTATCTGTTGAATTTCTTTGTATCGTGGGAGTTTGTTGAAGCTTGATGAGATTTTTTGGACAATTTCATTTGGTCATTATATTTTAGTGATGTCCTGATTGAACCGACTGAGATATTCAAGCTTTGGTAAGGTCAGAGTTTTCCCCCCAAAAAAGTGTGATTCGTCAGTTAATTTTTGATTTTCCAAGAGGGACAATTACTTTTTCCGCACAGGCCAATGTAGCGTTAATTTTTTTTCCCTAAATGAATAAAATCACAACTCAAAAACTACATTTTGTGTTTCATTTGGTTATCTTTGACTGATGCATTTGTTGGACCTTTGACTTTTAAGTGAGGAAACGATGGAAAAAAAAAAAAAATCGATTAGTGGACAAATCCATTTTCACGATTAGTTGCCGAGTCAGTCGACCTCTACATTGATGTTTGAGGCTCGAAAGAGACTAATCTCTAATCATTTGTTTTTAGGATCTTGACTGTGTGTGTGTGTGTGTGTTTATATATACATATATACACACACACTGCCTAGTGAAAGTATTCGACCCCCTTGAACTTTTCAAGCTTTCGTCACATTTCAGGCTTCAAACATAAGGATATAAAATTTTTAATTTTTTATCAACAACAAGTGGGAAACAATCGTGAAGTGGAACGTAATTTATTGGATATTTTATATTTTTTCAACAAATACAAAACTGAAAAGTGGGATGTGCAATATTATTCAGCCCCTTTACTTTCAGTGCAGCAAACTAACTCCAGAAGTTCAGTGATGATCTCTGAATAATCCAATGTTGACTGATAATAAATAGAATCCACCTGTGTCATCAAGTCTCCGTATAAATGCACCTGCTCTGTGATAGTCTCAGGGTTCCGTTTAAAGTGCAGAGAGCATCGTGAACACCAAGAAACACACCAGGCAGGTCCGAGATACTGTTGTGGAGAAGTTTAAAGCTGGATTTGGATAGAAAACGATTTCCCAAACTTTAAACATTTCAAGGAGCACTGTGCAAGCAATCATATTGAAATTGAAGGAGTATCAGACCACTACAAATCTACCAAGACTCTGTCGTCCCTCTAAACTTTCACCTCGAACAAGGAGAAGACTGATCAGAGATGCAGCCAAAAGGCCCATGATCACTCTGGATGAACTGCAGAGATCTACAGCTGAGGTTCCCACCACTGAGTCTGTCCATAGGACAACAATCAGACGTACACTGCACAAATCTGGCCTTTATGGAAGAGTGTCAAGAAGAAAGCTATTTCTCAAAGATATCCATAAAAAGTCTTGTTTAGTTTTCCACAAGCCACCTGGGAGACACATCAAACATGTGGAAGAATGTGCTCTGCTCAGATGAAACAAAAATGTAACTTTTTGGCCACAATGCAAATCGATATGCTTGGCATAAAAGCAACACAGCTCATCACCCTGAACACACCATCCCCACTGTCAAACATGGTGGTGGCTGCCTCATGGTTGGGGCCTGCTTTTCTTCAGCAGGGACAGGGAAGATGGTTAAAATTGACAGGACCATTCTGGAAGAAAACCTGTTGGAGTCTCCAAAAAAACTGGGACAGAGATTTATCTTCCAACAGGACAATGATCCAAAACATAAAGCCAAAACTACAAAGGAATGGTTCACAAATAAACGTATACATGTTATAATGGCCAAGTCAAACTCCAGACCTGAATCCAATCGAGAATCTATGAGCACAGCTCAAGACTGTTGTTCACAAACGCTCTCCATCCAACCTCACTGAGCTTGAGCTGTTTTGCAAGGAAGAATGGGCAAGAATTTCAGTCTATCGATGTGCAAAGCCGATAGGGACATACCCCAAGCAGTTGTAATTGCAGAAAAACGTGGCACTACAAAGTATTATTGCAAGGGGGGTGAATAATATTGCACACCCAACTTTTCAGTTTTTTATTTGTTAAAGTAAAAAATATCCAATAAATTTCGTTCCACTTCACAATTGTGTTCCACTTGTTGTTGATTCTTGACAAAAAAGTGTAATTTTATATCTTGTCTGAAGCCTGAAATGTGGCGAAAGGTTGAAAAGTTCAAGGGGGCCGAATACTTTCACAACACACTGCACACACGCACACATAGTAATCCCTTGTTTTTCGTGGTTAATTCGGACCAGGACCACCGGTAAAATGTGAAAAATTACGAAGTGGGGGGATGTATGTTCAAGTGGGTACCAGAACATTTAAAATATGTAAACACTATTTGTACTTTGCATATTTGAGACAAAAAGAGGTTTTCAGTTAAATCTAATTATAAAATCTTGTAAATATAATATATACAGTGTTATAAATTAATGGTAAAAATATCAATTGTAAAACACTAATATTATTGTATAGTTACCATTCATCACTCGGGGACTCTTCTGCTGGAGGTGCTGGCGATATAGCTGACATTTTTAGCTTTGAGATAGGGATTTGTTTGTAGGTGTGTGTGCGTGTATTGTAGACATTGAGTCCGAGTGGACGCTGTTCCAGGCCTCAATTTTTGAGGCGGCCAACTGGAGCTATGGCCGTGAGGTGGTCAGTGCCTGTCGCGGCGGCAACCCCCGAACACATTGGTGGATACCTACAGTGAGGGATGCCGTCAAGCTAATAGAGTCCAGTCGGGCATTTCTGGCCTGTGGGACTCCCGAGGCAGCTGATGGCTACTGGCTAGCCAAGCAGAATGCAGCTTCGGTGATTGCTCAGGCAAAAACCTGGGCGTGGAAGAAGTTCAATGAGGCCTCGGAGAACAACTTCAAGACGGCTTTGAGGAAATTCAGGTCCACCGTCCAGCGTCTCAGGAGGGAGAAGCAGTGTACCATCAACATTGTTTATAGTGAGGATGGGGCACTGCTGACCTCAAAACAGGACATGATGAGTCAGTGGGGAGAATACTTAGAAGACCTCCTCAATTCCATCAACACACCTTCCCATCAGGATGCAGAGTCTGGGTTCTTTGACGCAAGCTCTTCTATGTCTGGGGTTGAGGTCACCGAGTTTGTTAAAAACCTCCTCGGTGGCAGGGCCCTGAGGGTGGATGAGAGTCGCCAGGATTTCCTCAAGGCTCTGGATGTTGTGGGACTGTCCTGGTTGACATGCCTCTGCAAGGATGCCTCTGGATTGGCAGACTGGCGTGGTGGTCCCCCTTTTTAACAAGGAGGACCGGAGGGTGTGTTCCAACTAAAGGAGGATCACATTCTTCATCCTCCCTGGTAAGGTATTTGGAGGGGTGCTGGAGAGGTGGGTCCGTCGGGAAGTCTCGGCTGGCCTGGGAACGCGATGGGATCCTTCCATAAGAGCTGGATGAAGTTGCCGGGGAAAGGGACGTCTGAGCATCCCTGCTAAAGATGCTGCCCCCGCGACACGACCTGAGTGACTGCCGCATAGTTGATTATCAACGTTATTTGAAATGAGGTTGCGCCTCTTTATCTCATGTGTGGTAGTCATAGTTGACAGTGTATTATTATTGGTTCTGTTGTTATGTGTTTTTCTCAGCTTTACAGGAACCCAAGGGGACCATATGAACAAAATTATCATTCCGGCTGTCAATGTTGCAGCCCAACATACTATCATATTATTTAGCCTATTTGAAGTCATGTCGACCAAGTCACCCCTAAATGAGTCAAGTGTCTTTTAAATCTTCACCAGTCTTCGGGTATTTTCAGATACTATACATCTGCACCCGCCTTATGCTGGACTTTGCTCACCTTTCCCTTTGGGTGACTCGCTGAGATAACATTTTACAGTGTGTAAGGTGTATCCACGTGTTTCTTTCTGCTATTTTGCCCATGTCATTCAGCTCTTGCTCAGTCTATGCCAGTGTTTGGGTAAAACTTGCACGTACAGTAGATGTTAATTCATAAGCAGGCATAAGATGAATAGACAAATGACAATAATACAGTCATTAAAGCACAGTAACTTGTTTTTTTCAATCTGATGTGGATTGCTGGGGTGTCAAACTCAGTTCTCTTGCGGGCCACGTTGTAGTTCAGGTTTCCCTCAGTGGGCCGATTTGAGTGCAGGCAGCATGGGATCGACTCCTGCTCAGTGATGTCGACATCTGCACCGCAACTGGCCGCCGACCAGGCCTGGGTGTAGTCTGCCTCCGCCCGAAGTTAGCTGGGATAGGCTCCAACTCTCTCTCCGGATAGATGCAGAAGGGTTGCGTCAGGAAAGCCATCTGGCATAAAAAAATCCAAAAGACTGTTCCCGCCGCACCAACACGAGAATGGCACAAAAATGATTTTACATATCAATGCAGATAAATTTCCTAATTTGTTTCCAGTCCTTTCAATTTGATGCATGTGAAATTTTCTAGTGACACGCCGTTAGAAATTGTTTTTGTTTTTCAAAAGAAGTTAATGGATACACTCAAGTATCCCTTTTTGCTATTTTTAAAGATATTTGGGGTTGTTAATAACTCCTGAAAGGGACCCACTTGTGCGTTTTTTTTTCTTCTTCGTCATTTGTCTATCTCTCATTGTGTGGAAAATATTGGTAATTTGTCTGGTCTCACAAACAGTGTGTTTAATAGAATGAGACCTGTCGTGCTTGTAATGTATGTACAGTTTGACTAAATCTATCCATTGTGTCCATGGTCTGTTTCTTCCATGCATTTATTCAGTCTGTTCTCAATTGTACTATTCATTCTCTCACTTTGTGGATGGTAAGAACAGTGGTGTTTCAAGTTAATGTGGAACATGAGTCGTATTTTGTCAACCACTTCCCAGTCTCCTCCCCCATCTCAAAAACATCCAACATTAATTGGACTCTAAATTGCCCCTCGGTGTGATTGTGAGTGCGGCTGTTTGTCTCCATCTGCCCTTCAATTGGCTGGCAATCAGTTCAGGGTGTACTCTGCCTCCTGCCCGTTGATAGTTGGGATAGGCTCCAGCACGGCGGATGGAGGGATAGATGGATTTGTAGTCTGAGGAAACTGACCATGTTTTGGATGCACATTCCGTTGTGGATTATGTCGAGCACAGGTCAAACAAGCCCAACAAAAATTTTTTGCATACAAGTTAAATCCATGAGTTATCTCATGCCTTTGTACCAGGGCTACCATTCCCCCTGTTGAGACCTGAGAGTTCCCAATGCTCAATATTGCCGCCCACTTAAAAAGATTTTCTGGTAGAATGGGTTAGGGTTCGCAAAGACACCAGTTCAAGTTTGACAGCTCGCGAGGAGAGAGGAGAGGAACTGTCTCGTACATTTCGCCATTGCACTCTCTGATTATCCTCTCCTCAGCACCTCTATTTAGTTTCAAGACGCCCCTTATTTACACGGCAAGCAAAACATAGTTGGGAACAAAGTGTACTTGTTTGTTCATGTGTGTGTGCATGAGTGTGGAATTGCTGAGTACATATGTGGTCATTTCTTTAACAGGCAGCAGGAGCTCCTGGTTCTAACAGTTCTGATGATTAGATGTTTTTGTTCTTGCTATCTCCTGCTAGGCGGCTTCCACGTTATCTCGAGCAAAGCATTTCTTTAGTGGAAGCAGATGCATGATAATTATATTCACAATTATTCCTGCACAATGTGTGCACGCAAATACCATAATAAACGCAAACAAAACGCGCTCCCAACTACCTTAATGAACTCAAGCAAAGCACGCGCGCACACGCGCGCATTAAAAAAAAAAGAACTTTGATATGCTTTCATGCCTTCAGAAGAACTACATGAAAACAAGCAAAGGCATTAATCTTGAGTACTGAGAAGAACAACTAACAAGAACAACAACAGAGATTCACTTAAACTTTTCTAAACTAGAGTCACATTTGTACAAAGATGCAGTCTTCGAGCATTTAGAGCAGTTAGAGCGTCAACACTCACATTATGTTAACCCATTCATGGGTAGGGTGCCATTTTTTGCCTTATTGAGATAAAAGTCTCCTAACAGGCCACAATAAAGAAAATACCACTTCTTTTTCGTTTAACGCAAAAACAAATCGCAAAAAAGACGTACCCTCTCGCGGGCAGCATCCCAAAACTGGTATGTTATCAGTTCTGTGAAGTGGTACATACCAGAAATATGTTTATTAATTAATTCTTATTCTAGAACGACACTTACGCATTAATAATACTGATGGATTAGCATTTTGAAGACAAATTTGGTTGCATACTGACCTTTCTCCCTTTCTTCTCTTGGAAAACACTCCATGTGTACTTGAGGCAGCCATGTTGGGTCAGGAAGGAAAGGGAAATAACTCCATGCTAACTTTGACCAATGAGTTATCCTCTCCTGATACTAAATTATGGCTTCAGATTAAAACACTTAAATATTTTGATATACTGAAGGATATAATTGGTGAAAATCATGATGTCCCAAAAATGGGACACTGCCAACGAATGGGTTTAAACTTATACAGAGTGCTTTGCGTGTTCGCGGTTCACCGTTATAGAACCCAAAGTCTCCAATAACAATTGTGCAAAGGGAGGAGTTTAAAGTGATGACTTGTGCCATTGTCTACTGTATATATTACTTATACTGATTGAATTAGCAGTATGTGAGGATGTGTCCCAACAACGGTGCAAGTCAGAAAATAGGTTCACTGAACAAGAATTTAATGACTTAATTGCAAGAGGGAAAAAAGTGTTTTAATGCCTGCTAGTTTTGATTTACATTGATCACTCGTGCCTACCCGACAAAAGGAGCTGGAAGACCTGGTGGCTGGGATGTGGAGGGTCCAAAAGGATGCTCCCCGCCTGGTCCTAGTTCGAGTGGCGTCCAAGTCTTCAAGGTTTGGTGCCGACAATCTGTTCAGTGGTTTTGATTGTCCATTGCAGTTGGAGTTTGTCCTTTTTTTGTGGCAGCCCCGAACCAGACTGTGATGGAGGTACACGTTACTGATTGGATGACCGCTGTGTTGAACTGTCTCAGCAGCTTTTGTGACAGGCCGTGCTTCCTCAGATTTTTACATCCTTTAATGGACTTTATTGAGGATGGAGTTGATATTCGTTTCCCACTTCAGGTCCTGTGAGACTGTGATTCCCAAAAACTCGAAGGTCTCGAGGGTTAACACAAGAAAGTTGGACAGTGTGAGGGGCAGCTGTGGTGAAGGGTGACTCCTGACGTCCACAATCATCTCTACAGTCTTTCGAGTGTTCAACTCCAGGTTGTGTTGGCCACAGCAAACCTCCAGTCTCACCACTTCCTGTCGATATGCAGACTTGTCGCTTTCTTTGATGAGGCTGATGATTGTGGTGTACAATGTTCCCTCTTAAGCTGCGCGCCTGCACAATTGCGCACTTGTAGCGCACACTCAGCGCACATGAAAACCGATCCAACGCAGTGAACCACAGCTTGACTTTTTTTAGACATGGCAGCACGCGGTCTCTAACAAACTGCTGCTCAGCCACACCATGCCACACACTCTACTTTTTTGTTTACCTGACACCGCCCACCTCCGGCTCTTGAAGGGGTAAAGTAGACCAAAGCAAATTTATTTGTATAGCGCATTTCATACATGAGGTAACTCGATATGCTTTACACGATTAAAGGCATTTGAAAACAAAGAGCTAAAACGTTTGAAATGGGATAAAAACAATAAAAATGACAAACAAAATACAAAAAAAAGACAGTTAAAACTGCATACAGTGCAAGTAATGACAAAAAAGTGGATATGTTTAAAAAGCATGAGAAAAAAAGAAGAGTTTTCAACTTGGATTTAAAAACATTCACACTTGGGGCTGACCTCACCTCTGTTGGCAACTTATTCCATTTGTGTGCACCATAATAGGTAAATGCTGCTTCACCATGTTTGCTTTGGAGTCTGCATTCCACTATTTGACCTGAGTCAGTCGATCTCAGAGCTCTACCGAGTTTGTATTCCGTAAGTATTTCTTTCATGTATTCAGGACCTAAATCATTTAGTAATTTATAGACCCATAGCAGAACTTTAAAATCTATTCTAAAGCTGAATGGAAGCCAGTGCAAGGACTTTAGGATTGGTGTTACATGCTCTGACTGCTTTGTTTTGTCAGAACGTGAGCTGCAGCATTCTGAATGAGCTGCAATTGTTTCATACTCTTTTTGGGGAGTCCAGTCAGACGACCACTACAGTAGTCAAGCCTACTTGAGATAAAAGCATGGATGACCTTTTCCAAGTCTGTTTGACACATACTAGACTTGACTCTAGATATGAAGAGTTTGTTTTCAAAACGAGACAGGCATTTTTTTTCAGATTTACGAAACTCGCACCAAAATTGTCCATTCGGAGGTAGATAATTTTGGCGCGAGTTTCGTAAATCTGAAAAAAATGCCTATGTCTCGTTTTGAAAACAAACTCTTCATATGTTTTTCAGATGGAATGAGGCAGTGTTTGTGATTGATTTGATACGTTTGTTGAAAGTCAGGTCGGAGTCAATCAGAACACCTAGGTTTCGGACTTGATCTTTGGTTTTTAAAGATAGAAAGTCCAGGTGTTTACTAACACCAATTCTCTTTTCTTTATTGCCAAAAACAATTGTCTCAGTTTTGTTGTGATTTAGTTGAAGAAAGCTTTGGCTCATCCAGTTATTTATCCGATTTTGACAGTGGCACAATACCTCAATTGAACTGTAGTCGTCTGGAGATACTGCTAAATATAACTGTCATCTGCATAGTTATGGTAGTCAAAATTAAAGTTTTGAAAAATTTGACCAAGGGTAGCATATACAGGCTGAACAGGAGAGGTCCAAGAACTGACTCTTGAGGGACACCATAGGTCATTGCCATTTGCTGAGACCGAGCACCTCCACACTCATAATTACTAACACCACCCACCACCGGTGCTTTGGTTAGAAACACAGTCTGGGTTGAACGAGACAAGTTACACATGCTGCTTATGTTTACTCTCGATAATAATGGCAAAAGTAAAAAAAAAAAAAAAAAATGTTGGCGTATGTGAATAATAATAATAATAATAATAATAACAATAATGAAGAAAAAGTGGTGAAACTGGATGAGATTTTCTCTTTTTTGAGTAAAAAAGTTGAAAGTACAGAATGAGATGGTGTATAATGTTAAAATTCCCACTTGTCGCAGCCTGATAGATGAAAGCACAGACAATACACTGCACAAAAAGCTAATTCTGTATTTTAAAAATAGGAGACATAGCATTAACCTTAAAACTGTTTGGTAGCATCATTCAGCTTTCAACATGCATTGCTAAAGATATTCTACAAGCAATAATTCAGTTTTACACCAAGAAAAACAAACAGGGATATCATTGTGGGTTAAAAATAAATAAATGAAACAAAGTTGGAAGCGACATTTCAAATTTACAGTTCATAGTTGGCTTGGTTTGGATAGCAATGTATTTTTTTGTTTGTTGGCATTTTCACTGCAAGTTTGCAAAAACACGTAAATTTGTTCTTAAAATTTTCTGATGGTAATATCAATGCTGTAATCTGAATCTTTTAATGAGGCATGTAACTTCAATGGATAACACCGATCTGACCACAGTGCATATGCCTGATGTTGCTCACAGTCGTCAAAGGTAATGCTCACGGACTTAGCGTGTTTCCTCAGACAGGTCGAAAATTAGAGGGAATGTTGGTGGTGTCATCTGCAAACTTCAGGAGTTTGCCTCAGAGCCACCACCACCATCCCGGTCCCAAAGAAGCCATCTCCCTCGTGCTACAATGACAGCCGCCCGTCACCCTCACTCCTGTAATTATGAAGTGGTTCGAGCGACTAGTCAAATCAAATCCTCCCTCCCGCCACACTGGAACCCTACCAGTTTGTTCAACAGATGATGTCATCTCCATTGCCTTCCACTCAGCCCTCACATACCTGAAGCCCAAAGACTCTGATGTCAGAATGCTGTTCATCGACTTCAGCCCAGCATTCAACACTCTCATACCCCAGCAGCTCATCCTCAAACTACACTGACTGGGACTCAACACCTCCCTGTGGAAATGCCTGTTGGAGTCCTGACAGGAAGACTGCAGGCAGTTCGGGTTGGCAGCAACACCTCCAACACCATCATGCTGAACAACCCCAAAAGCATGTGTGCTGAGGCGCCTCCTCTTCACTCTGCTGACCCACAACTGTGCACCCACATCTAACTATCTAACTTTAACCTCTTCATCAAGTTTGCAGTCAACATGGTAGGCCTTGTCAACAACAACGATGAGACAAGCTACAGGAGTGAGGTGAGCTGCCTGACGATGTGGCCTAAGGACAATAACCTCCACCTGAACGTGGAGAAACCTGAGGACCTCATAGTGGACTTTAGGAGAGGGCACACCAGCATTGGCCGCTAACCATCAACAGTCCTGCAGTAGAGCGAGGGAGCAACACGGAAATCCTCGGTGTACGCATATCCGAAGACCTGTACTAGATCATTAAAACCGCAACATTGGCTAAAAAGACTCAAAAGCAGCTCTACTTTCTGCTGACACTGAAAAGAGTGAGACCCCCTCACACCCATCTTAATCTCCTTTTACAGAGGAACAATTGAGAGCATCCTGTGCAGCAGAATCACCGTATGGTACGGCGCCTCCACCACCTCCTGCCGCAAGATCCTGCAACACTCTGTGAGAGGAGCTCAAAAGTTCATTGGTGTCTCTCTCTCTCCTCCCTTCTGGACGCTTATAATACCTGCATCACTCGCAAGCCCACCATGATTGCAGGTGACCCCATTCACCCATCCCACTGCCTCTTCAAATTGACTGCAGATTCGTCTGACCTAAAACCAACAGGCTCAAAACCAGTTTCTTCCATTACGCAGTCAGGATGCTCACCTCCATTTATGCTTTTCCCTCATTATTATCATCTCTCACTGACACCCATTATCTTTGACTCTAGAGCAGAAATTAAGATTATGGACAACCTGCATTTTAAGCACGTTGCCCTTGCAGCACTGGTTAATTACCCAATTGATTATTCTACTACACTGTTGAGAAATGTCTATAATTTAATACACTGTCCATAATATTCAACCGTGTACATTGTTGCTCATAAGACACGTCTATCTTTACTGTATTTAAGAATTGCAGTTCTTGTTAAATTAGCGAGATTGACCATATTGGTTATATTGCCTTTGGTATAAGGCACAATGTACATATTTTTAGACAGATATTTATTTATATTTTATTTTATTAATTTATGTTTAATACTTTAGTCTATTATAGCACAGCAGCTCTGTGAGGAATACTTTTTCAGATGTTATAGGTCATGTATATACGACACATCTGACAAACTTAGTGCGCGACATTACCCCTTTTAAAAAATATATTGTGGCATGGAAGAGGCCTTTTCTAGAATCTTCTTCTTCTTTTCCTTTCGGCTTGTCCCGTTAGGGGTCGCCACAGCGTGTCATCTTTTGCCATCTTAGCCTATCTCCTGCATCTTCCTCTCTAACCCCAACTGCCCTCATGTCTTCCCTCACCACATCCATAAACCTTCTCTTTGGTCTTCCTCTCGCTCTTTTGCCTGGCAGCTCCATCCTCAGCATCCTTCTACCAATATACTCACTCTCTCGCCTCTGAACATGTCCAAACCATCGAAGTCTGCTCTCTCGAATCTTGTCTCCAAAACATCCAGCTTTGGCTGTCCCTCTAATGAGCTCATTTCTAATCCTATCCAACCTGGTCACTCCGAGCGAGAACCTCAACATGTTCATTTCTGCCACCTCCAGTTCAGCTTCCTGTTGTTTCTTCAGTGCCACCGTCTCTAATCCGTACATCATGGCCGGCCTCACCACTGTTTTGTAAACTTTGCCCTTCATCCTAGCAGACACTCTTCTGTCACATAACACACCAGACACCTTTCGCCAGCTGTTCCAACCTGCTTGGACCCGTTTCTTCACTTCCTGACCATACTCTCCATTGCTCTGTATTGTTGACCCCAAGTATTTGAAGTCGTCCACCCTCGCTATCTCTTCTCCCTGTAGCCTCACTCTTCCCCCTATACTTTTCTCATTCACGCACATATATTCTGTTTTACTTCGGCTAATCTTCATTCCTCTCCTTTCCAGTGCATGTCTCCATCTTTCCAATTGTTCCTCTGCATGCTCCTTGCTTTCACTGCATATGACAATATCATCTGCGAACATCATGGTCCAAGGGGATTCCAGTCTAACCTCATCTGTCAGCCTATCCATTACCACTGCAAACAGGAAGGGGCTCAGAGCTGATCCCTGATGCAGTCCCACCTCCACCTTAAATTCCTCTGTCACACCTAAGGCACACCTCACCATTGTTCTGCTGCCATCATACATGTCCTGTACTATTTTAACATACTTCTCTGCCACACCAGACTTACGCATGCAGTACCACAGTTCCTCTCTTGGTACTCTGTCATAGGCTTTCTCTAGATCCACAAAGACACAATGTAGCTCCTTCTGACCTTCTCTGTACTTTTCCACGAGCATCCTCAAGGCAAATAATGCATCTGTGGTACTCTTTCTAGGCATGAAACCATACTGTTGCTCGCAGATACTTACTTCTGTCCTGAGTCTAGCCTCCACTACTCTTTCCCATAACTTCATTGTGTGGCTCATCAACTTTATTCCTCTATAGTTCCCACAGCTCTGAACATCCCCTTTGTTCTTAAAAATGGGAACTAGAACACTTTTCCTCCATTCTTCAGGCATCTTTTCGCCCGCTAGTATTCTGTTGAATAAGTTGGTCAAAAACTCCACAGCCATCTCTCCAAATTGCTTCCATACCTCTACTGGTATGTCATCAGGACCAACTGCCTTCCCATTTTTCATCCTTTGTAATGCCTTTCTGACTTCCCCCTTAGTAATCATTTCCACTTCCTGGTCCTTCACTCTTGCCTCTTCAACTCTTCCTTCTCTCTCATTTTCTTCATTCATCAACTTCTCAAAGTATTCTTTCCATCTATTTAGCACACTACCGGCACCAGTCAACACATTTCCATCTCTATCCTTAATCACCCTAACCTTCTGCACATCCTTCCCATCTCTATCCCTCTGTCTGGCCAACCTGTAGAGATCCTTTTCTCCTTCTTTCGTGTCCAACCTGGTGTACATGTCTTCATATGCCTCTTGTTTAGCCTTTGCCACCTCTACCTTTGCCCTACGTCGCATCTCGATGTACTCCTTTCGCCTCTCCTCAGTCCTCTCAGTATCCCACTTCTTCTTCGCTAATCTCTTTCCTTGTATGACTCCCTGTATTATGGGGTTCCACCACCAAGTCTCCTTCTCCCCTTTCCTACCAGATGACACACCAAGTACTCGCCTGCCTGTCTCTCTGATCACCTTGGCTGTCGTCGTCCAGTCTTCCGGGAGCTTCGGTTGTCCATCGAGAGCCTGTCTCACCTCTTTCCGGAAGGCCGCACAACATTCTTCCTTTCTCAGCTTCCACCACCTGGTTCTCTGCTCTACCTTTGTCTTCTTAATCTTCCTACCCACCACCAGAATCATCCTACATACTACCATCCTATGCTGTCGAGCTACACTCTCCCCTACCACTACTTTACAGTCAGTAACCTCCTTCAGATTACATCGTCTGCACAAAATATAATCTACCTGCGTGGTTCTACCGCCGCTCTTGTAGGTCACTATATGTTCCTCCCTCTTTTGGAAATAAGTGTTCACTACAGCCATCTCCATCCTTTTTGCAAAGTCCACCACCATCTGCCCTTCAAAGTTCCTTTCCTGGATGCCGTACTTACCCATCACTTCTTCATCGCCCCTGTTTCCTTTACCAATATGTCCATTACAATCTGCACCAATCACAACTCTCTCGCTGTCTGGGATGCTCAGAACTACTTCATCTAGTTCCTTCCAGAATTTCTCTTTCAACTCTAGGTCACATCCTACCTGTGGTGCATAGCCGCTAACCACATTATACATAACACCCTCAATTTCAAATTTTAGTCTCATCACTCGATCTGATACTCTTTTCACCTCCAAGACATTCTTAGCCAGCTCTTCCTTTAAAATAACCCCTACTCCATTTCTCTTCCCATCTACTCCGTGGTAGAATAATTTAAACCCTGCTCCCAAACTTCTAGCCTTACTACCTTTCCACCTGCTCTCTTGGATGCACAGAATATCAACCTTTCTCCTAATCATCATGTCAACCAACTCCTGAGCTTTTCCTGTCATAGTCCCAACATTCAAAGTCCCTACACTCAGTTGTAGGCTCTGTGCATTCCTCTTTTTCTTCTGACGCTGGATCCG
The DNA here is from genome assembly GCF_019802595.1 of Syngnathoides biaculeatus. Classification (NCBI taxonomy): domain Eukaryota; kingdom Metazoa; phylum Chordata; class Actinopteri; order Syngnathiformes; family Syngnathidae; genus Syngnathoides; species Syngnathoides biaculeatus. Next base: position 1,209,238 of record NC_084653.1, read on the forward strand.
GTTTCCTCCTCTTCTTTGTCTTCGACCCACAGTAGCTGAATTTCCACCGACGCCCTGCAGGTTAGCAGTGCCGGGGGCGGGCGTTGTTAACCCGGGCCACGACCGATCCGGTATGGGATTCTTTAGATGAACGCTCGTATTTCTTTGGCACAGTTTTTACGCCGGATGCCCTTCCTGACGCAACCCTCTGCATTTATCCGGGCTTGGGACCGGCCTACAGATTGCACTGGTTTGTGCCCCCACAGGGCTGCATTAGGCCTTTTCTAGAATACTTTTCAGTAGTCACATTTTTCCACACGATTCCTCTATAATGTGCTATTTGTACTGACATGGTGTAATACTTGTTGCACTTTCATGTCATGTACAATCTTTAGCTTCTTTTGGAGGCTGTAAATCTGGTACTGTGTCCAAATTTTAATGCTATGACTGATATATGTGTCTTTCACTGTGTGTTTTAAAGAAAAATGCAAGTCTCAAATGCTTCATACCCACCGGATGCGTTTTGGAGGCTTCATGGGGCGTGACTACATACTGTAGAAAGTAGCAGTTGAAAGTAGTTGGTGCAGATAGATGTGAATCCGTGTGAGGTGGTGTGACGCTGATGACTCGGAAATTCACAAATTCGCCCCCTTCACCCAAACACTTGAAGCTGGGACAGCTGAACTTTTCTGGGAAGTAATGTTGTCGGTGCCTTACGGAGGGGAAACCCTGCCCCTTTCCAAGCTTACAGCACTGATGAACCACTAGACACACTTTCAGTATGTCAGAGTGTGTCGCGTGAGCAAACTCAAGCAAAGGACGGCAGGAAAAGCGATCTTTCACATCCGGTGGGTACGACGCATTAAAATATCAGACACCTAGACCAGCCTAGACTTAAGTGGAACAGGTCCTTACAATTTATCATGTGGTCCTGATGAGGCTCATGCAGTGACAGTTTGGTGCAAAGTATATATTTGAACTTCACTTGAATCTCAGTGTTATTGTTTTTCCCCACATAGGTCTTCTTAGATGTACATGACCTGTCTTGCAGTCCAATCGCCAGCAACAACCCAACAGAGGAGTTCTGTGATATTACAAACATGGAGTTAAGAGGACAATAAAAGGAGCAGCCTTTATAGACTTTGATGTTTCGTGTCAATTTAACCAAGTTGTGTGATCAGTTTGGTAATAAAAATATATTGAAATAAATGGGCGACTTGGCAAGAAAAAAATAAAACCACTACAATGCAAAAAAAATCATATTTCACTAAACTGACTCAAATCCACGCATAACGAATGTTAATATAGTTGATGAGCTTTTCTACCTTCAGAATCTTCTAAGTGACTCAGGGTGGATTTGCACTGCATGTCCAATTTCTCAATTATTAAATGCCTATCCTATATTTGATTTTTGGGCTGGGCTGTTTTGTTTGATTAAATTGAACATATTTACAAATTGCCTGTTTTAGCAAATCTTTTTTTCTGGAGACTAAGTGAGGAAGCAATCTTGTCATTGTTTTTATCCCAATAAAGGACAGGTCTTTGCCATACCCCCAACCAAAACATCACCTTTGTTAGACAGGAGAATGAGAAAAAGAAAAAGGGAAAAAAATACACCCCTCTCATTCCCACAATGTCAAATTATCTTTTTCCAATTGCACTCAAACATATCTTTACGGCATCTTAGCTGGGACGCACAAATACTGTGCTGGCTAAGAACTATGCAACAATAAAATATCAAGGTTGTATAAATTAGTAGAACTAATATTTAGTATGTATGAAAATGCTCCAGGATCCCATTTTCATAATAGAACAATCAACTAGTGGTCACATAAAGAAAATTACCAAACATTATTTCATACTCTAGACCTAAACTTTGTCTTCAGTCACAACACACAAAGTTTGGCAGATTTCATTGAGTGCTGTTTGGTTCTTGAAGTGTTACATTACAGGTCATGTAAGTTCACATCTGTGTAGTGTTACATCTTCAAGAACCACAATGATTGGAGCAACACGTCAAGCAGAACCCATTATTTATGATGCACATGTCAACAATTCTTTGTTTACATTTTGGGCTTCTTTGAAGTTTTGGTGAATGTAAATTATGTGGTTTAAATAAATGGACTCATAAAATCATTTATGAACAAATGTTATAGTTTCATGCATACAGTGCCATGAAAAAGTGCTCTCCCCTTTCTGATTTCTGTTGCTTTTTGCATATCTAATAAAACACAGGTTTCAAATCATCAAAGCAATTTTAATATCACTGAGACAATCCAAGGAAATACAAAATGCAGTTTTCAAATGACAAGTCAATGTATTAAGTCACAAGAAAAAAAATCCCAACCTGTGCCATTTTTACACCAGATGTAACAGGCTCCACACCTCCAAAAATTTTTACTTTTTGACTCATCAATCCACAGAATGTTACTAGAAGAGTGTTGATGATCATCAAGATGTTTTTGGTAAATGTGAGGTGAGCCTTTGTATTCTTTGCTGACAGCAGGGGTTTTCACCAGGATCTCTCCCATGGATGCTGTTTTTTTTTACGTGTCTTTCTGATGGTAGGGGCATGAAAACTGACCTTAAATGGAAATTCCGGTGGTTTGGATTAACAATGTATCCAATAGGTCATATAATATGTACTGTATCTTGAAAATGTGATGTTAATCCTCTCTCATTTAATGTTGTTTTGAGAAGATTTTTGTAGACAATTACAAATTTTCAGGGGCGCCGCCATTTTGGGGAGTCACATGACCTACGTGCGCATATGTGACGTATTACATGCCGCACTAAAGACTCGATTACGATGGGACACAATTACTGACTTAAAAAAAAAAGACTGGATAGCTGATACATATCTAGCAGTGTGTCGATTGGTTGAAGCCAGTTGGCTGCCATCTTGGTACTCCCAAAACATGTGGAGGACATGCTTTAAACCATATCCTTGGTTTATGGCGGGGGTTTTCTCATTAAAGTTTGGCATGTAGAATAAAATTGGTCGTGTGAGCTTGACATTTTTTCAGTTCTGGTAACATGAAGGATTTTTAATTCGACTTGGTAAGCCAAAAAGGCTAAGTTGCAAAGGAAAGTCATATGACACCATGACTACCAACAAATCTTGCATATTACCTAAGGCCCGATTTCCGTGACGTTAACTTTTCGCAAAATACGCTGTGACGCACTATGTGAAATAAAAGCATTCCATCCAAGAGTGTGAACCAAATTTCTGACATATGTATATTGATTAAGCCAGGGAGCCCCCAGGATCTGATTATGGTAGACGAAATTTATGGGATCCCCCCCCCCCCCCCCTCCCATTTGTATATCCACACTATTTCAGCACTTCGAAGCAGGAAGAGAGTTTGCAGCAAAACTCCAGATGCTCGTCCCGTAAATTCATTATAAATAGGACTTAGATAAAACCCATCTTGGAAGCATAACTTGTACAGCTGTGGCTTACATTTGTGATCAGTGTAAATATAAATCATATAGCCTGTAAAGCATCTGCTTCTTGGCTGGAAGATCCAGGTTTAAAACTGTCTGACACATGACTACATGTGACAGCGAAAGCTGTCTGTCTCCAGTGGCACTCAGCAATAGGAGTTAAAGCAGCGACTGGTTGGCCGATTGTTTGTAGGCCTTATAGTGTGACTGGGTGAGGGGGCTTGCTGGGTGTCTTTGGCTAGTTCTCTCTCTAAAATACTGTAATGCAAGATATTAAACACCAATTATTCAATGACAGGTACGAGTATAAATGTGGTATAAGCCAAAACCACCCCAAATACTGACAGACAAGGTTTGAGTCTGGGTCGTCAAACCAAAGAAAAGAGTGATAGCTCCCACTGTTTCACTTGAAGTTCAGTAATTTGTATCACGTCAACTGCTTGGCAGTGTGTCAGTATTATATGCAAGTGTCAAGGGGCTGGCTAAACTGTGTCTCTGGCAAATGACCTCTGTGAGGCAGCATAAGATAACAGCTGTAGAAATGGATCCTGCAACACATAGATACTGTTCTCATGTGAGTGAAATACTGGTAAGCAGGACATTAAACACGAACCAATAATAATTAAGACTATGTTCTGATATTTGTTTTGAGAAGGAAGTGAAACAGCAATACTGCATTACTCAGCTTCAAGCGCTTGAACCAATCTCGTCCGACTGAAAACTGAAGAAGTGATCAAGCAGTGAGCTTTCTGTTGTTGAATTCTTGTTCACAAAAGCCTTGCGTACTTCTGGGTCTGCAACGAAAAAGTCTCCCACCTTGATCTCTTCACTAGGAAGGCTCTATAGTCTTTGTGGTAATGCTTGTCTCTTTCAGATCGTCTTTTTAAACATCCGAGATGATTTCCTGTTGTTTGGCATTTCACAGTGTCCATTTTCCTTGGTTTTGATTCCCTAACTGATAAGAAGCGGAAATCTTGATATAATTGAGCATCTTCTACGTACCTCTCATTGAAGTCAGACTCAAGAGCCTTTATCACTTCCTTTACTTGTGTTCGATATGTATATCGAATTTCATTGGTCAGATGACCAGGCAACTGCTTGCAGGGTATTACTTGTCTTACAACAATCTTGTGGCTGGTTCTCCCGGTAGCAGGGCTTGAGAACAATTGTAAGCTATTAGTAGGCCAATATCACATTCAATTAAGGGAGCAATTTCTTCAGCAAGGTGCTGCAAGTGAGGCCATGCTCTTGCTGTCTTGGGTGTAGGAATGTGACTCAGATTGCCAGGAATAAATTCTGTTGTGTAAATTAATGGGAGAGGAATCTTCTTTGATGAATAAAAGCCTCTGACTTGGAATCCAGTTAACTTCTGACTGTATACAACTGTGCTTCTGGAAGCCAGGGTGGATAGTTTCAACTGCGCAAGCTCCTTTTGTGTGTCGAGAATGTCAACCTTTTCTTGCAAAACAAAAGTGGTGTCACTTTGATTATCTAGAAGTGCATAAAAGAGAACCTCATTTTGTTGTTGGTTGTTGTCGATAACCATATTGGCATAACTGAGGGGGTATGGGTACTGTATGTATCTTGTATTACCCGATTAGATGTTGCCACACTTAACGTTGCATCATTTGGTTTAGACACTGTTCTCTCCTATGGCCTTTCATTTTCCTTTGAATATCTCCCATTCTCTTCTCTTTCATCTGCACAATGTTCTTTCTTTCTGTCCTCTTTCACTCGATCTTCGTGCAGACGTGGATGCTTTTGTTTGCATGTGTCGCAGATATTCCTCTTTTCACGGTTCTTTGAAGGTGTCCTGGTTTCAGGAATCCGAAACACATTTTCTTAGTTGTACAAATTTGACTCTTTGTGAAATTGACTTGTCCATCTATTTTCGACATGTTTGCATGTTGTGATTTAGCTTCTCACAAAATGCACAACCCTTAACATCTGGTTTCTCTTAAGAACTGCTTGCCAGGGTTACAGGCTATCTTGGCTTTCCTTGTGACAAATTCAACAAACTGAGCAAAGCTTGAAAATGTTTGGGCTTCTTCGATCTTAATTACCTTTCTGTTCCATCTGGCTGTTAACCAATCAGGAAGTTTAGCCAATATCCTCCGATTTTCACCATAGTAATTCAGAATTTCCAGTCCTTTGATCTCACACATTGCCGCTTCACAACCACGAAAAAAGTCAGAGAACTGTCTTAGCTCAAGACTATCCTTATGTCCTATCTTTGGCCATGATGTGAGCTGATCTCTAAAGGTTTTAGCCATTATGAATGAGCTTCCATATCTTTCTTCTAAAACATTCCATGCTGAATGTGAAGTCATGTCAACAACCTGTCAACTCGTAGGGTTTAGGGGTTGTTCATACGGATTTTGTGGTGAATCTTACGTATACGGCCGTATATCACAAATCATACGGATTCTGAAATTGCAGACCAAATTCCGTTCTCCCTAAAAGGTTCTTGTTGTTTCGCAACAGTTTTTTGTTGTGGTCGGTCAAGCTCACTAGCGGAGGGTTTGCGGTCGACTTGCTGGTGTTCTGGCTCGCACATCGGCAGGGTTCACCTTCCTCCTCCTCCAAAGTGCTTCCTCAAAATAGCAGATGACACATTTTTCCTCCCGGCAGTGTCACTGGGGGAGTCCGCTGTGACGTTACGTTTGGGTACGTTAGAGCGACACCTTGAGTTGTGTTACCTCTCTTACAGGCAAACCAATGTTCCATCATCTCACCAAAGTGATGGAAGCAGTACTTTGCTTACCTCACAGCAATGCAGACTGTGGAAGGATCTTCAGTGTAGTGAGAAAAGTTCACACAAAGTTCAGAATATCGCTTGCTCTAGAAACACTGACAGCATCAATGCAATGCAAAGTCAATATGGATGGATGCTGTTATTTCAACCTGAAGGGTCAGCATTTGGAGTTGGTGAAGAACGTTACACATGAATACCACTAAATGGACTTTGATAATTAGACATTAACTACAGACATTATCATTATGGAGATCTAAAATAAAAATAATTGAAAAACATTTTGTGTTTTTTCCCTCCATTATTTTGACATATAATTTGCTTCGGTATGTTATAAGGATTTTTTGCTCTCTCTAAGGATTTTGTTGGTAGTTTATACAGGTTGGCGCTACGAAAAGTTGACAGGCATGACAAGTAAATAATGTTGATGAAAAATAACTATACTCTGGAAGCTTATTCAATCCCTTATGGTGAGTATAATTATGAATTGTGATCTCTCATTTAGGAATAATACATAAACTGTGGTTGATTTATATATAAGATTCTATTGACATAAATCATTCAGTAGCAATTATCTAAAATATGTTGATGCAATATGGCTGTTGAATGCCAAACATAATTTATTAGTCACATTTCTAAACTTAAATAAAAAATTTGGCCTTGCTACATGTTTTCAGCTATAATAAACAATTGGGACTGCCCTCATGTCCTCCCTCACAACATCCATCAGCCTTTTCTTTGGTCTTCCTCTCGCTCTTTTGCCTGGCAGCTCCATCCTCAGCACACTTCTACTAGCATACTCACTCTCTCGCCTCTGAACATGTCCAAACCATCGAAGTCTGCTCTCTCTCAGCTTGTCTCCAAAACATCCAACTTTGGCTGTCCCTCTCATGAGCTCATTTGTAATCCGATCCAACCTGTTCACACCAAGTGAGAACCTCAGTATCTTCAATTCTGCTACCTCAAGTTCTGCTTCCTGTTGTTTCTTCAGGGTCACTGCCTGACCACTGTTTTATAAATGTTGCCCTTCATCCTGGGGGATACTCTTCTGTCACATAGAACACCAGACACCTTCTGCCAACTGTTCCACCCCGCTTGGACCCGTTTCTTCACTTCCTTACCACACTCTCCATTAATCACAATATCATCTGCGAACATCATGGTCCAAGGGGAATCCAGGCTAACCCCTGTCTGTCAGCCTATCCATTACTACCGCAAACAGGAAGGGGCTCGACGTGGAACCCTGATGCAGTCCCACCTCTACCTTAAATTCTTCTGATACACCAACAGTACATCTAACCGCTGTTCTGCTACCCTCATACATGTCCTGTACTATTCCAACACATTTCTCCGCCACACCAGACTTGCGCATGCAGTACCACAGTTCCTCTCTTGGTACTCAGTCATAAGCTTTTTCTATGTCTACAAAGACACAATGTAGCTCCTTCTGACCTTCTCTGTACTTTTCCACAAGCATCCTCAAGGCAAATAGTGCATCTATGGTACTCTTTCTAGGCATGACACAATACTGTTGTTCGCAGATACTAACTTCTGTCAAATAAAATAAACAATAACTAATCATCCATCCATCCATTTTCTTTGGCAGTCGCAGGGCATGTTGGAGCCTATCCCAGCTGTCAACAGGCAGGAGGCAGGGGACACCCCGAACTGGTTGCCAGCCAATCGCAGGGCACATAGACACAAACACCTGCACTCACAATCATACCTCGGGGCAATTTTTCGAGTGTCCAATTAATGTTGCATATTTTTGGGATGTGGGAGGAAACCGGAGTACCCGGAGGAAACCCACGCAGGCAGGTCTGGGATTGAACCCGGGACCTCAGAACTGTGAGGCCAACGCTCTCACCAGCTGATCCACCGTGTTGCTCTCCAGGAGGAGGTGGTGATGCCGCTGCCGCCGCCTTCTCACGTGCCCGTACAGGAGGACCGGGGGCGACCGGTCCGCAGCTGTCCCACGCCCCTGTCTCAACGGCGACAGGAGCTGGGGAGTTCTGTTGAGCCACCCCGGAGCTGGAGAGACTTCGGAATGGCTGTGATGATGATGGTGGCGGTCATGGCTCTGGTCCTTCTCTTCATCATTCTCTTCGCTCCTGTTGGCTCCCAGTCGCTTCATGTGACCTGGCCTCCTTGTGACCAGTCTACAGCTGCATCCTGGCCAAGCCTCGGCAGCGACCAATCCCTGGTCGTCTCGCAACCACAGCGGGAGAGGTCCTCGTCCGGAGAAGTTGCCTGCCTTGGTCTGGTTCCTCCTTCGCCGTTTGGTCCTTCACCGAGGTCGTCCACCCGAATCACCCTGTGGGGATCCTGGTGCTTGGTGTCCGGGTCGTCCTCCTGACCTGTCCACCCAGAAGCCTCGCGCTTAACCACCAGACTGGAATTGACAGTTGGGAGCAGAATATCGTTTAGGTCGCTCTCACATTTAAAAAAACAACATTAAGACCAACCTATGTAGGAGGATGCTTTTTTTTCCCTCTGCGTGTTTGTTTAATTTCGGGTAATGATTTGGTTATCCAAATAAAAGCTGGAGATGATGAACAGTCTCTTTGAAGAATTTACTTACAGAATATTCCGGGCACTTTTGAGTTACAGACAATGGCTGTAGAGAGCAGATCACAAGTGCGAAGGTACAGAGAAAGCACACATCCTTTATCTTGTCAGAAGGATGGTATCAAATGTTCATATTATATTCCTATCTCCAAAACCTCCCAAGTGTTTTGATTTATCGCATCGTTTTCCATTACTACATGTATGTTTACCCTGCTTTTTGCCCTGACCGGAAAACAGAGCCTGTTGACCATGGCGGAACCATTGTTGGATGCAGGGTATGCGGTCTAGTTTTTATTTTACGTCATTGAAGCGGATGAATGTATGTTTTTGCGATGTGGGAGTAAATCGGAGTGGCCGGTGAAAACCCACGCAGGCATCTTTGAGGAACAGGCCAAAATAATCATGTCGTTTGTCATCAATCGTAATTACAAATGTTTGACTCCTTGTGTGTTTATGATGTGCAGTAAGCACCTAAAACAACATTTCGTATTTTATTGAACATTGGTATTATGCGTATGTAACAGCGTTAAATGAATAGTTATTTATTTTATCTTTAGAATCACACAATTTTTTTTAAATAGTTGCCTGACATATTTATCCTGAGTTGAACGTTGGAATTAAACGTACACTTCGAGGCTAAAGTACGTTGTGGTCCTAGCTTGATGCTGCAGATACTAAAGTATTTGTTTCGCCTTGTTCACGGCAGCTGTGTTCACGGCAGCTGTGTCCAATAAATGGAGATTCCCTCCAAGACGAATCCCGTCTCACGTCGTGGTCTTTAAAACTACACAATGCAGATTTGCTTGGCGGATGTAGCCACATGCAGTATGGCGGCCACGCGGCGCAATTGGTGGATTGGGCTTTTACAACCGTTCCAGGTGGCAAGGGGGTGCTTTGTGCTGTTTTGGCGTCTATGGCTATGTCTCCACCTTCCAGGAAATGCAGGACTGAAAATGAAAACATGGATCGCCAACTGCGTGACAGCTAGCCGATGAAAGAAAACGAGATATGTCATCACTTACTTTAAATGTTGCTATGGTATTCTTAACATTAGCTGGAGCAACAGGTAATTGATTAATTCTATTGTGATTTTGCATGATAATGTGTTTGAGCTCACAAGCACAGCCCAATTTTCGGTTGTAAAAAGTGTGCGCGTGTGCATCCAACGTGTTGCAGAAATTCGCCGACGTTGTCAATCATCGGAATCAGCATAATTGACCATGTATACAACAACACAAGGAAATTTCCTCCCGTAGTAGTCGCCGCCCTAGTACGACATACATAATAATACGAAGAACAATAGACAGTTAATGAGACAGGGAACTTTGAGGATGCTCGTGGAAAAGTACAGAGAAGGTGAGAAGGAGGTACATTGTGTTTTTATAGACCTAGAGAAAGCCTATGACAGAGTACTTAGAGAGGAACTGTGGTACTGCGTGTGCAAGTCTGGTGTGGCGGAGAAATATGTTAGAATAGTACAGGACATGTATGAGGGCATCAGAATAGCGGTGTGCCAGAAGAATTTAAGGTGGAGGTGGGACTGCATCAGGTATCCGCGCTGAGCCCCTTCCTGTTTGCAGTGGTAATGGATAGGCTGACAGATGAGGTTAGATTGGAATCCCCTTGGACTATGATGTTCGCAGATGATATTGTGATCTGCAGTGAAAGCAGGGAGCAGGCGGAGGAACAATTAGAAAGATGGAGGCACCCACCGGAAAGTAGAGGAATGAAGATTAGCCGAAGTAAAACAGAATATGTGCATGAATGTGATGGACAGAAGAGGAGGAGTGAAGCTCCAGGGAGAAGAGATAGCAAGGGTGGATGACTTCAAATGCTTGGGGTCAACAATAGAGTGCGATGGAGAGTGTGGTAAATAAGTGAAGAAACAGGCCCAAGCAGGGTGGAACGGTTGGCGGAAGGTGTCTGGTATTCTATACGACAGAAGAGTCTCCTCTAGGATGAAGGGCAAAGTTTATAAAACAGTGGTGAGGCTGGCCATGATGTACGGATTAGAGATGGTGGCACTGAAGAAACAACAGGAAGCAGAACTGGAGGTAGCAGAAATGAAGATGTTGAGGTTCTCGCTCGGAGTGAGCAGGTTGGATAGGATTAGAAACGAGCTCATTAGAGGGACACCCAAAGTTGGATGTTTTGGAGACAAGGTTAAAGAGAGCAGACTTAGATGGTTTGGACATGTTCAGAGACAAGAGCTTGAGTATATTGGTAGAAGGGTGCTGAGGATGGAGCTGCCAGGCAAAAGAGTGAGAAGAAGACCAAAGAGAAGGTTTATGGATGTGGTGAGGGAAGACATGAGGGCAGTTGGGGTGAGAGGAATATGCAGATGATAGGCGAAAATGGCAAAAGATGACACGCTGTGGCGACCCCTAACGGGACAAGCCGAAAGGAAAAGAAGAAGTAGGAACTCACGGTTGTGCAAGGATGCAGAGTCTTCTAGCATTTGGAGCAGTTAGACTGCTGCTCAAATGAGCGTTTGTCCAGTGTAATGACAATTGTGCAAAGGGTGTCAAGCAATGTTCCCTCTAATTTTTCATATGTCCGGGCATACAGACAACTTCCCTTAGCACACTGAGGACCACTGTGAGCAACATCAAAAGTGCTCACTGTGGCCACACACCAGTATCACACCTGGGATCATAGAAAGTGTCATGGCTTATGAAAAGAATCAAATATACAACAGCAATTTCTATTAGTTTACTTTTTAATACAACTCATTTGGCCCACTTAAAACAAAAGAGACAAAACTCATTGATTGAAGATTGTTCATGAGATTTGTAGTATGTTATGTGAGAGTCCTGCTTTGGCTTCGGTCAGTGAGGTCCAGTTTTGGCCTGGGTGAGTGTCTTGCTTTGGAAGAAATGAGACATCCACACTTTTCAGACATAACGTTTTGTTCACATTAAAACATTCACATTTTCCTCATCTGACTTTGATATATATGACTAGCATTTTGTGTACTGTCATGTCTGTGCTCTCGTCTCACATCAGGGTATGCCAGGGTGCATTTTTTAACCCTTACACGTAGTCTCATTCTCATTGATTGAAGTCACAAATTCAAAGGCATAGTTTTTGTGTCACCAGCTTTTTGGTAAAGCAAAGCAAAGCAAATTTATTTTCATAGCGCATTTCACACACTTTAAAATCTATTGTAAAAGTGACTGGAAGCCAGTGCAAGGACTTTGGGATTGGAGTTTTATGCTCTGACTGCTTTGTTTTTGTCAGAACGCGAGCTGCAGGATTCTGAATGAGGTGCAGCTGTTTAATACTCATTTTGGGGAGTCCAGTCAGAAGACCATCACAGTAGTCAAGTCTACTTGAGATAAAAGCATGGATGAGCTTTTCCTGGTCTGCTTGACGCATACAAGACTTGACTCTAGATATTTTTTTCAGATGGAAGAAGGGAGTTTTTGTGATTGATTTGATATGATTGTTGGAATCAATCAGAACACAAAGGTTTCGGACTTGGTCTTTGGCTTTTAAAGATAGAGAGTCCAGGTGTTTATTAACAGCAATTCTCTTTGCTTTATTGCCAAAAACAATTGTCTCAGTTTCGTTGTGATTTAATTGAAGAAAAATTTGGCTCATCCAGTTATTTACCTGATTTAGACAGTGGCACAATACCTCAATTGAACTGTAGTCATCTGGAGACACTGCTAAAGATAACTGTGTGTCATCTGCATAGCTATAGTAGTCAAAATTAAAGTTTTGAAGAATTTGACCCGAGGGTAGCAGATACAGGCTGAACAGGAGAGGTCCTTAAGGGACCCCATAGGTCATTGCCATTCACTGAGACTGAGCACCTCCAATGGTCACAAAGTAGCTCCTTTCCTCTAGGTAGGACCGTCCTTTCCTCTGGGTAGGACCGAAACCATTTAAGGACAGTTCCATTTAGTCCTACCCACATTTCCAACCTGTTTAGCAGTATATTGTGATACAGCATATCAAAAGCTGCGATGAGATCCAACAAGACCAAAATTGACACCTTTCCTGAGTCAGTATTCAACCTTATATCATTTCGCACTTTGATAAGAGAAGATTCTGTACTGTGATGAGTTCGGAAACCTGATTGAAATTTGTCATAAAGTCCATTTAAATTCAAGAAATTGCAGAGTTGATTTAAAAAGAGCTTTCTCAATAATCTTGGCTATGAACGGGAGATTTGAGATGGGTCTATAGCTTGCTAACATAGAATCGTCCAGTGCTCTGTTTTTTAGAAGAGGCTTAACAGCAGCTACTTTGAGAGCTTTGGGAAACTCGCCAGACTGAAGTGAGCAATTGATTTGCTGCAAATCAGGTAGCACTGACTTCACAATATTTTTGAAAAAGTCAGGCGGTATTGAGTCGAGACAGGTCGTTGATGGTTTCAACTGCTGAACAGTTTTCTCTACAGTTTTTTGGTCAACAGTATCAAATTCTGACAAGTTAATTGTTTTCTCTGGGTGCCTTCATATGTGAGATCATTCTATCTTTTTGCTGATTTATGCTGACATTTGATCTGATTGTATTTTTTCACTAAAATAACAGGCAAACTTATTGCATTTGTCAGCTGTTATGAGTTCTTCATCTGATTCGGTGGGGGATTGTAAGCTTGTCAACCACAGCAAATAGAGAATGAGTATTGTTGAGGCTCTCACTGATGATTTCAGAAAAGTATTGCTGTCTCACTCTAACTCTTGGTTAAAATTACAAAGGCACTGTCTGTAGAGGTCATAGTCAATTTGGAGTTTAGTTTTTCTCCACCTGCGTTCTGCTTTCCTGCACTCCGATTTAGATCTCTTGACCATCATTGTGCTCCTCCACGGTGTTCTAGGTCATCTTCAGGATGGTCTTAGTTTTAACAGGAGCGACAGCATTCATGGCATTTGTGATTTTTGTGGTGTAATTGTTCAAAAGTTCATCAACTCTTTCAGCATTCACAGTCTGTGGCACAGCCACAGTCTCCACAAACTTAGTGGTAGTACTCTCATTTATGTACCTTTTCCTAATCGAGATCGAGGTTGTCTGAACTTTTGGAAGAATCTGTAATTCAAAAAATACACAAAAATGGTCAGAAATAACCATATCCTTAATGTCAATCGATTGACTTTCAACATAAATAGAGATGACCACGTCTAAGATGTGACCTTGAGTGTGAGTTGGACTCTTGATATGTTGAGAGACGTCAAATGTGTCTTGTATTGCAACAAGTTCTTTAGATGTTTCATTTATGTACCTTTTCCTAATCGAGATTGAGGTTGTCTGAACTTTTGGAAGAATCTGTAATTCAAAAAATACACAAAAATGGTCAGAAATAACCATATCCTTAATGTCAATCGATTGACTTTCAACATAAATAGAGATGACCACGTCTAAGATGTGACCTTGAGTGTGAGTTGGACTCTTGATATGTTGAGAGACGTCAAATGTGTCTTGTATTGCAACAAGTTCTTTAGATGTTTTTTCCATGTTATTGTCAACATGAATGTTAAAGTCCCGTTATGACAAAATAGTTTTACTCAGTACAAATAAATGACAGCAGTTCTGAAAAATCATCCATAAATTTTCCGTTGTGTCTTGGTCTATGAAATATTAAAATGATAACCTTTGTGTCATCCTTAACTAAAAAACACAGATTCAAAAGAGCTAAAATCACCCAGTATAATTTCTTTACATTGAAATAATGATTTAAATATAATAGCAATACCACCACCTTTTTTCATTGTTCGACACTTGTTCATAAAATTAAATTCTGCTGGTGTTACCTCATTTAAAATGGTATTACAGCTACTTTCTTTAAACAGAGTTTCATTTAATAACAAAAAGTCCGGACCATAGGTTGTAATGATGTCATTGATCAACATTGATTTGTTACCCAGTGACCTGATATTAAAAAGAGCTAGTCTCACAGAGATGGCTTGAGAAAATGTTTCGATAGACTCATATTTTATCCTCACTAAGTTGGAAGTTCTACTTTTTGGGTGCTATATCTTTTTGACCAACTTTCTGTCCCTTGCAATTACAGGGATGAAAAATGCCTGATCTCCATAGGGCTCTAAGTTATTCTGGAAAAGACCCGGTAAATATCAGTCAGATTTACTGATAGTCTTCATGGAGGGGCCTTTTGCTTCGTGGACAGTGGTTTCAGGCGAGGGGAATGGGAGGAAGATCTTTGCGTGGTATGGGCTGGACTCCATCGTTGACAATAGTCTTCATCCTATCCATCAGACCTAACATTACATTCAGACTGAGAGAGGGAGAGCCAACATCTACTGCGGATTGTATGGTATGTTGTAGTCATAGAGGGGAGATTCTGAGGTATGGATGGCTCCAATAGGGAAGGAAGAGGTGTGGAGGATTCAAAGTGCTTGCACATTCCATTTGTCATTTGCTCATCAGATTGTGTGGATGACGCAAATGAATCTGTGTGCACCTTGTCTTGTTCTTCCTATTGTTTAGGAACAACTGGATCCTTTTGGTATACTCACATTCTTTGCCATGTGATTGTGGATGTCTTGAACTGACAGTATTGATGCATTTATTTTAATGGCAAGTAAAATATTGTCAATTAGAACTTTAACTTGCTCAGGGTCAGATTTATTTGTATGTGACAGCTTGTTATTTTTCTCACGGTCATTTGCGCTCAACCATTCAACCGAAAAATAATGGACCAATCCTTTTTTGCATCTTGAGTCTTTGTAGAAATCCACCAGGATTCAAATTACTTTTCTACTGAGTTTGTTAGTTGAGGTAGTCCAGCTTCCATTTAGTCCATATTTTTTCATCAGAAAACTCTCTCACAACTTTAGCATCGCTGCATGTTTTGCAGAACAGATCTTTCTCACTCAAAAAAGTAAAGATCTCACCCAGTTTCACAGCTTGTTCTTCTTTACATACTCCAACAGTCATTCCATCTTAAAAGAAGCGCAGTTCTTTTTTACTTTGGTTTGGGGAGTCGACGTATCAAGGGGTTAGCATTAGGGTTACTTCACTCCACCGCACTGTTCTTGTTATGGAGTGTTTACTCAACTTCCGTTTTAGTTACGTTCCAAATGGCCAAACGTAATGTGAAAATGAACGTAAGTTGTTACTGCACATTCCATATATTAGTGTGACCGTTCATACTCTAATACGCAATCTTCGACACTCAACGAAGCCATTTGGAAGAAACGTCCAATGTTCACGTTTTTCACCAGCATCAATTTTCTTGATAACAGTCACCTTCATTTCAAATAAGATAGCTTGCCGCTTTTTTGACACCGCTATCACTTGTAGACTTTTGCTTTTGACCAACTATATCATTCAGTCTGTGGTTTGCGCCACGTAAACAATGGACACAGTGTCAAACTTAGGATCATTTGAACGTCTCGTAATACGGAGAGTGCGCAAAACTCAAAAATTCACTCACTATTTTTTTCAGTTCAAATGTAAAATCAAAAACATGTAAAACGAATGTGGAGCGTGTGTACTGTCAATACCGTGATTGGCTGTGAAGCATAATTCCATCATATCGTATGATTGACTGGACACTTGTCACTCACTGAATGACACAGCTAAATAGTACAGAAAAAAAGTTTTATATCTAATCCATTTGCAGTGCATTTGTTGCGCTGGATAGATTTTGTTGTGCCCTGAGAGTGTGCAACCTGTGTGCAATTCCGCAGTTGCACAGCTTAGAGGGAACACTGGTATCAAGACTTTAAGGATTTTAAGTGATGAGTCGTGCAAAAGTCTGTCGTATATACAGTAATCCCTAGTTTTTCACGGTTAATGGGGACCAGAACCCCCAATGAAGTAGGACCCCCCCCCCCCCCACCGCGCATCCCCCCCCCCCACACACACACACACTGGGAATTTTCATGTACAGTAAAGAAAAAAGGGATTTGAACACCCTGCTATATTGCAAGTTCTCCCACTTAGAAATCATGGACGGGTCTGAAATTTTCATCGTAGGTGCATGTCCAGTCTGAGAGAGATAATCTAAAAAGAAAAATCCAGAAATCACAATGTATGATATTTTTTTAATGATTTATTTGTGTGATACAGCTACAAATAAGTATTTGACCACCTGAGAAAACCAATGTTATTTGGTACAGTAGCCTTTCTTTGCAATTACAGAGGTCAAACGTTTCCTGTAGTTGTTCACCAGGTTTGCACACGCTGCAGGAGGGATTTTGGCGCAACCCCCCACACAGATGATCTCTAGATCAGACAGGTTTCTGGGCTGTTGCTGAGAAACACCGAGTTTCAGCTCCCTCCAAAGATTTTGTATTGGGTTTAGGTCTGGAGACTGGCTAGGCCACACCTGAACCTTGATATGTTTCTTACGGAGCCACCTCTTGGTTTTCCTGGCTGTGTGCTTCGGGTGATTGTCATGTTGAAACACCCAGCCATGACCCATCTTCAATGCCCTGACTGAGGGAAAAAGGTTGTTCCCCAAAATCTCACAATACATGGCCACGGTCGTCCTCTCCTGAATACAGTGCAGTTGTCCTGTCCCATGTGCAGAATAACACCCCCAAAGCATGATACTACCACCCCTATGCTTCACATCAGGGATAGTGTTCTTTGGATGGAACTCATCATTCCTCTTCCTCCAAACACGGTTAGTGGAATTATGACAAAAAAGTTCAATTTTGGTCTCATCTGACCACAAAACCTTCTCCCATGACTCCTCTGTATCATCCAAATGGTTATCGGCAAATTTAAGACGGGCCTTGACATGTGCTGGTTTAAGCAAGGGAACCTTCCGTGCCATGCATGATTTCAAACCCTGACCTCTTAGTGTATTACCAACAGTCACCTTGGAAACGGTTGTCCCAGCTATTGTCAGGTCATTGACCAAGTCCTGTCGTGTAGTCCTGGGCTGATACCTCACCTTTCTAAGGATCATTGAGTCCCCACGAGGTGATATCTTCCATTTTGTCTCATCTGACCACAAAACCTTCTCCCATGACTCCTCTGTATCATCTAAATGGTCATTGGCAAATTTAAGATGGGCCTTCACATGTGCTGGTTTAAGCTACCACCCCAATGCTTCAATGTGGGGATGGTGTTCTTGGGATGGAACTCATCATTCATCCTCCTTCAAACACGGTTAGTGGAATTATGACCACTTTCTCTCTCACAGTGGACATGCACCAACAATGAAAATTTCAGACCCCTCCATGATTTCTAAGTGGGAGAACTTGCAATATAGCAGGGTGTTCAAATACTTATTTTCTTCACTGTATCTGAAAGAGTCAAATGTGGTGTATGGATAAACTTGCTCATACAGATGGAATCTAGAGAAGTCCTGGAGACCTAGAAATGCCATGTTCTCCAAAGGTGAAAGGCATTGTCGTATGTAAGAATCAATTGTGTCCAGCACTTTGAATCAAAGTTCTTTATATTTAGTTTTCATGTCATTTATCCCTCGGCACCTCTTTGCTGGGTTCTCGGGTTGTAGGACCAGAGCGAAAACATGTTAAAATTTCCCTCTTTGTCTTTGGAACTGTTCTGCTATTCTCGTGATTTACCCCACACACTAACCAAGTCAAAGCTTTTGGTTTGCAGGATGTTGAAAAGCACATCCGTGTGTTTACAAAAAAAAAAAAAAAAAAAAAAAAGATGCAGGGGAAATTTGACATTGGGGTCCTCTCAATCTTTCAAAAAGTTGCCTGCTGAAAGAATGGACCTCTTGTCCCAGTCCAACTGGTTGTTTCTGATTTTGTTAAACAGTTCGATTTGTGCTTTGTGGTTATTTTTTGCTGTGTTTACTCGGCTAGATCTGCAGCCCTGTTTTAGCCTATCTTCTGCATCTTCCTCTCTCACCCCAACTGCCCTCATGTCTTCCCTCACCACATCCATAAACCTTCTCTTTGGTCTTCCTCTCACTCTTTTGCCTGGCAGCTCCATCCTCAGCACCCTTCCACCAATATACTCACTCTCTCGCCTCTGAACATGTCCAAACCATCGAAGTCTGCTCTCTCGAATCTTGTCTCCAAAACATCCAACTTTGGCTGTCCCTCTAATGAGCTCATTTCTAATCCTTTCCAACCTGGTCACTCCGAGCGAGAACCCCAACATCTTCATTTCTGCTCCCTCCAGTTCTGCATCCTGTCGTTTCTTCAGTGCCACCGTCTGTAATCCGTACATCATGGCCGGCCTCACCACTGTTTTGTAAACTTTGCCCTTCATCCTAGCAAAGACTCTTCTGTCACATAACACACCAGACACTTTCCGCCAGCTGTTCCAACCTGCTTGGACTCATTTCTTCATTTCCTCACCAAACTCACCATCTGCAAACATCATGGACAGAGGGGATTCCAGTCTAACCTCATCTGTTAGCCTATCCATTACCGTGGCAAACAGGAAGGGGCTCAGAGTGAATCCCAGATGCAGTCCCAGCTCCACCTTAAATTCTTCTGTCAGACCTACGGCACATCTCATCACTGTTCTGCTCCCCTCAGACATGTCCTGTACTATTTATGACGTATTTCTCCGCCACACCAGACTTGCGCATACAGTACCACAGTTCCTCTCTTGGTACTCTGTCATAGACTTTCTCTAGGTCTACAAAGACGCAATGTAGCTCCTTCTGACCTTCTCTATACTTTTCCACCAGCGTCCACAAGGATGCATTTGTGGTACTCTTTCTAGGCATGAAACCATACTGTTGCTCGCAGATACTTCTGTCCTGAGTCTAGCCTCCACTACTCTTTCCCATAACTTCATTGTGTGGCTCATCATCTTTATTCCTCTGTACTTTCCACAGTTATGAACATCGCCTTTGTTCTTAAAAATGGGGACGAGCACACTTTTCTGCCATTCTTCTGGCATTTTCTCTCCTGCTAGTATTCTATCAAATAAGTTGGTCAAAAACTCCACAGCCACCTCACCAAATTGTTTCCATACCTCCACTGGTATGTCATCAGGACCAACGGTCTTTACATTTTTCATTCTATTCAGTGCCTTTCTAACTTCTCCCTTACGAATGAAAGCCACTTTCTGGTCATTCACGCTTCCCTCTTCTACTCTACCTTTTCTCCCATTTTCTTCATTCATTAACTTCACAAAATACAATAAAATATAATCCACCTGCGTGCTTCTACCTCTGTTCTTGTAGTTATGTTCCACTCTCTTCTGGGGAAAAAAAGTGTTCACCACTGCCAATTCCATCTGCCCCTCAAAGTTCCCTTGCTGAATGCTGTACTTACCCATCACTTCTTCGCCCCCGTTTCCTTCGCCAACATGTCCATTGAAATCTGCACCAATCACAACTCTCTCTCTCTCTCTCTCTCTCTGTCTTTCTCTCTGGGATCCTCAGGACTAGTTCCTTCCAGAATTTCTCTTTCATCTCGAGGTCACATCCTACCTATGGAGCATCGCCGCTAATCACATTATACACAATACCCTCAATTTTAGATTTCAACCTCATCATTTGATCTGGTACTCTTTTCACCTCAAAGACATTCTTAGCCAGCTCTTCCTTTAAAATAACCCCTACTCTATTTCTCTTCCCATCTACTCCATGGTAAAATGATTGAAACCCTGCTCATAAACTTCTAGCCCTACTCCCTTTCCACTTGCTCTGCATTTATCCGGGCTTGGGACCGGCCGACGGGTAGCACAATAATGTGCTGCCCAACGGACTGCAGATAATATAAAAGAAGCAAACAAATAAACAGTCAGCACAAAAGATACACAATTTACATAGTACCTAATCTTTGTTAAAGTTAAGGTCAAATGAAAGCAGCCACAATAAACACAGTCAGCACAAATCATCTCATCACAAATCTGTGTCAAAAAAATAAAGGATATGGCGATTTGAAGGATACATGGATGGAGGGGATTCAAACCACAATGGCCCTCACTAGTAGTTCAAGGCTGAGTCGACGATTGACGTTTGGTCCTCGTTGTATACTCTACGTAGGTAATAATGTTAGCGCGCTAGGCTAACTTGGGCCAAGCACCATCAACGAGAACGATACGGCACCAATTTGGGTACTAAGATAAGACTTGTTAAATTTCCTTAATCCTCACGGCCCTCGTCGTACAAGTTATGAAGTTACTCACGTTCGATGAATCTTCAACATCCATGAATTGAATACAAACGCGTCTCGTTGTTAGTAAGCTAAGCTAAGGAATACGAGGCTGATAAGCAAGTTTAAGTTGGCGTTTCCACTCACCCACCTTCTTATTGGTACTCACTATCCTCATTGTATACGATACGTAGGTTTTGCAAGACATGTAGATACTAGCGTTTGATATTTTCCTCCTCAGTAAATATTGGAAAACAGACGCTTTTTAGGCCGAGCTGCTCCGACGTGAACGATACGACTCCAATTTTGGTACTAAGGTTGCACAGATGGTGGTTTTAGTCCACTGAAGTCATCACCAGGAGCGTCCCCCGTCGAGTATTCACGACATTCGGTTCAAAATCAGCAGGATTTATTGAATTACGATCGGGCTGGTCAGAGTCTTCTGTTTAAGCTGCTACCAGCTTGAAGACCGGAAGCAACTAAACGTTTGTTTTTAATTTTATTTAATTTAATCTTTTACTTCTGTTCTTTTTCTCAGTACTCAACATAAATTTCGTACCAGGGTGGGGCAGGCTACCGGAGACAAATTCCTCGTTTGTTGTTACATACTTGGCCATGAATGCTGATTCTGATTCCAAATGTCTGCACTTTTACCACAAAGTATGCTCATGGCAGTGTGAAGGTTGTTTAAATCTTCATAACCTCTCGTCGTCCAGACTGTGTGTTCCTTGGAATAAAGGAGACAGGGCCAACAGAACAGTTTACTAACCTGTGAACAGCTAGCTTGCCATTTATGTTTCTCGTACATGCTGACTTGAATGTGCCTGACGAAATTCATCCCCGTTTTCGTGATGACTACTTCAGGAGTAGGCCGACCACTTTTCAAGATATTGTTCTTTTCCTCGAAAACAGGACAAATTATACATAAATTTCAATCAATCAAATCGAAATCAAAAGCCTTTCATGTCATTATATGTTGTGCATACAACAGAATTATGAGCGCTTCTCCACATGGTGCAACGTGCAATAAAATAGAATAAACATCGAAGACCATGAAGGCACAGTTATTGCAAAAATAAATAAATGCACAAAAATGCCGTTGCATAATATTCATTACAGTACTGTTATTTCAGTGGTTTGAGTTCAAGGAGTTGATGGCTCTTGGGCAAAACCTGTCCTTGAATCTGGTTGTCTGTGTTTTGTGGGACTTGTACTGCCTGCCAGAGGACAGCAGGTTAAACAGGTGATGATCAGGATTTGAAGAGTCCTTTCCAGTATAAGTGACTCTGCTGTGATAACGGGAGTTGGCAATGTCCTCTCGGGAGGGCAGAGAGCAGCCAATGATCTTCTGGGCACTGTTGAGCACTCTTTGCAGAGCTTTCCTGTTCGCTGATGTCCATGCAGAATACCACACTGTGATGCAGTTCGTGAGTATGCTCTACACGGTGGTTCTGTAGAAGGCCTGCAGCAGCTTAGCTTCCAAGTTGTCCTTCCTGACCACTCTCAGGAAGTGGAGTCACTTCTGGGCCTTTTTCACCACCGCAGTGGTATTTACAGTCAAAGTGTGTTTGTCCGTGATGTAGACTCTCATAAATTTGAAAGAGTGGACCCTCTCCTCACATTACCCATTGATGAACAGTGGGACTGGATCGACGCTGTACTTCCGGAAGTCCAGGATGATTTCCTTCTTCTTTGTGGTGTTCAGTGTAAGGTTGTTTGCAGAACACCACTTTGACAATTTACCAATCTCGTCTCTGTTGGCAGACTCATCTCCTTCTGAGATGTGCCCGATCACGGTGGTGTCATCAGCTAACTTTATAATCGAGTTGCTGGGATGGGTTGGTATGCAGTCATATGTGTACAGAGAATATTGCAGAGGGCTCAGTACACAGCCTTGGGGGGACCCGGTACTGAGGGTGATTGAGGAAGAGAGGTGCGGGCCAAGTCTGACAGACTGGGGACGCTTTGTGAGGAAGTCTTTAATCCAGCAGCAGATGGAAGGAGATAGTCCAAGGAGGGAGAGTTTGTCAACCAAAATACCTGGGATGATGGTATTAAAGGCTAAACTAAAGTCTATGAAAAGCATCCTGACGTAATTCCCTTGGCATTCCAGGTGGCTCAGTGCAGTGTGGAGAGCTATTGTGATAGCATACTCAGTGGACCGGTTTCCTCTGTCGGCAAACTGGTAGGGGTCGAGTGAGGGAGGAAGTGAGCCCCATATATGGTGTGCAACCAGCCTCTCAAAGCACTTCATGATCACAGGTCTAAGTGCAACAGGTCTGTCATCATTTGACTGTCAATGGCTGTTTTATTTGGGATGGGGATGATTATTTCAGATTTCAGGGAGAAGGGAATGGTTGATTGTTGCAGGGATCTGTTGAAGATTTTTGTGAAAACACCTGTCAGCTGATATGGACAGGCCTTCAGTACCTTCCCCGGCACTCCGTCTGGGCCAGCAGCCTTCCTGGTATTGACAGTCCTGAGCACACCTCTCACTTCATGTTCCTGAAGTGTCAGTGTGTTGCTGTTGGGAGGTGGTTGTGATGAGCCTGTGTTTGAGCTGTCCATCTCAAAATGGGCAAAGAAATGGTTTAGTTTCTCTGCCAGCGAGGTGTCTGTGTTTCCGGCACACATCTTGTTCTTACTGTTGTAGTTTGTGATGTGTTGTAATCCCTCCCACATTTCTTTTGAGTCGTTTTCGGTAGCAAGTAAGTACATAGTGTTCAATTGTTTAGTATTGATAAGTATCACGTTTTAAATGTAAGACCAGTAGCAATACAGATATATATGTCAGCTAATATTCCTTATACATGTGATGTTTAGGAGGTGAAGAAATTTGGACACTGCATAAAGTTAGTGTACCGTTGAGACTTAGATCTTGCTATAATTCGACTACGGCTGTGTGTGATCTCAAGTGAAAATATGGGCTAAATCTTTAAACGCAGAATGATACCGAAGGTTTTGATTTTTGTTTTACGCCGACTCAGTCGCTAGTACAATAACAACAAACGACTCACTGTCGTGTGCAAGCAGCATCAGACATTTAAACGTGTTTGAATTAGATTATTTCGTCAATAAGATGTATGTAGATTTCGAGGCACCTAACAGTCTGTGTTTTGGGTGCGAAGTTCCACGTCTCCTATGTCAAGTCTTCCCGAATCCCGTACTCTTGTTGCATTGGATGCTCAGACCGTCACACTAGTTCGAACATAAATGGTTGAATTACACCTGTATGGGATGTTTTTCAAACATGGGCAGAATAAGAAAATTCCTGCCCTTCAGTTCCCATCTCTTCCAAAGAGCATTCTGTAGATTATTGGTCATTTGTCACTATGCTGAGTAGGGGCATACACCTCTCTTAGGTGTTATGGGTTGGGTCCCTTATATATATGTTGTAGGTATTTATCAGCAGCAGTCTGTGTGTAGCCACTCACTGTGTTCCATGTCCTCGGAGTTAAATAAACACTCATTGCTTCGCAAACCTGTGTGGTCTCTTATGCACACACAAGAACCCAGTAGCATTTACACATTCCATTAAAACTTCTTCATCACTGCTGTCTATCTTCTCTCGATCCCACCCGCGTGTATGATTGTCTGTTTAGGAAGCCATTGTTTACTGGGGTTCTCTCGGTGTGACGTCAAACCGAAGCAGGTTCAACAGAGCCTCGGTTTGAAACAGACATAGGAGGCCTTCGGATTACAAAGAAAATGTGCACTTTGGCGCTAATTTATTTCATTTCTGTTGTGTTGAGAATTTAAAAAAAAATTTTCAATCAAATTTTAGCTACATTTGTATGATAGACAAAATACATTTCCTCTGGATTAGTACTCTAAGGTATTGCAATGACTCACATTTGAAAAATGTACAGGTGTGGTCAGTCATGCTCGGAGCTATAAAGTTAGAGGTGTAGTCCCCCCAGTCATGCCCGCAGATTAAGCTGCGGGTGTGGTTAGGGATGGAATCTCAAGCCCTTAAAATAACTTACTGGATAAATATAACTTAAATGAAAAATAAAATAACTAAAATAGCAAACAAAAATTTCAAACTCAGAAATGACCATTTCCAATTTCAACTGATATTAGTAAAACATGATATAAAACGGCATTTAAAAATTTTCATCAATAAAAATTGTTGATCTGACAAACTTTATCTGAAGAAAAGTTAAATGCACTGGCCTGTCAAGGAATAAACATGAACGGTCTATACCCGCAATGTTTTGAAAATGCTGAAAGTTTAGTTCAACATAATCTGCGTTCGTAGCAACAAAGATAGCGATAAATTGCAACAAACATTCCTGTCAGCAATCGTGACGTATTGTTATAATTAGCGTAATTTACGGCGGTATCTATTGTCAATCCATTGATGAAAGCGAGCAATGGATGATCTATATCTTCCTAAAGCATGTAGAGGGGAAAAGTTTTGAACTTCAAGATAATGTGTAGCACGGGGAAAATGACAGTTCGTGTTTCGATATATGAACAGACTAATCGAACGTGGACTCAACCTTCAACTACTAGAGTAAGGCCCATGGTGGTTTGAATCCCTTCTATCCAGATATCCTTAAAATTGCCATATCCTTTATATTTTCACACAGAGAGGATCTGATTTGTGTACTTTATGTGCTGACTTCGTTTATTTGATTGCTTGTTTTGACTATTGGAGCCTGAAGGAGGGCACAATTCCTGTGCGTCCTGTCGGCCAGTCCCAAGCCCGGATAAATGCAGAGGGTTGCGTCAGGAAGGGCATCCGGCATAAAACTGTGCCAAACATATATGAGTGTTCATCATACGAATTCTACAACAGTTAGGTCGTGGCTCGGGCTTCCTACACCCGTGCCTGGAAATGTTAATCTACAAGGCGTAGGTAGAAATTCAGATATTGTAAGTTGAAGACAAAAAAGAGGAGGAAAGCG
Organism: Syngnathoides biaculeatus; assembly: GCF_019802595.1. Taxonomy (NCBI): domain Eukaryota; kingdom Metazoa; phylum Chordata; class Actinopteri; order Syngnathiformes; family Syngnathidae; genus Syngnathoides; species Syngnathoides biaculeatus. The sequence goes on from NC_084653.1 coordinate 1,234,914, forward strand.
GCTTAGTTGGAAGAAGAAGAGAAGGAATGCACAAACCCTACAGCTGTGTGTAGGAACTTTGATTGTTGGGACTATGACAGGAAATGCTCAGGAGTTAGTTGACATGATGATAAGGAGAGAGGTTGATGTTCTATGCATCCAAGAGAGTAAAATGAAAGGGAGTAAGGCTAGAAGTTTAGGAGCAGGGTTTACATTATTTTACCATGGTGTAGATGGGAAGAGAAATGGAGTAGGGTTTATTTTAAAGGAAGAGCTGGCTAAGAATGTCTTGTAGGCGAAAAGAGTATCAGATCAAGTGATGAGGTTGAAATTTGAAATTGAGGGTATTGTGTATAATGTGATTAGCGTCGATTCCCCCACAGGTAGGATGTGACCTCGAGTTGAAAGTGAAATTCTGGAAGGAACTAGACAAAGTAGTCCTGAGCATCCCAGACAAGAGAGAGAGTTGTGATTGGTGCAGATTTCAATGGACATGTTGGCGAAGGAAACAGGGGCGATGAAGAAGTGATGGGTAAGTACGGCATTCAGCAAAGGTACTTTGAGGGGCAGATGGTCTTCACAAAAAGGATGGAATTGGCAGTGGTGAACACTTATTTCAAGAAGAGAGTGGAACATAGAGTGACGTACAAGAGCAGAGGTAGAAGCACGAAGGTGGATTATATTTTGTGCAGACGGTGTAATCTGAAGGAGGTTACTGACGTAAGGTTGTGGTGGGGGAGAGTGTAGCTTGACAGCATAGAATGCTGGTGTGTAGGATGACTCTGGTAGTAGGTCGGAAGACTAAAAAGACAAAGGTAGAGCAGAGAATCAGGTGGTGGACGTTGAGAAAGCAACAATGTTGTGTGGCCTTCCAGAAAGAGGTGAGACAGGCTCTACCTTGACAGGAAGAGCTCCTGGAATACTGGGAATACTACTGCCAAGCTACTCAGAGGCAGGCAGGAGAGTACTTGGGGTGCCTTCTGGTAGGAAAGGGGAGAAGGAGAATTGGTGGGGAAACCCCAAAATACAGGAAGTCATCCAACGAAAGAGATTAGCGAAGAAGAAGTGGGACTTGGAGAGGACTGAGGAGAGGCGAAAGGAGTACATTGAGATACGACGTAGGACAATGGTAGAGGTTGCGAAGGCTAAACAAGAGGCATAGGACGACATGTACACCAGGTTGGATACAAAAGAAGGAGAAAAGGATCTCTACAGGTCGACCAGACTGAGGAATAGAGATGTGCATGTGGATGCTCGTGGAAAAGTACAGAGAAGGTCAGAAGTAGGAACATTGTGTCTGTAGACTTAGAGAAAGCCAATGACAGAGTACCAAGAGAGGAACTGTGGTACTGCATGTGCAAGTCTGGTGTGGCGGCGAAATATGTTAGAATAGTATGTATACATGTATGAGGGCAGCAGAACAACAGTGTGATGTGCCGTTGGTGTGTCAGAAGATTTTAAGGTGGAGGTGGGACTGCATCAGTGTTCCGTGCAGACCCCCTTCCTGTTTGCGGTAGTAATGGATAGGCTGACAGATGACGTGAGACTGGAATGATGGAATGAATATGATGTTCGCAGATGATATTGTTTTCTCCAGTGAAAGCAGGGAGCAAGCAGAGGAACAATTAGAAAGATGGAGGCACGCACTGGAAAGCCACCCCCCCCCCGCCCGCTAAATATAATAAGTATGATATTGTGATTTACTTTGACTTGATCTAAGTTCTAACGGTCATTTTCCCATGGTATGCATTATCCTGAAGTTGAAAGCTTTTCTCCTCGACATGCTTTAGTAAGATATAGATCATCTACTAGCTTTAATCAATGGATTTACAATTGAATAGGGGTCACCACAGCGTGTCATCTTTTTTTTCCCATCTAAGCCTATCCTGTGCATCTTCTTTTCAGACCCCTCCATAATTTCTAAGTGGGACAACTTTCAATATAGCAGGGTGTTCAAATACTTACTTTCTTAACTGTCTCTCGTGCATCCTCCTCTCTAACACCCACTGTCCTTATGTCCTCCCTCACAACATCCATCAACCTTTTCTTTGGTCTTCCTCTCTCTCGTTTGCCTGGCAGCTCCATCCTCAGCACCCTTATACCAATATACTCACTCTCTCGTCTCTGAACATGTCCAAACTCTTTAAGTCTGCTCTCTCTAACCTTATCTCCAAAACATCCAACTTTGGCTGTCCCTCTAATCAGCTCATTTCTAATCCGATCCAACCTGCTCACTCCGAACGAGAACCTCAACATCTTCATTTCTGCTACCTCCAGTTCTGCTTCCTGTTGTTTCTTCAGTGCCACCATCTCTAATCCGTACATCATGGTCAGCCTCACCACTGTTTTGTAAACTTTGCCCTACATCTGAGCAGAGTCTCTTCTGTCATATAACACACCAGACACTTTCCGCCAGCTGTTCCAACCTGCTTGGACCCGTTTCTTCACTTCCTTGCCACACTCACCATTGCTCTGGATTGTTGACCCGAAATATTTGAAGTCCTCCACCCTCTCTATCTCTTCTCCCTGCAGCCTCACTGTTCCCCCTCCACCTTTTTCATTCACGCACATATATTCATAGTTTTACTTCGGCTAATCTTCATTCCCCTCCTTTCCAGTGATGTCTCCATCTTTCTAACTGTTCCTCTGCATGCTCCCTGCTTTCACTGCATATCATATGATCATCTGTGTCATGGTCCAAGGGGATTCCAGTCTAACCTTATCTGTCAGCCTATCCATTACCACTGCAAACAGGAGGGGGCTCAGAGTTGATCCCTGATGCAGTCCCACCTCCACCTTAAATTTTTGTGTCACACCTAAGGCACACCTCACCATTGTTCTGCTGCCATCATACATGTCCTTTACTATTTTAACATACTTCTCTGCCACACCAGATTTACGCATGCAGTACCACAGTTCCTCTCTTGGTAATCTGTCATAGGCTTTCTCTAGATCCACAAAGACACAATGTAGCTCCTTCTGACCTTCTCTTTACTTCTCCACTGGCATCCTCAAGGCAAATAATGCATCTGTGGTACTATTTCTAGGCATGTAACCATACTGTTGCTCGCATATACCTACTTCTGTCCTCAGTCTAGCTTCCACTACTCTTTCCCATAACTTCATTGCGTGGCTCATCAACTTTATTGCTCTATAATTCCCACAGCTTTGAACATTGCCTTTGTTCCTACAAATGGGAACTACGACACTTTGCCTCCATTCTTCAGGCATCTTTTCGCCCAGGAGTATTCTGTTGAATAAGTTCATCAAAAACTCCACAGTCATCTCTCAAAATTGCTTCATTACCTCCACCAGTATGTCATCAGGACCAACTGCCTTTCAATTTTTCATCCTTTTTAGTGCCTTTCTAACTTCCCTTACTAATCATTGCCAATTCTTGGTCCTTCACACTTGCCTCTTCAACTCTTCCTTCTCTCTCATTTTCTTCATTCAACTTCTCAAAGTATTCTTTCCATCTAGTTTGCACACGACTGGCACCAGTCAGCACATTTCCATCTCTATCCTTAATCACCCTTACCTGCTGCACATCCTTCCCATCTCTATCCCTTGGTCTGGCCAACCTGTAGAAATCCTTTTCTCCTTCTTTCGTGTCCAACCTGGTCTACATGTCCTCATATGCCTCTTGTTTAGTCTTTGCCACCTCTACCTTTGCCCTACGTCGCATCTCGATGTACTCTTTTTGCCTCTCCTCAGTCCTCTCAGTGTCCCACTTTTTTTCACTAACCTCTTTCCTTGTATGACTCCCTGGTCTCCTTCTCACATTTCCTCCCAGAACACACACCAAGTACTCTCCTGCCTGTCTCTCTGATTACCTTGGCTGTCGTAGTCCAGTCTTCCGGGAGCTTCTGTCCATCGAGAGCCTGTCTCACCTCTTTCCGAAAGGCCGCACAACATTCTTCCTTTCTCAGCTTCCACCACATGGTTCTCTGCTCTACCTTTGTCTTCTTAATCTTCCTACCCACCACCAGAGTGATCCTACACACCACCATCCTATGCTTTCGAGCTACAGTCTCCTCTACCACTACTTTACAGTCAGTAACCTCCTTCAGATTACATCGTCTGCACAAAATATAATCTACCTGCGTGCTTCTACCTTCGCTCTTGTACGTCACTCTATGTTCCTTCCTCTTCTGGAAATAAGTGTTCACTACAGCCATCTCCATCCTTTTTGGAAAGTCCACCACCATCTGTCCCTCAAAGTTCCTTTCTTGGATGCCGTACTTACCCATCACTTCTTCGTTGCCCCCTTTTCCTTTACCAATATGTCCATTACAATCTGCACCAATCACAACTCTCTCGCTGTCTGGGATGCTCAGAACTACTTCATCTAATTCCTTCCAGAATTTCTCTTTCAACTCTAGGTAACATCCTACCTGTGGGGCATAGCCGCTAACCACATTATACATAACACCCTCAATTTCAAATTTTAGTCTCATCACTCGATCTGATACTTTTTTCACCTCCAAGACATTCTTACCCAGCTCTTCCTTTAAAAGCTGATATTGTTTTCTGCAGTGAAAGCAGGGAGCAAGCAGAGGAACAATTAGAAAGATGGAGGCACTCCGAGCAAGAACCTCAACATCTTCATTTCTGCTACCTCCAGTTCTGCTTCCTGTTGTTTCTTCAGTGCCACCGTCTCTAATCCGTACATCATGGCCGGCCTCACCACTGTTATATAAACTTTGCCCTTCATCCTAGCGGAGACTCTCCTTTCGGACAGAACACCAGACACCTTCTCCCAACTCTTCCACCCCGCTTGGACCCATTTCGTCACTTCTTTCCCACACTCTCCATTGCTCTCTATTGTTGACCCCAAGTATTTGAAGTCATCCACCCTCGCTATCTCTTCTCCCTGGAGCGTCACTACTCCTCCACCCCTCACATTCATGCACATATATTCTGTTTTACTTTGGCTAATCTTCATTCCTCTCCTTTCCAATGCGTGATGCCATATTTCTAATTGTTCCACCGCCTGCTCCCTCCTTTCACTGCAGATCACAATATCATCTGCGAACATCATAGTCCAAAGGGATTCCAGTCTAACCTCATCACGTCCCTCGTTGTACCCGTTGTTTAGGTTGTACACGTTATGAAGTTAAACACATTCGATGCTTCCTCAACAGCACTGTTCGATCGCAAACGCTCCTCGTTGTTAGCCAGATAAGCTTAGGTGGTCCGGCCCTATAGATACGTTTAAATTGGTATAAGTAAGTACTCACGGTCCTCGTTGTTAACGAGACGTAGGTTTTGCACGCTGTGTAAGTACTCACTATTGAATGTTTACCTCCTCAGAAAACATTTGATGACATACGTTGCTTGATGTTCCCGAGCTAGGCTAGGCTAGGCTATGCTGTGCAGCTTCAACACGAACGCATATGGCTCCAATTTGGGTACTAAGATTATACAGGTGATGATTTTAGTCCACTGAAGTTGTCACCAGAGGCGTCCCACGTCAAACACTCACAACATTCGGTCCAAATTCAGCAGGATTTAGTTATCGAACGGTCTTGCAGGTCGGAGCCTCTTCGATTTGTTGTCACCAGTTCGAATTCTAAATAATCTTATTGACGTAACAATAGGACAATGCGGCTCCCAAGGTGATCGGTGTTGAGAACCATTGCTGTCTGTGTAGAGTGGATATCGTGCTGGTATTCAAGTATTCCAACTTGGGCGCAATATTATTTTTAAACCTGATGTGTGTTTCTGACCATGTAGTGGTTGTAGCAGTGCTCAGCGCTCCCAGAAATGTTCAGCTCAGCTCCATGAACATGAATTTGGTGCTGAGATGGGATTCACCTGAGGGGGAGTCCAGCGACCTAATCTTCACCACAGAATGCACGTAAGTCGATGTCATCTGAGCATCAAAACATTTTTCTTTCTTTGAGGCAATCAATTGTTCAAACCTTCAGATCCTCTCTCTGATATTTGATTGCATTGAGATCTAGGCTCTGACTGGGCTATTCCAAAACCTGAATCGTCTTCTGGAGGAGACATTTTTTGTTGTTTATTTGTATCATGAGTGCTCTTCATTCACCAAATTCCCATGATGATGATTAGAAATTGGTTGGGGCAAAGTACAGTACCTTGTGAAAGTATTCAGCCCCCTTGAACATTTCAACCTTTCGCCACATTTCAGGCTTCAAACATAAAGGTCTATTTTTTTTTTTTTTTTCAAATCAAGAATTAACAACAAGTGGGAGATAATCGTAAATCGTGAAGCCTTTGGCCACCGCCCAGCTCACTTCGCACCCGATCGCTATGGCCCCACTCAGAAATAGTGAGCCCATGATGCCATGTTACTCTTTCAGGCTGTGCCCGGCCGAGCCCCATGGGTGCAGGCCCGGCCACCAGGCACTCACCTTCGAGCCCCACCTCCAGCTCTGGCTCCAAAGGGGCCCGCGTCCGGGCAAAGGAAACCAAGAGCAACATTTGCACTTGTCAAAGGGGTTTTGGAGTTGTACTTTGTCTGGTAACCTCACCGAGGACCTTTTTGCCATGGATGACCCTACCAGGGGCGTGAAGCCCCAGATAACTTAGCTCCTAGGATCATCGGAAGACACAAACCACTCAAACACGATAAGGTGATGGCTCGAGGAGGCCTAGTGTGTAACAAGACACAAGGGATTTTTCTCCAGCAGTCGGTGCTGCCCTGGTACGACATTCAGAACAAAGAACAACAAAGTAACAAGAACAAAGAACATGAGAGATTTCTGTTTATTAGAACTATTCCTTAGAAGAATCATTTAGAACAGGTGAGAGATAAGAGTGTTTCAACGTCCCACATTGTGTTAAGCTCCTTTGCTATCAAGATATTTTGACTCTATGGAGCTGAGGAGGGGCTGACAATGGAGGAATTAAGAGCGACAGATGGAGCAACAAAAGAGGTGCGGAGTGAGAGTTCTGATGAGGAGACAGGAGGATGTTATCTCTACTGCCAAAAAAAAGGAAGTATTGACAATGTAGGAGAAAGTTTTAAACTTTGTAGTGAAGAAAATGGTCATGCTTTGGTGCTGTGTAATTACTCGTGCCTTACACATTTCAGAAATAGTCAAAAAGAGGCACAAACAAACTTAGGACAGTTATTTTTTAAAATGGCCATCTGTTGACACAGAAAAATGTGTTGCTATTAAGTTCAGAGCCACAGTGTAAAGAAGAGACTGAGTGAAAGTGACATTGAAACCACCTCTTCCACAAACATCTGCCTTCTCCACTCTCCACCTCCACCAGTATCTTCTGCGACCAAAAGTCATCTCAGCTCCAGGGTAAAGTCCAGTTTATAAAAGCAGTTCCTTTCTTTCCATTTTCTTTTGTTTTATACAATACAATACGATAGTTATTTTAAAATAGACTTTTCTTATTTAAATATGTAGAAAATAAAAAAATGGGTTGGCATTTTGGGGCTAGGGTTAGGATTCATAGCATTTGCATTAATTTCAATGTGGAAATCCGCTTTTACATGAGAGCAACTCTAGCTAAGAGCTCAGTCATGGGATGTATATGTACAGTGAAGAAAATAAGTATTGGAACAGCCTGTTATATTGCAAGTTCTCCAACTTAGAAATCCTGGAGGGGTCTGAAATTTTCATCGTAGGTGTATGTACACTGTGAGAAAGATAATTTAAAAAGAAAAACCCAGAAATCACAATGTATGATTTTTTTTTTTTTTTTAACAAAATATTTGTGTGATACAGCTAGTGCTAATCCCCATTTTTAAGAACAAAGGCGATGTTCAGAACTGTGGAAACTACAGAGGAATAAAGGTAAATGTCAGGTTTACCAATTAGACATTCATTAAAATGGACAAAAAAGGAAGCAAAAACACCAGTTCAAGTTTGACAGCTCGGCAGGAGAGAGTACAGGAGCTGTCTCGTGCAATACGCCACTGCACTCTCTGATTATTCTCTCCTGAGCACCTCTATTTATTTAGTTTCAAGACGCCCCTTATTTACATGGATGTTACAAAATGGAGCTGGCAAGCAAAACATAGTGAGAAGTGTGCGAGTTTTGTTCATGTGTGTGGAAGATTGCTGAGTACATGTGTGGTCATCATTTCTTTAACATGTTATCTAAAGCAGAGCAAAGCATTTCTTTATTCGAAGCAGATGTATGATAATTATATTCACAATTATTCCTACATTTCCCCTTTCTTCTTCTTCTTCTTCTTTTCCTTTCGGCTTGTCCCGTTAGGGGTCGCCACAGCGTGTCATCTTTTGCCATCTTAGCCTATCTCCTGCATCTTCCTCTCTAACCCCAACTGCCCTCATGTCTTCCCTCACCACATCCATAAACCTTCTCTTTGGTCTTCCTCTCGCTCTTTTGCCTGGGAGCTCCATCCTCAGCATCCTTCTACCAATATACTCACTCTCTCGCCTCTGAACATGTCCAAACCATCGAAGTCTGCTCTCTCGAATCTTGTCTCCAAAACATCCAGCTTTGGCCGTCCCTCGAATGAGCTCATTTCTAATCCTATCCAACCTGGTCACTCCGAGCGAGAACCTCAACATCTTCATTTCTGCCACCTCCAGTTCAGCTTCCTGTTGTTTCTTCAGTGCCACCGTCTCTAATCCGTACATCATGGCCGGCCTCACCACTGTTTTGTAAACTTTGCCCTTCATCCTAGCAGACACTCTTCTGTCACATAACACACCAGACACCTTTCGCCAGCTGTTCCAACCTGCTTGGACCCGTTTCTTCACTTCCTTACCACACTCACCATTGCTCTGGATTGTTGACCCCAAGTATTTGAAGTCATCCACCCTCGCTATCTCTTCTCCCTGTAGCCTCACTCTTCCCCCTCCACTTTTCTCATTCACGCACATATATTCTGTTTTACTTCGGCTAATCTTCATTCCTCTCCTTTCCAGTGCATGTCTCCATCTTTCCAATTGTTCCTCTGCATGCTCCCTGCTTTCACTGCATATGACAATATCATCTGCGAACATCATGGTCCAAGGGGATTCCAGTCTAACCTCATCTGTCAGCCTATCCATTACCACTGCAAACAGGAAGGGGCTCAGAGATGATCCCTGATGCAGTCCCACCTCCACCTTAAATTCCTCTGTCACACCTAAGGCACACCTCACCATTGTTCTGCTGCCATCATACATGTCCTGTACTATTTTAACATACTTCTCTGCCACACCAGACTTACGCATGCAGTACCACAGTTCCTCTCTTGGTACTCTGTCATAGGCTTTCTCTAGGTCCACAAAGACGCAATGTAGCTCCTTCTGACCTTCTCTGTACTTTTCCACGAGCATCCTCAAGGCAAATAATGCATCTGTGGTACTCTTTCTAGGCATGAAACCATACTGTTGCTCGCAGATACTTACTTCTGTCCTGAGTCTAGCCTCCACTACTCTTTCCCATAACTTCATTGTGTGGCTCATCAACTTTATTCCTCTATAGTTCCCACAGCTCTGAACATCCCCTTTGTTCTTAAAAATGGGAACTAGAACACTTTTCCTCCATTCTTCAGGCATCTTTTCGCCCGCTAGTATTCTGTTGAATAAGTTGGTCAAAAACTCCACAGCCATCTCTCCAAATTGCTTCCATACCTCTACCGGTATGTCATCAGGACCAACTGCCTTCCCATTTTTCATCCTTTGTAATGCCTTTCTGACTTCCCCCTTAGTAATCATTTCCACTTCCTGGTCCTTCACTCTTGCCTCTTCAACTCTTCCTTCTCTCTCATTTTCTTCATTCAACAACTTCTCAAAGTATTCTTTCCATCTATTTAGTACACTACCGGCACCAGTCAACACATTTCCATCTCTATCCTTAATCACCCTGACCTGCTGCACATCCTTCCCATCTCTATCCCTCTGTCTGGCCAACCTGTAGAGATCCTTTTCTCCTTCTTTCGTGTCCAACCTGGTGTACATGTCTTCATATGCCTCTTGTTTAGCCTTTGCCACCTCTACCTTTGCCCTACGTCGCATCTCGATGTACTCCTTTCGCCTCTCCTCAGTCCTCTCAGTATCCCACTTCTTCTTCGCTAATCTCTTTCCTTGTATTACTCCCTGTATTTTGGGGTTCCACCACCAAGTCTCCTTCTCCCCTTTCCTACCAGATGACACACCAAGTACTCTCCTGCCTGTCTCTCTGATCACCTTGGCTGTCGTCGTCCAGTCTTCCGGGAGCTTCGGTTGTCCATCGAGAGCCTGTCTCACCTCTTTCCGGAAGGCCGCACAACATTCTTCCTTTCTCAGCTTCCACCACATGGTTCTCTGCTCTACCTTTGTCTTCTTAATCTTCCTACCCACCACCAGAGTCATCCTACACACTACCATCCTATGCTGTCGAGCTACACTCTCCCCTACCACTACTTTACAGTCAGTAACCTCCTTCAGATTACATCGTCTGCACAAAATATAATCTACCTGCGTGGTTCTACCTCCGCTCTTGTAGGTCACTATGTGTTCCTCCCTCTTCTGGAAATAAGTGTTCACTACAGCCATCTCCATCCTTTTTGCAAAGTCCACCACCATCTGCCCTTCAAAGTTCCTTTCCTGGATGCCGTACTTACCCATCACTTCTTCATCGCCCCTGTTTCCTTTACCAATATGTCCATTACAATCTGCACCAATCACAACTCTCTCGCTGTCTGGGATGCTCAGAACTACTTCATCTAGTTCCTTCCAGAATTTCTCTTTCAACTCTAGGTCACATCCTACCTGTGGTGCATAGCCGCTAACCACATTATACATAACACCCTCAATTTCAAATTTTAGTCTCATCACTCGATCTGATACTCTTTTCACCTCCAAGACATTCTTAGCCAGCTCTTCCTTTAAAATAACCCCTACTCCATTTCTCTTCCCATCTACTCCGTGGTAGAATAATTTAAACCCTGCTCCCAAACTTCTAGCCTTACTACCTTTCCACCTGCTCTCTTGGATGCACAGAATATCAACCTTTCTCCTAATCATCATGTCAACCAACTCCTGTGCTTTTCCTGACATAGTCCCAACATTCAAATCCCTACACTCAGTTGTAGGCTCTGTGCATTCCTCTTTTTCTTCTGACGCTGGGTCCGGTTTCCTCCTCTTCTTTGTCTTCGACCCACAGTAGCTGAATTTCCACCGACGCCCTGCAGGTTAGCAGTGCCGGGGGCGGGCGTTGTTAACCCGGGCCACGACCGATCCGGTATGGGATTCTTTAGATGAACGCTCATATTTGTTTGGCACAGTTTTTACGCCGGATGCCCTTCCTGACGCAACCCTCTGCATTTATCCGGGCTTGGGACCGGCCTACAGATTGCGCTGGTTTGTGCCCCCATAGGGCTGCATTCTACATTTCCCCTTTGTTTAACCTGAATTTGCTAGCACGTTTTCTAAAGCAGACTAAAACATTATTCATTGCAGGCAGAGCAAAGCATTCTTCATTGCAGGCAGGAACAGTAACTGAATTGGAGCAGAGCAAAGCATTTCTTCATTGCAGGCAGAAGCAAAGTATTCTTCATTGCAGGCAGGAACAGTAACTGAATTGGAGCAGAGCAAAGCATTTCTTCATTACAGGCAGAAGTGGTTACTTAATTATGTTGACTATAATTTCTACATTATCCTCCTGTTTATCCTACATTTGCTCAAATACATCATCTAATAGATCACCTTTTTGGCTATTTTCTACAGAATCAAGATAACTGACAGAAGTTCTGAAAAATCATCCAGAATTTCATTGCACTGAAATAATGAAGCCTGGACAGTGGTCGGCTGGATAGAGCACCTGCCTCACATTTCTGAGGATCGGGGAACATATCCTTGGTTGTCCCCGGGGTCTTCTCCCAGTGGAACAAAAAAAAAAGAAAAATCCTGAAGGAGAATGTCTGGCCATCAGTTTGTACCCTCAAAATCAAGCAATCTTGGATCATGCAGCATGATAACGATTCGAAACACATCAGCAAATCCACCTCTCAAAGGATAAAAAAGGTATTGGAGCAGCTAAGTCAAAGTCTGGATTGAAATCCAATTGAAGTGTTGTGTTGTGACCTCAAATAGCTAGTCCATGTTAGAAAACTCTCCAGTATAGCAGAGTTGAAACAATTCTGCATCTACTAAGACTGACGAAATTCCCCCTGAGCACTGTGAAAAGACTCATTACCAATTATTGTCAGCACTTTATTTCAGTTATTGCTTCCAAGGGTGGCAAAACCCGTTATTAGTTTTAGACAATTACTTTTTCACAGAGGTTCAGAAAGGTTGGGATTTTTTGTGCCCTAATCAATTTAATTTTCATTTGAAAATTGCATTTTGTATTTCCTTGGGTTGTCTAATATTAAAATTGGATTGATAATTTGAAAACGTTGTGTGTGATAACTATGCAAAAACAACAGAAATCAGGAGGGGGGCACCTTTTCACAGCACTGTAGATTAAACTGAATTTTCTTTGTATGCCTTTATAAATTATGGAATTCTAATTCAAAAGCCGTTCACATTTAGTTGTTTGTGTGGTCTAAAATACTTTTTCACGGCACTTTATGTTAAGATAAGTGAGGATAATACGATAAGACTAGATTATAGGGTGGGATGACCTATTAATCAACATTAATTTGTTACCCAGTAACCTGTTATGGAATAAAGGTAAATTTGCAGGTAACTGTCACCAAAGGTTCATTTTGTGGACATTTTATACTCAGAAAAAGCTTGTAGCTCTCTTTTTCACCGACTTTCTGTCCCCTGTGATTACAGGAATAAAAAAATGCCTGTGTTTCACAGGTGTTTATTTATTCTGGCAACCATGACCGCTGTGTGTGTGTGTGTGTGTGTGTGTGTGTGTGTGTGTGTGTGGTGTGTGTGTGTGTGTGTGTGTGTGTGTGTGTGTGTGTGTGTGTGTGTGTCTGTCTGTGTGTGTGAGAGAGAGAGAGATGGAGAGAGGGAAATAGAGGGAGAGAGAGATTCCAAGTGATGCCTGTCATCATTCGTTCCTCCATTTTTTTTGGATGATGTCAATGACACCTTATGTTCATCTTATCTTCTCATCTCGTTTCTTTAGTTGTTTAGGTACAGCTGAAGAATCCTGTGCCTTTTGCCCTTCAGCCACATTACATGACCATTTTTCCATTTTCTGCCGCTGTATGATGTAGTATAAAATGTTGGCAGTCACTAGCCCCTTATTTAAACGGAAATGGTCTGACTTGTAAAGATGTCTGCCAAAAAGGCCTTATAAGACTCCTTCTTCAGCTTGACAACATCCCTTGTCATTGGTGTCCAGCAATGATTTCAGGGATTGCCGCCACGACAGGCATATGGCCACAGCTCAGGTTGGACGCCTCACCAATGGAGATGCAGAAAATGGTCCACTTTGACTCAATGTCCCCCACCTTCTCTGGAACATGAGCAAGGTTATGTCAGAGGTGAGAGTTGAAACTACTAACAGGATTCTGCCCCCTCACAATACGTTTGGGCCTGCCACGTCTGACTGGCATCTTCCCCCACCATCGGAGTCAGCTCATCATCAGGTGGTGATATTTTGACAGCTCCGCCCCTCTCTTCACTGAAAAGAAAAACAGGTGCAAGTCCTATGACAATATTTATCATGATAGGTATCTTCTAGCTAGGCTTGTTGAATTCCCAGACAACTTAGATCCAAAGATCATTGGGTCACACAAACCCCTCCACCACGATAAGGTTCGGCTTCCAGAATGGGTTGTGAGACGTGTGTGTGAATTTTATCCCAATACATTTGCAATATAATGTTGCTACGGTGAATTCTAGCTTAATGTTCAGCTTTTTTTTTCCAGTCATCGGCTCTTGCATTGGTGTCAAGACTAAAATAAAAGCAAAAAGTATCAGTGGAAAAGTGCAACGTATAATTTATTTTATGAGCCATCTCAATGTTGGCACAGATGTATTTTATTGTTTTGCCCACCCAATTGACTGAGCGTTGAGTTCACTGAAACTCTATGGTGTAGAGTGAGGCTCAGAGCGGGAGGGAGCATGTCAGACACTAAACATCATTAACAATTCCTTTGCACTATATACTCTAATCTTATTCCAAATAATGCACTGAAGTGACTGATCATTAATTTTAGCAAACCAAAGACACAATTTTTTTTGGCTCCACCGCCATTGGACAGAAGAACTTCTTGGTGCGGGTTCTTTTTCGTGGGTTTTCACAGCTTCAGTGTTGATTTTCAAAACTTTTTTTCAGGGTCCAGATGTAAGAGGCATTAAAACTGGGAACCAAACTTGTTGGATGCTTGGGGTATTCTGAGCTGGTACGTTGTCTGGAGAAGCAGCCATGAGTTGTTCTTTCACAACTCTCACCTTTTCTCTTAATCTCAAAGTTGCAAACACCAAAGGACCTCAGTCAGGGAACTTTATTTTGAAGGTTTCCCAACCCAATCAGCACTTTTTAGACATGTCACACCAGATATCTGACAAAGACTAGAGTAACAGCTAAAACTGTGAACAAGGACAGCAATTTCTTCTTAACTGGAAAAAATGTCTGAACAAAGAAATCTAAAAACCTATGAACAGGAAAAAGAGAAGATGCATTTTGTAGACCTACACTAGGATCCCTGTTGATATGCAGGTTGGTTGTATGGCCAACAATGAAGAGGAAAATTTGGGTTTGGGTTTCAAATATTTTTTTTGTGACACTAGTCCTGGAGCTTTTCTGATACACATTCTATACGTATTTAAAATGAGGGGAGGACTCATGCAAGCAGCACATAAATACCAGTAGTATTTAATTTCAGTAAGTATTGTGTTTTCTCCACAGGACTTCTGTCCGAACGTGTCCCGTGGGTTGTGTGAACATCTCAACCCATGAATGTGACTTCAGCAGCTTCAACACCTCCCTCAGTGTGTATGGAAGGTATAGAGCCAGGGTGCGGGCACAGCGAGGGGCAGAGAGCTCTTCTTGGGTGGAAAGTGATCCGATCACCTTGGACAGTGAGAGTGAGTTTTTTTTTTTTTTTTTAGCCATTCTTTAAAATATTGGGTCTGTAGTAAAAACAAAATCTTTTAAAGACTTCTGGTGCTGCTGGGACAAGATGATGATATAGTGAATGATCTCTAAGTATTAGCCACATATTTGAGAATAATTCAAAAGTTTTACTCGTTGAAATAACTCACTTTCACTTTCTTCATGAGTGAGGACAAAAATAAGAAAAAAAAGGATAAAGACTAGGAAACAACACTGAATGAGGAAACCAAGGGCGAATTTGAGGCTCGGGAAGAGCCCAATGTGTCAAATGGAGTCTGGAAAGGAAACAAAACTTTGGATTCAATCATTGAAGTAATGAACAAAGTTATAACAAGGAGACGGCATTTCTAATTGGTGAATTGGGGAAAAAAAAGATCTTTTGGACTTATGGCTGTGCTTTCGGGAAGATATAATAAAACAAAACATTACCACAAAGAAATGATGGTTGTTATTGAGTCACAAGTCTTATAAAAAAAAAAGTCAAAAATTCTGCTAGGGTAGGTAAACTTGGGAACAAAACTCTGCATATATGCAGTCATTACAAAATCCGGTCATATTGCAATGAAATTGTAGGCTACACCTTGTTCTCAACCAAATGTGGCGGCATACATTTCTAAAACGTATTTTTTTTTTTTTTTCATTTTGCCTGTACCCATGTATGATTAGGACTATTCACTTGATATTTTTGGGGAAAAGTGTGCATTATACATGAGAAATAATGGTGCATATCCATCAAGAAGTACAAATAAGTAATGTAAGCAAAAATGCTTTCTTCTCATTGTACAAAAATGGAGAAAAAGGTGTCATATTGATTTAAAATTTTATACTTACATCTCACATAAATGATAAGTAAGGTAGATTTGTACTTGTGAAAGGGCAAAAACATCAGAAAGAAGTGACATTGAATATGTCACTTGGGACTGTTGAATCATCAAACTTTCAGAAAGCAAGTAGAAAATTACCTTGTCATAGATTTAAAGGACAATGATAGGGGAGACTTGAACCCCAATACTGTATTTATGGGATGCGGTTGAGGCTGTTCTCAAGGGGAAGCTCATAGCTAGAATGTCTATATTAAAAAAAAAACAAAAAAAACTGTAAGACAAATTAGATTACAGCGAAACTGAGAGATGTGGAACAAGAAAACACCTTTAAGACAATTATACCTGCAATCATAAATACCAAACAGGAAAGAGATCAACTATTAACCGAAGAGCTAAAGTAAAAGAGTAATCAAACAACAACACTATGAGACAGGCTCTTAGGTGAGTTTGGAGACTCAATAAACTGCCAGAGAATACATACCAATTACAGGATTGGAGACTAATACAACCACCCGTAGTCTGTAGGGTATACATTCAAGTATTTGAAATGATATTTTTATACCGCCAACCAAGCTAGAAAAAAGGAACATATAAATTGTTGAATTTTGGAACTCCTTAGATTTTCCTGCTTTAGGTAAAGACAAGAATGATGCATTTACATCACCAGTAACAGCAGAGGAAATAGTAATTTCATGTTGGAAACCAAGCAAATCCACTGTAATGGATGGTTTCCTCCTGAGTGGTATGAATCAATGAGAGAACACCAGCTTCCTCTCCTAGAGTCCTGCTTAATTATACCCTGAGGAGAGGCCCTGTCCCCTGTTGTGGTAACTCCAAAATAAGGAAAATATAAATTGGGATTAGAGATGATACAGACCTGTTGGTGTTTTAAATGGACTAAAAAGTCTATCCCACTTCTCTTCGAAAAAGAATGGAAATAGCGATCCCCTTGGTTAATGGCTGGAGACCAAACTGGATTTATTAAAAAAAAGCATGCAAACTCAGGACAATGTAAGAAGAGCCCTAAAGATAATTCAAGTGATTTATAAGGATCAGATTGATTCTAACATTCTCAATTTACATCCAAAGAAAGCTTTTGACTTTGTAGGATGACAATTTTCAATATTTTGTAGTAAATTTGGCTTCATTGAAAAAAAAAAAGTTTGTATGTAGGCATTCTATTCCTCCCCGACCAAAAGAAATAGTTGGAGGATGAATTAGTTACAACAAATAACCTTGATTCAGGCCCAATAATGCTAAAAAGTCAAGATAAATCTTAACCGTGTAGTTGCCTGGTTACGTGCTCTGGAGTACTCTTTACTGTCTCTTTTTGTGTTTCACATTTATCTTTGCAGGCATTGAGTGACTCACACAAGGGAGTCTCCTTAAGAGGCCCCGTAGCTCAGTGGTTAGAGCACTGGTTTGGTAAACCAGGGGTTGTGGGTTCGTATCCCACTGGGGGCCTCCACCTCCTGAGAAGGGTTGCGTCAGGAAGGGCATCCGGCGTAAAAATTGTGCCAAACATGTGTGCGTTCATCTGAGATGACACGCTGTGGCGACCCCGAAAGGGACAAGCCGAAAGAATACTTACTTACTTACTTACCAGGGAGTTTCCTTAAGACTTTCTTTCACAAATCTACAGTCATTCAACAGAGGGACGCCATAGATGGCGACTGGGAAGCAAATGTAATGCCACAGAGAGAAGTAAGCTCGAGTGCAGGTCAAGCTCCACAATAGAGGATTTTGAATGCCACTCCTGTTCACCTCTTAAATCTACGCTCCTGACCACATAAAAAATGGACAAGCTTCATCTTCTTGTGAAGACCAGGAAAGACTTTGGACGTTCCACTGCCCTGTGCTTCACAGATACATGGCATTGTGAATGCATTCCAGATGGCTGCCTAATATTGCCAGACTTCGAACAACACCAGGCAGACCGTAACACTGAGTTCTTAGGGAAAACAAAAGCTGAGATATGCTTCTATGTCATCGAAAAAGTGTGTACCGGTGTTACAGATCTCAGCACACACTGCAGCCCGCCAGACTTAGTTGGTGTTTTCTACATGTCATTCTACTTGTCGTGTATGTTTGCTTCATTCATATTCATGTGCGTCTTCATCCCTCCTTAGGCTAATTTGAATGGCGCATTGCTCATGCTTGCTGAACAAGTAAACTAACGTTGAAAAAAAAGCACCCAGATTGATCACTATTTATTCTTGGGGACTTAAACAAAAATAAACTCAACCATGAACTCCCTAAATACTACTAACACATCAACTAACCTACTAGGGAAAACAACATTGCTGCTATGTCACACTAAATGACGCATACCATGCTATCCCCAGTGCAGGTCTGATAACTGCTTAATTCACTTAAAAGTGCAAAGATCATGGTGAAAACATGGAAGAAGTGGACCAACTGGCAGGGTGATCGAATATACGGACACTGTTACGTCCTATTTCAGTTTCTGTGAAGATGTGTGTATAAGTCATTTTACAAGTTCACAGCAATCTGTGGTTCACTGCCAAACGTAAGCAAGTATACCAGTCTAACGAGGACACCTATCAAAATGGGGATAGAGCCCTATATAATTGCACTAGAAACCAGCTGAAAAAAGAAATTAACATCGCAAAGAGAAATAATGGAGTAAAGATAGAAAAAGTTTACCAGATAAACAACTAAATTAGTGGCGTCTATTCCAGTCCCTAACCAACTCCAACATGAGACTGCACGTCATCCTAGAACACCTTGATGACAGGGGGTACCTACATGAGGATACAAATTACTTGTGTGCTGTAACATACTCAATAAAGTTGATTCTGATTATGGTCCTGTAGGTGGACTTCAGCTCTGCTTTTAACGCCATCTTCCCTGAACTCCTGTCTTCCAAACTTCTCCATCTCGGTGTCTCGCCTGCCATCTGCCAGTGGATTTATGACTGCACCTCAACACATGAGTCTATCAACCTTGTGACGTTTACAGATGATACCACAGGCATCACCTGATCTAAGACAGTCCTGGGTCTGCGTACCGACAGGGAGTAGTGTCGCTGGATCTGCGGTGGAGCCGACACAATGTGGAACTGAACATGCTCTCCCCCTCCCAAACAAACAGCCTTGGTTGCCAGTTGGCTGACAAGGGTGGGAGGGCGTTCACCCCATCCGCTGGTTCTCCAGAACACCAGCAAGACACTTCAGCACTTGGTTGTGCCGCCAGGTGTAACACCTTTAGTAAGGCTGGTCTTGTAACCAACCAGGATGTGCTTCAGTGTTGTAGGACTTGAGCATAGGCACTTGGGATCTTTGGCATACAAGTGGTTTAGGTTCGTGGGAGAAGGCAAGACATCATATACAGCTCTGACGGTTTGCCTTGAATGCTTCCATCTCTCAAAGCTTTTTCCAGGTGATCGTCCTTGCCTCCACACTTTCCCATGCCATCCACTGCCCTTGCTTGGCCTGCGACACAGCTTGGGTTCACCTTTTTGCTTCCTCTTCCCGATGTACCTCCTGGACCACCAGCTTGCACCACTCGGCAAACGATGTTCCTGTGTCTGAGTGTTACCTTTGCCTGTTCAATTGCAGCCAGCGGAGTCCACTTCCTCCCAATGGCCAGGGTGGGGGGAGTCTGGGCTACCAGTGGATTGCTGGAATCCAGTAGCATCATTTCCAGTCTTACTTACTTCCTACTGACTTCACTTGTACTCCTCTGCCAGGCTGGAAATGGCCAGGTGAAACATCCCTTTCCCGTATAGCCCAATGTTTACCTATACTGGCCACTCGTGTGCTTGGAAGTTATCTGCACCATATGCACACACAATATGACACTCTTGCAGATTATCCCCTTACTAGTCATTTTAAACTGCTTTGATTTCTTGAAGTCTACACACCATCTGCACAATGATTACTGAACAATCTTATTGTTGTATTACTGATTTCAAAGTGTCCTAAACTGCTAGTCATTTTCACTTCTTTTCCTTTCGCCTTGTCCTGTTAGTGGTGACCACACCGCAGCCTATCTTGTGGATCTTCCTCTCTAACACCAAGTGCCCTCACATCTTTCCTAACGACATGCATCTTCCTCTATTTTTCGTGGTTGGCAGCTCCATCCTCATCATCCTTCTACCAATATACTCACTAGCTCTCCTCTGGATGTATCCAAACCATCAAAGTCTGCTCTCTCTAACTTTCTCTCCAAAGCAACTAACTTTGGTTGTCCCTCTCATGAGGTAATTTCTAATCCTATCCAACCAGCTCACTTCTAGAGAGAACCGCCACATCTTAATTCCCACTACTTCCGGCTCTGCTTCCTGTTGTTTTTTCACAGAAAGTACGTAACATAAAAAAACATTAACTTGTAGCGAGAGGTAAGGTTAATGGAACAAAAGAAAAAAGGAATGCAAAACAAGTTTCCGATGTCTTCGGTGGGGGTGACTCGCCCCTTTTTCACAAAGAATGAATCTGTTTCTGCCGTCTTTTAAGCACTTTTGTGCCTCATAACATCATTAAATTTTGTAGTGCTCTGCAACGTTCAGCTTTATTTGGGTGATGAAGTTCTACAATATTATGGATGTCGTTCCATTTAGCGGAGATAGCTTTAATATCAGCACTTGAGACATCCTTCCTGCCTTCAGCCTCCTCAGACGTCATCTCCTCCCGACCTCGCCAACACTATCCCCAGCTAACTGCTGCTCATTCACAAAAATAAGAAGCAACTGTTTGACTTCCTCCAAGATCTGTGGCCTCTGCTTGGTCAACACGGTTGCTCCTTTAGCAACATCACTTGCTTTGATGGCATCCTTGTGTTTCAGGATGGTGCTAATCGTTGATTTCGCCATGCCATACTTCTTCGATAGCTCAGAAACACGCACACCAGATTTGCGCTCAGCTATCAAATCCTTCTTGAAATCGACAGTTTTACGCACCACTTTCCTTTTTTCAGCACCAGCAGTTCCACTTGCCTTCTTTGAAGCCATGATCGAGGGTTAATGTTCCTCAATTTGAAGAAAATAAGTCACTACGGTACTGGGAAACGTCCGTGAGCAGAAGAGTGTGTGAGTCAACTGGTTGCGCCGCGCGCGTTACGTCTCTTCCATTTTTTTCCAGGGGTGCGTTTGAAAGCACAATAACAAATCGTTGGTGTTCGAATACCGATTTTCGTTCGAAAACCAACGCAAAAAATTCTTGAAATTTTCGTTCGAAAACCGATTTGTACGAAAACAAAGATGTTCAAAAACCGAGGTACCACTGTAATGGGAAAAAGGAGGGGAGGCTTGACTATATACAGCGAGTAATGAATGCAGTATTAATACACTAGCTACACTGTCAGCAGTTTTAGTGTGTATGAAGCCATCATATGACGATGTTCACGAGGCAGTGAGGAACAATTGCATTTCACATCACGAGGCAGTGAGGAACAATTGCATTTTACATCTATTTACCTCCTCCCAGCCTGCTTTGCGGCACTGCTGGCATTAAGAGTGCTGCATAGACACTGACTGTCAATAGACTGATCAGGGTTTTCCCAACCATAAACCCTGGATGACCCGAGAGACGAAGGCACTCCTGAGACGCCGCATCACCACCTTCAGGTCAGGGGACAAAGCACAGGACTTAAAGAGAGGCATCAGAGTGGCCAAGGTGGCCTACTAAAGAAATATTGAGGAGTGCTTCTCAGAAAACTATTTAAAAAAAGACGTGGGAGGGGTTACAGCACATCACAGACTACAACAGAAATAACAAGATGTGTGCCGGTAATACAGATGCCTCGCTGACAGAGAAGCTAAATGGTTTCTTTGCCCGTTTTGAGACGGACAGATCAAATACAGGCTCATCACAACCACCTACCATCAGCAGCACACTGACGCTTCAAGAACATGAAGTGAGAGGTGTGCTCAGGACAATAAACACCAGGAAAGCTTCTGGGGAAGGTACTCAAAGTCTGCGCTGATTAGCTGACTAGTGTTTTCACAAAAATCTTCAACAGTTCCCTGCAACAATCAACCATTCCCTCCAAATTCAGGCTCATCTCAAAAGGAGATGAGTCTGCTTACAGAGATGAGATTAAAAAATTGTCAAAGTGGTGTTCTGCAAACAACCTCACACTAAACACCACAAAGATGTAGGAAATCATCTTGGACTCCCGGAAGTGCGGCATGGACATGGTGCTACTGCTCATCAATGGGGAGTGTGTGGAGAGGGTCCACTCCTTCAGATTTCTGGGAGTTTACATCACAGACAAACTATAAATACCATGGTGGTGGAAAAAGGCCCTGTAGCGACTCCACTTCCTGAGAGTGCTCAGGAAGAACAACTTGGAAGCGAAGCTACTGCTGGTTTTCTACAGAACCACCGTGGAGATTATCCTCACATACTGCATCACAGTGTGGTATGCTGGATGCAAAGCAGCAGACAGGAAAGCTCTGCAAAGAGTGATCAACAGTTCCCAGAAGATGAATGGCGATTCTCTGCCCTCTCTAGAGCACATTGCCAACTCCCGCTATCACAGCAGAGCCACGGACATTATAAAGGACTCTTCACATCCTGGTCACCACCTGTTTGACCAACTGCCCTCTGGCAGGCGTTACAGGTTCCACAAAACATGGACAGCCAAATTCAAAGACAGCTTTTCCCCCAGTGGCATCAACTCCTTGATGTACGTATTTTATTTGTCATTCTAACCCAAGATGTTTTTCTATTTTTATTCTATTTTATTCACGCATGAACCTTGTGGAGAAGCACTCGTCATTTTGTTGTATGCACAATAATATAATGACATTAAATGCTTTTGATTTGATTTGATTTGACAAAGCACCCTGAGAGCATTTACATAGGTTTTAAAGTGTGTGTTTTGTGTCAATTATTTCGTGAGTCATTTTATTTGTGTTTTGTCATGGGAATGAGGCAAGGTACTAGACCCAATTGCAGGAGCCCGGGACGAGGGCATGATACTGACAGCAGTATTATTCTAGGCCTAAGTCGTACACAAGTAAGCAGTCCCAAAAAGGCGGAAGCACAAAAACTCGGGGATACAGGCAAGATCCAAAAACATGCAACGAGGTCCGATGACAATGAGACAAAGCTTAGAACCTTGAACAAGACGTAGCAAGACTATCATAGCACAGGCTCACTGTGACAAAGGGAAACACTACACAAAGCTTGCGAACTTACGCACGATAGTGGAGTATCCAATACGCAGTAACGCACCGAACTGGCAAATGTAGATGACACACTCAAGGCTAAAATGGCTGGTCTAAGTAGCGTCCAATGTGGCGCCGCTGTGAGGCGGCACCACCGAGGGCAGTGGCTTGGCCATGCCCCCTGACAGTTTTATAATTTGCTAGTTATGCTATCCTGTTTGCTGTGGTGTGATAATTTTAGTTTCAATGTGACACTGTGTGTACAAAATAGTCAGTAATTGCCTACCGCTTACACCCAGTGCTGGATAAAGTTGAAGAAAATGGATGGAGGGACGTTGACATTTATTGCTCTCATAATATTTTGGCCTCAAACAGCTTTCGATCTTTGGTTTCATTCTCAAATACGATGGTATCCTTTTTTTTTAATCAATGAAGGTTTGAACTTTGAGAGGGTTTAGAGAGACCATGTAAGAACATGTTAATGCCTGTCCGAGAAGTGTTTTTATGAAGTGTGTTAGGGGTTTAAAAGTATTAAAACATACAGTGAATAAAATGAGTATTTTAACACTGCTGTTTTGCAAGTACTCCCACTTCAAATCATGGAGCGGTCTGAAATTTTCATCATAGGTGCATATCCACTGTGAGAGAGATAATCTAAAAAGAAAAATCCAGAAATCACAATGATTTTTTTTTTTATGATTTATTTGTGTGATACAGCTGCAAATAAGTATTTGAACACCTGTTTTTCCAGGTATGATTCTGATGCAAAAAGACCTGTTAGTCCGCCTTTAAAAGTCCACCTCCACTCTATGTATTATCCTGAATCAGATGCACTTGTGTGAGGTCGTTAGGTGCATAAAGACACCCGTCCACCCCATACAATCAGTAAGACTCAAACTTGTAACATGGCCAAGACCAAAGAGCTGTCCAAAGACACCAGAGACAGAATTGTACAACTCCACATGGCTGGAAAGGGCTATGGTGAAATTGCCAACCACTTGGTGAAAAAAAGGTCCACTGTTGGAGCACTCATTAGAAAATGGAAGAAGCTAAACAATGACGGTCAATCTCAATCGGTGTGGAGCCCCATGCAAGATATCACCTCGTGGGGTCTCAATGATCCTTAGAAAGGTGAGGTATCAGCCCAGGACTATACAATAGGACTTCATCAATGACCTGAAAAGAGCCTGAACCACCGTTTCCAAGGTGACTGTTGGGAATACACTAAGACGTAGTGGTGTGAAATCATACATGGCACGGAAGGTTCCCCTGCTTAATCCAGCACATCAAGGCCCGTTTTAAGTTTGCCCAAACCACACAGCCAGGAAAAACAAGGTGTGGCTCCGTAAGACTCATCAAAGTTTTGGCGTGGCCTAGCCAATCTCCAGACCCAAACCCAATGGAAAATCTTTAGAGGGATCTGAAACGCCATGTTTCTCAGTGACAGCCCAGAAATCTGTCTGATCTAGAGAAGATCTGTGTGGAGGAGTGGGCCAAAATCCTTCCTGCAGTGTGTGCAAACCTGGTGAACAACTACAGGAAACGTTTGACCTCTGTAATTGCAAAGAAAGGCTACAGTACCAAATATTAACATTGGTTGTGTCAGGTGTTCAAATAATTATTTGCAGCTGTATTACACAAATCGTTAAAAAAAAATCACACATTGTGATTTCTGGATTTTTCTTTTTAAATGATCTCTCTCACAGTGGACATGCACCCAACCCAAGCCGGAATAAATGGAGAGGGTTGCATCAGGAAGGGATCCAGCATAAAACTGTTCCAAACAAATATGAGCGTTCATCTAAAGAATACCATACCAGATCAGTTATGGCCCGGGTTAACAACGCCTGCCCCCGGCACCGTTGCCATGCAGGGCGCTGGTGGAAATTCACCTACTGTGGGTCGAAGACAAAGAAGAGGAGGAAACCGGATTTGTCGGCAGTAGAAGAAGAGGAATGCACAGACCCTACAACTGAGTGTAGGGACTTTGAATGTTGGGACAATGGCAGGAAAAGCTCAGGACTTGGTTGATATGATGACTAGGAG
The DNA here is from genome assembly GCF_019802595.1 of Syngnathoides biaculeatus. Taxonomy (NCBI): domain Eukaryota; kingdom Metazoa; phylum Chordata; class Actinopteri; order Syngnathiformes; family Syngnathidae; genus Syngnathoides; species Syngnathoides biaculeatus. Next base: position 1,259,850 of record NC_084653.1, read on the forward strand.
ACAGGTTGATATATTGTGCATCCAAGAGAGCAGGTGGAAATGTAGTAAGGCTAGAAGTTTAGGAGTAGGGTTTAAAATATTTTACCATGGAGCTGACGGGAAGAGAAATGGAGTAGAGGTTATTTTTAAGGAAGAGCTGGCTAAGAATGTCAAGGAGGTGAAAAGAGTATCAGATCAAGTGATGAGGCTCAAATTTTAAATTGAGGGTATTATGTATAATGTGATTAGCAGCTATGATGCCCAACAGGTAGGATGTGACCTCGAGTTGAAAAAGAAATTCTTGAATGAAATAGTTCTGAGCATCACAGACAGAGAGAGAGTTGTGATTGGTGCAGATTGTAATGGACATGTTGGTGAAGGAAACACGGGCAATGAAGAAGTGATGGGTAAGTACGGCATCCAGGAAAGGAACTTTGAGGGACTGGTAGTGGTGGACTTTGCAAATAGGATGGAAATGGCAGTAGTGAACACATATTACGAAGAGACAGGAACACAGAGTGACCTACAAGCACGGAGGTAGAAGCACGCGTGTGGATGATATTTTGTGCAGACGTTGTAATCTGAAGGAGGTTACTGACTGTAAGGTAGTGGTAGGGGAGAGTGTAGCTCGACAGCATAGGATGGTGGTGTGTTGGATGACTCTGGTGGGTGGGTAGGAAAATTAAGAAGACAGAGAGAGCAGAGAACCATGTGGTGGAAGTTGAGAAAGGAATAAAGTTGTGTGGCCTTTCAGAAAGAGGTGAGACAGGCTTTCGATGAACTGTGGGAATTATAGAGCAATAAAGTTGATGAGCCACCCAATGAAGTTATGGGAAAGAGTAGTGGAAGCTAGACTGAGGACAGAAGTAAGTATATGCGAGCAACAGTATGGTTACATGCCTAGAAATAGTACCACAGATGCATTATTTGCCTTGAGGATGCCAGTGGAAAAGTAAAGAGAAGGTCAGAAGGAGCTACATTGTGTCTTTGTGGATCTAGAGAAAGCCTATGACAGAGTACCAACAGAGGAACTGTGGTACTGCATGCGCAAGTCTGGTGTGGCGGAGAAATATGTTAGAATAGTACAGGACATGTATGATGGCAGCAGAACAATGGTGAGGTTAGGTGTGAAATTTAAGTGGGCGGCAATATTGAGCATTGGGAAGTCTCAGGTCTGAACGGGGGGAATGGTAGCTGAGGGCAGCAGAACAGTGATGAGATGTGCCGTAGGTCTCACAAAAGAATTTAAGGTGGAGGTGGGACTGCATCTGGGATTCACTCTGAGCCCCTTCCTGTTTGCCGCGGTAATGGATATGCTAACAGATGAGGTTAGACTGGAATCCCCTCTGACCATGATGTTTGCAGATGATATTGTGATCTGCAGTGAAAGCAAGGAGCTGGTAGAGGAACAATTAGAAAGATGCAGGCACGCACTGGAAAAGAGAGTAATGAAGATTAGCCCAACTAAAACAGAATATATGTGTAAATGAGTGGTTAAGGGGGAAGAGTGAGGCTCCAGAGAGAAGAGACGACTTCAAATACTTGGGCTCAACAATCCAGAGCAATGGTGAGTTTGGTAAGGAAGTGAAGAAATGAGTCCAAGCTGGTTGGAACAGCTGGCGGAAGGTGTCTGGTGTGTTATGTGACAGAAGAGTCTCTGTTAGGATGAAGGGTAAAGTTTATAAAACAGTAGTAAGGCCGGCCATGATTTACGGATTAGAAACAGTGGCTCTGAAAAGACAACTGGAAGAAGAACTGGAGGTGGCAGAAATTAAGATGTTGAGGTTCTCGCTAGAATTGAGCAGGTTGGATAGGATTAGAAATGGGCTCATTAGAGGGACAGCCAAAGTTGGATGTTTTGGAGGCAAGGTTTGAGAGCGCAGACTTCGATGGTTTGGGCATGTCCAGAGGCCAGATTCAGTATATTGGTAGAAGGGTGCTGAGGATGGAGCTGCCAGGCAAAAGAGTGAGAGGAACACCAAAGAGGTTGATGGATGTTGTCAGGGAAAACATGAGGGCAGTTAGGGTCAGGGTTAGTATTAGGAAGATGCATGATATAGGCTTCGATGGAAAAAGATGACACGTTGTGGCGACCCCAAACAGGACAAGCAGAAAGGGGAAAAAAAGACGATTCTTTATCCTTTCTGAAAAAATATTAATACTGCACCATCTTACTGGTCACAGTAGTCATAGAAGGCCATTCTTTTTGTACTACAACCCCAAGTGACTACATGACTTTATTATACTGTCTCCTGTTGGCCAATGTGGTCACACCAAAAATCACAATAAAATGAAATTAAATACAGCATTAAATTGTGATACACAAATTGTTTAATTATGTCAATCTATTTTTGCGTAGTACTACATTAGAGTGCAATTAACAAACAAAATGTTTTTTTTGGGGGGGGTTGAAAGGTGACACTGGAACTGATTAGAGTTTCTATTCATTTCAATTGGGAAAGAGGATTTGATTGAACAAATTAAACTTGTATCTCAATGCACCACTGTCCTTTCAATCATTTGCTCAAAAGTATTCTATTATTCTTAACTGAATTGTTCATTGTCAAATGTTACAATGGCCTTGTTTTCTTTTCCTCTTCAGCTATAATTGGTGCACCCAATGTGTGGCTCTTTTCTCATGGAGCTACAATTGAAATTGCAATTAAAGATCCGGAATTTGCAATGTCAGACTTCAGGAGCATCTATAGTACTGCCACCTACAACATCACCTTCTGGAAAGATGGCCAGAATAAGAAGGTGAGCTCTGTTGATTTTGCATTGAGCCCTTGTTTCAACCCCCCATGAAATCAACTTCATGGAAGATAGGCTCCAGCAACTCCGCAACCCAAGTGAGGAAAAGCACTCTCGAAAATGTGTGGATGGACCAGACTAAACATGTTATGTGTGTGTGTATTTTTATTCTCTGTTCTCTTTATTTTCCCATTATGCTTTTAAGTGTTATAATGCGGGTCATTGTGACTCTGTTTCCTTTCATACTTTTAAGTCCTTATGATGTGACGCGGTTTCCTCTAATACTCTTAGGGTCCGTGTGACGCGAACTCTTTGTGTCCTTTATGACGCGGAAGTCTGAAATGTTTCAAGGATTTCCTATACACAGACAAGAGACGGAAAACGGGGCTTCTTCTAACGACTTCGCTGCTCTGGGAAACTATGCTACTTGGAACACTAACCACACGGACGCCTGCTGCCTTTCGTTTTTGGACCGGCTGGAACTGTTGCTAACTTGGAATACCCGCTGGGACGAACATTTGCTTGTTTGGGAACACTTGTTCAACATTGTTGACTATTCACCATTGTGGCTCAACTACTCTGTTCTTAAACGCCTATTTTGTGTTAGCTATTCTGTCGTGTTTGTGTTGTTGATGTGTGTGAGATTGTCGCATTTTGCTGGTTTGAACAAAGGAGACGTTAGTCTAAATTCATACTTAACAAACAGTATAAGAAAGCTGTGGCTCATTAAATTATTTGAATATCTGTGTATACATGTATCTACTTACCCATCCAAGATAGTGTAATGTTCAAATATTGTTTAATGCCACCTTATATACAGTGTAAGCAACCACACCACCACCAAATGACCTGTCCTCGGTTCTGAGCCAGAAATAGTGTCCAATGTTAATTTGCATGGATTCATATGTGTACATCCATCCATCCATTTTCCTTGCCGCTTATCCTCACAAGGGTCGCGGGAAGTGCTCGAGCCTATCCCAGCTGTCAACGGGCAGGAGGCGGGGTACGCCCTGAGCTGGTTGCCAGCCAATCGCAGGGCACATCAAGACAAACAGACGCACTCCCAATCACACGTAGGGGCAATTTGGAGTGTCGAATTAATGTTGCATGTTTTTTGGGATGTGTGAGGAAACCTGAGTGCCTGGAGAAAACCCACACAGGCACGGGAAGAACATGCAAACTCCACACAGGCGGGGCTGGATCGAACCCGGGTCCTCAGAACTGTGAGGCCAACGCTTTACCAGCTGATCCACCATGCTGCCCTCATCTGTGTACACTGAAAGCAAAAAAAAAACAAACAGATTTGTAAGAAAGCTGTAAAAAAAACAACTTTTTATCAAGGAAAAATATATTTTTCTTAAAGGGCTACTGACATGAAATGGATAATATTTAGTATGTTATTAATGAAAAAACGGCAGCCAATATGGGCCCATGCGTTTTTTCACCAGAAAACATGATTTTGATGTGTACAGCTTTTTGTAACTCCCGCCATGAAAATCCTCTCAAGGGATTTGTTTTCAAGAAGAAGCAGGAAGTGACGTAAAGTATAGACCCGCCCTCAAGTGGACTCGTTTGTTTCTATTAGTTTTACCTCCAGGAAGGTAGCTCGTTGTTCCTTCGTGTTAGCCAAAATGCCAGCTTGTTGCATTGCTGGACATTGCTTGAACACTCGGGAGGATGGATTTACCCTTCATAAGTTTGCAAGAGACCAGGTTCGTCGTGAAAAAATGGATTACACGGGTCCAGAGGACGATAGCTTCGTGGGTTCCAAATAACAGATAGGTGTGTATACAGCTACTAAAAAAAATTATAGTTTGGGGCGGACCACGTAATCGGTCTCTCATAACGTAACAAAAGATTCGCGTACGAAATATGTCGATGTGCGCATCGGACGACGTCTGGCTGCTGTGTCACTTTGCCAGCGAAGGCTGCGCTTTGGGCTCGCGGACGGCGGCAGCTCTGAAGAACCCAGTAAGAATGTCTCGCTCAGCCGCGTGCGCGCAGTAAAGCGTCCCGGCTCGACGGTGTTGTTCATCGCATACTGCGGCGGCTATGAACAACCCCGTAAAGCTCCATTATAAGCCACCACGGCGCAGAAAATGAGCCACACCAACTGAGGCGCCGCGTTCGGCGGTCATGGGTTCTGTGAAGGCTGCGCGTCGGGCTAGGCGGGCGGCGGTGGCTCTGAAGAACCCAGCCGAGAAGGCCTCAATCAGCCGCGTCCGCGCAGTAAAGCGCCCCGGCTCGACGGTGTTGTTCATCGCGTACTGCAAAGGAGCACGGCTCGGCTCCGTCATAAGCCACACCGGCCGGCTGCGATGAGCCGCGATGGTTCATCTCCGCCGCGGAAGTGGATCGGACGGGGATGAGGTTTGGCCGTGATTGCATATCATCTGAATGTAGCTCGAAACAATAGTGTAATATTGCCCCGGTAACTTCACTCGGTTGTGTGGTGTTCTCTTTTTGAAAAGAGCTTCCGTGTCAGAAGGGGCGTATTCGTCTCCCATAGTGAGGGTGCACCGCGTGTTTTCATTGGCGAATGTCCGGGTGACGTCACGGACAAAAGATGCAGCCAATATGGCGACCACTTGGATATCGTAGAATGACACTTCTGCAACTTTACGCATGGATGACGCGTTCTCCACTCACAATTAATTTTTTGTATAGACATTGGAGTGAATAATGTTATATGTATTTTTCATTACAATATCCATTTTAGAATGTTTATAGGGATGACACTTGGGCTTTAATGAGAAATTAAGAGCTAATTTTGCTGATAACAAGCAACACTCATGGGTTACGCAGTGGTTTGCTTAAAATCCAGAATAGAAGAGTGTTTTTTTTTTTACTGTTTTTTTTTTTAAGATTACACCTCTTCTCAGTTTGAAAAATTAGGGAGCAACACCCTTTAAAGTTTGAATTCAGCTGTTTTTTTTGCACCACACAAACAACTAAATTTGAATGGCTGTTGAATTACAATTCCATCACTTATAAAGACATGAAAAAAAATCTTGTTTGATCTGTGAAAAGGTGCCCACCTCCTGGTTTCTGTTTTTTTTTTTTTTTTGCATACTTATCATACAAGTTTAATATCATTTAAAAAATGTCACTCACAGATAACCCAATAAAATGTAGTTTTCAAATGTACAATGTATTAAGGTCCAAAATAAATTAAAACCTTTTTCACCCTCTGTGAAACACATCTGCACCCCCCTGTTAAATCACAGTCACTGTGACTAACCACAAATTTGGGAACATGATTTCAATTTCACAAGCCACACCAAACCAACCCAAACTTGTCAATCAAGAAATTACTTGAATCCAATCTGTCAGAGAATGTGAAGTAGGCTACAAGGTCTCAAGAACCAATGCAAGATCCAAAGAAATTAAAGAAGAAATGAGAAAAATAGGGTTTGAAAACCATCAGTCTGGAAAAGGTTACAAAGACATTTCCAAGGCTTTGGGGCTCCAGTGAACCTCTGTCAGAGCAATTATCCACAAATGGAGAAAACTGGGAACATTGGCAAACCTTCCCAGAACGTGATGACCCACTAAAGTTACTCCAAGAGTGCACCAAAAACTCATGCAAGATAGAACCTCGTACAACATTTAAAAACGTGCAGGCCTCGCTGTGCTCAGTTAAAAGAAGACTTTGTCGAAACTAACCAGAATGGGAGCACACATTAAAAGTTAGTAGATGAGGGTTCAGTGTTTCTTTTAATGCCAAAGTTATCCACAGATTTCACCAAGAAATATCTCTAAATTGGAAAAGTATTATCAAAACTCCTCTCCCGGTCAGACATTCCAATGAGCCTGGCTGGAAAACTGACAGCCAGTCAGTGTTTGCCATGCCTGTTCTGACCCCCCATTGCTTGTGGATACGTTTCACCAAACGGAGAACATCCACTATCAGCATTTTGTGGCCGATTTTTGTGAAAACTAATTACAAACAAACAAAACAAAAATAGCATGATGTACAATGTTCAAGCCTGTGTGCTTGAGCCAGAATACACACGTCCAACACATGACATGTTATAGAGGGAGCGTGGCCCTAACGACGAACAAGAACAGTCCTATTATATGGCCCGTGGAGATTTGATGCTTTTCAGAGGAGTTGGTTTCGATGTAGAGATTATACAGAAAGCGTGGCCAGAATTTTTTCCCCCTCAAATTGTACTTTTCAAGCAGGCAGCCTCTCGCGAACCACCGGCGGTTGGGGGTGGGGCGGGTGGTGGGGCGGGGTGGGGGGTTGTACGCGCGGATCGCCGTAAATAGTAACCAGGAAGTATTGTGTGCTCAGAGCCAGCAAAGCGAGTGTCACAGCGAGTCGATGCTCTGTGCTATTACTACTCACGCCATTGAGCAAACAAAACAAGAATAGCAATGTACAATGTTCAAGCGTTTAAGCCAGAATGCACACAGGCGGAAGTCGATGTGTCGGGAGGAGCGGGGTGTTGACGACGAACAATAAGCGTCCCATTATATGGACCGGAGATTTGATGCTTTTGTGAGGAGTTGGATTAATGTAGATTATACAGCAGGCGTGGCCAGACTTTTTTTTTCCTTCCCCAAATTGTACTTTTCAAGCACTCCGTTTCTCGCGTTCGACCAGCGGCGGGGATGGGGAGGGGTTTGCATGCGTGCATCGCCATAAATAGTAACCGGGAAGTGTTGTGTGCTTACATGTATATGGCCATCCATCCATTTTCTTAGCTGCACGATAGTCGCAGGAATGCTGGAACCAGCTGTCAACGGGCAGGAGACACGTTTACACACACTCAGACACGGGGAGAACATGTAAACTCCACACACGGAAGTCCGGGATTGAACAGCTGCGCCACCCTTATATCGTATGTTGTTGCTTATACAGTATTAGCACGAGAGGCTATAACTCAGCAGCTAATAACCAGTAATGATTAGATGCGTGCAAATTTCCCCTGCTGGTGAACAAGCCTCAACTGTGACAGCCACAGCTGTATCCTGTCAGGCTAACCCCACTGGAAGTTAAAGAAGGAGAAATTTGGGTGCGTTTTCTCTGTTTTCTTGCACAACATGTCGGCATCTTGGTTTAGCTCGAAAGAATGGTTTGTAATGCTAAGCACCGGAGACGTCTGGGGCGGAATCAAGGATGTTTCTTCTGCGTTTGGCTCTGAAAGCTGGCACACATTCAGATTTTGCTTCGATTTAAAAAATGTTCTTTATTTTCAATTTTTTTTTTCAATTAATGTCCAAAATATATGTAATAATAATATTACTTCACATTGGAGGGTTTATTGTACATATGAAATTTGGGGAGAGTCTTCCTTTAAGGTAGTGTTCATGACTCTACCATAAGAAAGACACTGGCCAAAATGGCATCCATGGGAGAGTTTTCAAGCGAAAACCCCTGCTGTCAGCAAATAATACAAAGGCTCATCTCATATTTGCTAACCCTCTTGAAGATCCTCAAAACTTCTGGAGAAACATCCTGTGGACTGACGAGTCAAAAATGGAACGTTGTGGAAGTTGTTCAGCTTGTGACATCTGGGGTAAAAATGGCACAGTTTTTGATAAAAAGAACATTATGCCAACAGTCAAGGAAGGTGGCTCGTGTGGGGAAATGAGCGAAAGATTTGTTTCACATTTGTCTGGAAATTAAATTAATCTTGGATTTTGAAGGCTCTCACATTTGTGTACCTGATGCCCACATACTCATCTTTCCCGTGTAGCTTCACGTTCAGCTCATTCATATGTGAAAATATGTCCACAGCATCCCCAAAATCATACGTCACTCAGCATGGAAAATTCATTGGATTTCCCCATTAACTCTAAAAACGAGCTTATCTCCTCTTGGAGCTCTCACCCTCATTGAAATACAGTGGAGAAAATGAGTATTTGAACAACCCGCTATATTGCAAGTTCTTCCACTTAGAAATCATGGAGGGGTCTGAAATTTTCATCGTGGGTGCATGTCCACTGTGAGAGAGATAATCTAAAAAGAAAAATCCAGAAATCACAATGTATGATTTTTTTATTGATGATTTTTTTTGTGTGATACAGCTGCAAATACGTATTTGAACAACTGAGAAAACCAATATTAATATTTGGTACAGTAGGCTTTGTTTGCAATTACTGAGGTCAAATGTTCCCTGTTGTTTTTCACTAGATTTGAAAACACTGCAGGAGGAATTTTGGCCACTCCTCCACACAGATCATCTCAAGATCAGACAGGTTTCTGGGCTGTCGCTGAGTTTCAGCTCCCTCCAAAGATATTCTATTGGGTTTAGGTCTGTAGACTGGTTAGGCCACGCCAGAACCTTGATATGCTTCTTACGGAGCCACTCCTTGGTTTTCCTGGCTGTGTGCTTCGGGTCATTGTCATGTTGAAAGACTCAGCCACGACCCATCTTCAATGCTCTGACTGAGGGAAAGACGTTGTTCTCCAAAATCTCACAATACGTGGTTGTGGTCATCCTCTCCTTAATACAGTGCAGTCATACTGTCCCATATGCAGAAAAACACCCCAAAGCATGATGCTTCCACCACCATGCTTCACAGTCGGATGATGTTCTTGGGATGGAACTCATCATTCATCTTCCTCCAAACACGGTGAGTGGGATTATGACCAAAAAGTTCCATTTTGGTCTCATCTGACCACAAAAACTTTCTCCCATGACTCCTCCTCATCCAAATGGTCATTGGCAAACTTAAGACGGGCCTTGACATGTGCTGGTTTAACCAGGGGAACCTTTCGTATCAAGCATGATTTCAAACCATGACGTCTGGTGGTCCCAGTTCTTTTCAGGTCATTGACCAAGTCCTGTTGTGTAGTCCTAGGCTGATTCCTCACCTTTCTATCTTGCAAATGGGCTCAACTCTGATTGAGATTGACGTCGTGTTTAGCTTCTTCCATTTTCTAATGATTGCTCCAACAGTGGACCATTTTTCACCAAGCTGCTTGGCAATTTCTCCAGCTGTATGCAGTTGTACAGTTTTATCTTTGGTGTCTTTGGACAGCACTTTGGTCTTGGCAATGTTACAAGTTTGAGTCTTACTGATTGTATGGGGTGAACAGGTGTCTTTATGCAGCTTACGACCTCACACAGTTACATCTGATTCAGGATAATACATGGAGTGGAGGTGGACTTTTAAAGGCAGACGAACAGGTCTTTTAGGGTCAGAATTGTAGCTGAAAGACAGGTGTTGAAATACTTATTTCCAGCTGTATCACACAAATAAATATTTGACCTCTGTAATTGCAAACAAGGCTACTGCACCAAATATTAACATTGGTTTTCTCAGTTGTTCAAATACTTATTTGCAGCTGTATCACACAAAAAAAAATCATCGTTAAAAAAATCATACATTTTGATATCTGGATTTTTCTTTTTAGATTATCTCTCTCATAGTGGCCATGCACCTACGATGAAAATTTCTGACCCCACCATGATTTCTAAGTGGAAGAACTTGCAACATAGCAGGGTGTTCAAATATGTATTTTCTTTACTGTACTCTGCTCTGTACAGTCGCCGCCCTGTCTTGCATTGACTGTTTGCTAGCATAAATTGCATGCTTTGTTGCAAAGTGATGACAGCTTCTTGGCATATGAGACAAACAGCCGTTGATCTTTCGTTGTCCACTCTTTATGAAAGAATCGTCACTCACTGTCCACTTTTCATTTCTATGGTCTGCTGATTTTTACAGAAAGGATCAAAGGGCAACAGGAAAATGAGAGCGAAATAAAGAGTACACTACACTCCAACTCCTTGATTAGGGAAACGCTGGCATTGCAGGGACAAAATTAAACAAATTATTGATGAATTTTTTTTTTTTAAGTGGATAAGTGCGGCGGGCTGTCTTGAAAAGCCTCATGGACCGTATACAGCCCGCGGGGCGTAGTTTGCCCATGTCTGCCTTCAACGGACAGTTCATGCCAGAAAAACTGGGGAGTTGAAACAATTCTGCACCGAAGAGTTGGAATTCCTCAAGAGCGATGTTTCAGACTCATCACCAATTTTCGCAAACACTTGATTTTATGTTATTGCTGCCAAGAGTAGACCAACCAGTTATTCGGTTCAGTGGGCAATTGCTTTTTCACAGAGGGTCAGAAAGGTTTGGATTTTTTTCATGCTTTAATAAACAATTAAACAATTTAAAAACTACATTTTGTATTTCTTTGGGTTGTCTGTGAGTCTGTTCATGTAAGACTAATAAGTACCCAGGATACATAATTTCTACGTTAAGAGATGAACTGTATGGGACTAGTGTTACATAAGATAAACATTGCAGATCAGGGGTCTCAAACTGCCGGCCCGCAGGACATTTCCAATTCGCGAGACGGTATTTTGTGGCCCCCACCTTGAAATATGAATGTTTGTTAGTGTGGCCCTTGAGTTTTATATGAATGTAAGTTTAACGCAGAGCTGAAAAAACAACCAATCACGGTGGGGTATATGGATTTCGGGGGTGTTACATTAACCCAGCTTGATGTGAGCTGAGAAACATTTTTCTATGAGTGAAAGTTACAGCAGGGTTGGCGCTGATTTTTCTTTGGGTAGTTTGAACACAACCTGTTTACACCAGTGTCATTGTTTCTTATTTTGTTTAAAAAAAATTTTGGATTTTTTTTTCTAATTTCTAATTCCAATTACGTACAGGTGTGTCCAGGCTGTGGCCCAGTCTGCCACCAGAGGCCCCAAGATAAATTTATTTTGCCTCCCCTGCCCCTCTTTGTTGTTTATTATTCTTAATATTTATTGTCTGTTCATACACAGACAGCCTGAGCTGAGCAAAGATTGCGGCAGATTCTCCAGATTCCTACAGTGGAGAAAATAAGTATTTGAACACATTACACGTTATATTGCAAGTTCTCCCACTTAGAAATCATCGAGGGGTCTGAAATTTTCATCGTAGGTGCATGTCCACTGTGAGAGAGATCATCTAAAAAGAAAAATCCAGAAATCACAATGTCTGATTTTTTTTGACAATTGTGTGATACAGCTGCAAATAAGTATTTGAACACCTCAGAAAACCGATATTAATATTTGGTACAGTAGCCTTTATTTGCAATTGCAGAGGTCAAATGTTTCCTGTAGTTGTTCACCAGGTTTGCACATGCTGCAGGAGGGATTTTGGCCCACTCCTTCACACAGATCTTCTCTAGATCAGACAGGTTTCTGGGCTGTCACTGAGAAACACGGAGTTTCAGCTCCCTCCAAAGATTTTCTATTGGGTTTAGGTCTGGAGACTGGCTAGGACACGCCAGAACCTTGATATGCTTCTTACGGAGCCACTCCTTGGTTTGTGTGCTTCGGGTCATTGTCATGTTGAAAAACCCACCCACAACCCATCTTCAATGCTCTGACTGAGGGAAAGAGGTTGTTCCCCAAAATCTCACAATACATGGCCATGGTCATCCTCTCCTTAATACAGTGCAGTCGTCTGGTCCCATGTACAGAAAAGCACGCCCAAAGCATCATGCTACCACCCCCATGCTTCACAGTAGGGATGGTGTTGTTGGGATGGAACTCATCATCACTCATCTCTTCCTCCAAACAGTTAATGAAATTATGACCAAAAAGTTCCATTTTGGTCTCGTCTGACCACAAAATGTTCTCCCATGACTCCTCTGTATCATCCAAATGGTCATTGGCAAACTTAAGAAGGCCTTGACATTTGCTGGTTGAAGCAGGGGAACCTTCCGTGCCATGCATGATTTCAAACCATGACGTCTTCGTGTATTACCAACAGTCACCTTAGAAACGGTGGTCCCAGCTCTTTTCAGGTCTTTGACCAAGTCCTGTCGTGGAGTCCTGGGCTGATTCCTCACCCTTCTAAGAATCATTGAGACCCCAAGAGGTGATATCTTGAATGGGACTCCACTCCGATTGATATTGACCGTCATATTTAGCTTCTTCCATTTTCTAATGATTGCTCCAACAGTGGACCTTTTTTCCCCAAGCTGCTTGTCTATTTCATCATAGCCCTTTCCAGCCGTGTGGATTTGTACAATTTTGTCTCTGGTGTCTTTGGACAGTTCTTTGGTCTTGGCCATGTTACAAGTTTGAGTCTGGGATGGGCAGGTGTCTCTATGCAGCTAACAACCTCACATAGGTGCATATGATTCGGGATAATACATGGAGTGGAGGTGGACTTTTAAAGGTGGACTAACTGGTCTTTGAGGGTCAGAATTGTAGCCGATAGACAGGTGTTCAAATACTTGTTTGCAACTGTATCACACAAATCATTAAAAAAATCATACATTGTGATTTCTGGATTTTTCTTTTTAGATTACATCTCTCACAGTGGACATGCACCTACGATGAAAATTTCAGACCCCTCAATGATTTCTAAGTTGGAGAACTTGCAATATAGGGTGTTGAAAAACTTATTTTCTTCACTGAATATAAGGTGGAGGATAACTGAATGGTTAATTGATTATGTTCAATTGTTATAACCCTGTAGCGAGGCTTGGGCAATTAGAATTTGAGCCATTCCGGTCCCGATTCTGACTCTTAATTTCAATTCCAGGTCCTAACTATTCTCAATTCCGACCTGCTGAGTCTAAACAGTTTGCAAGGTTTAAATGAAAGGTGTCCAAATTATAAACATCAATTTACCGAGAAGCATGCATTTTGAACTAAAATGAATGCTCTTTATAAACCAGTGTCAATATCAATATCGTGAACTTACATGCAATGTGTGTGACAACCCAATCGACTTATTTATAGTTGTTTCAGGTAGATGTCAAATAAAAAATGTTTTTGCGACATTTGTCACAGGACGGAAAAACAAACAACCAGTCGCACTCAAAATCACTCGCAATCACACCGGCAATTTAGGGTCTCCAATTAATGCATGTTTTGGGAATGTGGGAGGAAACTGGACTGCCCAGAGAAAACGCACACAGGTGTGGTACATGGTGTTTGGGGATTAATAACATGTACAGTTATTAACATTATTATTTTTGGCCCACCCAATACATAACACACGCAACATTTTTTAAAAATACTTTACCACTCAAATTCAACTCTTGTGTAACTGGACATTGATAACAATTGGTCCGTTTAAGTGTGTTTAAGTGTGCGGAAGGCGCTGTGTTGCAGCCGCCGGCCGATGCTGCTCAGCTCATTCATAGAAGAAGCTGCAGTACATTGAAAAGTATAACGTGTGAGAATTGTTAGCGGATGCTATATATATGCTGTGAGCTTGATGTTTATTCTGTGCTGTTTACAGGTAAAATACACGGGAGTGGGGGGGAGTTGTTGCTGCGTTTGAGATGCATTGCTGTTGAACTGGTATAGCATTTATAAGTTTTGACACATTAATTGAACATGATAAAGCCCGTGCTAAAAATAACTATGGGACAGGAAGAGAGTGTGCATTTTCCTGTTGCTTCACAATAAGAGGGACAGATCGTCAGGAGTGTTTGAGTGATTTTTATGTGTAATCCGGCTGTATTATTTTCGATGTTTAACTTGTCATATTTGATTTCTGTATGTTCTTGAACACTGGAATTAGGATAGAACTCACTTATTTAAAATGTTGTTTTGGAGAGTTTTGTTCAATAGATTTGTTCGGTTACATGCTGTGTGATTCAGATTCGCAGAAGAAGCTGTAGTACAAGGAAATGTATCCCACGTGAGAACTGTTCACGGGTGCTATTTGTGTGATGTGAGCTAAATGTGTATTCTGTGCTGTTTATAGAAATAAAAAAAAACAACTTTAATATGCTACACAAAGAATTTGGTGACTCCAGTCTTTAAAGTGTAACATATTTTGGTGAGCCAGCCAGGAGGTGGCGTCTGTGGACTTCAAACCCATCAACTCGCCTTCTTTCACCCAAGAGATGAACCTTCATCAAACCTAATAGAAATGGAGGACATTCATCTTCTGGGACACCAAGTAAGTGCAGCCCTATGGCAGCTAAAGGAGGAAACTCTACTGGATGCCTGAAGGTCCTTGAAGTTTGATGGCCTGGACAAGCGAGAGCCCGGCAGGGTGCCACGCAGGTTGCTTATAAGGAAAGCAGAAGAGGTACTGGATGGTATAGAGACGGATCGTGCTGATTTCAAGGTTAAAGACGCTTTGAATAATGTCCTGATCGAAATGGAAAAATAAGACAAAAGACATTGGAACACTGCCGAAAGAAGGCTGGAAAGTGAATCTTGACCACACCACGCAGTGCCATCTGTGAAGACACGTACATGCGAGAAACACTCATCACTGCGCCACCCTCTGGCAAAGAGTCCAGAATCTTCACTAAGGGGCCCATCACACATACTGCGTGAAGTTACACTGAGGAGAGGGTTTAAAATATGCGGACAAATAGGGGAAAGTGGACAGAAGGATAAATTGTCCTACCTCAGTTTAGTCAGACAGATTGACATGGGGACAGTCAAGGGGCACGCAGAGTCTGAGATAATTGAAGCTGTGATCAGGGCTGTGAGTACAGGACTGCCATTAAGAGACGTGTTGGAGATAAAGCGTGGGTTGACACTCACCTCACTACTCACCAACCTGAGAGGTCACTATAAGGTTGATAGCGCCACAGACCTTTAGTACTAACTTATTAACCTATCTCAAGACCCAAGAGAAGCGGCCCTGAACTTTGTGATTCGTGCAATTGAAATAAAAGAATTAAAAAAAGTTCTTATGGAAAGCTGAAAATGAAGATGCTGAGGAACATTACAGTCGAGCCATCATCCATCGAAGATTTCTCAGGTCCATTGAAAAAGGATTATTGAGTGACTCTGTAAAATGTAACATATTGCCCTACTTTAATGATGTTAGAATCACAGATGAGGAACTCATAGAGAAAGAGAATGAAGCTTCCAGGTTGGAAAATGAGCGACAAGAAAAGCGAAAGAGGTTCATTTCTGTTAGAGGACCTAAAGTGCAAGAGCTTTGCTCTGATGTTCAAGAGCATGTCTAAGCCCAAGGAGCCCAATCCAACAGTGACTGTCCAAGCAGTGAAAGGTAAAGACAGCAAAACTGAGCAGACCTTGAGCATGCAACAAATCACCACCAGGGCTTCCTGGATGAACAGAGCCGTCCATTAACATCCTTCGTCATGCCCTGGGGACTGTACGAATGGGTCCACATCCCCTTTGGTCTGAGCGCTGCACCCACTGAATTTCAAAGAAGCATGGAGCCCTGTTTAACTGGCCTGAAAGACACAGTCTGCCTCCCTTACCTTGATGATAACTTGGTGCGCAGTGGCAGTTTTGATGAACATCTGGAACATGTCTGTCTGGTTCTCATGCATTACAAGGAGCACGGTGTGAAATTGACACCAAAGAAAAAAAGTGAGGTTCCTGGGCAAGATGGTAATAGAAGAGGGCTACACCATGCACCCAGCAGAAATTTCACCGGTGATGGCCCTGAAAGACAGGACGTTTGCAACGGTAGGCGACCTGTGCCAGATGCTAGGTTTCCTGTCTTATTACCAAGCTTTTATTCCCCACCTTGCCTGCAAAGCCAAGCCACTGTATAACCTTCTTGCCCCACCCAAATCTGAACAACAAGACCCAGAACCACCATCAGAGAACCAAAAGAAACCAAGAAAGACAAAGAAAGGTCACTTACCCTCTCGCACACCAATTCAGTGGTCCGCAGAGCACCAGGAAGTGCTGAATCAGCTGATCGAGGCCATCACCAAACCCCCAATCCTGGGTTATCCTGACTTTGACCAGGCTTTTGCACTTCACTGTGATGCTTCACAGGATGGGTTGGATGCAGTGCAGTACCAACAACAGCAGGGTAAGATGAGAGTCATTGCATATGCCTCCCACAGCCTCAGCCAGTCAGAAAAAAGGTATTTTTCAGGGAAGCTGGAGTTTTTAGCTTTGAAGTGGGCGATTTGTGAACGGTTCCGCGACTACTTGTACCATGCCCAGTCATTAGTGGTTTATACAGATAATAAGCATTATCGTATGTACGTACAACTGCAAATCTCAATGCTGCTGGTCACAGGTGGGTGGCAGAGCTGGCAGACTACCAATTCACAATTCGTTATCGCCCAGGAAAGAACAACAACGATGCTGATGGACTGTCTCGGATGCTACTTGGTATCGAGGACTACATGAAGAGCTGTACAAGAGAGGTCAGTAGAGAGACTGTCGATGCATTCATTGTGAATGTGAAGGTTGAAAAAGGAAACCTGTGCAAGGGTGTTGGAGTTATCAAGAACTGTGCTTTGAACCTGATAAGAGACAGAAACAGCAGTATCAGTCAGCCTCTCACTCCGTCACAGATCCGTAAGGCTTAGGAAGAGGATGAAGCACTGGCACGAGTCATCTGGTACAAGAGTCAAAGACACAGACCAAGTAGAGCAGAAATAAAAGCAGAGAAGCCAGCAATTGCAACCCTGCTAAAACAGTGGCTCAAAATCAGCTTGGACAAAGACGGCATCCTGCGCCATAGGACCTTTCAATGAGAACAGCTAGTCGTCCCTAAGTCCTACCAACCATTGATCTTCAAAGAACTGCACCAAAATATAGGTCATTTGGGGGTCGAAAGGACTCTCGCCCAGATTCGAGAAAGGTTCTACTGGCCACAAATGCATCAAGGCGTAAAGCACTTCGTGACCAAAGTCTGCGAGTGTGTGAAGAAAAAAACATGTAGGCAGACCCGTGCACCTCTGACCCCAATCTTGACCACTTATCCATACGAGCTATTCTCTATTGATTTTCTCCATCTGGACAACTGCAAACATGGCTACGAATACATGTTAGTGGTTATGGATCACTCCACGAGGTTTGCACAGGCCTACGCCACAAAGAACAAATCAGCAAAGACGTTTCACTGATTTTGCTCTGAAGTTTGGCTTCCTCAGCAACCTGCACTACGACATGGGGGGAGAGTTTGAGAAAAGACTGATGGAAAGGCTTAAAGAACTCTCTGGCACCCAAGGCTCGCACACCACGCCGTATCACCCTCAGGGGAATGGACAGCTGGAGCGATTCAATCGGACTCTCCTCTCCATGTTGCACACCCTGGAGGAAGAGGAAAAGAAGGATTGAAAGGAGTCACTGTCCAAAGTGGTCCACGCATCCAACTGAGTCTCAAAGAACGAGACTACGGGCTACACCCCTTATTACCTCAGCTTTGGACGTTCACCTCGCCTGCCAATTAACGTCCTCTTTAGCATTGAACAAGACAACACTCATGGAAGTTACCGGGACTATGTGACTCAGTTGAAAGAGAAAATGCACGAGGTCTACCAAATTGCTGCGAAAAATGCAAATAAAGGAGCGGCCCGTGGAAAAGCCAACTATGACAAGAAAGTGTGTGGCCAAGACCTCCAACCAGGTGATAGTGTCCTTCTCCAAAATCTCACCCTGAGAGGAGGGACAGGAAAGATCCAGCCCTACTGGAAGGACCAAGTCTTCAGAGTGAAGGACAGAAAAGGCGAAGACAGTTCAGTCTACCAAATCAGCCCAGAAAATGGAGTTGGAAGGGAAAGGGTGGTCCACAGAAACCTACTACTGGCTTGGAACCATCTGCCTCTTGGGTTGCCTCTAACACACCCTCCACTGCAGCTGAGGAAGGTGCTGAGATCCACAGTGAAGAAGAGGGCATCACACCATGACCAGCAGCGTCAGACAGCAGCTCAGAGGATGACGACAACGACGGCGTCTATCAGTGGCATCGCCGCTCTGGTGGGAAAAAGCAACAGAGAGTGTTAGGTGACCAACATGAATCGGTCCCAGCAACATCTGCGGCACGTGAATGCAGTGAGTCAGGAGAGCAGTCACCCCAGTTTGTACGAGCACAGACACAGGCAGCCACCTCTAGTGTTGAGCTACGAGACTCTAGGACAGCCATCACTGATCTCAAGACAATGCCAATTAATGGAGCCTCAGTATAATGAGCAGACATGTTTATGGCGACCTTGGTGGGTTAATGATTAGAATGTCTGGAGACATTAAAACTTGTGGGGGAGAGTGTGGCACATGGTGTTTGGACATTAAGAACATGTACAGTTATAAACATTTTTTATTTTTGGCCCACCCAATACACAACACACACAACGTTTTTTAAAATACTTTACCCCTCAAATTCAACTCTTGTGTGAATGGACATCTATAACATTTGCTTTAAGTGTGTTCATTCTTATAGTAACAGCCATTCGCCAGCGGAGGGTGCTGTGTTGCAGCCGCCGGTCGACGCTGCCCAGCTCATTCGCAGAGAAGTTGCAGTACATTGAAATGTATCGTGTGTGAGAACTGTTAGCGGATGCTAATTATGGGCTGTGAGCTAAATGTGTATTCTGTGCTGTTTACAGATAAGATACACGGAAGTGGGTGGGTCGTTACTGCGTTTGAGATGCTTTGCTGTTGAACTTGTATAGCATTGCTAAGTTTTGACACATTAATTGAACATGATAAAGCCCGCGCTAAAAAGAACTATGGGAAAGGAAGAGAGTGTGCAACTTTCTGTTGCTTCACAATACGAGTGACAGATCGTCAGATGTGACTGATTTTTATGTGTAATCCGGCTGTATTATTTTCGATGTTTAATTTGTCATATTTGATTTCTGTACGTTCTTGAACATCGGAATTGGGATAGAACTCACTTATTTAAAATATTGTTTCGAAGAGTTTTGTTCAATACATTTGTTAGCTTACATGCTGTGTGATTCAGATTTGCAGAAGAAGCTGCAGTACATTGAAACGTATCGCATGTGAGAACTGTTAGCGGATGCTATTAATGTGCTGTGAGCTAAATGTGTTTACAAAAATAAAATAACTTTAATATGCTGCACAAAGAATTGGGTGACTCCAGTCTTTAAAGTGTAACACAGGCACAGGGAGAACATGCAAATTCCACTTAGGCGAGGACTGTATTTAAAACCATGTCCTGAGAACTGTGTAGCAGACTCTCTAGCCCAGGCTTGTCAAAAGGGCCGGATCCAGCCCTTTGAATGATTTAATCTGGGCCGGCATAAATTTAAGAGTATGTCAAAAAAAAGAAGCGAGTCTATTGCTCATTTCTATCAAAAGTTGTGATTTTTTTTAAATAATACAAACCAAATGCTCCCTCCAGCCGCTAGAGGGCCGTAAATTTTCAATTGTGGTAGATGAGAGCACCAATGTCACTTAAATGCAAGGAATGGATGCAGAATCTTGTGTTTATGGTTGGTATTGCACAACACTTGAATACAGTTAACACTACATTGCAGGGTCGTAACAGAGTTGTCACTCAATATTACAACAGCATAAGTGCGTTCAAGATAAAACTGTCACTGTTGGAGTCGCAGCTATCAAAACCTGACGATGCACATTTCTCTTGTCTCACAGCTGTGCGTACAAAGGCACCAGACCGTCCCGATGAGGTTTTGGATAAATATAAAGACAACATAATAGCTCTGCTGCGAGAGTTTGAGCAGAGCTTTCAAGTATTCAATGAAATTGAGAACAAATTTGGCTTGTTTTGCTCGCAATTTATAGCGACACCTTCTAATATGCCATCTGACGTTCAACTCGAGTTTATTGACTTGCAGTGGGATTCCGCGATGAAGGATGAATTTGCGTCCGTGGGATTAGATACGTTTTATCAATACCTCGTGGCAGGTTACCCCAAATTAACAGCCACGGCTGCAAAGGTGCTATCTATGTTTGCGACTAAGGCTGTCTATGTTTGGGATTACTTATCTTTGTGAACAGGTGTTCTCCGTCATGAACAATAATAAAACAAACCAGCGCTCAAGGTTAACAAATAAAGACTTGAATGATATTGTTAAATATGCTTCTACTCAGGATTTCACACCTAGTGTCGTTGCACTTGTGAAGGCAAAAATATGTCAAGTTTCAGGAGCCAGCAGCAGCAAGTAGACTGCAGAAGTGCAGTGTGAGAAAAAAAAGTGTGATGACACAAAATTTGTTTGTAGTCATGAATACAGATCATTAAAAATTAGATTAATCTGGTTTCATATTTATCCATTCATGGGCTGGGTGGCATTTTTTTGCCTTCTTGAGATAAAAGTCTTCTACCAGGCCACAATCAAGGAAATAACACTTCTTTTTCATTTAACGCATAAAACAAAGGGCAAAAAAGATGTACCCTCTCACGGGCAGTGTCCCAAAACTGGGACGGGTATGTTGTCAGTTCTGTGAATTGGTACATACTACAGATATGTTTATTAATTAATTCCTATTCTAGAATGACACTTACACATTAATAATACTGATGGATTAGCATTTTGCAGACAAAGTTGGTTGCATACTGACCTTTCTCCCTTTCTTCTCTTGGAAAACGCTCCATGTGTACTTGAGGCAGCCGTGACGGATCAGGAAGGAAAGGGAAATAACTCCGTGCTAACTTTGACCAATGAGTTATCCTCTCCTGATACCAAATTATGGCTTCAGATTAAAACACTTCAATATTTTGATATACTGAAGGAAATCATGATGTCCCAAAAATGGGTTTAAAGACAATTATTATTGCTCAGTATATTCTCAGCTTCAGTAGGCCCAGCCTAGTAGTTTGTTTGATGTTGTAGTTTGATGTAGTCTAATCTTATTGCCCATGCACTGCTATAACTTTATTTTATTTTATTTATTTTGTATTTGTTTTTTTATTTTTGTCAAAGCCATATGACAAGGCGAAAAAAAAATTTCATTGCTTTTTTAGTGTGGTGAGTTGGTTCAGGTGTAAAACTGCATTTATTCAAATATTAAAATAAACCAGTTTTTAACACATTCACCGCGAAACATGAAAATCCTTTTCCCCCCATTGTTTGTGAATAAATATGTTGTCCTTAGAAAAGATCCCTCGTCATCCGTGATTATATTATATAGGGTAGGCTACAAAAGTACCAAAATTTTTACTTCCAACTAGATGTAGGGTTAATGGAACAAAAGAAAAAAGCAATGCAAAACAATCAACTGTTTCAAATGTCTTCGGTGTGGGTGACTTTCCCCTTTTTAACAAAGAACGAATCTAATGTTGACTATTTCTGCCGTCTTTTGAGCACCTTTCTGAAGTGGCTCATAAGAACGGGGAAGGTAGTCCTCGGCCTCAACAAAACGGGCAAACTCTCCTTTGAACTTTTCCGCGGCAGCCTGGCCTGAACTTGCAGCCTCCCCATGGCGAACAATGGAGTATATACCACTGCTTTTGCGGAATTTTTGGAACCACCGTATGTGTGGAGAGGAGTGTGTGGGTCAACTGGTTGCGTCGCGTGTGGTAGCGAGCGTTACGTCTTTTCCGTTTTTTTCAGGGGTGCGTTCAAATTCACAATAACAAATCATCGTGGGTCAGCTAGTCGGGGCATTCGAATACCAATTTCCATTTGAAAATTGAAGCAAAAAAAAATCTCGAAATTTTCATCCGAAAGCCAATGTGTACAAAACAGAGATGTTTGAAAACCAAGGTGCCACTGTATTCCTATTATATAGAATAGATTATCGCATGACTCGTCACTTTAAGTTGCATACACTCCTTGATCCTTGACACCGTTTGCACAATTGTCATTGCACTGGACTATTGCTTTAATGGGCACTCTAACTTCCCTAAATGCTAGAAGACTGCATCCTTGTACAACTGCTCTTATAAGGGAAAAAAATAGTTCCCTGTCAATTGACTATTGTTTTTCGGATTCAACATGTATGTCGTACTAGGGTGGCACCAACTATCGAAAGAAAAATTTCTTGTGTGTTGTTACATACTAGGCCAATAGAGCTGATTCTGATTTCAAATCCGCAGTCGAAGCTGTTCAAGAGGTCGCTTTGTCTTTCATTCGACTCAGCTTGGTGGGTTTGTTGTTTCTAATTGGTTTATGATTGTAACGCATGCCAGACTTATTTAGTTATGAACGGAAAATTGTTTTTATAACTTCACTGCATTGCAATGTTAATTTATTTAGGTGGTTTCTCGTGCATATTATACAAGGCCCTATCCCCACTTTGACATGCGTCTTCTTTAGTCAGGCATAGTTGCTAAGTTCGGCAGTGAAGCACAGTTTGTTGTTCTTGCATGTGCGAAAATGGATCTAAAACTGCATTATTTCTCCAACCTTTATCATTAATTATACAACTGAATTTAAAAAAACTGCTGTAGTCTTAATGTTAATTTTCTGTTTGTATGAAAGATAATCCTTTTTCCCCCCAATTTTTTTTTTTTTCTTGCAGACAAAAAGCATCAGCTGTGACAGAAGAAACAGAGTGTTTCTAAATGACCTGGAACGCTGGAGCAATTATTGTGTCCAGGTACAAATCACTGCAGAAGGGAACACGAAGCCCAGTAAGCCAAGCAGTACAGTTTGTGAGCGCACCACCAGTGGTAAGTATCTTTTTCATGCAACTTTGTCAAGTGACGCCATTTCCAATTTCTCTGATTTATCTGGAACATAAAATTATGTTGGGGGGAAGGGAAGGGCAGCCCAATGACAGTCTTATTGTTAACTGTAACTTTAATTTTCAGTGTATTACAAGTGTAACAGGGATGGCTAGGTATCATATTGGCTAGGTCACCACAGGGTCGCATTTCATCTGCATTTTACGGCGAGTTCTATTATTCGTTTTTACTTTGTGAAACAAGGAACAGAGCAACAACAATGGCGACTGTGGAACAATGCCTGCTAAAACAAATGGACGTAGCTCAGGGATCGGCAACCTTGAACACTTAAACAGCCATAAGCCAAAAGACATCAATGGGAGCCGCAAACACTTCCTGACATCTGAAATGAAGATGTTAACTGATATATATTTTTGTGTGTCCAAACACACTCTAAAGAATGTACAGTGGTACCTCTACTTATAAAAATCTCTACTAATGAAAGATTCAGGTAACGAAAACCCACCCATCCATCCACCTATCCATCCATCCATTTTCTGCTGCATTTCCAGGTCAGGTCATGGGGAAGTAGCTTCAGCAGGGATACCCACACTTCCCTTTCCACAGCCACTTCTTCCAGCTCTTCCGGAGGAATCCCGAGGTGTTCCTACGCCAGCTGAGAGACATCGTCTCTCCAGCGTGTCCGTATCGTCCCCGGTCTCTTTCTGGTGGGACATGCCCGGAACACCTCACCAGGGAGGCATCGGGATCAGATGCCCCGGCCACGTCATCTGGCTCCTCTCAATGCGGAGGAGAAGCGGCTCGACACTGAGCCCCTCCCAGATGACAGAGCTTCTCACCCTATCTCTAAGTGAGAGCCGGGACACCCTGCGGAGGAAACTCTTTTCGGCCACTGGGATCTGGGATCTTCTTCTTTTGGTTACGATACACAGCTCGTGCCCATAGGTGAGGGGAGGAGCGTAGCTCGACTGGTAAATTGAGAGCTTTGCCTTTTGACTCAGCTCCTTCTTTACTACAACAGACCGATACATGGTCCGCATAATTGCAGACGCTGCACCGATCCGTCTGTCGATCTCCCGCTCCATTCTTCCCTCACCCGTGACAAAGACCACAAGATACTTGAACTCCTCCACTTGGGGCAGGATCTTATCCCTGACCCGGAGAGGGCATGCCACCCTTTCTGACTGAGGACCTTGGTCTCAGATTTGGAGGTGCTGATTCTCATCCGAGCTACTTCACAATCGGCTGCGAACCGCTCCTGAGTGTGTTGGAGATCACGAGTTGATGAAGCCAACAGAACCACATCACCTGCAAAAAGAAGAAGATGCAATACTGAGGCCACCAAACCGGACACCCTCTATACCTCAGCTGCGCCTCAAGATTCTGTACATAAAAGTTAGGAACAAAATTGGTGACAAACGGCAGCTTCTTCCTTATCACGCCCTTCCAGGTCTCACTGTCATTGCCTATCTGGGCATTGAAGTCCACCAGCAGAATGACAGAGTCCCCAGAGGGGGCACTCTCCAGCACTCTCAGGACTCCAAAAAGGGTGGGTACTCTGAACTGCTGTTTGGTGCATCGGCACAAACAACAGTCAGGACCCGTCCCCCTACCTGAAGGCGGAGGAAGGCTACCCTCTCATCTACCAGGGTAAACCCATCGTCCAGGGCTGGAGCCAGGGACCAATAATTATACCCACACCTGCTTGGCGTCTCTCACTTTGGGAAACTCCAGAGTGGAACAGAGTCCAACCCCTCTCAAGATGAGAGCTACCAGAGCCCAAACGGTGCATAGAGGAGAGTCCGACTATACCTCGTCAGAACTTCTCGACCTCATGCACGAACTCGGGCTCATTCCCTGCCAAAGAGGTGAAATTCCATGTCCCTAGAACTGGTTTCTGTAGCCGGAGTTCGGATCGCCAAGCTCACATCGGACCTGACCCCAATGGCCCCTCTTACAGGTGGTGAGCCCATGGGAAGGGGGACCAATGTTACCCTTTTGGACTGTGCCCGGCCGAGCGGTTACAAAAAGCCTACCCGGAAAATTTTTATCTCTAATTTTGAAAGAAATTCAGCATATGAAAGGAAAGAAAAATGCCGCTGAATTCAACTGAACGTAAACATCCTCTATCTTGGTTTGAAAGCGGCACGATAGAGCTGCTCTCCCAATGTCCACTGCTGGAGCACTTTCATGGCATCACATTGGTCAAAGGGATGTCAATCTTTAGCCATGACGCACATCCTATCTCTTAGTATATGTGGCACAATAGAGCAGCTCCACCTATTAGCTTGTACATAGCATCCTCCTGGCATCACATCCCTCCTTTGGCTCGGACCTACGTCAGTTTTTTTTTTTTTTTGAGGGGGGGACATCTTGTATGTTCTTCTTCGGATCCATAGTCCTCCTTATATGCCACCACTGGCACTGAAACTCAGCCACACCGGCTGAGGCGCGTCGCGTTTGGCGGTCACAGCTTCTGCGAAGACTGCGCGTCGGGCTTTGCGACGGGGGCGGCTCTGAAGAACCCAGCCGAGAATGCGTTACTTAGTCGCGTGCGCGCATAAAGTGCCCCAGCTCGACTGCGAGCACCTCCCTAAAGCAGCACCGCTCGGCTCTGTCATAAGCCACACCGGCCGGCTGCGATGAGCCGCGATGGCTCACCTCCGCCGCAGGAGTGGATTGGACGGGATGCGGTTTGCCCGTGATCGGATATCATCTGAATATGGCTCGAAACAATAGTGTAATATTGCCCCGGTAACTTCACTCGGTTGTGTGGTTTTGTCCTTTTCGAAAAGAGCTTCGGTGTCAGAAGGGGCGTCGGAAAAATGCGAATATCTCTGTTGTTCGGCTTCCATAGTTGCAGGCACTGCACGTTTCCAACGGCGGAAGTGACGATGACGTCAAGGACATGGGACACGCGACTCATATGGCGACCACTTGGATGTCGAGGGACACTCAATTGCGCAACTTTGTGCATGGATGATGCGCTCTCCGCTCAGTTTTTTTTTCCGTATAGACATTGAAGTGAATACTGTGATATGTATTTTTAATTACAATATCTATTTTAGAATTTTTATAGGGATGTCAGTCCCACTTTAAGTGGTGTGTGGAACCAAAGGCAAAGCTGAATAGGTCATACCACCATGTGACAAATGCGGACTAACCACGTGAGATGATCTCCACGGCATTGTGCATGCGGCGGCAATTTGTGCAGTGTACGCGTCAAATCAAAGCAGATTTATTTGTAAAGCACATTTCATACACATCCATCCATCCATTTTCTTTGCTGCTTATCCTCACGAGAGTCGCAGGGAGTGCTGGAGCCTATCCCAGCAACGAGCAGGAGGCGGGGTATACCCTGAACTGGTTGCCAGCCAATTGCAGTGTACATTGAGACAAACAGCCGCACTCAAAATCTCACCTAGGGGCAATTTAGAGTGTTCAATTAATGTTGCACTTTTTTGGGATGTAGGGAGAACATGCAAACTCCACACAGGCGAGTCCGAGATCAAACCCGGGACTTCAGAACTATGAGGCCAACGCTTTACCAGCTGAGTCACCGTGCCGCCATTTCATACACAAAGTAACTCAGTTTTTTACATGATTAAAAACGTTCTAATAAAAATAAATAAAAACATTTCAAAATAAAAATACAATTAAAACAGCAGACAGTGTAAGCAATAAAAGTGAAAAGTGGAAAGACTCACACATGAAAAAACATTTTAAACTGGATTTGAAAACATTCACACTTGGGGGTAACATCAACTGTTGGTCACTTAGACGATTTTTGTGCAGTGTAATAGCTAAATGCTGGTACACCATGTTTGCTTTGGACTCTGTGTTCGACTATTTGACCTTAGTCAGTCGAGCTCAGAGCGCTACTGGGTTTGTATTCCATGATATAGAATCAACCACTCCCGCAACTGTTGTAAGGATAAGAGGCTCAGAAAATGGATGGATTGATTTAATTTCATACCTTCCAGTGGTGGTGGTGATTGAGCATTCTTGGCAAGGGTCAAGTAAAAGTAATTAAAATCTATTTGGAAGTGTTATTAAGGTCCAGGGAGAAGAGATAGCGAGGGTGGATGACTTCAAATACTTGGGGTCAACAATACAGAGCAATCGAGAGTGTGGGAAGGAAGTGAAGAAACGGGTCCAAGCGGGGTGGAACAGTTGGCGGTGTCTGGTGTTCTATGTGAAAGAAGAGTCCCCGCTAGGATGAAGGGCAAAGTTTATAAAACAGTGGTGCGGCCGGCCATGATGTACGGATTAGAGATGGTGGCACTGGAGAAACAACAGGAAGCAGAACTGGAGGTAGCAGAAATGAAGATGTTGAGGTTCTTTCTCGGAGTGAGCAGGTTGGATAGGATTAGAAATGCGCTCACTAGAGGGACACCCAAAGTTGAATGTTTTGAGACAAGGTTAGAGAGAGCAGACTTTGATGGTTCGGACATGTCCAGAGGCGAGAGAGTGAGTATATTGGTAGAAGGGTGCTGAGGATGGAGCTGCCAGACAAAAGAGCGAGAGGAAGGTCAAAGATAAGTTTGATGGATGTTGTGAGGGAGGACATGAGGACAGTGGGTGTTAGAGAGAAAGATGCACCAGATAGGCTTAGATGGAAAAAGATGACACGCTGTGGCGACTCCAAACGGGACAAGCCAAAAGGAAAAGAAGAAGATGTCAATTTTTGCATTGACTCACTTTTTTTCTTGCTCTTCGTTGAAGCGACCGTCTCTGGGCGCTCACTCGGGGTTGAGGCAGCCTGGCTTCCTCGGTAATCTGCTCATGTGTCCTCCCTTTTAGATGTCACACATACTTGGGCTTCGAATGAATACCAGTGAGAACTGTTTTATGCTCCGTTATTGATTCCAGAGTCGAGAGTCCTTGTTGTTGAGCTGAGTGGCTGTTTTTTTAGCAGACTTCTGCTCACCATTTTGAGAGTCTGTAAATTGACATCCACATCATCTTCAACACAGTAGATTTTCATTATTAGTATAGACATCCTCTACAGTAGTCCATGATAATCCTCAATTGAAAAGGGAGGCATCTTGATGGCTAATCTTATTGCTATTACCAGGCTTGTACGAATTAGCGTGCCACTCTCAAGTGATGGTGAGAGGGTATGAGAGAATTTTGGACTATAGAAATAACTGTGGCTAGTTAGCACACTCGGCTGCGAGGACGTCCCGAGTTCACATTCATGACTCACCCCATCGAACTCTCGTTGTTGTTTAGTCCCGTCGCACAATCCAAAAAAAACGTGAAGTTGAATGAACACAAGAAACAATCCCAAATCTGCTCAAAGATACACAAACGTTCACGTCGGTGGACTAACACTATATTTGGCGGTCGATTTAACACCGGCTCATTGAAAACTAGACTAAGGTCAGTCACCAGTGAGTTTACAGGAACCTTTCGCGCCACGCCACCCATTACACATTCCAAAAAAAAAAGCATTGTGAGGTTGAACGATTACAATAAACAGTCCGAAAAGTGTTCAAACCGTTCAAGGACCCCCGCCCCGCGAAACCTCGAAAATATACTCTCTTCTCAAAAATTCCAAGTAGTCTCAAAAAGTCAAAGTTAATCTTGTGTCGCAGAGAGGCCGTGCTATCTAATGACGATCATGTGACACAATCTGGGCGTGAGATTATAAAGAGGCCTTTTCATTGAGTCTGTCCAGAGTTTGAATTGTGTTCAGTCCAGTTGTAATGCCTTCATGAGTGTGCTCCCCAGCCTGGCTCCTATTTCAACTCCCAGCTTTTCCAGGTGTGGTAGGCTTCGATGAAGCCTGGCTTGTGTTTCTCCCTGCAGATAAGCCACTGCACTCTTAGTCCTTTCACTGGTATCACAGAACACATGGAGCTTTTGTTTTGCAGTGTTTGTCTTGTACTTCTTCTTCCTTTTTTCCTTTCAGTTTGTCCAGTTCGGGGTCACCATTTTGCGTCATCTTTTTCCATGTAAGCCTATCACCTGCATGTTCCTCTAACACCAACTGCCCTCATGTCTTCCCTCACAACATCCAACAACATTTTGTTTGGTCTTTTTTTGCTCTTTTGCCAACCAGCTCCCATCTTCAGCACCCTTCTATCAATATGCTCAATCTCTCACCTCTGGGCATGTCCAAACCATCAAAGTCTGTTCTCCAACCTTGTCTCCAAAACATATAACTTTGGCTGTCCTCTAAGGAGCTCATTTTAATCCTATCTAACCTGCTCACTCCAAGCGAGAACCTCAACATCTTCATTTCTGGCTCCTCCAGCTCTGATTCTTGTTGTCTGTTCAGTGCCGCTTTCTCTAATCTTTACATCATGGCTGGTTTCATCACTGTTTTATAAACTTTGCCCTTCATCTGAGCAGACTCTTCTGTCACATAACACACCAGACATCTTCCGCCAGCTGTTGCAGCCTGCTTTGACCCGTTTCTTGGCTACACTCACCATTGCTCTGCATTGTTGACCCCAAATATTTGAAGTCGTCCAACCTCCCTATCTCTTCTTCCTGGAGCCTCACTCTTTCTCCTCCACCCCTCTCATTCACGCACTTATATTCCGTATTACTTCAGTTAATCTTCATTCCTCTCCTATCCCGTGCATGCCTCCATCTTTCTAATTGTTCCTCCACTTACTCCCTGCTTTCGCTGCAGATCTCACTGTCATCTGCGAACATCATGGTCCAAGGGAATTCCAGTCTAACCTCATCTGTCAGCCTATCCATTACCACAGCAAACAGGAAGAGGCTCAGAGCTGATCCCTGATGCAGTACCACCTCCAACTTAAATCCACACACCTACAGTACAGTGCCTTTCCATTTTTCATCCTTCCTGACTTCCCCCTTTGTAATCATTGAATCTTCCTTGTTCCTCACACTTGCGTCATCTACTCTTCTTTCTTTCTCGGTTTCTTCTTTCATCAACTTCTCAAAGTATTCTTTCCATCTATTTAGCACAATACTTGCACCAGTCAACACATTTCCATCTCTATCCTTAATCACCCTTAGCTACTGCACATCCTCCCCATTTCTATTCCTCTGTCAGGCCAACCTGGAGAGATCGTTTTCTCATTTTTTCGTGTCCAACCTGTTGCACAAGTTGTCATATTTCATTTGTTTATCCATCGCCATCGGTACCTTTGCCCTAAGAGCCATCTCAGTGAATTCCTTTGGCCTCTCCTTAGTCCTCTGTGTCCCACGTCTTTGCTAACCTCTTTCCTTGTATGACTTCCTGTATTTTGGGATTCCACCACCAAATCTCCTTCTCACCCTTTCCTACCAAAAGACACAGCAAGTACTCTCCTGCCTATCTCTCTGATCACCTTGGCTGTAGTAATCCAGTCTTCCATAGGTCCTCCTGTCCATCGAGAGACTGTGTCATCTCTTTCCAAAAGGCCGCACAACATTTATCCTTTGTCAGCTTCCACCACATGGTTCTCTGCTCTACCTTTGTCGATTTATATACAAGATGAAGAATACAAGAATCCAAGATGGCGAAATTAAGAGTACAGAAAGGGACTATGCAGCGAAACTGGAAAAACATCTTGGCGCTAATGACTCCAAATCAGTCCAGTACGGATTATAATCACTCACTAATTACAAACGAAGTTCCCCCCTTAGTAGAAAACAAGAGTGGGCTCGCCGACAAACTCACTAACTTTTACTGCAGATTTGAAAGGACACTTTCAAACCACGCACCACCATCTACTGCAGGGTTTAACATCTATGAAAGCGACATGAGGCACCTCTTCACACAACAAAAGTTCAATAAAGCACCATGCCCAGACATTTTTCCCCATCCTGCCTCAACGTCTGTGCAAGCCAATTTGCTCCTGTCTTCACAAAGATCTTCAACAGTCTGTAGCACTGTGTGACTTACCAACCTGCTTCAATCACTCCACCATCGTACTGGTTCCCCAAAAAGCAGCAGTCTTATGTTTTAATGACTACAGGCCCCGTTGCTCGGCATCTATGGTCATGTAGTCCTTTGAACGCCTTAAGCTGGACCAGCTGCAGTTTGCCTATCAAGCATCAGGTTTGTGGATGATGCTGTCAGCATGAGTCTGTACTTGGCACAATTGACATTGTTAACATACTTATCTATTGATTTTACATCTTGCACGTCTTTTAGGAATAGTTCCTATGAACAGAAATGTCTCTTGTTCTTTGTTCTTGTTGGTATGTTGTTCCTTGTTCTTTATTCTGACTATCGTGCCAGGCTAGCACCAACTGCCGGAGAAAAATGTGTTTTTACCCACTTGGCCATTAAAGATGATTCTGATTCTGATTCATCCTTGAACATCTTGACAGCAAGGGAACCTATGTGAGGATCCTGTTCGTGGACTTCAGTTTTGCGTTTAACACCATCATCCCTGAACTCCTCTCCTCCAAACTTCTCCAGCTCAGGGTCTTGCCTGCAATCTCCCAGTTGATCTACAACTTCCTGATGGGCAGGACACAGCAGGTGAAGCTGCGGTACACCACCTCTTCCACGTGCACTATCAGCACCGGAGCACCCCAAGTTGTGTCCTCTCCCCTCTGCTCTTCTCGCTCTACAATAATGACTGCACCTTGAGGCAACCAACTGTCAAAGTCCTGAGGTTTGCAGATGACACCACAGTTATCGGCTTCATCAAAGACGGCTACGAGTCTGCGTATCGACAGGACGTGGTGAAACTGAAGCTTTGGTGTGGCCTACACAACCTGGCGTAGAACATTCTAAAGACTGTAGAGATGATTGTGGACTTCAAGAGGCATCCTTCACCACAGCTGCCCCTGACGCTCTCCATCTGTCTTGTGTCAACCGTCGAAACCTTCAAGTTTTTGGGAATTACAGTCTCACAGGACCTGAAGTGAGGAGATGAACATCAACTCCATCCTCAAAAAAAGCCCAGCAAAGTGTGTACTTCTTGCGGCTTCTAAGGAAGCACAGCTTGTCACAAGAACTACTGAGAGAGTTCTACACAGTGGTAATCCAATAATTACTGTGTTCCTTTATCACAGTCTGGTTTGAGGCTGCCACAAAAAAGGACAAACTCTGACTGCAATGGACAATCAAAACGGATTGTTGACAAAACCCTTCCCACCCTAGAAGATTTGCACACGACTCAAACTTGGTCCAGAGCAGGCAGGATCCTTTTGGACCCTCCACATCCTGGCCACCAGCTCTTCCCACTCCTTCCATCGCTTAAGCACTACCGATCAATGCAAGTAAAAACTACCAGGCATTCAAACTGTTTTTTCCCCTCCAGCAATTAAGTCATTAAATTCTTGATCAGCGAACCTACCTGCCTTGTGCCATTGTTGGGACACATCCTTACATCCTACTGGTTCAACCAGTATTAGTATAAGTAGTATTTTTTGTAGACTATCGCATGATTCGTCACCTTCAACTGCTCCCTTATGCAGAGCTATCGTTGCACTGGTCTACAACCGGAACCGAGAACGGGGAGGGGCACTCTATAAGTTTAACATAATATAGGGTGTTGAACACACTCTTATCTGTTCTAAATGAAGACTTTGCATCTTGCACATCTGTGACTCTTATAAGGAATAGTTCCTTTTCGCAGAATGTCTCTTGTTCTTTGTTCTTGTTACTTTCTTTGTTCTGAATCTCATACCAGGGCAGCACTGACTTCCAGAGACAAATTCCTTGCGTCTTTTTACACATTTGGCCAAAAAAGCTGATTCGGATTCTTATTCAGATTCTAATTAATCTTCATCCCCACCACCAGAGTCATTTTACACACAACCATTTTATGCTGTTGAACTACACTCCCCTACCACAACCTTACAGTTAGTAATTTCCTTCAGATTAAATCGTCTGCACAAAATGTAATCCACCTGCGTGCTTCTACCTCCTCTCTTGTAGGTCACCCCATGTTCCTGCCTCTTCTGGGGAAAAAAAAGTTCATTACTGCCATTCCTTTAATTTTTCTGCTGAAGAATCTGCTTTCCTCCTCTTCTTTGTCTTCGACCCAGAGTAGATGAATTTCCACCGGCGCCCTGCAGGTTAATGGTGCTGGGGTGGACATTGTTTACCCGGGCCACAACCGATCCGGTATGGGATTCTTTAGATGAATGCTTATATTTGGTTGGCCAGGTTTTAAGATGGATGCCCTTCGTGATGCAACTCCCTGCATTTTTCCAGGCTTGAGACTGGCCTACAGATTGGACTAGCTTGTGCCCCTACAAGGGCTGCATTTGTATTGCGCTACTATTGGGTTTACAACTGGTAGAGTTGAAGAAGCTCTGAACACCAATGTTCACATTTTCTCAAGTTACCTGGTAGTTCCTTATCCACTTGAGGCCCTTCGCTCACATTCCTAGAACATTCACTTTAACTTGATGGTGAAAGGGGTCAAGAATTCGCGAGGATTAAAGGCGCATACATCAGAATGCAGGACGCTCTGTTTTATATTCTCTATTTCAGAAGATCCAGCAGCCCTTGGAGCTCAAAAACAAAATCAGCGTTTACTTATCTCCTGACAAAACACCTAACCTTCAGCACTGACCCATGGGTTTTTTCTTTTTAATGCTGTCCATTAAGATCCCCTGCCATATTTCTTTAAGATCAGGAGAATGGGTCATCCATTTACAGAGCTCCAAGCCTGCTTCATATACAATCTTCTTGGCTGACTTAATGGGCCTCTGTATTCTCAGACCTGAAATAAAGTCAGCCATGTAAAATGAGGAACTGACGGTTTTATCAATTGTGACTGTTCCGACTCGAACTGTCTCTCATGTTTCCTTATTGGGGCTGGAAGTAAAAATAGGCAAATAAATCCTTGTTATTCTTAGCACATGCAGCTTCACCTTTTTCTCCACTGTTGTTGCTCCCATGAAGGACAGAAAAATCACAGCATCTCTGTCATTTTGAGAGTGATTTCTACAGAATACTTTCTTGATATCTACCATGAACACTAGTTCATGTGTACTGGACACACCATTAAAGATGCCGCCCAACACCCCCAGTCTCGCGCTGCTTACCTGCCTCGTGAGGACAGTCACATACACAAAAGATATATACAGTGAAGAAAATAAGTATTTGAACACCCTGCAATATTGCAAGTTCTCCCACTTAGAAATCATGGAGGGGTCTAAAAATTTCTTCGTAGGTGCATGTCCACCGTGAGGGAGGTAATCTAAAGAGAAAAATCCAGAAATCACTATGTATGATTTATTTGTATGATACAACTGCAAATAAATATTTCAAAACCTGAGAAAACCAATGTTAATATTTGGTACAGTAGCCTTTGTTTGC
This sequence comes from Syngnathoides biaculeatus, assembly GCF_019802595.1. Taxonomy (NCBI): domain Eukaryota; kingdom Metazoa; phylum Chordata; class Actinopteri; order Syngnathiformes; family Syngnathidae; genus Syngnathoides; species Syngnathoides biaculeatus. The sequence goes on from NC_084653.1 coordinate 1,294,114, forward strand.
AATTACAGAGGTCAAACCTTTCCTGTAGTTGTTCACCAGGTTTGCACACACTGCAGGAGGGATTTTGGCCCACTCCTCCACACAGATATTCTCTAGATCAGGCAGGTTTCTGGGCTGTCCCTGAGAAACACGGAGTTTCAGCTCCCTCCAAAGATTTTCGATTGGGTTTAGGTCTGGAGACTGGCTAGGCCATGCCTGAACTTTGATATGCTTCTTATGGAGCCACTCCTTGGTTTTCCTGGCTGTGTGCTTCGGGTGATTGTCATGTTGAAAGACCCAGCCATGACCCATCTTCAATGCCCTGACTGAGGGAAAAAGGTTGTTCCCCAAAATCCACAATACATGGCTACGGTCATCCTCTCCTGAATACAGTGCAGTTGTCCTGTCCCATGTGCAGAATAACACCCCCAAAGCATGATACTACCACCCCTATGCTTCACAGCAGGGATAGTGTTCTTGGGATGGAACTCATCATTCCTCTTCCTCCAAACACGGTTAGTGGAATTATGACAAAAAAGTTCAATTTTGGTCTCATCTGACCACAAAACCTTCTCCCATGACTCCTCTGTATCATCCAAATGGTTATCGGCAAATTTAAGACGGGCCTTGACATGTGCTGGTTTAAGCAAGGGAACCTTCCGTGCCATGCATGATTTCAAACCCTGATGTCTTAGTGTATTACCAACAGTCACCTTGGAAACGGTTGTCCCAGCTATTGTCATGTCATTGACCAAGTCCTGTCGCACATGTTGCATATCTGTGACTCTTATAAGGAATAGTTCCTTTTCGCAGAATGTCTCTTGTTCTTTCCTTAATACAGTCCAGTCGTTCTGTCCCATGTGCAGAAAAACACCCCAAAGCATGATGCTACCACGGCTATGCTTCACAGTAGGGATGGTGTTCTTGGGATGGAACTCATCATCCGTCTTCCTCCAAACACGGTTAGTGGGATTATGACCAAAAAGTTAAATTTTGGTCATAATTTTGGTCTGACCACAAAACTTTCTCCCATTACTCCTCTGTATCATCCAAATGGTCATTGGCAAACTTAAGACGGGCCTTGACATGTTCTGGTTTAAGCAGGGGAACCTTCCGTGCCATGCATGACTTCAAACCATGACGTCTTCGTCCATTACCAACAGCCATCGTGGAAACAGTGGTACCAGCTATTTTCAGGTCATTGACCCAGTCCTGTCGTGTCGTCCTGGGCTGATACCTCACCTTTCTAAGGATCAGTGAGACCCCACGAGGCGATATCTTGCATGGGGCTCCACTCCGATTGAGATTGACTGTCATGTTTAGCTTCTTCCATTTCTCATGATTGCTCCAACAGTGACCTTTTTTCACCAAGCTGCTTGGCAATTTCTCCGTAGCCCTTGCCAGCCATGTGGAATTGTACAATTGTGTCTATGGTGTCTTTGGACAGCTCTTTGGTCTTGGCCATGTTACAAGTTTGAGTCTTACTGATTGTATGGGGTGGACAGGTGTCTTTATGCAGCTAACGACCTCACACAGGTGCATGTGATTCAGGATAATACATGGAGTGGAGGTGGACTTTTAGAGGCAGACTAACAGGTATTTGAAGGTCAGAATTCTGGCTGATAGGCGTGATCAAATACTTATTTGCAGCTGTATCACACAAATAAATCGTTAAAAAATTATACATTGTAATTTCTGGATTTTTTTTCTTTTTAGATTATCTCTCTCACAGTGGACATGCACCTACGATGAAAATTTCAGATCCCGGCATGATTTCTAAGTGGGAGAACTTGCAATATAACAGCATGTTCAAATACTTATTTTCTCCACTGTAGCTAAGCATCAAAGCGGAGACAGAAAGCTGGTGTTGAAAGTGGATGCTCAGTGAATTACAAGCCCAGGCAGCATCAAAGCAGGGACAAGAGACTTCTGGTTTCACACCAGAATGCTAAATTAATTAACTACAGTGCTGTGAGAAAGGAAGGACAAGCCAAACTGACGCGAATTCTGGACAACACCTGTCCATAAAGCTGGAACAGTGAAAATGTCATGCACCAACACTGCGGTGTAAAAGTATTTGTCCTCCTCCTGATTTCTGTTTTTTTCATATCTATCACATGGAAAGGCTTCAAATCATCAAACCAATTTTTAGGATACTCAGAGACAACCCAAAGAAATACAAAATGCAGTCAGCTGTCAGTGAACTTGAAGTAGGCTACAAGATCTAATGAACTAATTCATCATGCCACAATCCAAAGAAATTCAAGAAGAAATGAGAAAAAAAAGTGATGGAACTCCATCTATCTGGAAAAGGTTACAAAGTCATTTCCAAGTCTTTGGGGCTCCAATAAACCACTGTCAGAGCCATTATCCACAAATGGAGAAAACTAAGAAAAGTTGCAAACCTTCCCAGGAGTGGACGACCAACTAAAATTACTCCAGAGTGTGACAACGACTCATCCAGCATGTCATAAAAGGACCTCGAACAACATTTAAAGACCTGCAGGCCTCACTGGTCATCCCTTTCCCTAAATGTTATACATCTTATCTAAAACGTGACGTTGTGCCCCATTACTAGATCAAATAGCTTCATTTATAAAACTATAATTCTAAATTACTTCTACTGGAAATAATGCAGGTGTCACTTACTTAGCCAGTTTATTCTTTTATTCTTCCGAAATTAATGGCTAAGGTGCTAAGGACACCTCACTACGGCCCTGCATAGACTATAGAGGGCTCAACGACATCACCATAAAGAATAGGTATCCTCTCCCCCTGATACTACTTCAGGGGGCCCGGATCTTCACGAAACTGGACTTACGGATTGTGTACCATCTGCTACGCATCCGGGAGGGGGATGAATGGAAGACATCATTCAATACCCCCACGGGTGATTATGAATACCTAGTGATGCCGTTCGGGCTGACCAACGCACCAGCCGTATACCAGAACTTTATAAATGATGTGCTACGGGAGAGACTAAACAAAAACGTATTTGTCTACCTCGACAACATCCTCATTTTCTCCCCAGACGAGACCTCCTACATCGAACATTTCAGGGAGGTACTCCAACAACTGCTGCAACATCAGCTGTACGTCAAAGTGGAGACATGCGAGTTTCACCGATCCTCCGTCACATTCCTGGGATTCATCCTGGCAGAAGGACAGATCCGAATGAATCCTCGGAAATCGACGCGGTCCTTCAATGGCACAGTCCCACCTGTCGTAGGGACGTGCAGAGGTTCATCGGGTTTGCCAACTTCTACCGCAAGTTCATCTGGAACTTCAGCTCCATTGCTGCCCCTTTGCACGCCCTCACGTCTCCCCGTAACACTTTCAAGTGGGACGAGATCTGTCAGGAGGAATTCGACAGGCTCAAGGCGAGCTTTACCACCGCGCCTATCCTCATAATGCCGGACCCAGAACGGCAGTTTGTAGTCGAAGTGGACGTGTCGGACTCTGGAATGGGAGAGGTTCTCTCCCAGAGGTGCGCCAAGGATGGAAGGATTCACCAATGCGCTTTCTTCTCGAAAAGACTGACCCCGGCCAAGCGAAACTACGACGTGGGTGACCGCGAACTGCTGGCGGTCAAGACGGCTGTGGAGGAGTGGAGACACTGGCTGGAAGGGTGGCAAGTGCCGTTTTTGGTTCTTACTGGCCACAAGAACCTGGAGTATCTGAGGACTGCGAAAAGACTGAATGCTCGCCAAGCCAGGTGGGCACTTTTGTTTACGCGGTTCCGGTTTACACTGTCCTTCCGTCCAGGTTCGAAGAACAGAAAGCCAGATGCACTCTCGCGGATCCACGAAGGGGAGCGAACGGAGCCCGTGAGTGTCCCGATTCTTCCTGAGGCCTGCTTCGTGTCCAGATTTACCTGGGAGATCGAGACACAAGTGAAGGAGGCCTTGAGGGACACTCCGGGTCCAGCCGAATGTCCTCCCGGCCACTTGTTCATTGTCCCGTCTCTACGAGGGGACATCATTGACTGGGCCCAAACCAACAAGACGGTCTGCCACCCGGGCATGGCTCAGTCGTCAAGCAGCGGTTCTGGTGGCCAAACCTGGGAAGGGACGTAATACGTCAATGCTTGCCCGATATGTATGGCCATTAAAACTTCCCGCCTGCAACCTATGGGAGAGTTGCTGCCACTGTCGATTCACTCTCGTCCCTGGTCACATATCTCCCCCCCCAACCCCCAGGGGAACATGGTGGTGCTCTCCGTCATTGATCGCTTCTCCAAGATAGTGTACTTCGTGCCAGCCCCAAAGATCCCGTCCGCCAAGCAAACGGCCCAGCTGCTACTGGACAAGGTCGTCCGCTACCACGAGGTGCTGGTGGACATCGTATCTAACAGAGGACCACAGTTCATATCCGGTTTTTGGAAAGAGTTCTGCACCCTCATCGGGGCGAAGGTAAGCCTGACCTCAGGACATCACCCAGAGTCCAACGGCCAGACTGAGAGGATAAACCAAGACCTGGAGACCGGCCTACGCTGCTTGGCGTCACATGACCACATGGATCCAGCACCTCGGATGAGTGGAGTATGCTCACAACTCCCTGCCCTCCACCTCCACAGGTATGGCTCCATTCCGGATAGTGCACGGTTATCCTCCCTCTCTATTTCCATTGGTGGCCACAGACTCCGCGGTATCATCCGCTTTGGCGGTAGTGAGACGCTTTAAGCGGACCTGGGAAATAGCTCGGAGACGCTGGTGGGTATGGGTAGATCCTACAAGTCCGCAGGAGGAGAAGGGCACCGGCGTTCAAGGTGGAACAACGCATGTGGCTGTCCACGAAGGATCTCCCGCTGCGGACGGAATCACGCAAGCTTGCTCCCAGGTTCATGGGTCCGTTTCCCATCAATAAGGTCATTAACCCTGTCGCCGTCTCACTGAAGCTTCCCGGGTCGATGAGGGTCCACCCCACCTTACATGTGAGCAGGCTCCGTCCCACCCTTCCGTCGCGACTGGTTCCCCCGGTCAATTCACATTCTTTTGTATGCCTTTATAAATTATGGAATTGTAATTCAACACCCGTTCATATTTAGTTGTTTGTGTGGTGCAAAAAACATCTGAATTCAAACTTTAAAGGGTGTGGCTCCCTGCTGTGCAATCTTAAAATCACAAACAAACGTCTTTTGTTCTAGATTTTAAGCAAACCCTTGTGCAACCCATGACTCTTGCTTGTTATTAGCAAAATCCTGAAGGAGAGTGTCTGGCCATCAGTTTGTGCCCTCAAACTCAAATGCTCTTGGATCATGCACCAGGATAATGATCCAAAACACACCAGCAAGTCCACCTCTGAATTGTTAAAAAAAAAAAAACGCAAAACTAAAATTTTGGATTGCCCCAGTCAAAGTCTGGAATTAAATTCAATTGAGATCTTGTGTGACCGTAAATGAGCAGTTCACACTAGAAAACCCTCCAATATGGCAGTGTTGAAACAATTCTGGAAAGAACAGTGAGATAAAATTCCTCCAGAGCGATGTGAAAGACTCACCCCCAATTATCGCAAACGCTTGATTTCAGTTATTGCTGCCAAGGGTGGCACAACCCATTATTAGGTTCAGGGACAAATAGATTTTTCACAGAGGGTTAGAAAAGTTTAAATTTTTTTGTGCCTTAATTAATTGAATTGTCATTTGAAAACTGCATTTTGTATTTCTTTGTGTTGCGTCTGAGTAATATTACAATTGTTTTGATTACTTGAAATATTTTTGTCTGATATGCAAATAAGATAAATCAGGAGGAGGGGCAGGTAAATAGTTTTTCATGGCCCTGTATATCTAACAGGGACTTCCTCCTTTAAGGGATAAAGCATTAAACATGACCCACAGTTTTTTTTGTCACCTTATCCTCCCTCAATACAGTATGATGAGGTAATACATCTCACTGTTTGATGACGTATGCTCACATCCTTAGCCATTCAATTCTGGGTATTATTTAATGGTAAAATATTTTTTCATTTGTTAAGAAAATGTTAAAAATAAAAAAATAATTTAAAGGGTGAATATCCTAATTTGAAGCAAGTCAGAAGTTGTTTTAAGTGAAATGGTAAAGCAGAAAAAATATTGACATGATTTTACCACAGTTTTTTTGTGCATGTACATTTTTCCCCACAAAGATGACCAAAACAGAGGAAATTTGTGGAGGGCACAGGGAGTTTAATAAAGGTCTTAAACACTACAGACACGTGCACACGCATGAACACGTATACACTGCTTTTAACAGCACATTTTCATTGGCAACACACAGTTAGGTTAAGAAAGCTAAATAACATCTTCTTTATCTGGCATGTAACACAAAGCGGACGCGCCATGGGTGCCGGCAGTGGTCACGTTTCTCATCATGACAGCCGCAGTAACTCTTGTGGTATTTGCAGTGGCTTATCGGAGAAGGGCTTCCTATTTTCTTTGTCCAGAAGATCAAGTGCCTCAGGTGTGTATATTATTCAAATTATTATTAGTTTTATTTATTTATTTTTGTGAAGGGGAAGTAATCATTGATCTGCCTTGGATCATTTTCATATAATTCGAATTCTATCAAAGACATGGCCCACTGAATTTCCTTTTGGAAGTCAATTTTAATTGACACAAGTTGGATGAAAAATTGTTTGGTTCCTCCCTGTTTTGTTTTTTTTTTTTTACGTTTGTCACACATAAATGTTTCCCCTCATCAAATGAATTTAATATTTGTCAGGAGCATGGGGACAAGGGGAAGGACCCAAACAGTGTCATGGTTTTGAGGGTGTTTTTTTTTTCTAGGCAGAGTTCATACACAGGTAAGCAGTCCGAAAAAGGCAAAGGCACAAAAACACGTGACAAAAGGCAAGGTCAAACAACATGAAAACAAGCTCAGATAACTACTAGGCAAAAACAAGATTTGACATATACTTGGCTATGGTGGCACAGGAGTGATGGCTGTGACATTGAGGCAAAAACACAACAAGAAGCTCGTATACTCATGCAGACAAATGGAGTCTCAAACAACGAACTGGCTACTAGCAATACAACATTATAATGTTATTATTGACAAGTATCTACCTCATTTTAAATGTAAGTACAATAGCGATACAGATATATATATCAGCTAATATCTGTATCCATGTGATGTTTAGGAGGTGATGAAATTTGGCCACTGTATAAAGTTAGTGTACTGTTGACGCTGAGGTCTTCCTGAAATTCAACTACGGCAGTGTGTGCTGTCAAGTGTTAAGTGCATCATTTAAAATACGGGCTCAATGCATGTAAATAATGTCACGATGCGGGGCTCAAGGGTGGACCCAAATGCACGACTCCAGAGACAGCAGACAGTACAGAGGAAACCTTTATTCGGTCCGAGGTCTGAGATCAGGTAGACAGTCCAAACAATTCGTAGTACCAGTACGAATGGGCTTACGAGGGTGGTCAACGAACAGGCGTGGGTCGGTGCACGGAGGTCAGAAGTCGAGAAAGCAGGAGTGCGGGAACGAGGCATGAAGAGCAACGATCTAGCAGAGTATCTGTCGTCCCCCGGGTCCTATATGTACTGGGTCTAATCAGAGGTCATGAGGCGCAGGTGTGCACCTTCAGATTAGCTGGCCACGCCCAGCCCTGGCTGGAATCCAGGAGCATGACAGTACCCCCCCCCCCCCTCAACGGCTGGCTCTGGACGGCCCAGGAGCATCAGGGTGAGCCGCGTGAAAGTCCCTGATGAGGGAGCGGTCCACGACGAAGCGGGAGGGGATCCAAGAGCGGTCCTCCGAGCCATATCCCTCCCAGTCCACCAGGTACTGGACCCCCCTTCCTCTGCGACGGGAAGACAGCAACCGGCGCACAGTATACACCAACCCACCGTGGACCATGTGGGGGGGCGGGCGGGATTTCAGCGGAGGAGCCAGCGACGACGTGTGATTCGGGCGAAGTCTGCAGACGTGGAACGTAGGGTGCACCCTCATCGACCTGGGCAGTTTCAACGAGACGGCGACCGGGTTAATAACTTTGGAAACCGGGAACGGGCCAACGAACCTGGGAGCCAGTTTGCGGGATTCCGTCCGCAGCGGGAGATCTTTGGTGGAGAGCCACACTCGCTGTCCCACTCTGAGCTCTGGTGCGGCCCTTCTCTTGCGGTCTGCTGCGGCCTTGTAGGCGCTGCTCATGCGCAGCAGTGTCCTCCGAGCTGCTTCCCAGGTCCGTTTGCAGCGTCGCACCACGGCCAGGGCTGACGGAACTGCGGAGTCTGTGACCAGTGGAGGAAACAGGGACGGAGGATAGCCATGCACGACATGGAGTGGAGCCATACCTGTTGAAGCGGAGGGTAGAGAATTGTGGGCATACTCCACCCACTTGATGTGCTGGCTCCATGTGCTCTGGTCCCTGGATGCCAGACATCGAAGACCGGTCTCTAATTCCTGGTTAATCCTCTCAGTCTGGCCATTAGACTCTGGGTGATGACCTGATGTCCGACTTGCTGAAGCGCCGATGAGGTTGCAGAACTCCTTCCAGAAACGGGCTCTGAATTGCGGACCCCTGTCCGAAACGATGTCCTGGGGTAGGCCGTGGTAACGGACGACCTCGTCTAATACCAACTGGGCTGTCTGCTTGGCCGACGGGATCTTCGGAAGCGGCACGAAGTGGACCATCTTGGAAAAACGGTCCACTACGGACAGCACCACTGTGTTCCCTTGTGAAGGCGGCAGGCCGGTGACGAAGTCCAGCGCGATGTGTGACCACGGACGAAAGGGGATGGACAGGGGTTGCAACTCACCAACAGGCCGTAGGCGGGAAGTCTTATTGGCAGCACACACCGGGCAGGCGTTGACGAACTCCCTTACGTCCTTGCTGAGGTTAGGCCACCAGAACCTTTGTTCGACCACTGAACGTGTCTTCGCCATACCCGGGTGGCAGACCGTCTTGTTGGTATGGGCCCAGTTGATGACGTCTCCCCGCAGAGATGGGATGACGAAAAGGCGGCCCGACGGACAATCAGCGGGTGGCGGTGTCTCTCCCAGGGCCTCCTTCACCCGCGACTCGATCGCCCAGGTGAAACCGGCCACGAAGCACCCCGCTGGCAGGATAGTAGCGGCGTCTGAATCCGTGCGCCCTCCCTCGTGGATCCGCGAGAGTGCATCCAGCTTGCCGTTTTTGGAGCCTGGGCGGAAAAACACCTTAAAGTGGAAGCGGGTGAAAAATAGGGCCCACCTGGCCTGACGGGCGTTCAACCTCTTCGCAGACTTCAGGTATTCAAGGTTCTTATGGTCCGTGAAGACAACGAACGGTACTTGCGAGCCCTCCAGCCAATGCCGCCACTCCTCCAACGCGCTCTTGACCGCCAGCAGTTCCCTATCTCCCACGTCGTAGTTCCTGTCTGCCGGGGTCAACTTTCTAGACAGGAACGCGCACGGGTGGATCCTTCCATCCCTGGGACTCCTCTGCGACAAGACTGCTCCGATTCCTGAATTCGATGCATCCACCTCCACCACAAACTGGTTATCTGGGTCCGGAATAATGAGAACGGGCGTCAGTAGTGAAACTTGCCTTGAGCCTGCTGAAGGCCTCCTGGCAGGGCCCGGACCAGTCGAAGGGGGTATGTGGCGAGGTGAGCGAATGCAGAGGAGCGGCCACGGAACTGAAGTTCCTTATGAATTTCCTATAGAAATTGGCAAATCCCAAAAACCTCTGCACGTCCCTCGTGTTGGTGGGGGTAGGCCACCGCAGCACCGCGTCGACCTTCCCGGGGTCCATCCGTATCTCTCCCTCAGCCAGGACGAAGCCCAGGAAGGACACGGATGCCCGATGGAACTCACACTTATCCATATTCACATATAATTGGTGCTGCTGCAGATGCCGGAGCACCTCTCTGACTTGTTGAATGTGAGTGGTTAGGTCTGCTGAAAAGATGAGAATGTCATGCAGGTAAACAAAGACAGATCTGTTCAGGAACTCCCGAAGCACGTCGTTAATGAAGTTCTGAAAGACGGCCGGAGCGTTTGTCAGTCCAAAGGGCATCACAAGGTACTCATAGTGCCCTGTGGGGGTGTTGAACGCCGTCTTCCACTCATCCCCTTCCCGAATCCGCACCAGATGGTAAGCGCTGCGCAAGTCGAGCTTGGTGAAGATCCGGGCTCCCTGGAGGAGTTCGAATGCTGTAGAGATAAGCGGCAAAGGGTACCTGTTCTTGACTGTGATGTCGTTCAGTCCTCGGTAGTCGATGCAGGGTCGCAGCGTGGAGTCCTTCTTCTTGACAAAAAAAAACCCCGCACCGGCTGGTGAGGATGAGGGGCGAATGAGTCCGGCTGCCAGCGAGTCCTCGATGTAGTCCCTCATGGCTTGATGCTCTGGTCCTGTTAAAGAGAACAGTTTCCCTCTGGGAGGAGAGGTGCCTGGCAGGAGTTCAATCGCGCAGTCGTATGACCGATGTGGCGGCAGAGACTTTGCTTTAGCTTCAGAGAAGACCTCCCGTAGGTCATGGTAGCAGGAGGGCACTGCGGTCAGGTCCAGGGCGGTACTAGGTTCTGTTAGCCGAACCGGCGCAACTTGAATACCCCTGTCTCTCCGGACAGCGAAACAGCGACTGAGACAGTCCTCTCCCCAAGTCTTGATCTGACCCGTGGTCCAATCTATGTGCGGATTATGTTCTTTGAGCCACGGGCTGCCCAAGATGATGTCGCTACTACGTGCGTCGAAGACATGAAAGCTAATACGCTCCGAGTGAGCGTCCGGAAAGCTCATACGTAGCGTCTGAGTGCGATGTGTAACCCGACAAAGAAACTTGCCGTTGGCGGCATAGGCGTGACGAAACCGTTGCGTGGGGAAGGTTGCTGCCCCCAGCTCCTCGACCACGCGGGGATTTATCAGGTTAGCTTCCGACCAGAATCTATGAAAGCCGTCACAGTGCATGAACGGGAGTCCGTTCCCAAGGTGAGGTGAAGAAGGGACCTCCCTGACCCCGCCGCGGTGTACCGCACACTCACCGGAGCAGAGATCCTGATGTCAGAGTGCCCTGGTCGAGTCGGGCAGCGGGCGATCAAGTGTCCCAAACGCCCGCAGTAAAATCAGCGTCCCTCTCGTCGCCGACGTAAGCGCTCCTCCGCTGAGCCGCCAAGGCCCTCCACTTGCGTGGATTCCGATGAAGCTGACAACACGGGTGGCCGGGAAGCGGAAGCAACTAGACTGCCACTCTCCCTCTCCTCCTCCCTCAGGCCCTCCATCTGTCTCTGCACGGTGAGGCGCTGGTCCACCTTGAGGGCCAATGCGATGAGGGAGTTAAGCGAAGGCGGAAGATCCATGGCCACGAGGTGGCCACGGATCTGTGGGGACAGTCCCTCGTAAAACGCGTCATGGAGGGCTTCCTCATTCCAGCGGCTCTCGGCAGCCCGAATCCGGAACTCAATGGCGTAGTCGGACACGCGGCGGCATCCCTGGCGAATTGTCATGAGCGAGGACGCCGCCTGGCGTTCCGGAGCCGCGTACTGGAACACCTGGGTGAGCGCGCAGACGAAGCTCGCCCATGAGCGGCAGATCTCCGAGTTACGGCTCCACTCGGCGGTGGCCCGTGCCTCCGCCCTCCCTGTCATGTGGGAAATGACGAAGGCGATCCGGGAGGGGTCCGTGGGAAAAGCGGACGCTTGCAGCTCAAAGTGGAGATCGCACTGGGCCAGGAAGGGCTTGACGTTACCGGAGTCGCCTGAGAACCGCTCTGGTCGAGAGAGCGGAGTGATGGTGGCACGGAGAGGCACAGGAGCGGCCGCGCTAGCTTGGGAGGCTAGCCACGGCTCCAGCTGGGTGCAGAGCTCCTGGATCTGGTGAGTCATACCCTGGAGAGCAGCCTCTTGCTCACCCAGGCATTTGCCCTGCACTTGCAAGGCACGGCGAATGGCTTCAGAGTCGGCTGGGTCCATGTTCTGGCTAGATCGTTCTGTCACGGTGCGGGGCTCAAGGGTGGACCCAAATGCACGACTCCAGAGACAGCAGACAGTACAGAGGAAACCTTTATTCGGTCCGAGGTCTGAGATCAGGTAGACAGTCCAAACAATTCGTAGTACCAGTACGAATGGGCTTACGAGGGTGGTCAACGAACAGGCGTGGGTCGGTGCACAGAGGTCAGAAGTCGAGAAAGCAGGAGTGCGGGAACGAGGCATGAAGAGCAACGATCTAGCAGAGTATCTGTCGTCCCCTGGGTCCTATATGTACTGGGTCTAATCAGAGGTCATGAGGCGCAGGTGTGCACCTTCAGATTAGCTGGCCACGCAGCTTCCCATAAATTTTAACCATCTTCCCTGTCCCTGCTGAAGAAAAGCAGGCCCAAACAATGAGACTGCCACGACCATGTTTGACAGTGGGGATGGTGTATTCAGGGTCATGAGCTGTGTTGCTTTTACCCCAAACATATCGTTTTGCTTTGTGGCTAAAAGTTCAATTTTGGTTTCATCTGACCAGAGCACCTTCTTCCACATGTTTGGTGTGTCTCCCAAAGGGCTTGTGGCAAACTTGAAATGAGACTTTTTATGGAAATCTTTGACAAATGGCTTTCTTCTTGCCACTCTTCCAAAAAGGCCAGTTAGTGCAGTGTACGACTGATTGTTCTCTCCCACTTCAGCTGTAGATGTCTGGAGTTCATCTCGAGTGATCGTGGGCCTCATGGCTGCAGCTCTGCTCAGTCTTCTCCTTGTTCGAGGTGAAAGTTAACTACGAGTCCAATATTGATGGAAAAATTACGTCACATTTTTCGGTCCGATCCTGAAAAAACTCGACCGATAAGGATATCATTCATCCGACAGCAACGACTGTTGGCATTGGCTCGGGACAGTTATGGACAGTTTAACTATGATCACCAGCACTTTCTGAAGAAAGAACTATCACCCAGTGAGTTTGAGAATGTAATTATGACAATCACATCCTTCGGGGAGCAGCTCTCAGTAAGACCCGGTGGCCTACGAAGCACCAGACTCACATAACAGCTCAAGCTGATACAGGAGCAAGCAATGAAGTTTTGGCTGTGTTCTGAAGCACAGTTCTACAGTGGGGATAGCACTAAAACAGTAAGCAGTGATAGTAAACGCGAACCCCTGCAGAACAACTCCTAAAACACAGATTCCCCTGCAATGTTCACTCACTGGATAATAAGAGCAAATGGCATTAACAACACACCACAACCCTCTTGTATAATTTATCCTCACTCGTGTCATAGGGGTGCTGGCGACTATTTCAGCTGACTTTGGGTGATAAGCAGGGTCCACCCTGAACTTGGTCGCCCGCCAATCACAGGGCACATACTGGGTGGAGTAATAAGGACAGACATTTTTGAAAAACTGACAAAAATAACCCCTCCTCGAGCCGTCGCCTTATCGTGGTGGAGGTGTTTGTGTGTCCTGATGATCCGAGGAGCTTAGTTGTCTGGGGCTTCACACATAATTCCTGGTAGGAACACCCATGGCAAAAAGATCCTAGGTGAGGGACCAGACAAAGTACGACTCCAAAACCTCGATGACGAGTGCAAAAATTGGATCTCGGTTTCCCTTGCCCAGACGCGGGTCACCGGGGCCCCCCTCCGGAGCCAGGCCTGGAGTTGGGGCTCGAAGGTGAGCACCTCGTGGGTGGTCCTGCACCCATGGGGCTCACCACCTGTGAGATGGGCAATAAGGGTTGGGTGCGATGTGATCTGGGCTGTGGCCAAAGGCAGGGACCTTGGTGATCTGATACCGCGCTACAGAAATTAGCTCTAGGCACATGGAATGTCACCTCTTTGGCACGGAAGAAGCCCGAGTTGGTGCGTGAGGTCGAGAAGTTACGAATAGATATAGTCGGACTCACCTCCACATACCGCTTGAGCTCTGGACTCTGTTCCACTCTGGAGTTGCCCAGAGTGAGAGACACCGAACAGGTGTGAGTATACCAATTGCTCCCTGGCTCGGGGATGTGAGGGTAGCCTCCCTCCGCCTGCAGGTAGTGGGACGGGTCCTGACGGCTGTTTGTGCCTATGCACCAAACAGCAGTCAGAGTACCCACCGATTTTGGAGTCCTTAGAAGGAGTGTTGGAGAGCGCTCCCTCTGGGGACTCCATCATTCTAATGTTAGACTTCAATGCCCACGTGAGCAATGACAGTGAGGCCTGGAAGGGCATGATTGGAAAGAACCCCCCGATCAGAACCCTAGAGGTAATCTGATACTGGACTTCTGTACTCATCACGGATTGTCCATAACGAACACCATGTTCAGATGTAAGGGTGTCAACTTGTGCACCTGGCACCAGACACCCTAGGTCACAGTTGGATGATCGACTTTGTGGTTGTGTCATCGGACTTGCGACCGCACTCGGGTTAAGAGAGGGGTGCAGCTGTCCACTGATCACCACCTGGTGGTAAGTTGGTGGGGAAAGATGCCAGTCAGACGTGGGAGGCCCAAACGTATTGTGTGGGAACGGCTGGTAGATTCCCCTATCAGAAGAAATTTCAACTCCCACCTGCGAAAAAACTTTGTTCACGTTCCGGGGGAGGCGGGGGACATTGAATCAGAGTGGATGATGTTCCGCGCTTCTATTGCTGAGGCGTGCAACCGGAGCTGTGGCCGTAAGGTGGTTGACGCCTGTCGTGGCAGCAATCCCAAACAGATTAGTGGACACCAACATTGAGGGATGCGGTCAAACTGAAGAAGGAGTCCTATCGGCCATTTTTGGCCTATGGGACTCCAGAGGCAGCTGAGCGGGATTGCAGCTTCGGCAGTCACTGAGACAAATACTCGGCTGTGCGAGTACTTCGGTGAGGCCATGGAAAATGACTTCAAGACAGGAAATTCTGGTCCACCGTCTGCATCTCAGGAGGGGGAAGCAGTGCACCCTCAACACTGTGTATACTGGGGACGCAGCACTGCTGACCTTAACTCGGGATGCTGTGAGTTGATGGAGAGAATACTTCTCTACTAAGACCTCCTCATTTCCACCAATACACCTTCCCATAAGGAAGCGGAGTCTGGGTTCTCTGAGGCGGGCTTTTCTATCTCTGGGGTGGAGGTCACCGAGGTGGTTAAAAAGCTCCTTTGTGGCAGAGCCTCGGTGGTGGATGAGATTCGCCCGGCGTTCCTAAAGGCTCTGGATCAGGGGTGCTCAATGCATCGATAGCGAGGCAGTCTTGGTCGATCGCGGGATGGGATGCCCAAAATAAAAAAAAGACGTCAGTCAATGTGCCCTCTAAACTCCGTGTGTGCGCAATGGATAGATCCACGCAGGGGGCCTAAACGACGCATACTTAGATACTGTTGTTATGCACTCCAAGCTACTTATCAAAATGGCGGCAGTGCGGCCGAAGCATGTTATGAGCAATTCATTACAGCGAATTCCCGATAGTATTTCTGTTTCCTTTCTGCCCAAGGTATCAGAAAAATCGACAAAGAGTTTACAGAATAGCCTGAATTACTTTCACCAGGGATATATTCATAATGTCAAGGTTTCCCAAACGGGAACACCAGTTAAAGTTTCTACAATGTGTTGGCCGTCCATACGAATGAATCAACCACCTCATAAACTAACGTTGGACATCGTATGCGATAGGATTTCTGATGCCTATTGTTCATGGAAAGCAGGGTGTAGTTTGCATTTTTACGCTACATAAACATGTTGATTCGAAATGACATCTACGTTCATAGTGTATAATTAATGTACATAAATTATGGCAGCATGCATCTCCTCAATCAGTCTGAACATGTGTACTGTACATGTAAATGTCAGCCCAAAATGTATTTGTATTCACGTGATATGTTTAATCATGGATCAGAACGCTTGAGAGCAGAGCTAAGGTGAGGCAGGAAGCTTTGAGTTTCGCCCAGTGTGATGGTCTGAGTGTTCTCGGTGCTGAAAAGTCTCCTAATGATCAATGCGCATGCGCGTATATTTTGTACACTTCCGGCCGGTCTGAAACGTCCCCACCCATGCATCAACATGTGCCATTTGATAACATGTCGCCGAGTGTTCATGTTCGCGATGGACGTCTCAGAAAGACTGACACAGCAAACGTACATATATGTGTATATCTTTTTATCAACTTTTGTTTTCATGTTAGGTTAGGGTTAGGGTCAAAGAATTGTCTGCCTCATACATAAGAAGGGGGACCCCAATCCAGCTGTCCGCCAGTTTGGAGGTCCTTGGATGGTTGAAGACTCCTGGTATGAACAATTAAAAAACTGTTGGTTATCTTTACCGCTTTGGAGACACAGCAAGTTATTGGTGTCAGTGGCAAAAAAAAAGTCCATTACCTTGGCTTCACCGAGATTGATCAAATTATACGAATATGACCTCTTTCATGTTGGTTTGAGGCAAAGAATGGAACCAGTTAACTTATTTCTCTCTAGTACCTGTTGGCAACCCCCTGCTCACCTCTCTACTGGGCCATGCATAACTCTGACCAACCTGAGGAGATCTACAATTCGGTCAGTGTCATTGCAGAGGATAAGTCTGTGGAGTCAAGATGGGAGGAACCTGGAGGAATTGCTGACCACCACATGCTGAAAATTTTTCCTGAGACATTATGCAAATGCCACCAGGTGTAAAGGTGCAAAAGATTAGCTGATGGCGTTACCTCCAATTGCACCTGCAACATCTTAATTTCCCCCACCTGGAAATGATGGACTCGGTTTTATTTTTAAATTGCTTCATCAGATTTAACAGTCATAGCTATAATATTGGAAAGGCAGTTATTTTGAAAACGTTTCGACGAGTTGACAATAAGAAGCAACTGCCAAGGTTTACAGCAGCACGAACTCCAGTGTGTACAGAAATGTGTGCTCCTTGTTCAAAAACTGAGTTATTCATTTTGCGATTATTATGGTTCCTTACCACCTGCTTGATGAGAGAACAAGGTTAGGATTATATTTTTGGCATGTCTATCTTTATATCTTTAGATCATATCTTTTGTTGGGTTTTATGAGATTTATAACATGCTGCTAAACTTTGCAGTTTAGCGATTCCACTTGAGAGCCACAATGCTCTTTTGTAATAGATAGCAATATAGTTTGGAAGGCTCAGCGTAAATATAAATTTAAAGGTAATTATAATATGCATATTTAATTTCGTTTCGTGATTATTATCAAAGGGAAAACGCAATGTTAAAAGTAGTCGTAAATACGCTGAATAAATGCACAGTACTAGCATAAAGTAAAGAATGATTTGGCTAAGGGGTAAAATTCTACGCTTAATAGTAATTTACACAAGGTCTCATGTACTGAAATGAACTGAAACATACTGTTAAAAATTGCTGATTGTGTTTGTTTATTCCTGTAGCTCTAAACATATCGTTCACAGACAAGGAGATTAATAAACATTGTGAACTATCAGTTTGAGCGACCGTCTTTTCAACCAGGGATGGACCACCTCCAGCTCTGCTTCACTTTGTCTCTTCACTGCCACTGCCTCCAATCCTTACGCCATGGCTGGCCTCACCACTTTTTTAAACGTTGCCCTTCATTCTAGCAGAGACGCTTCTGTTACCTGACATCCTCCACCAGCTGTTCCAACCTGCTTGAACCTGTTTCTTCACTTCCTGACTACACTCAGCATTGCTCTGGATTGTTGACCCCAAGTATCTGAAGTCGTCTACCTTTACTATCACTTCTCCCTGTAGCCTGACCCTTCCCCCTCCACCCCTCTCATTCACACACATACAGTATATTCTGTTTTACTTAAGCTAAACTTAATTACTATCTTTTCCAGTGCATGCCT
Source organism: Syngnathoides biaculeatus (assembly GCF_019802595.1). Taxonomy (NCBI): domain Eukaryota; kingdom Metazoa; phylum Chordata; class Actinopteri; order Syngnathiformes; family Syngnathidae; genus Syngnathoides; species Syngnathoides biaculeatus. Next base: position 1,311,777 of record NC_084653.1, read on the forward strand.
TCACCTTTCTAACTATTCCTCCACCTGCTTCCTGCTTTCACTGCAGTTTACGCAATTGCAAACATCATGGTCCAAGGGGATTCCGGTCTAACCTCATCTGTCACCCTATCCTTAACCGCTACCAACAGAGGGGGCTCAGAGCTGATCCCTGATGCAGTCCCACCTCCACCTTAAATTCCTCTGTCAGACCTACAGCACACCTCACCACTGTGAGCAGGTGAGGCTGGGGGACACCACCTCATCCACATGCACTATCACCACCGGGGCACCCCATGGTTGTGTCTTCTCCCCTCTACTCTTCTCTCTCTACACAAATGACTGCATCTCGTGGCATCCGACGGTCCAACTCCTGAAGTTCGCGGATGACACCACGGTCATCGGCCTCATCAAAGACGGCAACGAGTGTGCGTATCGACAGGAAGTGGTGAGACTGGAGCTTTGGTGTGGTCAACACAAGACTGTGGAGATGATTGTGAACTTCAGGAGGCATCCTTCACCACAGCTTCACTTGACGCTGTCCAACTGCATTATGTCAACCATCGAGACCTTCAAGTTCTTTCGAATTACAGTCTCAGAGGACCTGAAGTGGGGGACGAACATCAACTCCATCCTCAAAATGCCCAGCAAAGGATGTACTTCTTGCGGATTCTGAGGAAGCACGGCCTGTCACAAGAGCTGCTGAGGCGGTTATACACAGCGGTTATCCATTCAGTACTGTGTACCTCCATCACAGTCTGGTTTGGAGCCGCCACTAAAAAGGACAAACTCAGACTACTGCGGACAATCAAAATTGCTGAACGGATTGTATGCACCACACTACACTCTATCAAGGACTTGCAGCAACGCGAACCAGGTCCAGAGCAGGCAGGATCCTCTCGGACCCTCCACATCCTGGCCACCAGCTCTTCCAGCTCTTTCCATCGGGAAAGCGATACAGATTAATGAAATCAAAAGCAGCAGGCATTTGAACAGTTTTTTTTTCCCTCTGGCAATTAAGCCATTAAATTCTTGTTCAGCGAACCTATTATTTTTCTGCCAAGTTCCATGTTAGGACACTCACATCCTGCTGGTCCAATCAGTATTACTACGAGTAATATATATATATATATTTAAAATTTTGTTATTTTGAAGACCGCATGATTCATCACTTAAACTGCGCCCTTTGCACAAGTGACATTGTTAACACATTTTTCTATATAGATTTCACATCTTGCAACGTCTTATACGGCATAATTCCTAGAAACAGAAATGTCTCTTGTTCTTTGTTCTTGTTGCTATGTTGTTCCTTGTTCTCTGTTTTCTGTTCTGTATGTCGTAACAGGGCAGCACCGACTGCTGGAGAAAAATTCCTACACACTTGGCAATTCAAGCTGATTCTGATTCTGTTCTTCTTCCCTCATACATACATCCATCCATTTTCTTTTGTCGCTTATCCTCACGAGGGTCGCGGGGAGTGCTGGAGCCTATCCAGCTGTCATAATAGTGACTAAACAGTTAAATTTTGCTGTTGGGTGTTGGATGAAAACGCTATCCGTTATTTTCATTTTTCTGTTCGAGTGGTACCTATGGGAACCACTCAAGGTCCCACCCCAAAAAAATAAATAAAATAAAAACAAAACAAATTGGATAACTACATACAAAAAATGTGTCCAAAAGATTGTATTGTTTGCACAGATCCAGAGATAATACCAATGCTATTAATTGATAACGAATGCAAAAAAAAAAAAGTTGGGGAATTCTGTGTATCCATTAACTTCTTTTGAAAAACTAAAAAAACATTGTTTTCTAATGGCGCGTCACTAGGAATGACATGCATCAATTTGTCTCTATGTGCCCTGCAATTGGCTGGCAACCAGTTCAGGGTGTAGCCCGCCTCCTGCCCGTCGACAGCTGGGATAGGCTCCAGCCATCCCCGCGACCCTTGTGAGGATAAGCAGCTAAGAAAATGGATGGAGGGATGAATGGATGTGTAACTTGAGGAAACTGACCACGTTCTGGATGCACATTCCCTTGTGGATTATGTCGCACACAGTTTAAACAAGCCCTACAAAAAAGTTTTTTGCATACAAGGTAAATCCATGGATCATGTAATGACTTTGTACCAGAGCTACCATTCCCCCGGTTGAGACCTGAGACTTCCCATGGCTCAAGATTGCCGCCGACTTAAAAAGTGTTTTTGGTAGAATTTTTTTTTTTTTGTATCTGTGCTGACATAATTCCCATTTTGTAATGTAGTACCTTTTTTTCCCCACATTTTTAGTTCTGCTGGTAAGCTTTGTTGTTGCATTTTGATTAACACATCTCAAAGTATGTCTTCATTTGTTACATGGTCAGCTAATCCCATAAAGGTTTTGGCTGCTGCTTCTTTTGCTGTTTTATCTGTAAATCCATTTCCTAATGATTCTTTGTCTGTATTTGATGTGTGTACAGCACATTTACATATGGCTATTTCTTTTGGTAATTGAACTGCTATGAGCAAATTTTGTAGTTCCTCTGCATGTTGTCACTGTGTTCCCTGTAGTTGTCGCTATTCCTCTATTTTTCCAGTATTGTTTGTGTAGATTGTGAAACCACCGTGAATACAGCAGCATCTGGTCTCAGATTGTTTAAGACTGTCCAATAAGATATTGTCTGTACAGTTCAGTCATCCCAATTCAAATCTGGTTCTTTTTCTGTCCAATCAGGAACATTTCGTACTACCAAAACAAATTGTCCCAAACTCTTCCACTCCTGTTGTAATGACATGTGTGGTGGTGTCCATTCCTTGTGTAGTGAATTTAGTTTGTCAGTCAGTCTTGTTCCTGTCACCACGACTGATATACCATCTGAGTACAAATAATCATGATTTTGTCTGGTGTGGGCTGTTATAAGTTTACAGTATCTTATACTTCATAGTCACATGCAATGAGTCACTTCCTACGTCATTTTGTGGTTGTTCAATCACGTCTTGAGCTGTTTGCAGCAAGAAATCTCCTGTTCTTGTGGGAGGTTTGTTTGGAATATGTAAGGTGTAATAATAGAGCGCTGGGTTCCTATTTTGTAACTGTCGTCCCAGTAATTCCTTTTTTTTATTTTTTGCTTTTATATTTCCTGTCAGAGAGGGAATTAAGCCCAGTCCTAGTTTCAGCAAGCCATCTCTTCCCAAAAAAAAAACGGACAAATTAAAAAGTTGCATTTTGGGAGCATTAGTTGTGACATTTTTGATGGGGAGGTGGCTGCTCTTTTCCTCATCTGCGGCCACAATTATTAAATGTTTCGCATAAAGCTCCATAAATTTCTCCTTTCTCTGTCAGAAAGGTGTCAATTTTCTTTTTCTTATTTTGTAGCACTCTTTCTGCGTGTAGTGCTTGGGTAATGTATGTTACAGGCTGCCAGTCGGTTTGTCAACCCAATGTTTTTCAATCCATTGTTTTGTAGGATTATTTGAATTTGCATGAAGAGCATTTTTTTAATTGCCCTTGATACACACTCCCTGGAGTGTGATCTTCAGGAATGCCACTGTTTTTTTAAAAACATGCATTTATTCAAAATCTGTATTCTTCAAATGGTTCATTGTTGTTTTATTTTGCTCTTCCAATGGCAGAATATTTTTTTTTGCATTTTAAATCTAGCAGAAGTGCGCGATATTAACCCTTGAACTCCTTGCTGTTGTGAGAAAGTACTTTGCTGTCATCCAAATTTGTTGTACTTCCACACTATTTAAGTGGTAAGATTTTTTTCAAGTCTTCCGTTCCCTGGACGAATTATGTTACATCAACTTTATGAGATGTGATACCTTTTATGGCCGTTTTCACATCATCTTGAGTCCAGCCTTCAACTATTTTGCTATTTATCAACTATTTTGCTATTTGTTTTTCCCCTGTTGGAGTCAGTGGTTCACCTAGGGTGACTATACTGACTTCCCGCTGAACAGGGTGACAATTACGTTCCGTTTGAGGTAATTCTCAAGCTTCTACCACAAGTGGCGGAGAATTCTTACCTCTGCATCCTCAAACAGTTGTCACTCAATTTCCTGTTCAAATGAGGTAGCTCCACTCACATTTACACATGCACACATTTCACGGAGCTCACGTACAGGACACACCATGCCCTTTTGTCAGTTTTATAGACTAATTAGTCTACTCGATAGGGACTAGTATTCTCGAGGTTTGGTTCTGCCGCAGTCACTCAGACGCGCATTCACTCAATCCTCATGAGTGTGGGAGTTTCCTACTCACCAGAGATGCCTTTACTTCCTTTGGCTTCTCGTCAACCCTCAGCCTCCAGATGCAAAGTCGAGGCCCAGTCCCGGAAAGGGTCTCAAGTGCAGTGGCCATGGTCTTTGCCTGGACGTCAGCTCAGCCCCTGGAAACCTCAGGTATCTTGAGATCCGGCTCGAAGGACCAAGTAAATGTCAGGTTCACCAATCAGACAGTCATTAAACAGGACAAAAAGGGAAGCAAAGACACCAGTTCAAGTCTCGCGAGGAGAGAGGAGAGGAGCTGTCTCGTACAATTCACCACTGCACTCTCTGATTATCCTCTCCTCAACACCTCTATTTATTTAGTTTTAAGACGCCCCTTATTTACATGGATGTTACAAAAAGGAGACGACAAGCAAAAACAGTTTGAAACAAGGTGTACATGTTTGTACTCTGCATCTCTCTATTATACTTTTCAGTTGCGTGCGAGAGAAAGGACGGGTGGCCTACCCGTCCCACCTGGCGCCGCAACAATTGTTTTCTGATTTACTATTGACACCTAAGTGTGTCCTTCAGGCTCTGAGAAACATCTTACGCAGCCATAACTGTCAAGACATCCCACAACAATGTTCGTCTTTGGTATGCATGTGAACAAGATCGTGAAACGGTCCAGACGTCTTGACCAGAAAAACAAGTGATGCGAAAAACAAGTGAGTGAAAAACAACTTATATAACCATGGTTGCACAATACATTCGGGTATTCAACGGTAGTGGGAAGCATCACTAATTAACACTCCTTTCAACGGGGAACCAAGAAAGAGAGAGACAGAAAGAAGAGTCCCGGTAGAGTGAGAGAGACGTATTAGCAAAGCAACACATAAAAAGGAATTCGCTGCGGTGTGTGACGGCTATAAGCGGCGGGAAAATGAAGCAGAGGACGGAGACAAATTGGACAAGCAAAAAAGGATCCCGTCCCCGAATTGGAAATTAACCAACAACAAAAATCTGGGGAGTTTAAGTAACAACAGCAACATGTAGAGCAGTGGTTATCTGTTGCGTATGCATCCTGACCCTTGACAAGCCCTGAGTCCAGGTACACTCAAATTAATAAAAAGAATTGCTGACAAGTTTGTATGCATGTGAGCGTTTCCATCAGTATGTTTACGGCCAAATGTTTGAAGTGGAAACTGATCACAAGCCTTTGATGTCCATTATGAACAAACCATTAAATGACTTTCCTTTAAGGATCCACTGCATGCTCATCAGACTGCAAAAATACGACGTGCACGTGATATACACTCAAGGTACACATGTACACAGCTGACAGTCTATCCAGAGCAGTGGATAGGAAAGAAAGTACAGACAAGGAGGAAAGCGCAGAAATACAGGCAGGTGAGGACATGGTTGTCAGGTTTCTCCCTGTAACTGAAGCGAGAACAGAGCAAATACAAAGAGAGACCATCGCAGACGGAACAATGAAAGAACTCAAGAGTACAATACCGAAAGGATGGCCTGGTAATAAAAAAAGATGACTATTGGAATTGTAGAAACGAGGTCACAGTGGTGGATGACATCACAATGAAAGAAAGTAAACTTGCTATTCCTTCCTCTCTACAAAAACAGATGTTAAAAAAATACATGAAAGCCACCTCGGAGTGGTTAAATGCAAACTGAGGGCTAGAGAGGTAATGTACTGACAGAGAGTAAACCAAGACATTCGGCAGACAACAGCATCTGTGAACTATCCCGTACCTACTACAGGAGAAGGGCAAAGGAGGACCAAAAGGCGAAACGGAGACAGTTGCATGATCAGACGGCGAAACATCTGCCCATGGTGAAGCCTGGAGATGTTGTGCTTCTCAGGGACTGTTTCACAGACACATGGAGGCAAACTGGACATGTGCAGGAGGAAGTTGATCCACGTTACGACCAAGTCCAGATGGACAGTGGACCGACGCTGAGAAGGAACCGCACGGACCTTCAGCTGCAGCAGTCAACAATTTTGGTGATACGTGCCAATGACGTCATTTGTATGTACTCTAGAACATGAGAATAAAGATTGAATGCTTTGAAGTACGCCTCGTCTATTTGTTTTGCAATATAACAAGACAACACACCATGTGTCCCTCAAGTTCCTTTCCTGGATGCTGTTTATTCATAACTTCTTTATCACCTCTTCTCCCCAACATGTCCATTACATTCTGCAACAATCACAACTCTGTCTGGAATGCTGAGAAGTACTTAATCCAGTATTTCCTTCCAGAATTTCTCTGTCACCCCTAGGCAATGTTCCCTTTAATTTTTTTACGTGTCAAAGAAAATACGCTTAGCCCCTGAGCAGTCCCTTTGACTACTTTGAGCACCATCAGACGTGTGCACAGTACTCAGGTCAGTCCATGGTAAAAATGTTCTATAGAATTCTATTGCATTTGCACAGAACAACTTGTTCTATAGAACTTTGGGGATGATTTTCTATAGAAATTTTACACAACAGTAGAATTTCTATAGCAATTCTATAGGACTTGAGTCCTAAAGTTCTATAGTTCTTTAGAAATATTCGATAGAAAATTTTTAGCAGGGGCGTCATCCGTTGAAGTTATATGGCTTAATAAAAGAATCAGATTACAGCATTTACATTGCCATCAGGTAAGTAACTAAGTCAATAAATAAATAAAAGGAACAAACTTTTGCAGTGATGGTCGTATGCTTATCTGCCTACTGTGAAGGTGCCCCTGAGCAATTGTCCACAACTTCCCAGATCAAGAGGTGCAGGGGGTTTGTGTTTCACTGTTTCACGCTTAATGCTGCCTCGTGTGTGAGCTGTTTCTCTTTGTGGTCTGTGTCAAATAGGTTGCCATGCCACGTGAAGCAATGGAGCAATTGATAGTAATTGGCTTGAGTGGCTAGGGTTCATGTGTTGAGCTGAGTCCTAGATCCAACTCTTAATTCAAACACTAGATGTCGCCAAACCAAATTATACTTTAACTGGGTCGCCAGCACAGCAAAAGTCTCTCAAATAAACATAACTCTCCCACTTATTCTCAGCACAATATATACACATACCAAAGTTAAAAACCCGATTGATTTTATATCTTTGTGTTCATATCTTTGTTTTTATAATAAAGATATCAACAGGATGAATTACTCAATAAAGGCTGATAAGTGAGAAGTGAGAAGGATGGTAGAAACAGAATCCATCCATTCGACCCGTGGAACTCTCAACAAAGGTGGAGAGAGCCATGAAGGGTGAAGGACAGTTTAGGGCAGAGAAACCCAAAGGAACGAGCGTAATCACAATAATAGTAGATCATCTGGAGAAGACTACAATCGAAGAGAGGCTTCCCACTGACTGGAGTGGTGGATCATGATGATGGAAAGATACAATATAGTCAAACTGATTAGTACTGGCGTTATGTGGGACCCAATAGTGAAGATGCTAGCCAAGGAGGCTGACATAAAATGAAAACTGGTGGATAGTGAACGGGCAAGGGCAGTGTCCAGATATCAAAAACACCAAGATTACATCCAGAGAATAAAATTCCTTGCGGGGAGGAAACGAACTCTAACCCAAGTCTTGACATCATAAGTGAGGAAGATTTATGTGACATAGAAATAGAAGGTTTATTCAGCCCACCATCGCAAACCAAGAGGAACAAAAGAAAAAGGCGAAGTTGACATGGCGGATGACTCTCCTTATATGAACGGGGCCCTTGCCGCTAATGCCCAAAGAAACCAAAAAGTGTAAAGTTTGAAATGGGATATTGTTATGCCACTATGTCGGGAGTCTTTGAGACATTTGTGGGGACGCCCTGGTGATATTCACAGACAGAAAACTCAGGCCCTATAGGAAAACATTCCGAGCCGAGCTGAACCGTATGGCAGGAAAAAAATATGTAGCAGAAAAAGACCTAGAACTGCAAGAAAGAGGAACAGACTCGGTAGCGGTTGTGACAACCACCGGGGAAGATACGCCCTACTACATGATAGTACATGTCCGTGGGGAGAAGTGGACTGCAGAAGTGGACCAAACACAATATTTGGAAGAAATTACAGAAATACTAGAACGTGGCATTGACAAAGCTCTAGTAGTTGGAGCTGCCAGAGTTGTGATGGATGTAAACAGCAACCCAAAACCTAACCCAGAGCACCGCCTCAACCAAGCCAACAGGCAGAGACCTATCCTGTGCCGTTGCCCAGGAGGATGAGAGAAGAGACAGAGCAGGACTTAGGACCTCAAAGTGTTGGGATGGAAATAGAAGACGGAGAACAAGCCAGAACAAGTGGACTGAGGAGAGGAGAAAGAAGCCCTGGAAGAGGGACGGTAACCTTCAGTCCTTCCACATCCACTCCCAGGTCGGTGTGTGGCTCCTATTGAGGGCTACCTCCACCGACACCTTTACCCGAACCTAAGAGAGACGCAAGGCGATTGCCTGGTGAAGCAAGGGAACCAGTCGGGTATCCGTCGGCACCCGAAGTTGGAAGTGGAAACAAGAGCGAGCAAGAGGAAGGAGACTGGATGTGCGTACTGCCACAGACGGAACCTGAGGCTGATGTGAGGGACGAGAATCTGGACTCAGTGACCTCGGATGCAGTTCCTAAAGACACTGAGGACCGACCTCCCAAAGTTGTTACGAGACCGACAGAGGAAGAAAAAAACCATCAAACGGTGTTCAGCATCTCCAAAGCCTCAGAGACTAGCCAGAGATATACAACTAGGATTTGTCCAAACTCAAGATGGGAGAAAGACTTTCCTACCAGAAGCGGGACAAAAAGACTACCCCTACCCGTTTTCCTGGTTAGAAAAACTGGATGATGACATGACATTGAATGTAAAAGCCAGCTACCAAGAAGCAGCAAATATCTTACAAACCCCCACGTATAACTATAGTGGAGCATAGGGACTTTACAAAGAACTTCAAGGAAGGCTTCGTGAAAGTAATGTACGACGAGGAGAAATCGGCAAGAAATTATGGCTGCAATATATCATTGCTAACCGCGTTGGACCCAATGAAACAATAACAGGTCTATGAGAGATGGGTGGATGGTGAAGATGAGGACGAAGAGGCTCACATAACAAGAGCCCGGGAGCGACTCAAGCAAGGAGTCACGTTGTTAAATGTGTGGCATAAAACAAGACAAGTGATAACTCCAAGCAGATTGGTTCAAGTGGCACGAATGATTGTAAAACAAATGGGAAACTAAGCAACTTTTGTGAAGATGGCACCTGAAAGCACAGCGCAAAAAATTGAAGCTTCTATCAAGAAGTGGGACCGACTAACGAAATACAACAGTGAGAAGAGGAAAGCAGCATCAACTGATAAACGCCCTTGCGGAAATAACCAGCAGTCGACTCAAAAACCAACACAGCCTTCACAAAGAACAGCTGAAAGTCAGAAGCAGCCTTTCCAACCAAGACAACAACAAGTGACGAAAAAGACAACACACCATGTGCCTGGAGCATATATACCAAGAGAAGAGTTTCTTAAAATGACACCAGAAGAAAGAAAGGCCCATCTTGAGGCTCGCAAAGCTGCGACTTCAGGAGGGCCCAGGAAGTAATGAAAACAAAGGCACGTGTCACCCTATGGGATTGAGGACGAGCTCTACGCAAAATTGGAGGGAATACCCTATTTGGTAGACACCGGGGCCGAGGTGTCAATGACCCGTAAAGCCTTGAAGAGGATTGGAAACCTGAAAGTGAAAGTAGCTGATGGAACAATTACAGAAATGCCAGTCGCAATTTGGAAAGGAATAGTGTGGATCATGGGACCATACAACGTATTGACGTTATGAGATTCAGAAGAACTGAATAAACCCAGAAATAAGCGCCAAACGGCCAAAAAAAAGATGGAAAAAGTTTAAATCAGGGACAGAAGTGGAAGTTGGACCAACCAAGGTAATCCCGGAATACAAGTGGTATAAACCAGTGGATATGCCAGCAGTGAAGGCCCAACAGATCCAGTTCAGCGACTTGTTGCCAGAAGGAAAAAAGAAATTGACTGAAATAATGGAGGAAGCCTCCGTGGCACATTTCAAGAACGATTGTGGCGACTTTGAACCAAAATACATGCACACGATAAGTGGAGGAGTGCACACAGTACCCTGTCAACCCGGGAGCCGTGGCTGTAATGGCAATGATAGTAAAAGAACTGTTGGCGCTTGGAATAATTTGTGAAGAACCAACTCCAATAACAAATAGCCCTATACAAGCCCTAAAAAAGCCTGAATCAGTTGGAAGGGGTTGGAAGCCAGTTATCAACTTCAAAGCTCTGAACCGCCGGATGGTGGCTAACCGAGCAAGCCTCATAAACCCCCAGGCGTCGCTGAAAACGCTAAAAGTGAAAAAGTACAAATCATGTATTGACCTAACTAATGGATTTTTCTCCTTAAGGATTGCCAAAGAATCGCAAGGAAAGACGGCATTCACACACAAAGGAAAATCATACGTTTGGCAGAGACTACCTCAAGGATATAAAAATTCCTCAAACATGTTTCAATCAGCAGTTTTGGACCTTTTGGAGGGGCTCCCAGTCACAGTTTACATCGACGATGTGTTCATCGCCAACGATACAGAAGAGGAACATTTAAACAGTTTACAAACTGCAATCCGATGAGTGACAGCAAAAGGACTGAATTGTAATCTGAAAAAATGCCAACTTTCTAGGTTCCAAGCAGACTACTTGGGTTTCCAAGTGTCAGAAGAATTGGAGCTTTCAGACGCTAGACTCTGCAGAGGATACTCGGACTATGTAACTATGTCCGAGACCATGTCCCCCATTATCAAAAATGGATGCAGGCGATCCACTTTTTATCAAGTTGGCCATGATGAAAGGAGTTGTGATCACACGGAGGACTTCGAATGGAGAAATGAAGAAAAATAGGACAAGAATAAGAAACAGGAAGAAAAGCCTCGGGTGATGAAGATTGGGAACCCAAAAAGTCGCGGTGGCCTTGGCAACGACGGTTCGCAAAAAGGACGGACTCCTCCCACAAGGAGGAGGAACAGACATTGGATAAAACCAAGGGAGAAGAGAGTGAAGAGAGGAAAGCAGAGAAACGACAAGAGCACATTAAAGAACGGCTATCTCCTACGTGGAATAGACCAAGTGGCGTGTCAACATTCTCTTCAACGCAGACTTAAGGCTGAGAAGGAAGGATGGATGGCCGAACAAAACAGAGAGTTGAACGCTCGACTGGATGGATTGGAGAGACGGACGGAAGCTCTGACCCAGGTATTTGGACTAACACTAGCACAGTTACAAGTGACAAGACTTGTTAAAGTACTTCAGAACTTTACTAGACGAGCAAGCCCAATATTGGACGGACTTCCAGAGTTTACAAAACAAGTACTTGAACAGTTGCAGTATATTGACCAAAAATCGCAAGAAATATGGACAACTGTTACTGGAAGAAATGACTGGACCCGGGGATTTACAAGCCTTCATGTTTCCATAAAAGGAAGTAAAGACTACACGGTGGGGTGAAATTTTGAAACAAATCCCAGAAGATAAACAGAACATTTTGTTGGAGAATTTTGAAGCCTCCACTGGGTGTATAAGGGCGAAACTTACATGCTCAAAAAAAATTAAGAGCTGAATTAACGTGGAACCGAGAAGTTCATCGCCTTCTTGTTCAAAGACAAAGAATAGAAGAACGGATCCAAAACTTTAGAGTTAGAATTAATATGGACATAAGTAGAAAGACGGAAGATCAAATTCGCGACTTAAAGACCCTTGTAACTGTCTTGGAAACACAAGCAGCTTCCAGGTTGGAAGTATTAGGTGGGACATTGATAACACAACAGGGGATCCAAGATGACCATTTGTGGTTGAAAAATCGCGTTTTGACATTGCACTCTATACAACGACAAGCAGTTCCTTTTCTTGGCGAAACAGATAATTTTATGGAAGCAACGCAAGAAAAATTAACAAGTGTAATACACAGAGTGGAACCAATGTCAAAAGCCACTGCTGAAAGGATGGAAGCATAATCGGAGGACTCCGGAACCCCATCCTCTCTGGACAAGAAATAGAATTGTGAGGAGCGAAGGACGACCCTTTTGACTGGACCTAACTGCATTGACTTTTGGACATTGTGAGTAATCGAAGTATTAGTAACACCCCCATCCTACCCCCTGAGAAGGCGGAGCATAAGTAAATAGATATAATTAGACTGATTTGAGAGAAGTCATAACTGCGCTGTCTTACCCCTCTGCTCGGAATTATAAGCAGAACAACAGAAAAGATGGATTCGTATGACGAACTGAAAGCCAGTCTAGATGAATTGGAGGAAGGACAGAAGCACATATTCAGTGGACTAAGGCTTATGTTCGTAATGGCAAAGAAGATAAGATAATACCACGAAGTGATGGAAAAAAAGTTACGTAAAATTTAACGCTGAGATGGAGGAATGTGTGAAGACTCAATTAATATTCTGCTTGTTATAGAAGCGATATTAAGGGTATAGTTCATCCATTACTCCCTCCCCCCCACCGTTGTGACTGAACCTCCCATCCGGGACTCTCCTGAATCACCACCCCCACGTCCCAACCAGGTTTCGCCTGAATCACCACCCCCACGTCTGGCTGGCCCCAAGGTGCCTGATGTGATGAGCCGCCTGATGGGTGCTTTGGGAAGCGACTCTCAAGTTCATGATTGGGCAGTTATTACTAATTTGGTTACCTCTTCCCTGAGGCATGGGCCAAATTCATGAGTTGGACTTGGTCTCAGCTCAAGGAGGGGGTGACAAACAGGTTGCCATGCCACATGACGCAACGGAGCAATTGATAATAATTGGCTTGAGTGGCTAGGGTTCATGTGTTGAGCTGAGGCCTAGATCCAACTCTTGATTCAAAAACTAGGTGTCGCCAAACCAGATTATACTTTAACTGGGTCGCCAGCACAGCAAAAGTCACTCAAATAAACATAACTCTCCCACTTATTCTCACCACAATATATTTACATACTAAAGTCAGTAACCTTAAAAACCCGATTGATTTTATATCTTTGTATTCACATCTTTGTTTTTATGATAAAGATATCAACAGGATTAATTTCAGCAGCTGTTCACACCCTGCGGTTTGTAGCGGTAAGAATGCTGAACCAAACAGGATGTCTGCAAGCGCCAAACAGGATGTTTGCAACACCGTTGAGTTACCAAACAAGATGCTTGTGACACCCTTGAATTACCACACAGGATGTTTGCAAGCACTGATCCTATTTTTTTAATGCAGTTTTGACTTGCTGTTTTGACATTCTTTTTACCTTGCTTATATTGAAGTGGATGATGCTTTGAAACTGCTTTGTGTAATGACCTGTGTATGACTGTCTCTCTCAGACAAGGGAACACTCCATGTGCTACCACAAGAACAGGCCAGTTGAATGCATGAGGGAATTATATTCACAAGAATGTTTATGCATTTATTGGTAATTGCTTGAAAATTAGAGTGAAGTTAAAAAGAGATAATGACTGCATCTACCAGATACAATTATTGCTTATTTAATAGAGATTACTGTTATTGAAAGTAATGGTTGCATTTGCGGGCACTTTTGCCCTACTTTGAGTGAGCTGAAAAGGGGCATGACAAGACATCTCAGAGATGTCGAAAGGTACATGACAGAAAAACAAAAGGTACTTCCCTCTGGGCATAAGTAAAGGCAAAAACATTCTAGAATGTTCCACCAAAAAGCTATAAAAGGCTTGGACATGGAAACATGAGGCTCTCTGTTCATTTCACACAGGCAGGTCCTTCTTTTTGGGGGGAAATATCAAAGGAACCAGCTGACGGGAAGAAATCTTCAAGCAATTTAGAATGCTTATTTTTTACCTTTTCCTCTTTGATTGGGCACGAGTAAAAAGACTACTATAATAAGGTAATTGCATGGTAATGCCATTGATATTACGTGGGTACTTAAGAAGGACAAGTTGGTTTTACAATAAATCCTTAAAGGTCAAGTGTCATGAAATGGATGATTTTTAGTATGTTATTAATGAAAAAACGGCAGCCAGTATGGACCCATGCGTTTTTTCACCACAAAACTGTCACGACCCATCGGAACGGAGGTAGGACCCAAATGCAGGAGTACACGGGAGACGCAGAGGTAATTCAGAAAAAACGTTTATTATTCAATGGTCGGGGTTCGGGCAGGCAGTCAGGTGCGGCAGCGGTAGTTGGGACGTTGGGCGTAGAGAGCAGGTCAGCGGGCAGGCAGGAGTCGGTGCATGGGAGAACGATAAAAGCAGGGAGGAGTATCAAGGGAGTCAGGCTTACGGGGTAGGTCGGAGAATAAGTGGAGGTCGGTACACACAGGAATATGAATCAGAGATATGGGGGTGCTCGAACAGGGCATGAACCTCAACGATCTGGTGGAGGACCAGTCGTCACCGGGTCCTATAAGTACCGGGCGTAATCAGCCGAAACAAGGTGCGGGTGTGTGCCGACTAATTGGCTGACCACGCCCAGCCTGGGCAGGATGCCAGGAGCATGACAAAAACATGATTTTGACATATATGGCTTTTTGTAACTCCCGCCATGAAAATCCTCTCAAGGGATTTGTTTTTTAGATGAACAGGAAGTGACTGAAGTGTATCTTTATTGATGTGTAACTTTATTGTATCATTATTGATGCATATCATTTGCTCACATGCCCTCAGTTACACACTGTATTGTAACCAGATGTTTGAAGCATGCCAAATCATCAGTTTACCTTACTGGAGACCATGGCATAGGAATGTGCTATTACCTGGAAGAACTGGTTTAGTCATTATGATGAAGATAGTTTGTGATGCTCTTTATTTTATGATGCGGTTCTCTTGTGATGCTCTTTGTGATGCTCTTTATTTTCCTTTCATACGTTTGTGATGTGACCCTTCTGATAGTATGGGATCTTGTGATCTGCTACAGGAACTGGTGTTGAAGTCCGTGTCACGTTTGAATTTGTGACAGTGTGAAATTATAGTTTTTAAGAAAAAAAATAAAGTTCAAGTGCTTTTGCTAAATTGAAGTTCGAGTACTTTTGTATGAGTGGTATCGAGTACTTTTGAGAAAATAAAGAGGTTCGAGCACTTTTGATAAAAGACGATTTAAATCAAAATGCAGGGAGAGTTTAATAGGGAAAGTGAATGGTTCAGTTTGCGGCAAATACCAAACCATTCTGAACAAGTGGTTCTCAGTGAACAACTGAGGAATGCATGTGATGTGTGTGTTGGAGGACTGCCTGAAAAGGAACGAGAGAATGAGAAAGAACAATTGAAAGAATGGATGAGGAAATGTTGTGAGAATGGATGGTTTCCTCCAATGTCTTTAACTTCATGTTTAGTGACAATGAAAGAAACAGAAAAACCTTGTGCTAAAAGAGCGCCAGCTCTAAAATTGGAAGTAGAAAAAATTAACAGGTTGTCTCCAAAAGGTAGAAAGGTGAGAGAGAATGCTGACAAAGTTGTGGAAATGAAAGCGAGAGCAATGATGATGGCGATAGGATGTGCGTTAAAGTTGTCCCGTTTGGCTGTCAAGGAAGAGAGTGTTGGTTTGGTATCGTCAACACCCAAAGTGCCCTCCGCGCCGCCTCCTTACTTGGAGGAGAAACATCTTTCGGCGATGTTTCCAAATAACCAGGTGTACCACCTTACCATGAAGTCTCCAGTGCTGAATGTAACTGCCGGTCGACTTGAAGTAGATGTAGATGATCAAACGTCTCTCACTAGCTCACAACAAACATCAAACATTGAAAGGAGTGTTAATTAGTGATGCTTCCCATAACTGTTGAATACCCGAATGTATTGTATCTCACTTGTTTTATCTGGTTCAAAGACAACATTGTATTGTATTTCACTTGTTTTATCCAGTTCAAAGACAACATTGTTGTGGGATATCTTGACTGTTATCTCACTTGTTTTTCTAGTCAAGACGTCTCAACCGTTTCACACTCACTTGTTATCTGGTTCAAAGACGAACATTGTTGTGGGATATCTTGACTGTTATGTTTCTCAGAGCCTGAAGGACACACTTAGGTGTCAAATGTAAATTGGCTACAATTGTTGCGGCGCCAGGTGGGACGGGTAGGCCACCCGCCCTTTCTCTCGCACGCAACTGAAAAGTATAATAGAACTTAGGTGTCAAATGTAAATTGGCTACAATTGTTGCGGCGCCAGGTGGGACGGGTGGGCCACCCGCCCTTTCTCTCGCGCGCAACTGAAGAGTATAATAGAGAGATGCAGAGTACAGACAGGTAGAGTCTGCTGCGGGTTTCGTACGAACGCCCAGCTGGTTGACAAAGCAGACCTCTACCTGGGTTACGGCTCTCCACCTTCTCGGCATAGGTAAGGGGCTCATATGATTGATTTCACGCAATTTCAACCGTGTTTTGAGAACTTTCATTTGGTCGAAATAAATATGCCAGTTATTGAGGCTAAATAGCATTTGGGAACGTTGGTCTTTTGTTGAGTGTCATCTTTGTCTCCTGAGCGCCGACCAGCACCGATCCTTTCAATAAAACATTTTTGGCGTTGTCGGCAGGATCGTGCAGGCTACGCGCAGGAGATAAAAACAGGATGCGTTGTTTTAGAAGGAAAACTAAGGGTGCGCAAGAAGCACCAGAGGAGGAGGTGGCGCCCGGGTGGGAAGGCATCACTTTCCGAGAGATAGAAGCTGTCTTATGGGAGCGTGGGGGACGCCCCGGACCGTGGACAGGAGTGAATCCCGCTGCCACGCCGCTGGCATCATGTGATATGTTGAAGCGGGTGGATGTGAATGCTCGTGCTCCGCTGGGAGGCACGCAGCAGATGTTGTGGATGTGTGCGGAAGCTTGGAAAAATTGCGTGTTGGAGTTGGATAAGGTTAGAAGCGCAGAAAATCAAAAGGCGCAAGATGTTATCCAGCTAGAGGTTATAGTGAAAGAATTAAAGGAGCATTTGGCAAAAATGCAGAGTATAACGGAAAGAGCTGTAATGCATATCTCCTGAGTGGCGCGAAGAGGGCGAAAGAAGAAACCTCGTAAAATAGAACAAGCGCAAATCCGTTCATTCACCACTGGGCTGTCAGCGCAGTGGAATCCGGAGGAGTGGAACGGGGATATGTGGGGGGATGATGATGATGATAATGATGTTGATGATGAATATGATAGAGGTGTAAGACCGGACCCGCCACCACAGACCGGGTTGTATCCCTCGTTAAGGGGGCTGCAGATACACCCTATCACGCGACGAAAAGAGCAGCTACGCGTGATACCGGATTGAATCCAGGATCTGATGGGGGCGGACGGTCGACCGATTCTGAATGAAAATGGCGAGCGAGTGCAGGGGCTGGTCCCACAAGCGCAGCCAGAGCCAGAATTGTTTATGACTAGAGAAGATTATACACAGGAAGAGACTACTCATATTGTAACAAAGTATCGTCAGAAACCAGGCGAACCGATCGATGTTTGGCTCATTCGGTTGCTAGAGGAAGGAGCTGATGCCGATACTATAGATGCTGGGGATTATCAGCGGTTCGCAGCGCTTTCCACCGATAGCCAGCTAAACGCGGAATTCCGGGGAATGTGCAGAGTCATGGGCGGTGATGTAGGGCTCCCTCTCTCGGCGTTATATGGGGCAGCCACGCAGCTGATATTTCCATCATATCAAGATTGGCCAGAACTGAGAGGGCAATGGTCAACCATCAGGGATGCAGTAATGAGATTGACACGGTTGTGTATGAGGCACTCAATTTCGAGTGATGGCTCTGTGGAAATAAGAGATGGGGAGGTCCCGAAAATGATCCGGGATGCGATAATACGTGATGCTCCCCCACATTATAGAGCGGCGGTATTAACTATTTTGTTGGGAGCCACTGACCTGACATTCTCGATGGTGAAAAGTAGGTTGGCGGAGTTAGCAACGCTCGGAGACTGGTCTAACGTGAGTCCGCCGCGTGATCGTGAACCACATGAAAAATCGAGTGAAAATCGGAACAGTTTCGCGAAAAATGGAAAACCTGAGGGAAGCAGAAGAGATACGTGGAGGGCACTAATCAAAGCAGGGGTTCCAGCTGAGGAAATTGACGGGGTTCCTACGTCAGCACTTGCTGAAAAATGCACACAGAAGGGACTGCAGGTTCGATGTTTCTCTGGAGGAGGCTTTCCTCAAATGACGATGGGCGTGGCGGAGTTAACCAGTATGCTCAAAGAGTTGATAAAGCCCCCTCCCATTGTCCCTCCTACCATTCCTCCTATTTCACCTCCCACAGCACCTCCCTTACCACGGGAGGAGGAGGAGACTTCGTCAAGCGAGGAGGAGGAGGAAGTGAGGCAAGTAGCAGCAGTGCAGCGACGGAAAAAGGGGAAGAAAGGCAAAAATAAACGACGCCATCATAGTGATGAATAGGATGATGGCCAAGCCCTGGTAGCTCGTCAACAACCGGCTCGGCGATGGTCTGCTAGTGATATTAGACCTCATGTGAGGATGGAAATTTATTGGGATAAATCAGTTCAAACAGTAACAGCGTTAGTAGATACCGGGGCGGAGGCCTCAATAATTTATGGAAATCCAGAGAAAATGAAAGGACCCCTAGTACCATTAACAGGACTAGGAGGAAAAGTGGTTTATGGAAAACATGTAAACTTACCTTTGAAAATCGGAAATATGCCTGTAAAAACATATATGGTGATTGTAACCCCTATCCCAGAGTGGATAGTGGGCATGGACATATTAGCCGGAATGACACTTTATTTGACAGCCGGGAGATTTGAATTCGGTGTAAATCCACTGAAAATTCATGCAATATTGGTGGGTAAAGTAAAAATGCCACCTTTTCCGATACCACAAGCTACACAGGTAGTTAGTCAAAAGCAATACCGGATACCTGGAGGACAGGAAGAAAATTCGGCGACCATTAAAGAATATTTAGAAGCTGGTGTATTGAAAACGGTGACGACAAACTGGAACAATCCGTTGTGGCCAGTCAGGAAATCAGATCACTCTTGGAGGATGACAGTAGACTACAGAGGATTGAATAAACACACACCTGCATTGACTTCCGCGGTGCCCGACGCAGTGACAATTATAGAACGAGTGCAACATCATCCCGGAACGTGGTATGGGGTCATAGATTTGGCTAACGCATTTTTCACTATTCCCATTCCTGAGGATAGGATGAATCAATTTGCGTTTACCTGGGAAGGGCGCCAATACACATTTACCAGACTACCTCAGGGTTATTTACATAGTCCCACAATCTGCCACCGGGTGGTAGCAGAGCACCTGGAAAAGCTAAAAGTTCCTAAAGAAATAATGATATCACATTATGTCGATGACATACTAGTGCAAGGAACGAGCGGGGAATAGGTGAAGGAAGTTCTAGGACAGCTAATACAGCACATGAAAGGGTTCAGATGGGAAATTAACCCTGCAAAGGTCCAAGGACCTTCGCAAACGGTGAAATTTCTAGGAATCATCTGGAACAAAGGGGAAAGGGAAGTGGCAGAAAAAGCTAAGGCTAAAATTGCTAACTTTCCAGTTCCACACACCAAGGCAGATGCTACGAAATACATCGGGTTGTTTGGATTTTGGAGGAATCATATTACTCATTTGGGACAGATACTTCAACCTCTCTACAAATGCACTAAGAAAAAGGAGGACTTTAGTTGGGGAGAAGAACAACAGCGATCATTTGATATGGCGAAGGAAGCGATACAGCAAGCAGTGTCATTGGGAAAAATGAAATCGGGACCGGTAGAATTACAGGTGTCAGCGTTAAATGAGTACGCTAACTGGAGTTTGTGGCAAAAGGGGAACTAATACGACTTATGAGATGAAAATGTGTGACGAAACAGACAGTGGAATGGCGTGTACATTACAACAGGGACACAGCAATCCATGTTTAACCGACTCAGAGGCTGTACTTTGTGATTGGATGAGGGAGCCACGAAGGGAGATGTTGTGGCAAATCGGACCACATGCTCTATGTGTGGCAACAATGCAAAATAATTCACAAGTACCATCGGTTCCTTTCGTTGGTTGCTTATATAATGTGCACCTATGGCATTGGGGAAACCAGACGTATCGTTTGACGAATTACTCTGTCTAATCGGCTGACACAAGTACAATGGGATGTACTAAAGAATCCCTGGAACCTCTCATTGGAGCGTTTCAAATGCGCATTGGAACAATCCACTGAAGTTCAGAAAATTATACAGTCACATACGTCTAACATCTCCAAGCTCATGGTGTCCACATTAGTAGCCAGCGGACGGGTACAACATGCTGCTAAAATAGTACAACAGTCCTCAGCCCATCACTGGTGGGACATCTTTTCAGGGATGTCAGTCACTGCTAGGAGGACTTTGGTGCCCCCTCTGATTCTGTTGGTGATTGTAATAATATTGCTATCACTATGTAATCTGCTAACGTGTATCTACGTAAGACATATCCGAGGTGAAGTGAAGTGGGTGATTATGCAACGCATGAGATGATTGTACGCCTTGAGAAAAGTAATGGATACTTCGGTGTCGAGAACTATACTGTTAAGTTGGTGCCTCACCCCACTCATATATATACATTTATGCTAGATGGCAAGGATGTTTATCACATCAATATATTCACAGAAACCTAACGTTGCGGGAATTATGGTCCATGTTCTTTCATGACATCATGAATCACACTGGAAATGGAATAGTGTCACCATCAACGTTTGACGGGTATATCAACTAATATGTGAAGCCTCAAGAGTGGAATGAAAGGAGTGTTAATTAGTGATGTTTCCCATAACCGTTGAATACCCGAATGTATTGTATCTCACTTGTTTTATCTAGTTCAAAGACAACATTGTATTGTATCTCACTTGTTTTATCTGGTTCAAAGACAACATTGTATTGTATCTCACTTGTTTTATCCGGTTCGAAGACAATATTGTTGTGGGATATCTTGGCTGTTATCTCACTTGTTTTTCTAGTCAAGACGTCTCGACCGTTTCACACTCACTTGTTATCTGGTTCAAAGACGAACATTGTTGTGGGATATCTTGATTGTTATGTTTCTCAGAGCCTGAAAGACACACTAGGTGTCAAATGTAAATTGGCTACAATTGTTGCGGCGCCAGGTGGGACAGGTAGGCCACGCGCCCTTTCTCTCGCACGCAACTGAAAAGTATAATAGAACTTAGGTGTCAAATGTAAATTGGCTACAATTGTTGCGGCGCCAGGTGGGACGGGTGGGCCACCCGCCCTTTCTCTCGCGCGCAACTAAAGAGTATAATAGAGAGATGCAGAGTACAGACAGGTACAGTCTGCTGCAGGTTTCGTACGAACGCCCAGCTGGTTGACAAAGCGGACCTCTACCTGGGTGATGGCTCTCCACCTTCTCGGCATAGGTAAGGGGCTCATATAATTGATTTCACGCAATGTCAACCGTGTTTTGAGAACTTGCATTTGGTCGAAATAAATATGCCAGTTATTGAGGCTAAATAGCATTTGGGAACGTTGGTCTTTTGTTGAGTGTCATCTTTCTCTCCTGAGCGCCGACCAGCACCGATCCTTTCAATAAAACAAACATGAATATGGTTGCAGTAAGTCTGGCTATTGGAGCTACCGCCGCCATTAAAGAATTAGAAGGAAAATTTGGACAAAGTTGTAGATTTGAGAGCCGACTCATTCACATGTTTGAATCAGCTAGGAATGTACAAGGCGCAATTACATAGACACCAAGAGGTTCCGCAAAATATTAGAGATCAACTTGAGAGAATCACCACTGAACATGAAGACAAAGTGAACGCTCAAGTGGAAGAGCAGAAATGTGCCCTACACGCTGAACAAGAAGCAGCCTGACTGAAGAGAGAACAGGAATTTGCTGTCTACGCTGGTAGAGGCACTTCAAGTGGGGAAGTGGAAAACAGGTTGTACATTGATCAGTTACAGAACCAAGTTACAGAATTAAAGTGTCATGTCCAGAATCTTTCAGGTGCCCACCCCGACTCTGTTCTGGATCAAACCGGAGGTCCTGAAGACTCAGAGAAATCTTCCGAAGGTCCAGCTTCTTCTCATCGGCCTGTGACTCAGTCTCAAATCTTACAGGCTCCCATGTTGGCCAAAGTTGATCCGGCTAATGGTAACTCTGCTATGTTTTGCAAATCTTTCTCTCCCACTGATGTGAGTGTGCTGATGCAGAAACTTCCACCGATGCGATCTGGTGGTGTCAATTGGCTTCAAGCAGTGCAGAAAGCGGTTTCGGGACAAATGTTAACAGCAGATGATATCCGTGTGCTTCTTACACAATCATGTCCGCTTTCACAGTTGAATACTCTGATGCAAAATTCAGGTTTTTCTTCTCCCCCCGACCATCAGGCTCTTACACGAGAAAATTATTTGACCTTGTCTCCAGCACTGGACGCTTTGTTTCCTCTTCCTGAGTGTTATTTCAAATACTCTGAAAACAGGACACGCTCCCACTGCCTCCGCCTTGTATTTGCAAGTGTTCTGAGCAGCCATTTTGAAGAGCGTTCCCAAATCTGTGGCGCAGGCCATGGAAGCCAATCCAGACCTGGTGGTTGTCACATCTTAAACATCATTTGAGGAGACATGCTAAAGACAAAGAATCCAAGGTCAACAAACAAAAAAGTACAGAAACACAACTTGCTATGTTGCAGTTGCAATATCTGAAAAATCAGGAAGAAGCCACTCATGCTGTGATCTCATCTCCCTCTGTCGGTTCCGAGTGCATGATGTATCTAGCAGGTTCATTCATAGGTCGAGGTGGGCACCCTGGTGGCTGTGACATGTGCTTCAATTGTGGACTGTCTGGTCATTGGGCCCGCGTTTGGAGACAGCGACCTCAAGCTGGAGAGGCAGAGGCCAACAACCTGCACGTGGCTCCAATCGACGAGGTTACAACCAATCCCGAGAGAGAGGACATTTTACACAGCACCAGCAGCTACCGCAGCAGCAACAAGGATATCCCTGAGTGCCAAACCAACAGTATCTACCACCCTCTGGTGGACAGTTTCCTCAATGATGGTGCCCTGAATTCACATGTTTAGGCCTGCAGGAGCCTTTGATGATCCTAACGGTAGGAGAATTAATTTTATCATTTATGGTCGACACAGGAGCTCGGCATTCTACTATCACGGCCCTGCCACTTGATACCTCTCTTACCAGGAAAAACCATCTCACTTGTTGGATTCAAGGGTGAAGAAACTGCCCTGCAATTGACAACTCCAGTGACTGTTCAATGTTTTTCACAGACTTTTTTGCATTTTTTTGTGTTTGCACCTAACTCTCCAGTCAATCTTTTGGGCAGAGATCTCCTCATCGCCATGTGCCTTCTCATCAAATGCAGCCCTGATGGACTTATTCTGGAATTTCCGGATGGTAACACCTACTGCTGCTGTGCCGCCTCTGCCTCCGGTGCCACCTCCCAGTTTCCGCTTGTTGAACAATGCCCTGTGGCATGCGCCACTGCCGACATCTATTGGGCAAGAGTGGATGTTGACTCCAGTGGTTGGCTTAAGGCTGAGCACTTTTGGACTCTCTGGTCACCTTGGGTCCTTCTATGCCTCCTTGTCACACCCATGTCTCCTTGATGGTTTCGCCTCAGTACACAGCAAAGGATCTTGGTCCATTTGTCCTGACATGCACACAGGCCACAGATTGGCAAAATTCATTTCACTCTCAATTGCTCTATTCCTCATCACTTGATGCTTATTGGATTCAGTCGAAGAGATTTTTGTCAAGTTCTGTTTTGGAGCACCAGCTTCTGGATAGGCACCATGGACGTGAAACAACCAACAGCGACTTTGCTCTTCAACTTCTTGATTCCCTTCCCGCGTCGCTGTGGTCCATGAATCCCACTGATGTTGGTCTCTGCAATGTCTCACCTGTTGCGTTTCTGATGAAACCAGGACGAATATTTGTTCCCCAATACTCTGTAAAAGAGGCTGGGATGGTTGGCATTTCGGACACAATTGACGGCCTGCTCAAAGCAGGGGTGTTATGTGAAATTCCTGACACTGATTATAACACACAAATTTTACCCTTTGAAAATAAAGACACTGGAAAGTTTCGCATTGTCCATGACCTGCAAGCAATTAATGCGGCCGTTTTACCTCCCACTTTGCCAGCCCCGATCCCTCACTCGACATTGTCCCAAATTACATTAGCCCACACTCATTTCACTTGAATTGACTTGGCTAAGGCTTTCTTTTGCATTCCTCTCCATCCCTCAATGAGGCAATTTTTTGCTTTCACTTGGAATGGTGTTTGTTACTCCTACAATCGCCTGCCTCAAGGTTTTTTTTTTTTTGTCCTTTCCGCTGGACTCTTCAACAACTGTCTTTGTCAGTTGCTGTCTGTGCTTGAATTCCCTCATGGAGTTCTCCTGGTGCAGTATGTGGATGACCTCTTGCTGGCAGCTCCATCTGAAACTTCTTGCCTTGAAGCCACCACGTCTTTGCTCTCTTCTTTCCACTGGTGCAGCCCTTGCGATTCCTGATTACAGCTGCATGTTCTATCTTGATGTGTCTGTAAAGTTCAGCAGTTTTTCTGATGCCCTTTATCAGAAGGGGGAAGGAGGAAGTTGACAGTGTGGGATCATCACACAGTACAGTCCAGGAGGAAGACGGAGGAAAATTGAGGCGATTTTAACACACCCACATATTCTCTTTATTCATGAAGGAGTAAACATGGCTGAAGGTCTGCTTGAAGGAGATCTGCACTGAACTCAATGAATAGACACCACTTGAAAACCCGGACTTGATTCTTTTCACAGACGGATGTTGTTTCAAGGGCAGCGATGGCCTACAATCTGGATTTGCAGTAACACAACCCACAGAAACAAGTTTTGAAGAAGTCCAAGCTGTAAGAATTTTAGGCTCACAGTTAGCACAAAGAACAGAAATTTTGGCATTGACAGCAGCTCTCAGGTTAGCAGAAAACCAGACTCTGTGAATAGACACCACTTGACAACCCGGACTTGATTCTTTTCGTCAGCACAAAGAACAAAAATTTTGGCATTCACAGCAGCTCTCAGGTTAGCAGAGAACCAGTCAGTAAACATTTACACAGATTCAACGTATGCACACATGAGTTCATGTTGCATTAAAAGAATGGGAGCGAAACAATTTCCAAACTGCAACCGGTACACCTATTAAACATCAGGATGACATTCTCAAATTGCGAGATGCTTTACTGCTTCCAACAGCGGTAGCAGTAATAAAATGCAAAGGGAACTAATGATTTTGTATCGGCGGGAAACGAATCAGCAGATCGAGCAGCAAAAAAGGTTACAGGGTACCGACCAAGACTCCAACTATGTGAGTCTGAATGTGACAATCAACAGGAGGTGACAGTAGAAACAGTTAAGTTGTGGAAGGGGGATTGAAGTGTATCTTTATTGATGTGTATCTTTTAGTGTGTCTTTATTGATGCGTATCTTTTGCTCACATGCCCTCAGTTAAACACTGTATTGTAACCAGATGTTTGAAGCATGCCAAATCAGCCGTTAGTGTATCTTTATTGATGTGTATCTTTTAGTGTGTCTTTATTGATGCGTATCTTTTGCTCACATGCCCTCAGTTAAACACTGTATTGTAACCAGATGTTTGAAGCATGCCAAATCAGCCGTTAA
The DNA here is from genome assembly GCF_019802595.1 of Syngnathoides biaculeatus. Lineage (NCBI taxonomy): Eukaryota > Metazoa > Chordata > Actinopteri > Syngnathiformes > Syngnathidae > Syngnathoides > Syngnathoides biaculeatus. The sequence goes on from NC_084653.1 coordinate 1,337,545, forward strand.
CTTTACTGGAGATCCGGGCATAGGAATGTGCCAGTTATTATCAGCTGGAACTGGTTTAGTGTATATGATGAAGATCGTTTGTGATGGTCTTTATTTTATGATTCGATTCTCTTGTGATGCTCTTTATTTTCCTTTCATACGTTTGTGATGTGGACCCTTCTGATAGTATGTGAATGCTGTAAGTCCTCTGTATCTTTGCACTTGTGATCTGCTACAGCCAATGTCTAACTCATTTGTGCCCAGAATATTCTGTAAGTAAAAGCTTCGAAGAAACTGTTCATGGTCTCCAGTTTGTAATTGGATAACCAACATTCTCACTACCCGAAATGAAACAAATACGCGGAGGAAAAAGTGTCCTCCAACATGACGTACGGGGCAGGAGCGCCCTCCAGCGGACTCATTTGTTTCGATTAGTTTTACCTGCGGGAAGGTAGCTTGTTGTTCGTTCGTGTTAGCCAAAACGCTGACTTGTGGCATTGCTGGATATTGCTTGAACACTCGGGAGGATGGATTTACCCTTCATAAGCCAGCTGGCTCGGCCTTGTCGGCCGGGGTGGCTCATTTTCAGCGGCAAGGTGGTTCATCGCGGTGCCGAGCCGGGCCGCTTTAAGGGGTTGTTGTCGCACGCGGTTGAGTGCCAGCAGCGTTGTTCATAGCCGCCGCCAGCCGTGGCGTTGTTCATAGCCGTCGCCGTCCGCGTCACTTCCTGCTTCTTCTCGAAAACAAATTCCTCGAGAGGATTTTCATGGCGGGAGTTACAAAAACCTGTATATGTCAAAATCATGTTTTGTGGTGAAAAAATGCATGGGTCCATGCCGGTTGCTGTTTTTTCATTCATAACATATTAAAAATCATGCATTTCATGACAGTGGCACTTTAAAGGTCAAGTGTCATCCCTATAAACATTCTAAAATTGATATTGTAATGAAAAATACATATAGCATTATTCACTTCAATGTCGATTTGAAAAAATAAATGTGAGCGGAGAGCGCGTCATCCATGCACAAAGTTGCAGAAGTGTCATTCTACGACATCCAAGTGGTCACCATATTGGCTGCATCGCTTCTCCGTGACGTCACCCGGACATTCGCCAATGAAAACACGCGGTGGAGCCTACTATGGGAGTCGAACACGCCCCTTCAGACACGGAAGCTCTTTTCGAAAAGGAGAACATCACACAACCGAGTGAAGTTACCGGGGCAATATTACACTATTGTTTCAACCGATATCCAGATGATATGCAATCACGGCCAAACCGCCTCCCTGTCCAATCCACTTCCGCGGCGGAGATGAGCCATCGCGGCTCATCGCAGCCAGCCGGAGTGGCTCAATTTCGCCGCCGAGGTGGCTTATCACGGAGCCGAACCGTGCTGCTTTAGGGGGTCGTTCATAGCCGCAGTAGGCGATGAACAATACCGTCGATCCGGGGTGCTTTACTGCGTTGTCGTCGCATGCGGCTGAGTGAGGCATTGTTGGCTGCGTTCTTCAGAGCCGCCGCCGTCCGCAAGCCCGACGCGCTGCCTTCACCGAAGCCATGACCGGTGAACGCGGTGCGTCAGCCAGTGTGGCTCATTTTTGGCGCTGAGCTGGCTTATCACGGACCCGAGCTGGGCTGCTTTAGGGCGTTGTTCATAGCTGCCGCCGTCCACGATGAACAACACCGTCGAGCCTGGGCGCTGACCTTATACATTTAATCAACAGATAAAGTGTTGTCCATTTGCTCATCAGACAATGATGTGTTGTGGAGCGCCGTGGCTGTCCTTGATCTTTGTACGCAGAAAACCGGCTGGCGGCATTCTCCTCTCCCAGGCGTTGCCGTGGAGACGAATGACACCAGAGAAGGAGCGGAAAGTTACTATCCCGGCCCAGGACCACACTGGGGGTGAGGGGCAGCCACTTTTACCATGAACCCATACATAGAAGAAACCTTATGTGACCGGGCAGCTCTTGTCTTCTTTTGGGCTATCCTGCCAGAAGACACGTCTCGTGTGCGACAGATACCTAGATAAGACCCGGATGTCTGTATTGCACAATCCTTTGTCATAAATCCATTTGCTGTTAACTTTGTCTAATCATTGGTCATCTCTTCTTCGATCATCTAACACGCATAGAGTCCAAACTCGCAAATTGCTACACATACTAAAAATCATGAATTTCATGACAGTGGCCCTTCAAGTGAAGAGTTGGTCAGGACATTTCTCCCATTACTAGTCTTGCTGATAAGTGGAATCTGCCATCTGCAACTAAAAAATGTCAAGCAACGTGTGAGTTTGAACTTCCTAATGAAGGGTTATAGTATGCTAAAGTTACGTAAATACACTGCACGGTTCGTATCCCACTGGGGCCTCCACTCCCTGAGAGGGGTTGCGTCAGGAAGGGCATCCAGCGTAAAAATTGTGCCTGTGGTGTTTACATAATTCACCCGCGGGACCTCGAGTTGGGGTGCGGGGTTCCGCACGGATTGTTTTTGTTGTTGCGCTTCCGGAGGAAAAGGTTAACAGAGTTCCCGCCGTTATGCAAGTTTTTTTGGTGATGTCGAACAATAAAGCAAGTTCTGTTTCTGTGTCCGACACTCCGCCTCCGACTCCTTTTCTCCGGCGCTACACTGGTGACCCCGACGTCAGTCCCGGCGTTTTCGAGACTGAAACGAACATGGCTACCGCCATCCTCAAATTGCCGGAGTTTTGGGAGACGTCCGCGGCAGCGTGGTTCGCACAGACTGAGGCTCAGTTCGCCCTCCGCGGGATCTCAGATGATTCCACGCGTTACTACCACGTTGTCTCAGCACTCGGGAGCTCAACGGCGGCCAGAGCAGTGAACTTCATCACCTCTCCCCCGGCCCGAGATAAGTATGCTGGGATCAAGGCTCACCTTCTCAAGGTTTTTGAACTTCACACGGCCGGAACGTGCCCGACGTCTGTTGGCTATTAATGGACTGGGGGACAGTAAACCTTCCGAACTCATGGAAATTATGCTAAACCTGCTGGGCACGGAAGAGCCCAATTTCATTTTCATGGAACTGTTTCTCAGGCAAATGCCACCGCATGTTCAGACGGCGCTCGCGAACAGTACTATCACTGAGCCCCGGGCCCTGGCCGAGGAGGCCGACCGTTTCTTCCTGGCAACCCAGCGCTTCTCCCCTGAGACGCTGGCCGCGACGTGCAGTTACACACCTTCGGGCGCGGGGGTGGCATCCAGCAGGGGCCCCTTCGGCACCGACGGCCGTGCCGGCACAGGCTTGTGCTACTTCCATGCCCGTTTCGGTGCGAAAGCGAAGAGGTGCCGCGCCCCTTGCAACTACGACGCGTCGGGAAACGCCAAAGCCCACGCTTCGCAGCGGCCGTGAGCGTGGGCGCGAAGAGCCGGCTGCTGTTCGTCAAGGACAACCTTTCCGGGCGCAAATTCCTTTGTGACACCGGCGCCCAGAGGAGCGTCCTGACGGCCACTGCGGAGGACGCCGCTGGCGGGACTCATGGGCCACCCCTACTGTCCGCTAATGGCTCCCCTATCCGCTCTTATGGCATGAGGACTGTGGACTTGTGTTTCGGGAGTCAGCGCTTCACATGGGACTTTGTCACTGCGGATGTCTCATTCCCTCTCCTTGGCGCTGATTTTTTTTGTGCCCACGGGCTGCTGGTGGATGTTAAGAGGGGCCGTCTGGTGGATGCACTGACTTTTTCCACGGTCGCCTGCGTCCGCAATGAGGCGACTTATGGTGGTCTCTCCAGTTCGCTATCGGACGGCACCAAGTACCAACTCCTCCTTGGTGAGTTCCCTGCCTTGACACGGCCCACTTTCTCCTCTGCCACGACTAAACATGGGGTCGAGCACCACATTGAGACCAAGGGCCCCCCGATCCACGCGAGGGCCGACGGCTTGATCCCGAGAAGCTAGCAGTCGCTAAGTCCGAGTTTGCCAACATGGAGCGTCTGGGCATCGTCCGCCGCTCGGATAGCCCGTGGGCCTCGCCACTACACATCGTCCCTAAACCGAGTGGTGGGTGGCGACCGTGTGGTGACTACCGCCGCCTTAACGACGCCACTACGCCCGACCGCTACCCTGTTCCACATTCAGGACTTCTCAGCCCACCTGGCAGGCAAAATCTTGTTCTCCAAGGTCGACCTGGTGCGCGGGTATCACCAGGTTCCCGTGCACCCCTCAGACGTTCCCAAGACAGCTGTAATCACTCCGTTTGGACTGTTCGAGTTTCTGAGGATGCCGTTTGGTCTTAAAAACGCGGCACAATCTTTCCAGCGTTTAATGGATTCTGTGCTCAGGGACTTGCCATTTGTGTTCGTCTATTTGGATGACATCCTCGTCGCCAGCTCCTCGGAGGATGAACATCTGATGCACCTCCGCGACCTCTTCGCAAGACTTGAGCAGCATGGCCTGATCATCAACCCGGCAAAGTGTGTTTTCGGGGTGCCCTCTATCCAGTTCCTCGGGCACCTCATAGACAAGAACGGCGCCGCCCCCCTTCCGGCAAAGGTAGAGGCCGTCTCCGCTTTTCCCCGACCTCGCTCGGCTCGGGGCCTCCGGGAGTTCCTGGGGATGGTGACTTTCTACCACCGGTTCATCCGCCGGGCGGCCCCATCATGCGCCCGCTCTATGAGGCTCTTAAAGACAAGGCCCCCAACCGGGACGTTGAATGGACGGCCGAGAGGATGGAAGCCTTCGAGGCTACGAAGGCCGCACTGAGTCGTGCCGCTATGCTGGCTCACCCGACCCACGGGGCCCCGGTCGCTCTCACTACCGATGCATCGGACTACGCTGTTGGAGCCGTATTCGAACAGTGGGTCGGCGGCGCCTGGCAACCGCTTGCCTTTTTCAGCCGTCAGCTGGTCCCCAGGGAGCGCAAATACAGCACGTTCGATAGAGAGCTCCTCGGCCTCTGGCTGGCGAACCGCCACTTCCGCTCCCTATTGGAAGGCCGTGAGTTCACGGCATATGTGGACCATAAACCTCTCACTTTCGCCATGTCCAAGGTGGCCGAGCCGTGGTCCGCCCGCCAGCAACGCCAACTGTCGTTCATCTCTGAGTACACTACGGACATCCAACACATCGCCGGCAAATCCAATGTGGTCGCGGACTGCCTCTCCAGGGCGATCGTCGGCACTGTGCATCTGGGTCTCGACTACTCCCGCATGAGCGCAGACCAGGCCTCGGACCACGGGGTGCAGGCCCTCAAGACTTCTGACACGGGTTTGCGCCTGGAGGAAGTCGCGGTTGGTGACTCGGGCGTCAGGTTGCTGTGCGACCTCTCGGCTGACCAGCCTCGGCCGCTGGTCCCTGCAAACTGGCGAAGAGCTGTTTTCGAGGCGGTCCACAACCTCTCCCACCCCGGAAGGAAACCGTCCGTGAGGCTGGTGGCCCAGAAGTTCGTGTGGCGCGGTCTCAAGAAAGATGTGCAGGCCTGGGTCGACTCGTGCGTGGCCTGTCAGCGGGCTAAGCCCCCTTGGAGCCCTTTGCTGTCCCCGAGAGGAGGTTTGACCACGTCAACGTTGACTTGGTAGGTCCACTTCCTCCCTCGCACGGATTCACCTACTTGCTCACCATGGTGGACAGGACGACCCGCTGGCCCGAAGCCGTTCCCCTCTCCTCGACAACGTCGTCAGACGTGGCCCGGGCGTTCATCGGCACGTGGGTTGCACGCTTCGGGACACCGTGCGACCTTTCTTCAGATCGTGGCCCTCAGTTTACCTCTGAACTCTGGAACGCAGTTGCTGAGAGTTTGGGGGTCAAGCTGCACCGCACTACCGCTTATCACCCCCAGGCGAACGGTCTTTGCGAGCGGTTCCACCGCTCCATGAAAGCAGCCCTGCGTGCCGGCTTGACGGACGGCAACTGGTTGGATAAGCTCCCGTGGGTCATGCTCGGCCTCAGGTGCGCCCCCAAGGAGGACCTGTTGTCCTCATCCGCAGAACTTGTCTACGGCCAGCCACTGCGGGTCCCCGGCGAATTCATCCCGGACGCCACAGCGCCCTGGTCCGCAGCCAGGCAACGGTCCTCCCTGCTGGAGGCCGCAAAAGGGTTTGCGCCGGTTCCCACGTCGCAACATGGCACCCCAGCTGCCCGGCTGCCCCGTCACCTGCGCTCTGCGGATTTTGTGTTTGTTCGTCATGACGCCCACCGTGGACCTCTCCGCCCCCCATACGACGGGCCGTTCAGGGTCCTGGAGCACGGGGATAAGAGCCTGCTCGTGGACATTGGCGGCAGACCCGAGACTGTTTCCGTGGACAGGGTCAAACCCGCGCACCTGGACATTGCCCAGCCTTTGGGGTTGGCCCTCCCCCCGCGCCGGGGTCGTCCCCCTTTGCCCTGTGCCCCTGTGCCCGCCGGGGTACCCTTGACCCCGCCTGAGCCCTTGTCCCGTGACTCAATGGACAGTGCGGCCCCGCCCCCATCGGCCCCTACAGTGCACACTCGCCGGGGTCGGGTCATCATCCCTCCACGGCACAAGGATTTTGACTATGGGTGAATTCTGGGGGGGCTTGTGTGGTGTTTACATAATTCACCCGCGGGACCTCGAGTTGGGGTGCGGGGTTCCGCACGGATTGTTTTTGTTGTTGCGCTTCCGGAGGAAAAGGTTAACAGAGTTCCCGCCGTTATGCGAGTTTTTTAGTGATGTCGAACAATAAAGCAAGTTCTGTTTCTGTGTCCGACACTCCGCCTCCGACTCCTTTTCTCCGGCGCTACATGCCAAACATATGTGCTTTCATCTGAGATGACACGCTGTGGCGACCCCGAAAGGGACAAGCCAAAAGAAACTTACTTACACTGCACTTCATTCTTCAAGGTCGTGATCACGGACAAAACGGAAAGGACCACACAGACATCTGATTTGTGTGTGATTGCAAGAAAACCAAAATACCAATGGGTTGAAATGCTTTCATCGGTAGAAATGTTTTCGGGGCCTTCTTTTGAAACGTCATGTATTACGCTTTGATTTTCATGAGAAAAATAAGTGTCGTAAAAATAGATTTGGGGATTTTATTTCCAAGTTGCGAATAAATGTTACTGAATTGCTTTTGGGAAGGTTGACTTACCCAACATGGCCGCCGCGTAGGCACATCTAGTTGACGTATGCTCTTCATATCTTGGACGATAGATAACACCGCAGTGTAGTTTCTAGAAAACAATAATGGTTTAAGCAGAGTTCTCTGTTAGTGAAACCCCACTTTCCAGCGAACGGAACTGAACAATTTACATTCCTGAACGATATGTTTTGTCAGCATTTCGTTTTCCTTCTGCTCTCTCGTTTCGCGTGGCGTCATGCAAGCAATGGTAAGTTATTTTTTAACTAGCGTGACGTTACTTCTTTACGTCCAAAAGATTTCGACTGCAAGTCCTATATGTTTGTATTATTAAGGTATTTTATGTACATTTCGGGTGACACTCCCGTTTATGATCAAGCTATCGGTGAACACATACAACAGCGCAGATGCGGCGGTATCGAAAATGTATGTCAACAACCACACGACAATAAACGGCGGTTTCAAATGGTTGTTACTACGCTGCAGTAAACAGATTTACGAGGCGTTTCAATGTTGTCAATGGGAGTAAATAAAATGCAGATGACAGAATTTCCCCTTCGAAGTCTTCCCGGATGGCGACAGTGAATGCGATTATTTTGCCAAAGGGGTCAAAAGGTTTTTTTTTAGCATATTTGGTTGACAGGACTGCAGTCAGCCTCTGGCCAGTGGTCTGCTCCATCTTCCCGAGAGGGGTATGTTTGCCACAGAAAACCCTTTCTCCAACTGTGGTCTTTCGTCGGTACACTGGTGTGTACGTCGTGGAGATCCTACCCCAAGGGACTGGCGTCGCTAGGTCAGTCAGCAGGGAATCGGAGGAGCTTGCACTGCGACTAGTGGATCCAGCCGTCACGTCCCCGGACCTTTACAGCCTAGGAGTCAGTGTTCACTTTCCCGGCGAGGTCGTCTCAGCACTTTGAGGAAGATTTGGCCTTCCACGCGGACATGATCTGTCTGTGGAGCAGAACACACTGGCAAGTCATCTGCATCTCTTTCCGGTCAAACATGTTTTTCATGTGGACTGGGACCGATGTGCCCATTGCCGGTGATTCTGACGAGTCGAGGTCTGGAAGTCTATAAGGGCTGCCATATAGAATTTCAAATGGGGATAATGTTTTTCCTTCGGCTGGCACTATCCTGTTGTTGCCGTTGCAACGATTGAAACACAGTCAGGCCGTTGTCTTTTTGTTTCCCTCATTGTCTTTATGAGTCTTGCTTTGACAGTTCCGTTTGTTTGTTCAACGAATGACACGCAATGACACTTTTAAGTCGATTTTCAGCAGCTGTTCAACTTTTGTCACAGCGTCATTCACAAAATGTGTGCCATTGTCACTTTAAATCACACTTTGAATGCCAAACATTGGAATAATATGATTACACAGTGCTTTTACAACTGTCTTTGCATCAGCATGCAGTGTTGGAAACAACTCAACCCATTTGGAGAACACATCTATTATTGCCAAACCATATTGCATCTTAAATACCCTTGTGCATTGTTTTTTACACAGATAACACATTGTTTGCAAAAAACCTTTGGAAAGTGTGTAAATCCATGTGTGTGATAACATTGTTGTGTATGCCTTTTGACACATGACTCAACCCATGTGTCAATCTTGCCGCCCATCCAAACAATGATTATGGCAACAAGAGTTTTCCATCTGCCAATTTGCTAACCCGTCCTTGTCAATTTTCGCACCTTTGTTCTCCCATTGTGTACGTTCAGTGAGTGGTGCTTTTTTCTGATGTGAAATCAAAATGTCATGTTGATTTACTATACTATGTGTCTTACTATGTTTCTTCTTTCACTCGTGCTGTGTCAACCATGGGAATTCCCTGGGCTGTTGCCAATTGTGATTGGGTCATTTCCTGCTAAGTGAGCTCCACATTTACAAATGGCTACTTTGTCCGGCAGTTGTACTGCATCCAGTAACTGCTGGAGAAGTGCGTTGTGAGCAACCTCTTTACCTGTTGTGGTAATAAAGCCCCAGTTTGACCATTGTCGACAGAACACATGAACTGAGCCCCAGCCATATTGGCTGTCAGTCCAGATTGTTAATATGTTTCTTGGGAAACATCTTACAAGCCTAGATCAGTGCAGACAATTATGCTGCCTGTGCTGAACACACACAGTTAAGTGTTGCCTGAAACAAGACCTTAGTTTGTGTCGTTATAGCAAATCCCACCATGTTGCGGCCGTCTTCCCCTTTGCTTGCTGATCAGTCAACAAAAAACAACCTCTCCAGTCGGGAGGGGAGTGTCCATGAGGTCAGGTAGATTTGGTGGAAATTTGGATGTGGCTTCCACAGTCGTGTGGAGTGCCCTCTGCTGGTGTGGATAAAAGTGTTGCTGAATTCAGTGCCCCACATCTTAGAATTGTGATGTGTCCCTGTGATCACAATGTCGTGGTGCAATGCAAGTGTCGTGGTGGTGACAAAAATGCCATCTTTATTTCCAGCAGAAGGACTGAAACTGCGTCTGGCACTTTGAGTGTTAACTGGTGGAACAAGACTACTTCCGCAGACGCCTAAACAGCCAGAGCAGCGGCCAGCACCGCCTGAATGCACTCTGGAGTGGCTCGTGCTACGGAATTCAATTGTTGCGAATAGTATGCAACTGGTCTCATTTTTCCTCTGTGTTTCTGCAGCAACACTGAGGTCATGAACCTGTTTTTTGCAGTCACTGTCTGCTCAAATGGCCTGTCATAATTTGGTAGTGCTAGCACAGGTGACTCAATGAGTTCTCTCTTGACAAGATCAAAAGCTATGTCAGCTTCTGGCGTCTATGCAATTTTGTCTGGTAATGTCATGGCCCTGTAGCTCAGTGGTTAGAGCACTGGTTTGGTAAACCAGGGGTTGTGGGTTTGTATCCCACTGGGGCCTCCACTCCCTGAGAAGGGTTGTGTCAGGAAGGGCATCCGGCGTAAAAATTGTGCCAAACATATATGTGCGTTCATCTGAGATGACACGCTGTGGCGACCCCGAAAGAGACAAGCTGAAAGAAACTTTAATGTCATCGGCTTATCATAAATTATGTTCAGCAATGGTCGTGTGATTTCTGAGTCATATGCAATCCAGGCATGACAATAATTGCAAAGACTCAAAAATGACATCATGTTATGTTATGTTATGTTAGTGGTTTTGGAGCCTTGGCGACGGCTTGTTTCTGTTGTCACTGACACTGCGTCCTCGTTCAGTCAAAATGTGTCCTACATAGGTCACTTCTTGTTTCCGTAATTGCATTTTGTATTTTGAAACTCTGTTTCCTGTGTCATACAAATATTGCAGTAACGCTAATTTATCGATTTTCCATTGCTTTTGTGTGTTTGAGGCCACTAAAATGTCATCCACATTTACCAAAGTTTGGCTTTTGTGTGGGGGCTTAAATGAGGCCAAACACCTTGTGATTACTTCTGAGAAAATTGTTGGGGAGTCACAAAATCCCAGAGATAACCTTGTGAACGTTAATTTTTCACCTTTGAACATAAACGTGAACCAGTATTGGCTGTCAGTGTGGACAGGGATACTCCAAAAGGCTGTGGCCCCTCTGAAGTCCCGACCTAATCATTCATCACAGATGAATCGTCAACAGGGCGTCGAGTAGGCTTGGTCGTGGCTTTACAATACCGAGCGCAATGACCATTTTTGCCGCAGTTAAGACACTTGCCTTCTCTAAACCACTTTTGATTTTTGGGTGATAATTTGGACACGTCAAATGGAAGTTTTTTGTTACTTGCGTCACGTGGTCCCCCTTTTGTGTCACTGCGATTTATAATGTTTACCACAGGAAGCTCTGCTTGTTTCTTTTTCTGCTTGACACATACATCTTTTTTTTTTTCTTTCCAGTTTTACGACTTTGAATTTCTCTGACCTTATTGAGAAGGGCCTGACAATAAAACCACTGTATTTTCTTTTCTCTTCTGCCCGTCTTTAATAGATAATGTACTAAGAAGTTTGTCCAATTCTTCACAGTTCTCTACATTTCCAGAAAATCCATAATTTTTCTGCCACTTTTTGGTGAATGTTGTTGTTCCCTTGTAATCAATTTCAGCTAAACGGCATTTTTCCTTTACTTCAGCCTCGGAAAGTGGACAGTTGGAATTCTTGGTCGACATTGCCGCCATTTCTGACGGTCTTATTTATTATAGGTGTCTTGATATGGTTCCTCAGTTTTGAGAAAAATTCAAAGTGCCTGACTTTTGGTTGAATACCAAGCTTATACTCTCAATTTGGAGCTGGTATTACCTGGTTGTTTTTACTCATGACCCTTCAGTCAGTTATAGATTTCTCAAACTTTGGACATTTCATTCTGTACGCATTCTGTCTCTCAGACTGATAAATTTCTGTGTCCTGAAACTAAATGTTTTCTATTTTTCCAAGTGTTATACAAACACTGGCCTGTGAAAAATGGGAACTATACTAGTCTTCTGTCTAGATAGTCTGTACTATTTTTCCAGGTGTTATACAAACATTGGCCTGTGAAAAATAGGAAATATACTAGTCTTTCGACTAGATATTCTGTACTATTTTTCCAAGTGTTAAATAAACACTGACTTGTGAAAAATAGGAAATATAGTAGTCTTTCGACTAGCTATTCTGTACTATCTTTCCAAGTGTTATACAAACACCGACCTGTGAAAAATAGGAAATATACTAGTCTTTCGACTAGATATTCTGTACTATTTTCCAAGCGTTATACAAACACCGACTGTCATGATCCTGCCGCTCCAGCCCTGGCTGTGCGGGTGCCCGAGCGGCCGCGGTAATTGGGAAGCACACACCTGCGCCTCATGCGGGCTGATTATCCTGTGTGTATATATATGACCCCGATGACGACTGGTCCTCCGCTAGATCGTTGAGCTTCATGCCCCATTCGAGTACTCCCGTATCCCTGATCGTCAACCCGTGTGTACCGACCTACGCCTGTTCTTCGACCGACCCCGTAAGCCTGACTCCTTAGACAGTTCTCCCTTTCTTGATCGATCTCCCGTGTACCGACTTCTGCCTGCCCGCTGACCTGCTCTCTACGCCCGACGTCCCAACTACCGCTGCTGCACCTGACTGCCTGCCCGATCCCCGACCTTGGATTAATAAACGTCTATCCCGAATTACCTCTGCCTCTCTTCATATCCCACTGGGGCCTCCACTCCCTGAGAAGGGTTGCGGCAGGAAGGGCATCCGGCGTACAAATTGTGCCAAACAAATATGTGCGTTCATCTGAGATGACATGCTGTGGCGACCCCTCACGGGACAAGCTGAAAGAAACTTTCGACTTTCTTTCGACTAGATATTCTGTACTATTTTTCAAGTGTTATACAAACACTGACCTGTTCGACTAGATATTTTGTACTATTTTTCCAAGTGTTATAAAAACACTGATCTGTGAAAAATAGAAAATATACTAGTCTTTCGACTAGATATTCTGTACTTTTTTTCCAAGTGTTATACAAACACTGACCTGTGAATATATCTCCGTTGGTTGAGACATATGCAATTCGTAGGATGCATTCGTTTGTGTACTATTTTTCAAGTGCTATACAAACACTGACTTGTTCGACTAGATATTCTGTACTATTTTTCCAAGTGTTATACAAACACTGACCTGTGACAATATCTCCGTTGGTTGAGACATGCAATTTGTAGGATGACGTTTGTGTTCTCCCGGCGGAGGATGTCCGAGGGCTGCCCTTGTGGAAAGGAGGAATTTCTAGGTCTCCTGGAGACTCAGACGGTGCACCGATTTCAGTCATCGTCGATCATCCACCGAAAAGAAAACATTGTCATCCGGTTCGAAGGACCAAGTTTTAGAATGTCAGAGATGTTCCTAGAAAAACAGCTAAAACAAGCCTGAACTCAAACCAACCAAGATTGTGTTGCTCGTGAGGGACTGGCAGGGAGACCCACTGCATGAGTGCGCTCCCTCAAACTGCCAAAGTGGTTGCCCCTGTCTGTTTTTTTTTACTGCTTTCTCAGGTTAAAGAGTTACAAGCTTACACGGTGAAAATGCTAACACAGATGGCTACACCAACAGCACATAAACACAAAGGTACATCTTTCTTCAAGGCTGCAAGAGTGTCCTGATAAAGTCAAAAGAGAAAAAGCAGGGCATTGTTTAAAGACATGTTTATGGTATTTGGGGGTATCCTCTTGTGGTAGAAAGGGGACATCTCCTCACAGTGTTGAGGAGTATCTGCTGAATTTCAGCAGGGAATCACGCTGAGGTCAGGATAGAGACATCGCTTCCCAGAGTTCACTGGGTGACATTCTAAGACACGCACGCAGCTCACAAAGAGAATAATTCAGACTAAGACAAACGGAAAAAAAAAACGCTTGATAAAACAATTCTGACAGTAACTGTAGTAGTAATGATATGCTTTTATCATGATAACTAACACAGTAATAAATTCTTTCACAGTCACACGTGAAACATTCAACATTTTAAAGTGTTAATTTCACACTTTTACAATTAAAATAAAGTGCATTTAAATTGTGCAACTGCAATAAACAAAGCATCAATAAACATGCTTTATTTTGGCTTAGAAAATACGGCGACATATTCACAAAGTGATCAACGGCATGCGACACACAAGGACGGCACATGTACACTACACAAAATGGAAGGCCTTGCCGTCCCACGTAATTTACGTAACAACAGAACGACTATCAACTGACATCAATATAGTGCTTAAAATAATGCTCGTGCCACAAAAATTAAAGGTCGGCAGATCGTGAACAATATTCAACATATTTCGTCTGCAGTTCAAGATTGTTAATGTCAGTTTTACCTGTAGAAGGAGTCAAGTAATGAATAGATACTTTTCACGTGACATTATGAGTCACATGACTTTTCTTTACCACGCCCACTGGATGGCTAAAACTACAATACAACTCGTGTGTTTTAGTGATCTTTTTATGAATATTGGCTTGCTTATAAGCGTCTTATGGCCTTTTCATCATGGTATTCCATTGTGTGGCTTATCGTCTTAAGAATGGACAGAAAAACGGGTCTGACACTTCAGGCATTGTTTACCTTTTGCTGGGCATTCAGCTAATTTACTGTAAGATCCTCCACACTTGTTTCATATCTTTATGGAGGTCTTTGGGCTGTCAATATGCCTATTAGCACCCGCAGTGAAACTTTGCTTTCCAGGTTTGCGGTGGATAACGTGAACCTCATGGCTGGCCATAGCATTTAGCTGCACTTTTGCTAACTCATGGGAGTGCTTGACTCTCTGCCACGCATCTGGTAAATTGGGTGACTTGGCACACAGAACGCCTCCTCCTCGTCTTCATTGTTTTTTTTTTCCCCCGTGAGTTCGTTTTTTTTTTTTTCTTTCCTGTGAGTCCGTAGTTATTTTTCTGTCACTCTCTGACACCATGTTATGATATTGCTGTCGTGTTATTGAATAACGTAGATGTGAGTCCAACTGTACTTTTTAACATGGGTGATATTTATTTCGCTTCGCAACCTCTCTAGCTCACTTGCTTATCGTCCTCTCTCATCACGTCTCGTTGACGTCAACACAAGGCTCTCAGTTTCACATGTGGCTTCTTTCTTTATTCCTCACGCCAGCACAAGTGCCTCAATCACTTCTGGTTACAGTGTTCGTTTGTCAAAGGACGTTCAAGATAAAAGATCAAACGACAACCGTAGCCAAAACATTACAGTAAACATTTATCGCTTCCTTGCCATGATATGTCGAGACAATCTTTCCGTCCAAAACAAACAAACACGTGGTCTGTGTGAGGTCATTCAAAAGTATCTATTGAGTTCACTACGCAATTTCTCTCTTCCGGACACAAAGTGCACTCAAGAGAGGACACCCGTGTGTGCTCTGTCAAGGATTGAGACTGCAACAATCGATTATCGAGCCATCAGTCACACCAGTCGACATCTGATTCGTTAATTCAAGAGAAATAATATTTTCCACTTCTTTGGCATAGCAGCAAATAGTCAAGATCATCAAAGAGAAAAAGGTACTTTTCAATACTTGAGCTTCACAGAAAAGATGAGGAAAAATACTTTTAACACAAAGAAACATATTCTAGTTTCACTGCCTATGACCTCCCTCCAGCACTTGGGTATCCACCTGAGTATGTTGCAGATGTCCTCCTGAGGGATGATCTCTTAAAGTATCAGTCATCTCCTGGAGAGTCTATGGTGCAACCAGGGGTAGGCAATATCGGCATATGAATATATCTTTTTTTTTTTTTTTTTTTTTTTAAACCAGGCGGCACGGACGATCAGCTGGTAAAGCGTTAGCCTCGCAGTTCTGAGGTCCTGGGTTCAATCCTGGACCTGCCTGTGAAGCGTTTGCATGTTCTCCCTGTGCCTGCGTGGGTTTTCTCTGGGGATTCTGGTTTCCTCCAACATTCCGAAAACATGCAACATTAATTGGACACTCTAAATTGCCCTAAGGTGTGATTCTGAGTACGGTGGTTTGTCTCTATTTTCCATGCAAATGTCAGGCAACCATTTCAGGGTGTACACTGCCTCCTTCCCAGTGACAGCTGGGATAGTCTCCAGCACTCCCCGTGACCCTTGTGTGGATAAGCGGAAAAGAATATGGATGGATGGATGTATTTTACAACCAATAAATTTATGAGACGTCTATTAATCTTGTGTTGTCCTGTTGTTATAGATGAAACTGTCATGATCCTGCCGCTCCAGCCTGGGCTGGGCGGGTGTCCGCGGTTGCGCTGATTGGAAGGTGCACACCTGCGCCTCATGCAGCCTGATTATGCTGTGGATTTATATGACCGCGATGACAACTGGCCGGCGCCAGTTCGTATGATCTTCATGTCCAGTTAGTGTGCCCTGATTGAACCTGTGTGTACCGACCTTCGCATGTTCTCCGACCAACCTTGTAAGCCTGACTCCTTTGATACTTCTGCCTGCATTGATTGTTCCCCTGTGTACCGACTCCTGCCTGTCCACTCATCTGTTCTCTTCGCCCGACGTCCCAACTACTGCTGCCGCACCGGACTGCCTGCTCGATCCCCTACCTCTGCATATAATAAACGTGTCTCTTCTTGAACTACCTTGCGTCTTCCGAGTTCCTGCATTTGGGTCCTACTCTCGTTTCCGATGGGACGTGACAGAACGAACTGGCCAATACAGGACCCAGCAGGAAAGACCCGGCATCGCCGGGACCGACGCAAGGTAGACCGTCTGCCGGAGGACCAAGCCTGTCCAATCCGGGTAGGCTCCCTGACGTCCTCCGCTTCCGTGTCTTACGCTCCGCCAGCGAGGTATGAATACGTCCCGAACACGACCAGTCCGGCTCCTCATATTCTTCTGGACTCTGACTTTTCGGAATATGAGGAGGACCGTGATTTGTATGACCGGCTGCCTGAGTACGACTCCGATGACTTCGATTTTGAATCTCTTTGCCCGGCTTTTCATCCCAGTCAGTTTGTTTCACCTCCCCGCGTTTTCAGCACCCGAGCGACTTCGCCCTGTAGGTCCAAGTACACCAATCTGTACGAGGGAAGCCGCTTGGCCATCTACCCAGGACCTCCGCGTGGCGGCCAGAGGAGACGCCCCGGCCGGGCGCTCCCTGGTGTCTCTCGCTGCGCGGCAACGAAGACACCGTCCTCCCACTCCTCGCTGGCAACGGTGAGACCGGCAGACCCGCAGCTGGTGGCGAAGCTTCCAGCCCAGAGGGAGGAGGAGCCGCCAAATCACGAGGCGTTCTGTCGCGAAATGCGAGCGCAGATAGAGCGGCAGAGCGCCGAATTGGCGGCTCTCACGGCCCAGGTCCGGCAAGGATGAGCGAACCAGCCGAGCTACGCTGACGTCGCAACGGCGACGGACTCGCTGCTGAGGCAGGTTCACGTGGCAGTTGGAACTGACCCGCTCCCGAGACACGCCCACATGTCAGTTTCGACGGACTCTCCGCCTACTCAGGTTCACGTGGTGTTTTAAAACATTTCTGATACCTCGCTCAGGAGTTCGGTATCAAATTTTAATAGGTTCGTCGGAGATAGGCACTCAGAAATGAAGACAAGACACACTTCTGGCTACCAACAATTGGCACTTTATTGGTCCCACACAGAAATGGTAACACAAGCACAAGCACAAATCACGTGGTATGAAGCTAAGTAATCCAACCAGCTCTTAGAAGAATATCCAGCTCTTACCGTGCGCCAATAGGAGGGAGAGCCAACACTCCAGGTAGAGCGAGCTTCAATACCGGCTGGGCGTCCGTACGCAACCCGCAGCAGACTCTACCGAGAGTATCCAAAATTCTCCTTTTATACTCTAAGCGTGTGCGGAAGGAGGGGTGAGTGGCCAATTCAGCCCGCCTGACGCCACGCTATCTTTGTTCTTAACAAATGGCTTTGCTCAACATCATATATAACAAAAACATCTTTTTATGACATTGCTGGTTATCCAAACATCCTTTTATGACATTGCTGGTTATACAAAGCTATTGCGTAACATCTTTTAACTATGGAAAAACATTCTTACTTCATTCCACTCTTGATGTTTTTCCATCATTCAAAATGTAAGCAATTGATTATAGGCGATTATATATTTCCTTCTCTACCTCAAGCCGGATGCGTCGCACATAATAGCAAGTTCCCATATTGCATAGCGTAAGCACACAAATAATCATTAACATGATCAAGGGTGGCAAGAAAGTAGTACGCGCAGTGGAGGACATTCCTGTGAAGATGTCCCACCAATGATGAGCTGACGCCTGTTGTACTAATTTAGCGGCATGCACTACTTCCCCTTTTACTACCATGGTTGACACCATGAGACTGGAAATGTTAGACGCATGTGACTTGATGAGTTGTTGGATGTCTGTAGAACTCTCCAATGCGCATTTGAATCGTTCCAGAGACACTGACCAGGGGGAGCGTAGTACCTCCCACTGGACCGCAGTCAACCTGCGAGACTCCGAATAGTTGGTCAAACGATACGTCATGTTTCCCCAGCGCCATGTGTGTACATCTTGAAGACATCCTACAAAAGGAACCGAAGGCACTTGTGAGTTATTTTGTGTTGTAGCCACACAGAGAGTATGCGGTCCAACTTGCCACATCATCTCTCTGGCTGGCTCCCTAGTCCAATCACAAAGTACAACCTCTGAGTCGGTTAGGCACGGATTCGAATACGCATGTTGTAATCTGCAAGCCAACCCTTGGTCTGTTAAGTCACATAAGTCTGATTTAAAGGTTTTGTTGGTTTGTGGTTCAAACCACTCTCCGTCCATGTGTAAAAACCAATATCCTCTTGTCGTTATGACAGGCAAAACCTGATATTTACAAACCACCTTTGTTGTCGTCACGTTGTACTGGGTCCAATACCCCGTACATTTATTTTTGTCACATTTGGTATGTTCGGGATGTAATGTCAACCACAAAGAGTCGGAAATGTTCCAAACCTTCCGCCACTCTTGATAATTTCCCGACGTAACTATCCTTAGAAACGACCCCTTTTGAGCCGCAGCGTGTAGAGTTTGAATACTACATACGGTCCAGCTACTCTGTTCTGTCAAGTTCTGAAGCACTTTCTCTGCTTCGTCCCATAATTTGATATCCCAATTAAACACTGTTTTCCAAAGTTCTGCATTTTCTTTTTGTCCCACCAGAGCTTTAGGAAGCCAAACCCCTATTTGATGCAAGGCCCTGGCAGAGTGTTCTCCAGTATTGGACAGCATGGTCCTAGTTACCTCATTATCAGCAGTATTTGCCAATCCCAATACGGTTCCCGTCCCCCCCAACAAAGTATCATACCATGCCCTTTTTATTCTGTTACATATCGGAATCGGGGGAAAGTGAATTGTCCAGTATATCTTGGTTTCAACCACTGCTTGAGCTAGATGTGTACAGGTGTCAAGGATGGGAGTCAAGTATGTTTGAGTTATTTTTGGCGTCATTGTTTCTTTAGAAATGACCGTGATACGATACCCCCACCTCATATCACCATCATCCCCAACCTCCCCGATGGTGAAATCCTCTTCTGCAATTGCCGTCCAAGTCGTTCCTCGATGATCAGCATGACACCCCCAATATCTCCATTCGTCCAAATCCCACATACACATGACGCAGGAAGCGGAGACTGTCACCTTACTCCCCCGTATCACTTCGGTGGTGGACTTACACATCATTATGGGAAGATCACAGGTGATGTTGACTGAAAATCTATATCTCCTTATCCCGATGAACTGGCTTGTCTCGCATGCATGACCTTCGGTCATTCCCCAGGAGAGTCGGACCATGACACCAACGGCAAGGAGGCAGATGACCCAGTCATTTCCAATTCCTCAGCGCCGGATGTCCTCCATCTCTGCGTACTCCCGTCGAGGGTCGTCCAATCAACAGCTCCCACTTCAGCAAGCACACACCAAGCTGCAACAGATATGGTTACCACTATTGACAAAAGAAAACATGATTAGTATTCTCGCGAATAGCATTTACTAATGGGTACATTTATCCATTTTTCTTGTCCTTGATACAACACGCTGACTGTCGCATCTGATCCCTGTGCAATAATTTCGGCAGCCTTTGGTGGCCCGAAGGGTTGTTTAACCCATACTTTAGCTCCCGCTTTGTCCGTCGAACCGAATCCTCCATCTCCCTTCATAGTTTGTACTACAGGTTTTGGAATTTCCTGTACCGATGTCATATTACAGGGTTTAATTACCAATTGAGCCAATTTGCTTCCTTTTTCCAAAATCAAGGGTTGGTCTGCGAACAATTTGCATATTATTCCAATTTCCCCTTGGTAATCCGCGTCGATTACCCCTGCTTGGATGATTAACCCTTTCAGGGATAAACCACTCCTTGGTAGAACATGACCATATGTCCCTTTCGGACATTGTAGTCCCAACCCTGTTCTCACAATTTGGATTTCTTGTGGGAGGATGGTTTCTGTATTTAGGGTCCGCAAATCCAGTCCAGCAGAGCCTGGCGTGGCTCTTATCGGAATTTCCGCATTTGGATCTATTTTCCACATTTTAATGGTGCCCTCAGTGCTTACCGTTTCTTGATTGGAGATCATCCGGATGAGTGGGGTTACTCCTGATCCCACCGGCCGGTTGTTGAGTTGTTCAACCGACAACTCCAATTGTTCTCGCCATTTATTGAGGGTTCTGTCAGAAGCATTTTTCCTCATTGTTTCCTTCAATAACCCATTCATACGTTCAATTAATCCTGCAGCTTGTGGATGATATGGAATGTGATAAATCCATTCCACGTTTTGTTCCTGAGACCATTTTCGCACCGCATTTCCTGTGAAATGGGTTCCGTTGTCTGATTGTATTTGGAGGGGTGTTCCATAATACCCTTTAATCAAATTCAAGCACTTAATGGTGCTATTCTGATTGGCATGTTTGCATGGGTGTACCACCAATACTCCTGAGAAGGTGTCAACAGCAGTACACACAAATTTACACCCTTTTGATAGGAGCATCGGGCCAATGAAATCAATTTGCCAAATTTGTCCTGAACTTTTCCCTCTATGCAACTGTCCTTGGACATGTTGCGGGACTCCCCTCTTTTGATGTTGGCATTCCTCGCAATTCCTGATTGCATTTTTGACATCATCCAATTTTAAATCAATTCCCCGGTCTCTTGCCCACTGCAGTGTTCCTTGAACGCCCCAGTGTCCTGCCTTGTAGTGCGCCCACCTCGCAAGGCCAGGGCTCGACTCTCGCTCGACCACCATGATTTTCGCTAGTTGGTCGGCAGCTTGGTTGTGTAGGGCTTCCGCATCTGTACGGTTAGTGTGTGCATCGACATGTGACACAGTTATGGGAATTTCCTTTGCCTTTTCCCATATCTGTGCCCATAGTTCTTTGCCCCACACTTCCTTGCTGTGTATCTTCCAATTAGTAGCATGCCATGTCGGCATCCATGTTAGTAGTCCTTGTACCACTGACCATGAGTCTGAATACAGGTGGACTCCCATGGGTCCTCCCTGCATTATTACCATGTGCACAGCTTTTAGCTCAGCCCACTGACTGCTCTTTCCTTCTCCCATTTCTTCTAGGGATTGTCCTGCTTGTGGATTGAACGCCCCAGCTTTCCACTTTCGCTTGCCGGCATGATACTGACAAGAACCATCTGTAAACCAGGCATTTTGTTTCTCATTGTCGGTTAATTCATCCCACTTTTTCCCAGCTTCCACCGGGGATTCTTCCAGAGGCTTCACCTCGAATGGGACCTCATCCTTCTCGGGAACGTCTGCAATTTGCTCGTGCAACATTGACACGCCTTTTATTCCTGGTTTCACTCGCTCTTAAATGTACCATTTCCATTTTATGATGCTTGCCTCCTGTGCAGTCCCTATCCTGTGGGTGGTGGGATTACTCATCACCCAGGTCAATAAAGGAATATGGGTTCTCATTATTACTTCATGACCTACTGTCTGTGCTTCCGTCTCTACTAGCGTCCAATAACATGCTAGTAGTTGTTTTTCAAAAGGAGTATATTTTATCCCTGCGTCAGTCAGTTTTCGTGACCAAAAGCCAAGAGGCTTTCTGATTTTCCCCTGCTTTTGCCACAAACTCCAATTTGCGTAGTCGTTTAACGCAGACACCTGCAGCTCCACAGGTCCTGATTGCATTTTCCCCAAAGATACTGCCTGTTGAATGGCCTCTTTTGCCAATTCAAACGATGTCTGTTGTTCAGGCCCCCAATCAAAATCCTCCTTTTTCCTTGGTTGGAGGGTTGGAGAATTTGTCCCTAATGGGGAATGTGGTGTCTCCAAAACCCAAAGAGCCCAATGTATTTTTGAGAGTCCTTTTTACTGTGTGGCACTGGGAAGTTTGCCACCTTTTCTTTTGCTTTGGTTGTAATCTCTCTTTCCCCTTTGTTCCAAATTATCCCCAGAAATTTGGCAGTCTGGGCAGGTCCTTGGATTTTAGCAGGGTTTATTTCCCAACCAAACTCTTTCAGTTGCTCAATGATTTTACTCAGCTATTCTTTCACTTCCGGTTCAGTGTTTCCCTGTATCATGATATCATCGATGTAATGTGACACCAACATGTGTCGGGGCACCTGTACTTCCGCCAGGTGCTCTGCCACAATCCTGTGACATATCGTTGGGCTATGCAGGTACCCTTGGGGGAGACGAGTAAAGGTGTACTGTCTTCCTTCCCAGGTAAATGCAAACTGTTCCATTTTGTCCTCGGGAATAGGTATGGTGAAAAAGGCGTTGGCCAAATCCATAACTCCATACCAGGTTCCACTGTGATGCTGTATCCTTTCAATGATGCTAATAGCATCCGGGACAGCTGACGTCAGTGCTGGTGTCAGTTTGTTCAATCGTCGGTAATCTACCGTCATGCGCCAAGTGCCGTCAGATTTTCTCACCGGCCACAAGGGGTTGTTCCACTTGGTTGTGATCGTCTTCAGAACTCCTGCCTCTAAGTATTCTTTTATGGTGGCAGCAATCTCTTCCTGTCCCCCAGGAATTCTGTATTGTTTTTGGCAAACCGTTTCGGTGGCCTCAGGGATAGGAAACAGGGTCATTTTTACCTTCCCCACTAAGATGGTTCGAATGTTGATTTCAGTTCCAAATTGGAATTTTCCCGTCTGTAAATACAGTGTCATTCCAGCCAGAATGTCCATTCCAACTATCCACTCTGGTACTGGAGTGACCACCACTTCAAATTTGCGAATTGGCATTCTTCCAATTTTTAAAGGCAACGTAACTGCCATCCCATTTACAATTTGACCTCCCAAGCCCCTCAATGGAACTATTTCTCCCCTCATTTTGTCAGGGTTCCCGTGAATTAGAGAGGCCTCCGCTCCTGTATCAACCAGTGCAGATACACATTGTACCGAATTAGCCCAATAAATTTCCATTGGAACATGGGGCCGGATATCCCCTATGTTCCACCGGTGTGAAGTTTTGTTCTGCCTGGTTATTTGAGTTTGACCTCTATCCTAGCTAAGAAGATCCAAGCTTTTGGACCTTCGATCTTTACTTCTCCCCTTTCCTTTTCCCTTGGCCTTGCCTTTTCTGATGGCAGCCACGTAACTGGGGCCTCTTGCGTCTACTAGCATGTCGTCGCTTGAATCTGTATCTTCCTCTTCGTCTTCTTCATCCTCAAATGCATCCAAGGGAGGGGCTGTTGGTTGAGCTGCCGGCGTCATCATTCCCTTTAAGATGGTGGCCAGCTGAGCAATTTCTGATATTCCCTTTGATCCCCTGCTTAAGCAACTTACCTTCAATCCCCTTTGTTTACATTTTGCAGCCAAGGCACTTGTGGGTAGCCCGTCAATTTCTTCTGCTGGCACCCCAGCAGCAAGTAGCGCTCTCCACATTTCTCTCCTATTTCCCCCTCCCTCGTTGTTGGATCGCTGTCCACGATTGTCTCTATCAGGCCTGCGCTCACTTCGTTGTTCTTCCCGAGGGGGGGCGAGTTGTTTCTCCCCAATCCCCCAGCGTTGCAAGCTCCACCAATCGCGTTTTCACGTCACTGAAGCTGTTATCGACTGCTCCTAACAAAATGGTAAGTATCGCAGACCTATAGTGGGGGGGAGCGTCTCGAATCATTGCATCACGTACCACCTTTGGCACTGCTGCTTCATCAATAAAAGCATGACCCGCTCACGATATCGACTCGTGTGTACACAATCTCCCCATTCTGTGAATTGCGTCGCGGATGGTTACCCAAGGCCCTTTGATCTCGGGCCAATCATGCCACGTTGGATACAGAGATTGTGCTGTCATAGCATACAAAGCAAATAGCGAAAAAGAATCACCATCTGCCATTGCTCTCCCGTTTGCACGGAACTCGGCATTCATACGGGAATCCGAACTCAATCCTCCAAATCGCGAAAAGTCCCCTGGGTCAAGCTCTATGGAGTCAGCTCCTTCCTCATACATCCGCCTGAGCCAAGAATCAGCTGGTTCTCCCTGCTTTTGTCGATACTTTGATGTTAAATGGGCTATCTCTTCCTGAGAGAAGTCCTCTTTTGTTATCGTCATTCTGGGCGGCGGCTGAGGCTGTTCTATTCGCCTCATTATAGGGTTTCCTTCCCTATCAACTATAGGCACATTATTCTCATCTCGCTGTTCTTCAAAGACGGGCAAGACAACATGCTGTTCCTCCCGTCTCCGCGAGATCGGTTTAACTTGGAGATGTCCAAGTTGTGGATACAGCGGTTGAGGTTTCATTTCCCCGCCATATTGCATGTCGCCATCTCCCCATATGTCGCCATTCCATCCCTCTGGCTCCCAGTCTTCCTGGAGTGCCACAGCGAAAGAGCGGACCTGTTTTGGGTCGATGCGACGCGGTCTTTTATTACTTTTCTCGTGCGCCATTGTGAAGAAATAAAAGCCACTGATTTCTCCAAGATTTTCTGCGCTTTAGCTTGGTCAGATTCGAGCGCTTTAATATTCTCTTCAAGTTGCGCTATCTTTTTATCTTTTTGCATTTCAGAAGCGCATACTTTATCCAAAGCCTTTGTTCTTTCCTTCCAGGCTTCGGCAAAAATCCACAACATCTCTCGGACGCCACCCAGCGGGGCTTTTTCCCTCACATCCACCTTGCTTAGCATGCGCTGTAGCAGCGGTGGAGTTACCAAGGGGATTTCTCCTATCCACGGCTTAGGGGGTCCCCCGTACCGTCTAAGGAGTTTCCCTATTTCTTCAAATCCAAGGCTCTCCCAGTCGGAGACGCCATCCTCATTGGGAGCCACCTCCGCTCCCTTCTCCGTTTTACCCTTAAAACTCGAGGCCACTTCCGCCTCCTTCACAATTTTTCTCTTAAAGCAACAAGCCATTTCTGAATGTATTCTCCCCGATCCTGCCGACAACGCCAAAAATGTTTTAAAACATTTCTGATACCTCGCTCAGGAGTTTGGTATCAAATTTTAATAGGTTCGTCGGAGATAGGCACTCAGAAATGAAGACAAGACACACTTCTGGCTACCAACAATTGGCACTTTATTGGTCCCACACAGAAATGGTAACACAAGCACAAGCACAAATCACGTGGTATGAAGCTAAGTAATATCCAACCAGCTCTTAGAGAAGAATATCCAGCTCTTACCGTGCGCCAATAGGAGGGAGAGCCAACACTCCAGGTAGAGCGAGCTTCAATACCGGCTGGGCGTCCGTACGCAACCCGCAGCAGACTCTACCGAGAGTATCCAAAATTCTCCTTTTATACTCTAAGCGTGTGCGGAAGGAGGGGTGAGTGGCCAATTCAGCCCGCCTGACGCCACGCTATCTTTGTTCTTAACAAATGGCTTTGCTCAACATCATATATAACAAAAACATCCTTTTATGACATTGCTGGTTATCCAAACATCCTTTTATGACATTGCTGGTTATACAAAGCTATTGCGTAACATCTTTTAACTATGGAAAAACAACACAATAAAATTATTCTTACTTCACGTGGCCGTGGAAACCGACCCGCCCCCTTGCCAAGTGCACGTCGCAGTGGGAACGGACTCGCCACCTTGCCAAGTGCACGTCGCAGTGGGAACGGACTCGCCACCTCGCCAAGCGCACGTAGCTGTGGAAACTGACCCGCCTCCTCGCCATTCCCACGTCGAGGTTTTGGCTGTTCCGAGCAGAGCTCACGCGGCAGTTGGAACTGACCCGCTCCCGAGACACGCCCACGTGTCAGTTTCGACTGACTCTCTGGCGACGCTCGTTCACGTTGCCCTGGAAACGGATTCGCCACCGCGCCACGCCCACGTTGCTGTTTCAACGAATGCACGGCAAGCTCGCGTGGCAGTGGGGACCGACCCGATGCCGCCTAACGTTGCTGTCCAGGAGGTGGCGACGTCTCCACAGCCGCTTCTCGTCCGTGCCCTGGAGTACCAGTGGCGACTGGTCCGCGGTCGCTCCCCGTTCTTGCTCTGGCGGCAACCGGTCCGTGGTCGTCCCCTGTTCCGACGAGGTTGAGGTTGAGGATGGAGTTGATGTTTGCCTCCCACTTCAGGTCCTCTTTGAAAAATGTATTGGTGTGGTCAGTCATGCTCGCAGATATAGTTATGGGTGTGGTCCACCAGTCATGCTTGCAGATATAGTTGTGGGTGTGATTAGGGATGGAGTCTCAAGACCTTAAAATAACTTACTGGATTAATATAACATAACTGTAAATTAAAAATAAAATGAACAAATACATAACTAAAATAGAAAACAAAAATTTCCAACTCAGAAATGTGAATCTCCAATTTCAACTATTAGTAGAACATGATATAAAACAGTATTTACAATTTTCCATCAATAAAAATTCAAGGATGTTGCTTCCGGGCTGTCAAAGCTGGCACATATCCAGATTCTGCTTGGATTTCAAAAATGTTCTTTATTTTCAATTTTTTTTTTAAATTAATGTCTAAAATATATGTAAAAATATTACTTCACTTTGTAGGGTTTATTGTACATATGAATTTTGAACAAAGTCCTCCTTTAAAGTATATGGAACTTCAATTTTTGAGCGCATTTTGTCTAGACAAAAATATTTGTTCAACTGTACCGTAAAAATTAAAAATTAAATAAATTAAAAATAAAACAATACATAACTAAAATATAAAACAAAAATTTCAAACTCAGACTTAGTAACTTATTCTAATAAACATTAAGAATGACAGAGAAGTGTCATAAAAATAGAAAAAG
Source organism: Syngnathoides biaculeatus (assembly GCF_019802595.1). Classification (NCBI taxonomy): domain Eukaryota; kingdom Metazoa; phylum Chordata; class Actinopteri; order Syngnathiformes; family Syngnathidae; genus Syngnathoides; species Syngnathoides biaculeatus. Next base: position 1,364,172 of record NC_084653.1, read on the forward strand.
TTTCTCAATCCTCTTCTGTACTCCTGACTGTAGAAAATAACATCTCTGTTGAACGCTAACTTTTTGCATAATTCCTGCCATAAAGATTCTCCTCTTTTTACTGCTCACCCATTTACAGAAACTTGTATCAAAAGCTAACAATTCTTCTTCATGGCCTTCAATTTTAACGATTTACATTCTGTTTTGAGACAGTTCCTTAAGTATGTCTTCACAAAGTTATGCCTGCTGAAGCCACATTCTTCGTCAACTACGTCTTTGCAGTTGCAGCAAACGTGATCAACTGTCTACGTGATGCTTCACGAAGTCATCCAACTTCGGCACCACATATGATTTTCTGGGTGTCAGATTTTTTTCTGCCACTGTCAATACAACATTGGCAGAAAAAAATGTAGTCCCTCAATTTGAGCCACTTGAATTTAGAAAACCATCCCTGGCGAATCTTTTGCCTCTGCCCTGCACAGGATGTAGATTTTCTGATATCATACAAAGTTGTGTTGGGCGTCTTTCCCGCGTAATGGGTATCTGTCAAAGTTGGCAGCTGACAAGATGCACTTATACCACTGCCATCTTTTGTTTTTTCGGAAGATAATCCTAAAGATTTAGACATTTTCCGTAGCATACACAGGTAACATGAACTGATGGCGACAAAGCGTAGATTTGATGCGGAACCCGGATGCAGTTGTCTCGGATGTAAACTATTAATCATTCACTCAACTTCCGGTATAACTTCCGACGAAACATTCGTCACGGTAAAGCCAGGAATGGAATACGAATTATTGTAATATACATAAAAGTCTATAACCGTACACAATCGTATGCTAGGATAAACAGCCAATTTTTTTTGACATTTTAAAACTTTACTCGCCAGACTGAGTATGTGTTCGCATATGGCAAGGGCCCTGTACCTTCCCAGCATGTTCCATACGATTAACTTGCATTTCCTGTTTCCGGGTGAATACTGATTGTTTTGGAGCAGGCTTGTTTAGTTAACAACGCTTATGAAATAAACACATAAATTAATGTCAAGACTACACAAAATAAGCGACGTCTTTCAATATCTATTTTTTCTACTCGTAACAACTTTTACGCACGTGATTTTTCGTGCTCGGCTGCAGATTTGCAAGCACCAAGGCGCGCAAGCACGGTCGCGCTCGTCAAATGTGAGTGACTGCACATGTGTATACTGTATATAGAAATTGCAGTTCCTCTTGTTAATTCTGCCAGATTGGCCATTTTATATACATTGTGTATAGTGCACGAGTCACAATGGACTGTACATATTTTAGACAGTAGTATATTTTGTCATTTTTAGTTTTTACATTTACAAGTGACTGAATGAAGCCATCTTACGGCAATTTAGAACAGTTTGAAAGGACTAATAGAACTGTAGTCTGTTACAGTAATCATTGTGGAATTGGTGCACATTTCATTTTAAGCAGTTTTAAGTGACTCGTAGGTCGATAATCTGGAACAATGTCAGTTGTGCAAATAGTGCAGATACTTCTCAAGCATATGATTGGCCTGTAATGATCAACAACAGACATGCAAAAGTGCAGAGTGGCGAGACTACTCCAGTGAGTGCACGAATAATGTACAATTGTGCAAACAGAGGTGTGACAACAAGCTGAAGACAAAATTTATATCATGTTACATCCATCATCCATTTTCTGGTTGCCAGCCTATCCCAGGGGACATCGATACAAACAGCCGCACTCCCACCTAGGGGCAATTTAAAGTGTGAGATTAATATTGCAGGTTTTTGGTAATGTGGGATGAAACCAGAGTACCCTGAGAAAGCCCATGCAGGCACAGGGAGAACAAGCAAACTCCACACAGGCAGGTCTGGGATTGAACCCAGGACCTCAGAACTGTGAGGCCAAAGCTTTCCAACCAAACAACCGTGCTGCCATAGCACGTTACAGTGAAATTTTAAGTTAAATATTTAAGTTAATGGCAAGAAGGAAGAAGCTCGTCTGCTAATATTAGTTTGAAATGTTCGATCACTCTTACCATAGGGAAGGAGCTGGAAGAGGCAGTAATTTGAATGTGGAGGGTCCAAGAGGATTTTGGATGCTCTTGTTTTAGTTCCAGCAGCTTGCAAGTCCTCAACATGGGTGGGAGTTCAATCACAATTCTTAAAGCAGTTTTGATTTGTAGTTGCAGTAGAAATTTGTCCTTTTTTGTGACAGCCTCAAACCAGACTGTGATGGATGAACACAGAAGTAATTAAATGATTGCTGTGTAGAAAGGCCTCATCAGCACCTGTGAAAGGCTGTGCTGCTTTAGAAGCCACAGGAAGTACATTCTCTACCTTGCCTTGTTGAGGATAGTTTTGATGTTGATCTCCCAGGTTCTCAAATACTGTAATTCCCAGGAATGTGGCGGTGTTGACAAAGGGCAGTTGTATAGCGTGAGGTGCTACGGTGGCGAAAGAGGCCTGCTGAAGTAAGAATTATCTCTACAGTATTTAGCATATTCAGCCCCAGGTTGTGTCAGCCTTACCACTGCTCCAGCTGCGGCACTTCCTTTCGGTATGCGGACTCGTCACCATCTTTGATGAGGCCGATGACTCTGGTGCCATTTGCTATTTTATGGAGTTTGACAGCTGGGTGCTTTGATCTGCAATCGTTTGTGTCAAGGTAAAAATGCAACGGAGAGAGGACATATCCTTGAGGTGGTTGGTTCTGGTTGTGGATGGAATTGAGGTGGGGTCTCCCAGCTTCACTTTCTGTATCCTACCGGTTCAGGTAGTTGTAAATCCACTGGCAGATGGCAGGAAAGCTGGTGATCGGGAAAAGCTTGGAGTAGTGGAATTCTAAAACATGAAATTCTGTCCATGAAATTAAAACAAAATACTTTTGTGGGAATTTTTTTATTTTAATTGAGAATTTGTGGCTTTACAGTATGTGTCCTATAAAATGAAGTGGGATGCTGATCTTACACTGTTTTACATTAATGATGGATTAGAGCTTGATTGTTTCATATATATCTATGTTTGTGTCACAAAAATAATTTACATTACTTGCAAAACTGTATATCTGTGTATAAAGGAGTCAACAAAGTTTGGTTACGCGCAGGGTGTTGGGACTCTCCTTGCTCAGCGCTGCAGCTTTGGTTTGCTTACGAAATTGTCTTTTAAGGCGTAATCCTAACCTAAAAAATTCCTGAAGATTGGATGTAGTCTTTTCCCAACATGGAGGTGCATTTTCAAAATACACACGAATACAAAAACGTACATAATTTATTTAAAAATACAAAAGCAAACCCTCAAGTGCTTTGCTGTGACGCCATTACGTTGGCTGGAGCAGCATCACCGGAGTGTGCGAGGATCGATACAGTCTGAAATCTCAATGTCGTTGACAACAGGTCAATTCTCTAACAATTTTTTTTCAATTTTTTTTGAGACTGTATTTTCAGTATCATATCCAAAAGTAGATCGGTGGTATAGATCTTTAACAGACTTACAGGAGTGCATCTCAGCCTTTGTGTCAATCTATTTGAGGTGCCAAAAATTTACGACAGCCCATCATAAATAAATATAAATGTAGGAAACTGATTTTGTGAATAATGGGGGTGATTAGCTCATTGGTTATTTGTCCTTTTTTGTTACAGTGAGAGCAGAGCTGCCTCCACCACACAATGTAGGGTTAATTACCTTGAACACCAATTACACACTAAAGTGGGACTGGGATGAGACCGCTTCAGAGAATCAAGATGTTTCCTTCTCTACACAGTATATATCGTGAGTAGTGCTTAAATTACAGTTTTAAAGTGTGTGTGTGTGTGTGTGTGTGTGTGTGTGTGTGTGTGTGTTTTAGACGTTTTCATTGGACAGCAACTTTTGTGGGAACCCTAACATCTGTCAAGCTGAAAGAGGAGAAAAATCAATCAGTCACAAACATTGGCCATAACCAGTACAACTGTTTGGAGAGTGAAGGAGAAGAAAGAAACTACTAGTGTACTAAAGAACAGGCATTGGAAGGGTTAGATGAAAGACCCTTTGAAGTTAATCTATAATATTGTATATATTCGGAAATGCCAAGTGTTGTAGTTTGGCTGTATTTTTTTCTGGGGAGTTGTCATCTGTTCTGCTGTCATGCGACATCCAAAATAGTCTGCGATTTGGAGAGGATGAGATGGCTTTCGGTCGGTTTGCCACCGAGCAAGTAACTATTATGTGCTTGGCCACTCATTCACCACGGAAAGTGATGGCCTGACTTTACCAACCATCCATCCATCCATTTTCTACCGCTTCTCTGCGGGGGAAGGTACTTTCACTAGGCATACCCAGACTTCACTTTCACCATCCACTTCTTCCAGCTCTTCCAGAAGGATCCTGAGGTGTTCCCAGGCCAGCCGAAAGACACTGAGCCACTCACGGATGACCGAGCTTCTCACCCTATCTCTACGAGAGAGCCAGGACATCCTGCGGAGAAACAAATTTCGGCCGCTTGTATCTGGGATCTTGTTCTTTCGGTCACGACCCACATCTTGTGCCCATGGGTGAGAGTAAGAACGTAGATTGACTGGTAAATTGAGAGCTTCACCCTTCACCTTTCGACTTAGCTCCGTCTTCACCACAACGGACTGGTACAAAGTCCGCATCGTTGCAGACACTGCACCGATCCACCTGTCAATCCTCTGCTCCATTCTTCCCTCACTCGTGAACAAGAACCCAAGATACTTGAACTACTCCACTTGGGGCAGGATCTCATCCCCGACCCAGAGAGGGCATCCCATCCTTTTCCGACTGAGGACCATGGACTAAGATTTGGAGGTTCTGATTCTCATCCCAGCCGCTTCACACTCTGCTGTGAACCCCTCACAGCTTGATGAAGCCAACAGAACCACATCATCTGCAAAAAGTAGCGATGCGATGCTGAGGCCACCAAACTGGACAAGTTATGTACAAAATCGGTGACAAAGGGCAGCCTTGTGGAGTCCAACTCTCACCGCAAACGAGTCCGACTTATTGGCCATGTGACGGTCTGAGCTCTCCCCGTGCTGAAAAGACTCCTTGTGATTAATGCGCATGCGTTACTAACAGGGGAACTCTGGGTACGTAGCAGACGCTCACTGGGAAATCTCCCGGTCTCATAGTTCCCCTTCTTCTACCTAGAGGGAGCTAACATACATTATATCCTAACCCTAACCTAACCTTAAAACAAAAGTTGATTAAAAAAAGATATACACATACGTTTGCTGTGTCCGTCTTTCTGAGACGTCCATAGCGAACATGAACACTCGGCGACAAGTTGTCGAATGGCACATGTTGAATCATGGATGGGGATGTTTCAGAATGGCCGGAAGTTTACAAAACATACGCGCATGCGCATTACCGGGAGCTCCCAGACCGTCACACCAGCAAACTCTGACACCGATCATACAGGGACCCAACAGCCCATATCATGGGGTTTGGTACCCCACACTCCCGGAGAACCCCCCCACAACACTCCCCAAGGGACATGGTCGAACGGCTTCTCCAAGTCCACAAAACACATGTAGACTGGTTGGGTGAACTCCCATGCACCCTTGAGGATCCTCCTGAGGGTGTAGAGCTGCTCCACTGTTCCGCGGCCAGGATGAAAACCACATTGCTTCTCCTGAATCTGAGATTTGACTTTCCGATGGAACCGCCTCTCCAGCCCCCCTGAATATTCCTTACCAGGGATCCCCCTAGAGTTGGAACACACCCTCCAGTCCCTGTGATATTATAGATTATATAGTATAAGAACGACATTACCCGGCATGCTCAGTAGCCTGATGTAGAGTAAATAGAGGATACGGAAGTCGCCCAAAAGGGTGAATGGTACATGGTCGACAACCTGTGAGTAAATATTGGAATCCTTGAAATACGTCTCGTCTATGTGTTATATAAGATAACAAGACAACACAATCCACGTTCTTAAAAAGGGGGACCACCACCCCAGTCTGCCAATCCAGATGCACTGTCCCTGATATCCATGCGATACTGCAGAGGCGTGTCAACCAGGACAACCCCACAACATCCAGAGCCTTTTGGAACTGCGGGTGAATCTCATCCACCCCTGGGCCCCTGCTGCCAAGGAGCTTTTTAACCACCACGGTGACCTCGACCCCAGAGATAGAAGAGCCCACCTCAGAGAGCCCAGTCTCAGCTCCCTCATGGGAAGGCATGTTGGTGGAATTGAGGAGGTCTTTGAAGTATTCTCCCCACTGACTCACAACATCCCGAGTTGAGGTAACCGGTGCCCCATCCCAACTATACACAGTGTTGACGGTGCACTACTTCCCGCTCCTGAGATGGCGGACGGTGGACGCTGGAAGCCATCTTGAAGTCATTCTCCATGGCCTCACCGAACTCCTCCCATGCCCGGGTTTGTGCCTCAGTGATCACCGAAGCTGCATTCCCCTTGCCAGCTGGTATCAGTTGCCTCGGGAGTCCTAAACTGCAAAAAGGTGAAAAACTCTCAATGAAAATCAAGAAAAGAAAAAAAAAAGCTAATGGCGGGGCGAAGAGCAAGGTGGCCACAGCTAGAGGAACGAGTTCGCACATGGGTGCTTGAAAAACGTACTCCTGAGAGAGAGGTTTGTCAACAGTGCAGTTGCGTCTCCACGCCTAGGTAGTTGCCAAGGAGATTAATACAAACAACTCTGCGGGGGGACCTTCTTGGCGTTACCACTTCATGCAGCACAATAGCCTCTCTATTAGAGCGAGGACGATGATGTCCCAAAAACTGCCAGCAGACTTCAAAGCAAAGGTTGACAGTTTCCGTGAGTTGTTTGAAAATCATGTAACTAAGCACAACAGGACACCCAGATCATCAAGAAAATGAGTTTTTGAACACCCTGCTATATTTGAAGTTCTCCCACTTAGAAATCATGGAGGGGTCTGAAATTTTCATCATAGGTGCATGTCCACTGTGAGAGAGATAATTTAAAAAGAAAAATCCAGAAATCACAATGTCAGAATTTTTTTTAACGATTCATTTGTGTGATACGTTAGCCGTGCAGCTCGTTAAACCAGCTCACAGTCAGACGAAGTTGAAAGTTCTCAATTTTTAAGATAAGTACCATAAGTTCTTCCTTGAGTAATCCTGATTGCATGACAATTTATGACTTTCATACCTTCACCTTCGATATGAATAATTAACCCTACAATGATCTGTGATCTTAACACGTCAGTAAAACTGCATTCTCTGTGTAAATAAAAAGCTAACCACAATCAAATGTTTTACCAAGGAAAATAACAGGGTGGTGACAGTGAAATTGTGCATTTCTTTCCCTTTTATGGTCCTGCACCATAATTGTGCATTGTGTAATAAAGAATCACTTCCCAATTGTTTTCATTTACTTGTTGAAAGAAAGAGCAGTCTTGGTTCTTTCCTACAGAGCCTTTTCATTGCTCACTTTTGGAACTGCCTCCCAAAACATTTTCACTCACCTATGTGCTTTTTAAGATCTATTCCAGAGGACCTATATTTTGTCTATCATACAAATGTACCATATTTTCACGCCTATAAGACACACTGTATTAAAAGGCGCAATCTCAGATGCGGGTGCAATTCCAATATTTAACACACGTACAAGGCGCACTGTATTACTAGGTGCAGGCAGGGTAGCGCTCGCGAGTCTGTAAGCACAATTGCACCTTTATTTTTGTAAACAGAAGAATAAGCTTACACCCCACTTTGAGTGGCGGAAGCGAGTCATGAGTAAACACACCATCTTCACCTACAGTTTCACACCAAACCAAAATCTTGACATCACAGCAAACAGAACAGCACAACCAGCAGACAACAAAACAATGAGCGAAGAAATAATTGACACAAAACATACACTTCAAACGTTATTTACATACACGTTTAGCACCGCAAAGGATATAGCAACATTAGCTTAAAGCATACGGGAGAATCCATGCACGCAATTTAAAAAGGTACCAGATAGGAAACCGAGTTCACTGGTACGTACTTTACTGACATATTTAACATTGGAAATTGTGAGTTCAGTTGTACTTTAAGTATTTAATTATGTAGCTCTACAGTATAGCTGTATAGAAATTATAGCCGAAAACATACGGTAGCGTGTATGCACGGTTTTTAAATACTTCATTAAAGTACAACTGAACTCCAATTTTCCTCTTAGTGCCTTTTTAAATAGCGTGGATGCATGCTACCGCATACTTTAAGCTAGTATCGCTATATAGTATAGCTACATTATTAAATACGTTAATAAAGTACAACTGAACTCGCTGTGTATATGGTACATCCCACGCCGCTCTCAACTTCACTTTGCTTACCCTGTTCATGTCGATGTACAGCGAATTAAGTTGCTTTGTTGTTTTTCTTTCACGGCGAATATTTGTTCTTTGTTAATTCATACATTGCTCGTGTTGTTCTTCCAACTTGGGCCATCTCATCTTGTTTCCATGGAAATTCAGCTTGGTTTTCTCGATTTGGCAAAGCTTGTTTTCCTACCTCCTCAAGAGGAAGCAGACATGTGAGCCCAAGCATCCACAATCCTTTCAGAAATTGTGGCGTAACTCGCTTGGGGCTTCTCTTAATAACGTTGTGTTCGCCATTTGTCATCCATCGCTCCCAACTTCACTTTTATTTTGTTCATGGCGAATGAAGTTGCTTTGTTGTTTTTTTTCTTGGCGATCGTTTGTTCTTTGTTAATTAGTCCATTGCTCATGTTGTTCTTCCAATTTGGGCCACCTCGCCTTGTAGGCTCCCAATATAACAGCAAGCTCCGAGTTCATAAGCTACGCTTGTTTATTCACGGTGGTTGTTTGTTCTTTGTAAGCATATCTCTTTGTTGGTGCCATTTTTGGGGCACCTGAGCCAAAGCTATGTTGTTTAGCACAAAACACATACCGGCATTATGTACCTTCTGGTGTGCGTTGAGCCTTTAGCGTCCTCTCCACGCCCACACTTTCTCCTGTAACATCCACATGCTATCCTCTCACAGGTCTGTTTTTCCTTTATAGAACTAGCGTGTCAGCAGGAAATGCTTCCAATCGGTTACAAATTTTCGACAATAGGTCACGTAAAAGGGCTCCACATTATAAGGCGCCTTGTCCCGTTTGGAGAAAATTCAAGATATTTAAGCGCGCCTTATAGCCATGAAAATAGGGTAGCTAAAATTTCATTTAAAAAAATTAAAAAAATTCTCAACACAACAGAAATGAAATAAATTAGCGTCAAAGTCAGTCTCAAGATTTTGTTCGAAATGTCACTTAGATTCGGCAAGTTCCATAACTCCCCGGACTGTGACGTCACGCCAAGACAACATGCCAGAGCCAGAGAGTGAAAAGGCTAGCAAAGATGGTAATCGAGGAAGAGTGTTGTATACGGCTGTTCTGCATCAAACACTGATGCAGTCAGCTTACATGAATGGCCGAAAGATGAAGAGATAGGCAGGTTATGGACCAGGTTTTTGAAGACAAAGCGGGCGCAATGGACTTAAAAATCATAGTTGACAGTAATATGTTCCAAGCATTTCATGGAGGACTGCTTTGAAAACCCGGTACAGCGTTCACTTGGCTTCGGTAGCAAGTAAGTACGTACCTGATCAATTGTTTAGTATTGACAAGTATCTACCTCGTTATAAATGTAAGTACAATACCCATACAGATATATATGTCACCTAATATCCGTATCCATGTGATGTTTAGGAGGTGATGAAATTTGAACACTGTATAAAGTTAGTTTACTGTTGATGCTGAGGTTTTTGTGAAATTCGACTATGGTGGTATATGCTCTCAAGTGTTAGGTGCATTATTGAAAATATGGGCTAAATCTTTGAATGCAGTACAATACCGAAGGTTTGGATTTTTGTTTACACCGACTCAGTCGCTAGTACAACAACAACAAACGACTCACTGTTGTGTGCAAGGAGCATCAGACGTTTAAACGTGTTTGAATTAGATTATTTCATTAACAAGGTGTACATAGATTTCTTGAGTCACCTACCAGTCTGTGTTTTGGGTGTGACGTTCCTCATCAACTTTGTCAGCTAATGGCGGCTAACGACGATATGAGGCGGATCTTTTGTTACGTTCTGAGAGAAGGATTATGTCGTCGGACGCAGACAGAGATTTTTATTCATCCTGCCGCTTTCGGACAAGTTGTTCGAGTTCAAGTCGTGACTATATACGTCATTTGGCTAGTTAGTTTGTGTTAGACGCTACTAAACTGTCTTTGTACTTCTATTTTGTTATTGTTTTGTGTTGTATTCTGTGTGATTAAATTGTCTGAAACACAATACATTTGCTTGGTTATATTTTGCTGGTTTGACCAAGAGGATTTATTCTAAATTATCATGTAACATATGCGATAAACTGTGAGACAAATTAGTCCCCCCTACTTCTTCTTCTTTTCCTTTCGGCTTGTCCCGTTAGGGGTCGCCACAGCGTGTCATCTTTTGCCATCTTAGCCTATCTCCTGCATCTTCCTCTCTAACCCCAACTGCCCTCATGTCTTCCCTCACCACATCCATTAACCTTCTCTTTGGTCTTCCTCTCGCTCTTTTGCCTGGGAGCTCCATCCTCAGCATCCTTCTACCAATATACTCACTCTCTCGCCTCTGAACATGTCCAAACCATCGAAGTCTGCTCTCTCGAATCTTGTCTCCAAAACATCCAGCTTTGGCTGTCCCTCTAATGAGCTCATTTCTAATCCTATCCAACCTGGTCACTCCGAGCGAGAACCTCAACATCTTCATTTCTGCCACCTCCAGTTCAGATTCCTGTTGTTTCTTCAGTGCCACTGTCTCTAATCCGTACATCATGGCCGGCCTCACCACTGTTTTGTAAACTTTGCCCTTCATCCTAGCAGAGACTCTTCTGTCACATAACACACCAGACACCTTCCGCCAGCTGTTCCAACCAGCTTGGACTCATTTCTTCACTTCCTTACCAACTCACCATTGCTCTGGATTGTTGAGCCCAAGTATTTGAAGTCGTCTCTTCTCTCTGGAGCCTCACTCTTCCCCCTCTACTTTTCTCATTCACGCACATATATTCTGTTTTACTTCGGCTAATCTTCATTCCTCTCCTTTCCAGTGCATGTCTCCATCTTTCCAATTGTTCCTCTGCATGCTCCCTGCTTTCACTGCATATGACAATATCATCTGCGAACATCATGGTCCAAGGGGATTCCAGTCTAACCTCATCTGTCAGCCTATCCATTACCACTGCAAACAGGAAGGGGCTCAGAGCTGATCCCTGATGCTGTCCCACCTCCACCTTAAATTCCTCTGTCACACCTAAGGCACACCTCACCATTGTTCTGCTGCCATCATACATGTCCTGTACTATTTTAACATACTTCTCTGCCACACCAGACTTACGCATGCAGTACCACAGTTCCTCTCTTGGTACTCTGTCATGGGCTTTCTCTAGATCCACAAAGACACAATGTAGCTCCTTCTGACCTTCTCTGTACTTTTCCACGAGCATCCTCAAGGCAAATAATGCATCTGTGGTACTCTTTCTAGGCATGAAACCATACTGTTGCTCGCAGATACTTACTTCTGTCCTGAGTCTAGCCTCCACTACTCTTTCCCATAACTTCATTGTGTGGCTCATCAACTTTATTCCTCTATAGTTCCCACAGCTCTGAACATCCCCTTTGTTCTTAAAAATGGGAACTAGAACACTTTTCCTCCATTCTTCAGGCATCTTTTCGCCCGCTAGTATTCTGTTGAATAAGTTGGTCAAAAACTCCACAGCCATCTCTCCAAATTGCTTCCATACCTCTACCGGTATGTCATCAGGACCAACTGCCTTCCCATTTTTCATCCTTTGTAATGCCTTTCTGACTTCCCCCTTAGTAATCATTTCCACTTCCTGGTCCTTCACTCTTGCCTCTTCAACTCTTCCTTCTCTCTCATTTTCTTTATTCATCAACTTCTCAAAGTATTCTTTCCATCTATTTTGCACACTACCGGCACCAGTCAACACATTTCCATCTCTATCCTTAATCACCCTAACCTTCTCCACATCCTTCCCATCTCTATCCCTCTGTCTGGCCAACCTGTAGAGATCCTTTTCTCCTTCTTTCGTGTCCAACCTGGTGTACATGTCTTCATATGCCTCTTGTTTAGCCTTTGCCACCTCTACCTTTGCCCTACGTCGCATCTCGATGTACTCCTTTCGCCTCTCCTCAGTCCTCTCAGTATCCCACTTCTTCTTCGCTAATCTCTTTCCTTGTATGACTCCCTGTATTATGGGGTTCCACCACCAAGTCTCCTTCTCCCCTTTCCTACCAGATGACACACCAAGTACTCTCCTGCCTGTCTCTCTGATCACCTTGGCTGTCGTCGTCCAGTCTTCCGGGAGCTTCGGTTGTCCATCGAGAGCCTGTCTCACCTCTTTCTGGAAGGCCGCACAACATTCTTCCTTTCTCAGCTTCCACCACATGGTTCTCTGCTCTACCTTTGTCTTCTTAATCTTCCTACCCACCACCAGAATCATCCTACATACTACCATCCTATGCTGTCGAGCTACACTCTCCCCTACCACTACTTTACAGTCAGTAACCTCCTTCAGATTACATCGTCTGCACAAAATATAATCTACCTGCGTGGTTCTACCGCCGCTCTTGTAGGTCACTATATGTTCCTCCCTCTTTTGGAAATAAGTGTTCACTACAGCCATCTCCATCCTTTTTGCAAAGTCCACCACCATCTGCCCTTCAAAGTTCCTTTCCTGGATGCCGTACTTACCCATCACTTCTTCATCGCCCCTGTTTCCTTTACCAATATGTCCATTACAATCTGCACCAATCACAACTCTCTCGCTGTCTGGGATGCTCAGAACTACTTCATCTAGTTCCTTCTAGAATTTCTCTTTCAACTCTAGGTCACATCCTACCTGTGGTGCATAGCCGCTAACCACATTATACATAACACCCTCAATTTCAAATTTTAGTCTCATCACTCGATCTGATACTCTTTTCACCTCCAAGACATTCTTAGCCAGCTCTTCCTTTAAAATAACCCCTACTCCATTTCTCTTCCCATCTACTCCGTGGTAGAATAATTTAAACCCTGCTCCCAAACTTCTAGCCTTACTACCTTTCCACCTGCTCTCTTGGATGCACAGAATATCAACCTTTCTCCTAATCATCATGTCAACCAACTCCTGAGCTTTTCCTGACATAGTCCCAACATTCAAAATCCCTACACTCAGTTGTAGGCTCTGTGCATTCCTCTTTTTCTTCTGACGCTGGATCCGGTTTCCTCCTCTTCTTTGTCTTCGACCCACAGTAGCTGAATTTCCACCGACGCCCTGCAGGTTAGCAGTGCCGGGGGCGGGCGTTGTTAACCCGGGCCACGACCGATCCGGTATGGGATTCTTTAGATGAACGCTCATATTTGTTTGGCACAGTTTTTACGCCGGATGCCCTTCCTGACGCAACCCTCTGCATTTATCCGGGCTTGGGACCGGCCTACAGATTGCACTGGTTTGTGCCCCCATAGGGCTGCATTTAGTCCCCCCTACTATTTTTTTTTTTTTTAAATTGTACGATACACACCTACCTGTCATTTAGAACCCACAAAGCTTGTGTCCTTTGCACCTGTGCAATACATTTTTCATGACGAACCGGGTCTTTTGGAAACGTGTGAATAGTGAATCCATCCTCCCGAGTGTTCGGGCAAAATCCAGCAATACAACGAGCCGGCATTTTGGCTAACACGAGGAAAAAAAGAGGTAATTTTTCACCGATACAATATGTATAAACCAATATAAACACTTGACCCCGCTATTGCAAAAAGCATCACTTTCTAGTTCTTCCTCAACACAAACGTCTTGAGAGACTTGATGAAAAAAACGATATACGGCAACCTTCTGACTAATAAAAACGGGTGGGTTAATTCTGAATGATTATTTTTGGTTAAAAACATACTAAATTTTATGTTTTTGGTGTCAGTTGCACTTTAAACATTATTAACATCCTCCCAGCTTGCGTTGCGGCATTTAACATTAAAGAACTCCTGAGTGCCACAAAGCATGCTGGGAGGACGTAAAATGCGTTTAAAGTGCATGTTTTCTGTCAATTATTTCTTGTGATTCTTTCATCAGTTTTATTATTTGCTAGTTATGCTATTTTGTTTGCTGTGGTGTGAGCATTTGTTTTTATGTGACACCACGGGTGTGAACAACATTGTCTATTGACGTGCCTACACAAGCAGTGTGCAGGGCAATGTAACCTACTGCTTGCATATGTAAAATGGAATTTTTCTCACTGCCTTGTGGGGTCCATCATATGGTAATTTACATACATCCTTAAAATCGTGCTAGCATACATGCTACACTGTAATAAGATTGATGAAGTGTACTTTATTGGACAAGTGACACAACATTTGCAAATGTGGGAACTCAATGTGTACAAAGTGCACCACATTGTAAGGTGTGATTTCTAATGCGGCGACTCGTCTAATTAGAAAGGATTTTAAGACCTCTGTGATCGTGGAAATACGGTACATTTAAAAATAAAAAAACTTAGAGAGCAAAATCAATGAATATTCGTCACCATTTTCACTGCGCCATATTGCTGGTCAAAAAGAGCTGCTCGATAGTGTGGAAGACATTGAACTGGAGCAGAATATTCACAATGTCTGAGACTTGTTTTGCTGTTGCTTGTTATAACGGACAAGACAGATATTCAAACAGGCCATTCTATAGAATACCAGCTGAAAAGAGGAGAAAAGATCAATGGATTTTCAAGCCAATAGGGCTACCACTTGAATGTCGAATGAGACTTCCGCAACTTTGCGCATTGATGGCGCGCTCTCCGCTCATATTTATTTTTTCGTTTCGACATTGAAGTCAATAATGTTATGTATTCATTACAATATCTATTTTACAGGGTTCGTACGCGTCCCTAAAAACCATAAAATTTTCGAAGGTGCACCTTAGGGGCTCCTAAAAGTCCTTAAAATCCGCGAAAACCGGTCAAGCCCCTAAAAAGGCGTTAAATTATAAAAAAAATCAAAAGGAGGACCTCTACCGCCAAAATTCTCCCGAAAAAAAATTATCATTTATTTAAAAAAATAGCGATCCGTCTGGCGTCTAAAACAGCCGGAAAATGTCAACAAAAGTCACCGTGTTGACAACCAGTCGCTATCTTGTCGTTGATATTCTATTGTTCGTTTCCGTGAGTCGGCATTTCACTTTGTGGCGTTTACATAATTCACCCGCGGGACCTCGAGTTGGGGTGCGGGGTTCCGCACGGACTGTTTTTGTTGTTGCGCTTCCGGAGTAAAAAGGTTAAGAGTTCCCGCCGTTATGCGAGTAGTGTTTTGATGTCGAACAATAAAACAAGTTTTGTTCCTGTGTTCGACACTCCGCCTCCGACTCCTTTTCTCCGGCGCTACAACTTCGTCTTTGTTACGTCTTTCATCGTTCCAACTTGTATCATGGGGAAGTGCATTTTTCAAGATGCTTGGGTTGAAAGTAAGGAGTTTGGAAGCTGGGTTCGTCGAGATGCAAAAGATCGCCACATATTTTACTGCCATCTGTGCAAGCAGAGCTACCAGCTAGGAAAAATGGGCGTCAAAGCGCTGGAGTCGCACCGGGAAAAAAAGGAGACACGCTGATTTGGCGAAGACATATCTTCCGTTCGTATGAATCTGTTTCTAAAATATAAAGATAGTGAAGCATCAACTTCAGGCAGTGGTACTAGCAGTGCATGCGCACCTACAGTTGTCCAGCCATCGACTTCAACCAGCCAGAAGTCAGGCTATATGAACGTAGTTCAATACACGAAGGCGGACTCGTTAAAGGCAGAGATCGTGTGGACTTTAAAAGTGATCTACAGCCATTACAGTTACAAATCTTGTGAAAATAATTCGAAAGTGTTTGCAGTCATGTTTCCAGACAGTGACATTGCTAAAAACTACCACTGTGGGGAAAGGAAGACTTCGTACCTGGCTACATTTGGCATCGCTGCCCACTTTTCATCTCTACTGCCTCAAAGCCAAAAAAGCCAGAATAGAGACTGACATATCTACGCTTATTGAGAAGGCTGACAGGCTGTGTGAGCAGGCAGAAGAAAAGAGGAAGCTGAGGTTTATCACCGAGCCCAATGCACTCAGAGGCAGAGCAAAGGACAAGAGAGCCTGTTTGGCACCTCTGCAGCAGCAAATAGAGGAGACACTGGGTAGGCTCAAGGAGCTAGAATAGAAGTGCTGAGACAGACATCAGTAGAAGACATTTGTGTATATAGTTGCAATTGTAGTTAGAATCAGTTTTTCTGTATACTGTTATGTGAAGACGTTGACAATGGTCATATCAATGAGAACTACCACAAGGGGCGACAGGTGATCACTGTCACAGGTACTGAGGTACTGGAACCTTTGAACCAAGAACAGCCGATGGCAGCATTGGGTGAGTCTTTTTTCCTTACTCTTGATTTCCCACGATGGCCCTAAATTTTTCCTGTGTCGGCCCTAAATTTTTCGTGTCAGCACCTAAGAATGGCCCTAAAAAGCCCTTAAATTTTTTGGGTCCGACTGAGTATGAACCCTGTTTTAGCATGTTTATATTCTTTATATTCTTTTTTTTACGCATTCTTCTCAAATGAGCCAACTTGGCAATATAAATACTTCTTGGGAAGCACTATGAGGAGCCGACTCGCTTGTCCTCTTTTTTTCGCCAATCCCAGTTAATGAATGCGCGTTTGTGTAAAACCAGAGGTCATTTATTTAAATATTGGTATTTGTATTGAATTATAGCTGAAAAGATCGATGGATTTCGGCAAAGGTTAACGTGTACCAGAACACACTTCCACTTTCACGAGCTGTCTCCCTGTTGAGAACAGACTTTGATATGCTTTCAAACTTTTCTGTGTAAATCTCGACGACGTACTCACCAGATACATTGTGTATATCCAGTTGTCCAAGAAAAGTGGAAGCAAATTAACAGTCCAATTTCTTATCGGCGAAAACATCGACTTTGGCATTAAATATGGGTCCTCTATGCCAAGTGTCTCTCAATTTTCCACGTACCTTCCTTTATTATCACCTTCTAAATGTTTAACGGTATTGGACAAAACTCTGGGCGTCGTGCTATAGACGTATTTTCATCTCGTCTCCAACTGACTTAGCATTGAACAATGCTCGGTTTTACCAGCAATATGGCCAGTCACGTGATTTCGGTGACGTAGGTGCACAAGCTCTATTTGCAGGGCAACAGTCAACTGCGAATGGGCAAGGACACACTTTACTTTTAAAGCACCCTTGAACTCGGCACCAACTCATCTCCATCTCAACCTTAGCTCAAAAGGAGTAGCACTGTTTACCCACTCATTGACTATGTGTGAGATCTGTTTCCCCATGTGAAGTACAGCACCAAATATACATTGGAGTGCAAAATGAATTCCCTCTTGGAATTGAATTAAAAAAAAAAAAACAGCAACAAAACAAGTACAGGAACATTGACTGGTGTTCCCCAACTGCGAGAAAGTTTTGTACACTTCAATGTTGTACACTAACAGTAAAATACTTTTTTTTCCTTTCAGGATATACAAGCTGAAATCCATGAAACACAACTGGTCTGATGCGTGTGATAACTCCCCTTCCAAGTCATGTGACCTCACTTGGTGTGACCTGCACTATTTAGGCATCTACATGCTTCGTGTACGGGCCAACGAGAATTTAAGTCACTCAAACTGGGTGGAAAAAGAATTTTGTCCCGAGAAGCATGGTAAGAAATCATGGGAACTTGGGGAAACGTTCACAGAAGACTGATCTTTAATGTCCTTCTGTCCACCTCCACTTGAGCAGGGCATACATGGGTTACCAACCTCAGTTTTGAGATACATTGCTTCCCCCGATTATTACTTTTGTTATTATTTTGATTTATTTATCTGTTTGCTTTGATGAGCAACAGTTTGAGATGTGAGCAGAGAGTTTGGTGGGACCAGTTTGGTTGTGAACGTTTCTCCACAAAGGAGGCTTAAGGTTTATTCCCATTTCCAGTTGATGTTCACTTACAAACTAAACAAAGACAATTACAATCTATTTTGAACAACCCCATAGCTCTGCTGAAGATAGGTCCTTTTGAATATAATGGTATAAAACAATGCAAAATGTCATACATGAGCCAACTGACACCATCGTCATGGTACTATTACTCTTCAAACAACAGGTATTACAACATAAACTGCAGTAACACCTATAGACACAATATATTTGAATTGTTAAAACTTGTATTATACTGATCCATGTACTTCATTGGGACATACAGCTCACACTCTGTTGTATGACAACACTATATAAAAATATCTCCATCCATTTTCTTTGTCGCTTATCCTCACGAGGGTCGCGGGGAGTGCTGGAGCCTATCCCAGCTGTCAACGAGCAGGAGGTAGGGTACACCCTGAAATGGTTGCCACCCAATCGCAGGGCACATGGAGACAGACAGCAGTCACACTCACAATCACACCAAGGGGCAATTTATATTGTCCAATTAATGTTGCATGTTTTTGAGATGTGGGAGGAAACCGGAATCCCCAGGGAAAACCCACGCAGGCACGAGGAGAACATGCAAATTCCACAGAGGTGGGTTATGTTTTATATATATATTATTCAACACTACAATGACCCAAAGCACACAGCTCGGAAAACCAAAGAGTGGCTCCATAAGAAGCATATCACCTGTATCACACAAATAAATCGTTAAAAAAATCATAGATTGTGATTTCTAGATTTTTCTTTTTATATTATCTCTCTCACAGTGGACATGCACCTACGATGAAAATTTCACACCCCTCCATGATTACTCAGTGGGAGAACTTGCAATATAGCAAGGTGTTGAAATACTTTTCTTCACTGTATACGATGCTTTACTTAGGCTAATCTTCATTCCTCTCCTTTCCAGTGCGTACCGCCATCTTTCTAATTGTTCCTCCACCTACTCCCTGCTTTCACTGCAGATCACAATATCATCTGCGCACATCATGTTCCAAGCGGAATCCAGTCTAACCTCATCTGTCAGCATATCCATTACGACCGCAAACAGGAAGGGGCTCAGACCGGATCCCTGATGCAGTCCCACCTCCACCTTAAATTCTTCCGACACAACTTTGGCAGATCTCACCGCTGTTCTACTGTCCTCATACATGTCCTATACTATTTTAACATATTTCTACGCCACACCAAACTTGGCCATGCAATACCACAGTTCCTCTCTTGGTACTCTGTCATAGGCTTTCACTAGATCCACAAAGACACAATGTAACTCCTTCTGACCTTCTCTGTACTTTTCCACGAGCATCCTCGAGGCAAATAATGCATCTGTGGTACTCTTTTTAGCCATGAAACCATACCATTGCGCACATATACTGACTTCAGACCTGAGTCTAGTCTCCACTACTCATTCCCATGACTTCATTTTGTGGCTCATAATCTGTATTCTGTAGTTTCCACAGTTCTGAACATCGCCTTTGTTCTTAAAAATGGGAACTAGTACACTTTTCCTCCATTCTTTTGGGATCTTCTCTCCCGCTAGTATTCTATTGAATAGGTTGGTCAAAAAATTCCACAGCCACCTCTCCAAATTGCTTCCTTACCTCCACTGGTATGTCATCAGGACCAACTGTCTTTCCATTTTTCACCCTGTTCAGTGCATTTCTAACTTCCCCCTTACTAATCATTGCCACTACCTAGTAATTCACGCTTGCTTCTTCTACTCTTCCTTCTTTAACTTCTCAAAGTACTCTTTCCGTCTACTTCGCACACGACTGGTACCAATCAACATATTTTCATCACTGTTCTTAATCACCTTTACTTGCTGCACATCCTTCCCATCTCTATCCCTCTGTCTGGCCAACCTGTAGAGAGCCCTTTCTCCTTCTTTCGTAGCTAACCTGGTGTACATATAGCTCTTTGTTTAGCCTTCGCCACCTCTACCTTTGCCCTACGTCGCATCTCAGTGTACTCCTTTTGCCTCTCCTCAGTCCTCTCCGTGTCCCTCTTCTTCTTTGCTAATCTCTTTCCTTGAATGACTTGCTGTATTTGGGGGTTCCACTGCTGTGTTTCCTTCTACAACATGTCCGTTGAAATCTGCACCAATCACAACTCTCTCTCAGACTGGAATGCTCAGTACTACTTCAAGTTCCTTTTTTTTTTGTCTTTCCACTCAAGGTCACATCCAACCACTGGGGCACAGCCGCTTATCACATTATACATAATACCCTCAATTTCAATTTTCATCATCATCACTCGATCTGATACTCTTTTCACCTCCAATACATTCTTAGCCAGGTCTTCCTTTAGAATAATCCCTACTCCATTTCTCTTCCCATCTACTCCATGGTAAAATAATTTAAACCCCGCTCCTAAACGTCTAGCCTTACACCCTTTCCACTTCCTCTCCTGGATGCACAATATATCAACCTTTTTCATCAACATCATGTCAACTAACTCCTGAGCTATTTCTGTCATAGTCCCAACATTCAAATTCCCTACACACAGCATTAAAGTCTGTGCATTCCTCTTCTTCTTCTGCCGTCAAAGCCGCTTTCCTCCTCTCTTTTGCCTCCGACCTACATTACCTGAATTTCTACCTACGCCCTGCACATTGATAGTGCCGGGGGTGTGCATATTGAGCCCGTGCCACGACCTATCCATTATGGAATTCGTTTGATGAACGATCATATATGAGAGGCACAGTTTTACGCCTAATGCTTGAACTTTTCAACCTATCGCCACATTTCAGGTTGCAAACAAAGATATAATATTTATTTTTTTGTGTCAAGAACAACAACAAGTGGGACACAATCGTGAAGTTGAGCGAAATTTGTTGGCTATTTTAAACTTTTTTTTTTTTTTTTTACAAAAAAACCCCTGTAAAATGGGGCATGCAATATTTTTCCGCCCCCTTGCATTCATACTTTGTGGTGCCATCTTTTGCTCTAATTCCATCTGCAAGTCGCTTGGGGTAATCCTCTATAAGTTTTGCACATTGAGAGACTGAAATTCTTGCCCATTCTCCCTTGCAAACCGCTCGACCTCAGTGAGGTTGGATGGAGAGCATTTGTGAACAGCAGTCTTCAGCTCTGCCCACAGATTCTTGATTGGACTTTGACTTGGCCATTCTAACACCTGGATATGTTTATTTGTGAACCATTCCATTGTATATTTGGCTTTATGTTTTGGATCATTATCCTGTTGGAAAATAAATCTTCATCCCAGTCTCAGGTCTTTTGCATAATCCAACAGGTTTTCTTCCAGAATGGTCCTGTATTTGGTTCCATTCATTTTCCCGTCAATTTTAACCATCTTCCCTGCCCCTAAACTGGCCCAAACCATGAGGCTACAACCACCATGTTTGACAGTGGGGATGGTGTATTCAGGGTGATGACCTGTGTTGCTTTTACGCCAAACATATCGTTTTTCATTGTGGCCAAAAATTTCGATTTTGGTTTCATCTGACCAAAGCACCTCCTTCCATATGTTTGGTGTGTCTCCCAAGTGACTTGTGGCAAACTTTAAACAAGGCTTTTTCTGGATATCTTTGAGAAATGGCTTTTTTCTTTCCACTCTTCCATAAAGACCAGATTTGTGGAGTGTACGACTGATTGTTGTCCTATGGACAGATACTCCCACCTCAGCTGTAGATCTCTGCAGTTCATCCAGAGTAATCATAGGCCTCTTGGCTGCATCTCTTACCAGTCTTCTCCTTGTTTGAGGTGAAAGTTTAGAGGGACGGCTGAGTCTTGGTAGATTTGCAGTGGTTTGATACTCCTCCAATTTCAATATGATTGCTTGCACAGTGCTCCTTCAGGTGTTTAAAGCTTGGGAAATCTTTTTGTATCCAACTTTGGCTTTAAACTTTTCCACAACAGTATCTTTGACCTGCTTGGTGTGTTCCTTGACTACCTGAGACTATCATAGAGCAGGTGTATTTATACGGAGACTTGATTACACACAGGTGGATTCTATTATTCATCACCAGTCAACATTGGATCATTCAGAGATCCTCGCTGAACTTCTGGAGTGAGTTTGCTGCACTGAAAGTAAAGTCGCCGAATAATATTGCACCCACCACTTTTCAGTTTTTTTATTTCTTGAAAAAAGTATAAGTATTTCGTTCCACTTCACAATTGTGTCCCACTTGTTGATTCTTGACAAAAAAAAAAAAAATTTAAATCTTCGTTTGAAGCCTGAAATGTGCCAAAATGTTGAAAAGTTCAAGGGGCCCAATATTTTCACAAGGCACTGTATATTCAGTGTTACAAATGTAGAATATAATTATAAATTATAAAACACTTACAGTATTATATCTATATGTATAGCTACTATTCACCACTCGGAGACTTCTGCTGGAGCTGCCGCGTGGGGACCAGATTGTTTAATCAACAGTAGAGTATTTATACTATGCCCACTTGAGACACAAAATACAACACTACAAGTGTCTAGTTAAAAAAAATAACAATAAGATATTTTTATTGCAGAACGTGACCAACAAATCAAACGTGTGATGGCATCTCGCTTCGCAGCAAATGTCCACGGCGCATTGTTGTAACGTCACATCCGGCGCGCTGCTATTACATCACTTCCAATTCACTGCTGTGGCAACCTCTCCTCACTTTTGTTCACAAGGAGAACGCGGGATGTGTCTCTCTCACAGTCTCTTTCAAGTTTAAGAGCCTGACTCTGTATTAACAAGGCAAACAGACAAGGCTTCAAGTTTTACCTGCTGCAAGGGGAGCAACAGGACCTCTCCCTGCTTCTAACCAACTCCAACTCGTGTCCCCTTGCACCTTCTTTTTATTCACATATATCACATGTATGTGTGCTTGTGCATGTGTGTGTGTATGACTGACTACATCTGCCTGATTGATTACATCTGTTTTCAAGACAACGATTTCAAAGGTAGACGCTAGATGGTGATATGTAACCAACTACAGTATGAACAAAATGAGAACATATGAATGATTTCTTTAACGTTTTCCTCCTGTTTATCATTTTGGAAATACGAGTGGGGACATCAGAATGCTGTTGTATTTTCAGAAAGTTCATAATTTACGCTTGAGCGTGTAAAAGGCATCAGAAGTTTCCTTTTGGTTGTACCTGCATATAATCAGGGTCTTCTGGTTGTAGACTGGGAAAGTTCACAGAAACATTTGACATTGCTCTAGCCATCATAGATTTCAAACATGGGATTATACACATTGTGAAAAGGCAGAACAAACCCAGAACAATAAATACAGGTACAAGGAACTTCATCGTAACAAAATACCAAGGTTCAGAGGTGAACCAGGAGCACAAAAAAAACCCCAAAAAATGGGTGAACATCGTTGATCATTTCTGAACCAATTAGGTGTGGGTACACCGCAACCCAGGCAAGTCTGGTGCAGATGTTCTTGGTGCAGGAGTCGGGAAACAAGTAGGAGAAAGGCAACGGTTGAGGCAGTCTGTGTCTGGAGCAGAACTCAGCTGGTGCCACTCCAAGGAACTGCTTGACTTCGGGGAGGTCTTGCTTGGAGGCCACCAGCACACACGGGATGTCACTATCCATGTGTTTTAAAACATTTCTGATACCTCGCTCAGGAGTTCGGTATCAAATTTTAATAGGTTCGTCGGAGATAGGCACTCAGAAATGAAGACAAGACACACTTCTGGCTACCAACAATTGGCACTTTATTGGTCCCACACAGAAATGGTAACACAAGCACAAGCACAAATCACGTGGTATGAAGCTAAGTAATATCCAATCAGCTCTTAGAAGAATATCCAGCTCTTACCGTGCGCCAATAGGAGGGAGAGCCAACACTCCAGGTAGAGAGCAGCTTCAATACCGGCTGGGCATCCGTACGCAACCCGCAGCAGACTCTACCGAGAGTATCTAAAGTTCTCCTTTTATACTCTAAGCGTGTGCGGAAGGAGGGTTGAGTGGCCAATTCATCCCGCCTGACGCCACACTATTCTTTGTTACCAACAAATGGCGTTGCACGACATCATATAACAAAAACATCTTTTTATGACATTGCTGGTTATCCAAACATCCTTTTATGACATTGCTGGTTATTCAAAGCTATTGCGATCGTCTTTTAGGTTATACAAAGCTATTGCGAAACATATACGAAGCTATTGCGAAACATCTTTTAATTATGGAAAAACAACACAATAAAATTATTCTTACTTCACCATGCCATGTAATGTTGCTTGTATATACTGGCGCAGTAGTCAAAGGAATGCGTGTCACTGGCATCAGACATGAGACAAGCGACGTCACAGTGGGAGTCCGACACCTTCAGGAAGTCCACCTCCACGTCTACTTCGTTGAGGATAAGGGACTTCTCTTGATTGCTGATTTGGACCGTGTCTATGGCAAAGGGGAGAAGGCACTGTCGCCGCTCGCGTTGGTCACAGTATTCCAGCCTTCGAAGGCCTGGAAAAAAGACGTCTTGCCAGTCCCCGGTTACCCGATCACCTTGCACAGAAATACTGAATGCTGCGACTGGCGCTTCTCCAGGTCCGTCTTTCTCTCCCCCGTCACAGTGACTACAGAAGTCTGCAACTCCTCTGTGAGAATCGGATAGCCGAGGTATCCCAGGTGCTTCAGACAACAATGGATGTCGAGATAAGTGACTGACAGTGGAAGCCTTGATTAGAGATGTAACCCTTGCTGGTGGTCGGGACAGTCATGTGGACTTTAGCGCCCCACGGCATGTAAGGCCAAGCGCAGAACAGATTCTTCAGCTCTGCTGTTGACAGTGCAGAGTTCTTGTCTATTTAAAGTCAGGAGATTGTCCTGCACTCCATTGCTCGTATTTTTCCAAACAACCGTCTTTACGTTTTCTAAGGCCTCTGGTGCCAGTGGATTTCCAAAACAAGATTTTTGAAAACAGTTGAGGTCACCGTTGCTGAGAAGATGGTCGTTGTCCTGGTTGGGGATGCAAAAGATTTGACTGAGCTCTTTGACACACTGATGTTTGAGCTGTTTGTCTTTGTCATACAGAGGGGCGGTGGGGTGGAGGACCGCATCCTGTGCGTAGTATAACAGGTTTGATATGTTTTTCAGAGTCCTTGTAGAACATTCTACACGTCTCAATCTCAGAAAACTAGTTCATGATGGAGAGAATGGATCCATAGAGCTACCCGAGCGCAGATCTGACTTGTTCCCCACAAGGATGATTGGAAGTCTTGAGGATCATTCCTTTCAGTGTTTCATCATTCTGCTCTTTTACTGCATAGTCCACGATGTGTCTAAGCACTTTCTCCGGAATAACGTCAGCAGGGATGGTGATTTCTTCAGCTCAAGATGGAACCTCCTCAGGGAACTCCTCTCCAACCAAGGACATTATGAGGGAAATCTTCCCCACCATGGCAGGCAATACGGTGGTGAAGGAAGTGAGAGCCAGTCCACTACACTACACTTGCACTTGAAACAATCAGGTGCCCACACACTGAGACGCCTGTCAACACTGGCAGCAACCACAGCTCATTCCCAACCAGTCCAAAGTTCACGAACATACTGGGTGGTGGTTATTGCTGCTGCTTTGTTGTCCCTGAAAATTCAGGATGGTTGATCCATCCATGGCACGAATGACAGATATGAGACCATTTTTCCCACCAGAGAGGATCATGTCACCATTGGCAGAGTACTGAACGGCAGTGACAGCAATGCAATGGGGATGTAGCTTCCTCTCCATTTCAGTACTATACCAGTCGGATGGAAATGGTTTTGTCCAGAGCCTTAGAGCCAAAGCAGCCCTTCAGGGCTCCGGCAGACACCTCTAAAACCTCAGGCCAAGACTTCCGCTTCCAGTCCACATGCTCACTGTTTTTCTCGCCGCTGTTCAGGCACCAGGGCCTCAATTCGAACGGTTTTCCAGTGCAGTTTCACACTAACTCTTTCCTGAGCACCTCCTCCTGATCCAGCTCATTGACCTGCAAGGTTTTGGTCTCAACGGTTCTGGTGTCGTCCTTAGATACCAGCAGTGAGTCTGAGCTTCCTTTCCTTTATGCGATTTCCCCATGTCCTGCATTGATCGTTGATTGGTCTTGTGTCCCGAGTGGTTCCAAGGGGTCAGAGTTTGAGACCGCTGAGAGCTCAGGCGGTCTAAAGAGAAGCGACTCTGCAGGTCCTGCTTTGACGGATTACTGCTAGGGATCCCTTGGTCTATGAGCTGGACTTGGTGCTGGAAGATCTGCTCCTGAACTCGCCACATGGAACGTTTCATCTTCTGCCGCCGGCTCACCATGCAGGTCAGGTTGCGGACCCTCTCCAGGTCTTGGCGGAGGTGCGTGATTAGCTGGTGGGATCTCAGCAACATCTCATGCTGACGTCTGGCCAGGCTGTTCTTCTTGTCCTTTTTGGGCATGAGCAGCGGCTGGTTAAAGTTAGCTTTATGCTTCAGCTTCCAGTACTGGTACAGGAAGTCAACCGTCTTCGGTGCCATCTTGAGGTGACGGCCCAGTTCCTTGGCGTCCACAAACTGGTAGAAGACCTCCTCGATCTCTTGCAATTTCATCTTGGGGATGTTGACGCCCTTTTCCTGCGGGTCACGTTGACAAACAAGACACAAGGACGACTGCAATGATGAACGGGACAGATGAAAGGGATGAGGCCGGGGGCCTCCTCGGAGGCATCTAGGAAGCATACAAAATGGATCCCCTAGTGACCTCATCTGACTCCTATCAATGCGTAGGAGCAGCAGCTCTACAAAATTTCCAACCCTATAGCTAAGAGAAGATACCCTGTGTATTCACTCATTTTGGCCACTTGTATCTGGGATCTTTTTTTTTGTTTTGGCCATGACCAACAGCTCGTGACCATAGGTGAGGGTAGGAACATAGACCGACTGGGCGATTGAGAGCTTTGCTTTATGGTTTAGCTCCTTCTTCACCCCAACGGACCAATATGAAGTCCACATCACAGCTGACGCTGCACTGATCCACCTGTCGATCTCCCCTCGCATTCTTCCCTCACTCGTGTAAAAGATCGCAAGATATTTTAACTTCTCCACATGACGCACCATCTCATCCCAACATGGAGAGGCGTCTCCACCTTTTGCTGAGTGAATTTGCCATGCTTTTTGCCTCAATTAGCACCAAAATGAATTCCGCTTGGTCAACCGGTACCCACCGGATGCCTCAGAAGTTTTACAGGCCCAAGGCACCCGTAAAAAAACTACATTAAGTAGACTGCATCCCTCACTGCAGTTGTCCAATAGGTTCGGGGATTGCCGGCATGACAGAAACAGACAACCTTAGTGCCAGAGCTCCAGTCGGGCCTCTCGACAATGCAGGTGTGGAACATAGTCCATTCGGACTCAATGTCGCCTGCCCCACACAGGACGTGGGTAAAGTTTTGCCAGGGGTGGCAGTTAAAACTCCTCTGACAGGAGATTCTGCTCGACTTTCCCAGTAGAATCATGAATACATTTGGGCCTGCCAGGTTGGACCGGCATCTTCCTTTAGCGTCAGAGCGAGCTTACCACCAGGTGGTGATCAGTTGACAGCTCCGCCCCTCTCATGTCTCTCCAAGATATGCGGTCATATGTCTGATGACACAACCACAAAGTCGATCAATCCGAGGAAGGGAAAGAAGGAAGCCAGCCCGAGGAGCAACAAAGGGGACCAGTCGCCCACACCAGCAGCCTGTGTGGGGGACCCAGGTGGACACCAGCTGGCACCACCCCAGCAGCAGTGGGATATAGGCAATCACACAACCAATACGTGCCGGGAGGTTACCCCCATGATCGACTTCCCATTCATGAAATCGAGAAGGAAAATGAAAAAATCCCCTCGCCCCCACACAGAAGCCAGAGCCAAAAACATAGGGACAAGAGATCATAATCCCAACTCCATGCGTCTTTTCATCATTCAAGTGATATAAAATGTGTGGAAAGAAACAAAATTATTTAATAACAAAAAACAACAGCAATCTTGAAAAAAATAGTCCAAAGTTTATTTTCACACTTAAAGTGAAGAAAATAAGTATTTAAACACCCTGCTATATTGCAAGTTCTCCCACTTAGAAATCATGGAGGGGTCTGAAATTTTCATCATAGGTGCAGCTTTCGGGTCATTGTCATGTTGAGAGACCCAGCCATGACCCATCTTCAATGCTATGACTGAGGGAAAGAGGTTGTTCCCCAAAATCTCACAATACATGGCTGCGGTCATCCTCTCCTTAATACAGTGCAGTTGTCCTGTCCCATGCACAGAAAAAGACCCCAAAGCATGATGCCACCACCCCCTTGCTTCACAGTAGGGATGGTGTTCTTGGTATGGAACTCATCATTCGTCTTCCTCCAAACACTGTGAGTGGAATTATGACAAAAAAGTTCAATTTTGGTGTCATCTCACCCTAAAACCTTCTCCCATGATTCCTCTGTTTCATCCAAATGGTCATTGGCAAACTCAAGACAGCCCTTCACATGTGCTGGTTTAAGCAGGGGAACCTTCCGTGCCATGCATGACTTCAAACCATGACGTCTTAGTGTATTACCAACAGTCACCTTGTAAACGGTGATCCCAGCTCTTTTCAGGTCATTGGCCAAGTCCTGCGTGTAGTCCTGGGCTGATTCCTCACCTTTCTAAGGATCATTGAGAACCAAAGAGGTGATATCTTGCATTGGGCTCCACTCCGATTGAGATTGACAGTCATGTTTAGCTTCCATTTTCTAATGATTGCTCCAACAGTGGACCTTTTTTCACCAAGCTGCTTGGCAATTTCTCCGTAACCCTTTCCTGCCATGTTGCGTTGTACAATTTTGTCTCTGGTGTCTTTGGATAGCTCTTTGGTCTTGGCCATGTTACAAGTCTGAGTCTGACTGATTGTATAGTGTGGGCAGGTGTCTTTATGCAGCTAACGACCTCACACAGGTGCATCTGATTCAGGATAATACATGGAGTGGAGGTGGACTTTTAAAGGTGGACAAAGAGGTCTTTGAGGGTTAGAATTCTAGCTGATAGACAGGTGTTCAAATATTTATTTGCAGCTGTATCACAAATAAATTGTTAAAATGTAATACATTGTGATTTCTGGATTTTTCTTAGGTTATCTCTCACAGAGGACATGCACCTATGATAAAAATTTCAGACCCCTCCATCGGTCTAAGTGGGAGAACTACACATATAGGGGCAATTTAGAGTGTCCAATTTATGTTGCATGTTTTTTGGGATGTGGGAGGAAACCAAAGTGCCTAGAGAAAATCCACGCAGGCATGGGGAGAACATGCAAACTCCACACAGGCAGCGCTGGGATTGAACCAGAGTCCTCAGAACTGTGACTCCAGCGCTTTACAGCTGCGCTAGCGTGCCGTGCTGTACTTAAAATATATAATAATAATCTAAATAAAATATTTTCTAATGAAAATATACAAGAGCTCCTATATTGGCATTTAGCATACAGAAGGTGCATTTTTTTCCCCGCGTTGCTGTTTATGTTGTGTGAAGCTGTTGGTTTATTTGAGAGGTGCTAGATTGAAGTCTCCAAATCCCAGTATAAGGGTGCCAGCATCATAGAGATCAGCCTGAAATTCTACGTAATATTGTGATCACATAATGCATTACACCACTCATGTTTACTACAAGCAGATAGTGAAAGTAAACAAACAACTGCAGTTTTCTAACATCTGATAGTTCATCTGTTGGCGTGTAAAACATTTATAGAATAATTGGCTCAATTAACTTCATTGAACCCCAGCTCCTGTCCCTCTCCATAGCCTTCCTGGAATGCTTTAAACTCTTTGTGAGGCAAAAGTCAAATAGTCAGTTAGCCATGGCCAAAAACTGCAGTAGTGCAAATGGCCCTGCATGACACCAAAAGGTCTCTGTTCAAGTGCCAACTAGTTTAAGTCTGCCACACGACTCCCATATTGAAGTGTATGCCAAAGTCTTTTAGAAAGAGTTCAATTCTCATTGTTGGTCAACAGTCTATCTTCAGCTTTCCAATACCGCCTTCATTTTGTCCCAAAGCACTTGTCCCTAAAAACATCCCACAAATAATGAAACTGTCACCTTAATACCTCACTACAGGCTATTTTCTCAGTTGCTTGTCTTTATTTGTGCCAGCATGTTTTTTGTGTTGTAATTATACTTATGCTTGAGAAGCTTCCAATTCTCAGATCTCCTTTGTCTTCTGCCTTCCAGCTGCGGTTGGTCCGCCATCCAAAGTGAAACTGGCTCCTACTGAAAACAACCTTGATGTTTGTATCTCTCCTCCACTGGCCAGTTCAAAAAACTCCATGAAGAATGTCCTCACAAAATTGTATTACTACATTGCGTACTGGGAACATAGTGTAGAGAAGCAGGTAGGTACTCCCTATTTACTTTTTGCCTAATCCACACACATTTGAACAAATTAACAACATTTAGGTCTCTAATTCTAAAGGAGGGGAAAGTAATGGATCAATCAATTACAGAAGAGCCAGTCAAAAGCCTCTGAAAACTCTTTGATTGCAGCTTGATGGATGCTGCTTCCATGCAGAAAACCAGCAGAGATCTTAAAGGAATACTTTGTCGAAGCTAATAGGAATGGTAGCACACGTTAAAAGTTAGTAGATGAGGGCTTCAGTGTTTCTTTTAATGCCAGAGTTATCCACAGATTTCACCAAGAAACCTCTCTAAACTGGAAAAGTAGTATCGAAATTACTTTTTATCGCTCAGACATTCCAATAAGCCCAGCTGCAAAACTGGCAGCCAATCAGCGTTTGCTACGCCTGCAGTGCTTCCTGTTCTTACCGCCCATTGCTCGTGGATAGGTTTCACCGAACAGGGAACGTCCACTATCTGGCATTTTGTGGCCGATTTTTGTGAAAAATAATTACAAACAAACAAAACAAAAATAGCATGATGTACAACGTTCAAGCCTGTGCGCTTGAGCCAGAATACATACATCCAGCACTTGACGTGTTATAGAGGGGGCGTGGCACTAACGATGAACACTAACAGTCCCATTATATGGACCGCGGAGATTTGATGCTTTTCTGAGGAGTTAGTTTTGATGTAGAGATTATACAGCAAGCGTGGCCAAACTCCCCCCCCCCAGATTGTACTTTTCAAGCAGTCGGCCTCTCGCGAACGACAAGCAGTTGCGGGAGGCGGGGTTACACGTGTGGATCGCCGTGAACAGTAACCAGGAAGTGTTTTGTGCTCAGACCCAACAAAGCGAAAGCGAGATCGGGTTTGCTTACGCGCATCGCCGTAAATAGTAACTGGGAAGTGTTGTCTGCTTACACATATACATCCATCCATCCATCTTCTTAGCTGCACAATAGTTGGAGGAATGCTGGAGCCTATCCCAGCTGTTAACGGGCAGGAGGCAAGTTTACACACACGCAGACAAGGGACAGACAAGACACATGCAAACTCCACGCACAGAAGTCCTTGATTGAACAGCTGTGCCACCGTGCAGCCTCATAAAATATGTTGTTGCCTATACAGTACCAGCACGAGAGGTTATAACTAAGCAGCTAATAACCAGTAAATATTAGATGCGTGCAAATTTCCCCTGGTGGTGAACGAGCCTCAACTGTGACAGCCACAGCTTTATCCTGTCAGGTTAACCCCAGGTTAAAGAAGGAGAAATTTGGCTGCGTTTTCTTAGTTTTATTGCACAACACATTGGCATCTTGGCTTGGTTAGAATGAATGGTCTGTAATGCTAAGCACCGTTGATGTCAGGAGCAGAGTCAGTTTCTTCCATGTTTGGCTGTGAAAGCTGGCACACATCCAGATTTTGCTTGGATTTCAAAAATATTCTTTATTTTCATTTTTTTTTCAATTAATGTCCAAAATATATGTAATAATAATATTACTTCACATTGGAGGATTTATTGTACATATAAAATTTGGGGAGAGTCTTTAAGTCTTGACTGTGCAAGTCAAGTCTCTTAGGAAGGTTCCAAGCTTGGATTAACCAGCATTCAATCCTGCTCTGGATTTTGTGGCCCCATCTGATATAGACATGGCCCATGACAACAATGGAGGTCTTGTACTACTTGTTGGTGGCTCGGCCTGCCTCGTATTTTTAGCAGGGCAGGATAAGAAATATCCTGTAACTCCCAAAAAACAGTTTGGCTGAAGAGTCCATTGTCAAGGACAAGGGAAGCCCTGCAATGGAGAGAATCCCAGAATCCAAAAGCAGCATCAACATGTGTTTGACGCTGCGGCTTTTACTTTGGCAGCAATTTTAGATAGGACATAACCTCTTGAGATCTGGCCCTCAGATTCGTCACCATTGGAGATGCTTGAACCCAGAAATGTCTCACCATGAGAGTCACTAAAGAGCCACTGACACCCAAATATACACTTTAAAATGGGTATTGTTATCAAAACTACAAATAAGATTAATCACTTTGATGATAATATGAGTCTGAAAAAGTGAGCGGAGAGTGTTTTTATTAAAGCACAGAGTTGCGAAAGTCTCACTCGACATCCCAGTGGCAGCCATACTGCCTGCGACGTCATTTGCAGATGTCACACTGGGACAGTCACCACAGAAAACATGCTATGCCACCTGCTATGGCAGATGAGCAAGAGAGATTTTCAGATTTTTCTGACACCCCTTCTGAGACTGAAGTTATTTTTGAAGAAGAGAACATCTCTGAAGCAAGTTAAGTGTCCGGTTTCAAGCCATATTAGATTATTAGATTATATGCGGATCACTTCTAACTGACAAGAGACTCCCCGACAGGAGACGAGGAGGACGAGGAACCCGATCAAATATTCAAAATGACTGGCTAATAATTGTTCGATTTCCTCACTCTTTTACAAGTTTTGTGTATGTAGCGTACTTGGGAGGACCCATGCCGGGCGAAGTAAGTACATCGGGGGTGCCCAGACACCGGGGGTCAGTGGGGGGAGAGCTCCTTTCTCTTCCCCGTACGCTGCTGACCCACGCGCATCGAGACTTTTACAGTCACTCTCATTTGATGAGCACATTCGCGCCCGCGTGCCTCTGTCCTCGCAAATCTGCACAATCGAGCACGAAAAATCACATGCGTAAAATTTGTTACGAGTAAAAAAATAGATATTGAAAGCTGTTGCTTATTTTTTGTAGTCTTTACATTAATTTCATAAATGTTGTTAATTCAACAAGCATGCTGCAAAACAACCAGTATCCACCCGGAAACAGGAAATGCAAGTTAACCGTACTGAGCATGTACGGAAGTTAGGCTGAAAGCGCATGTTCCGAGCTGCTTCACTTACTGCGAGCGCATTTTACGTCAAAAGTCATCAACATCATGAGCAAAGTCAAAGGAAATTCAGTTACACCAAGGGTGCTCATTGCATCGATTGCAAGGCAGTGTGACAGTGTGCCCCTCCCCCACCCCCCCAAAAAAGACGTTAGACTATCATCCACCTTGTTGCCTAATTCAGGTGTGGCCAATACGTCGAGCACGTACATATAAAGGCGTGTTCTAGCAAGCCAGCCTCCTATTTACAGCAATCCCGCGATGCCTGCCCCCACCCCCCCAACAACAATACGTCACGATTGGCGACAGGAATGTTGGTTACAATGTAACGGTAACTTGTTGCCACTAACGCCAATTATTTGAACTAAACTTTGAGCATCTTCTAAACATTGCGGGTTTAGACCGTTCATGTTTATTCCTTGACAGGGCAGTGCCTTTACCTTTTCTTCAGATAAAATTTGTCAGCTCAAGAATTTTTTTTGATGAAAAATTTTAAATACTGTTTTATATCATGTTCTACTAACATCAGTTGAAATTGGAAATGATCATTTCTGAGTTTGAAATTGTAGTTTTCTATTTAGTTATGTATTTATTTTTTTAATTTACAGTTATGTTATATTAATCTAAGTTATTTTAAGGTCTTTAGATTCCATCCCTAATCACGCCCGTAACTTTATCTGCGAGCATGACTGACCACACCCGTACATTTTTCAAACGTGAGTGACTGGATTTAGCACCCCTAATTTACGTACTTTAAGTTATTATGACTCTGATCTTTTGTTACGTTCCGAGAAAAGGATTCTGTTGTCGGACGCGGGCGGAGCTTTTTATTAGTATTGCTGCTGTTGGACAAGTACATGGACACCACACTACCTTTCTGGAATATTCGCTTAAAATAATATTTGTTCGAGTTTGGTGACTATACGTTGTTAGGCTAATTAGCGCGAGTTACACGCGACTGAACTGTCTTTGTACACTATTTTGTTATTGTTTTGTATTGTGTGTGATTAAATTGTCTGAAACGTAGTACAAGTGCTTTGTTATATTTTGGTGGTTTGACCATGGGGATTTATTCTCATTTTCACACAACATATTCTATAAACTGTGAGACAAATTAGTACCTCCCGATGATATTTTTTTTAAATAGCTCTATACACACCGACCTGTCATTTGGAAAAGACACAAAGCTCTTGTACTTTATTGTCTTGTCCGTGCTGTTGACAGTCTCACATACGTACTGTATCTTATTGTTGTATTGTGTTTTAGGCATAGGTTCTTGGGATTATGTAGTTACAATACCACCTCAGTATTGTGCCTCTGCAAAACCTTCCTTCCGTGAATTGTGATAATGAATACAGCATTGTAAACCCCCACCCCCCACCCGCACCCACTGAGGATGAAGCTATTGAGTCAGCAAAGACTGGTTTAATAAATTTTAAAAAAAGATACGGCCTCAGAAGTGTGCTTCTGTTTGGTGCTCCTCGTCGTCACATGGAGGAAGAGTTTCCTGAGATCATGAGTGAGGGAGGAACCTCCCTGAGCAAGTTTTAAACATGAATGAAGCAGTTCTTTTTTGGAAGAGAATCCCTTCGCATACTTTCCTCTTCAGGGACTGCGTTCACGATCATCATGTGTGGCAATGGTGCAATTGAGTGAATTTAAAGCCTCTACGAGCCTCTCTTCTGCCACCAACACAAGCTTCTTTGCCTCTCTCAGAAGGCAACGTTGATGAATGTGTGTCTGTATGAGTGAGACGGTACTGTGCAGGCGTGTGGAGCAGCGCGACTGAGCAGGGATAGAAAAGCAGTGGGAGCAGGTGCGAGTGTGTGGAATGGCAGCACCTCGGAAGGAGCAGTGCTGAAGAGACGACTGGTTGACACTGCAGATCACAATACCATCTGTGAACATTATGGTCCAGGTGGAATCCAGTCTAACCTCGTCTGTCAGTCTATCCATTACTACTGCAAACAGGAAGGGGCTCAGGGCAGAACCCTGATGCAGTCCCACCTTCACCTTAAATTCTTCTGACACACCAACGGCACATCTCACCGCTGTTCTGCTCCCCCCATACGTCCTGTACTATTCTAACATATTTCTCCGCCACACCAGACTTGCGCATGCAGTACCACAGTTCCTCTCTTGGTACTCTGTCATAGGCTTTCTGTAGGTCTACAAAGATAAAAATGTAGCTCCTTCTGACCTTCTCTGTACGTTTCCACGAGCATCCTCAGGGCAAATAATGCATCTGCGGTACTCTTTCGAGGCATGAAACCATACTGTTGCTCGCAGATGCTTATTTCTGTCCTGACTCTAGCCTCCACTACTCTTTCCCATAACTTCATTGTTTGGCTAATCTTTATTCCACAGTTCTGAACATCGCCTTTGTTCTTAAAAATGGGGACTAGCACACTTTTCCTCCATTCTTCTGGTATCTTCTCTCCTGGTAGTATTCTATTGACTAAGTTGGTCAAAAACTCCACAGCCACCTCACCAAATTGCTTCCATACCTCCACCGGTATGTCATCGGGACCAACTGTCTTTCCATTTTTCATTCTGTTCAGTGCCTTTACTTGCTGCACATCCTTCCCATCTCTGTACCTCTGTCTGGCCAACCTGTAGAGCTCCTTTTCTCCGTCTTTCGTATCCAACCTGGAGTACATGTCGTCATATGCCTCATGTTTAGCCTTCGCCACCTTTCCCTTTTCCCTACGTCGCATCTCAATGTATTCCTTACGCCTCTGCTCAGTCCTCTCCGTGTCCCACTTCTTCTTCGCTAATCTCTTACCTTGGATGACTTGTATTTTGGGGTTCCACCACCAAGTATCTTTCTCCCCTTTCCGACCAGAACACACTCCCAAGTACTCTCCTGCCTGCCTCTCTGAATACCTTCTGGTGGTCGCGTACCTATGCTATACTACTATACCAGTGGTGGGCAAACCACAGCCCGCGGGCCACATCCAGCCCGATGCGTCTTTTTAATCCGGTCCGCTGAAGATTTGTACAGAATTAAGGTTTAAGGTAAATGATTGCATTTATTTCATTTGAGTTGTAATGACAGGCATTTCAACACCAGGTGGCGGAGTAGGTGCAGTGTCTTGATTTTACAGAGCCCGAGCCATTTCCAGTTATTGCTCTTCTTCTACTGGTCAGATCAGAACCCATCTACAGCAATGTCAATAATTCTTTAGTCGACAGTGAGTGCCGGGTGTTTAACAAAGAATGGACGCCTAAGTAGTTTTTCAATGAAGTCCGATGCAAGGCCTGTATGTCTTATTTGCCAAGAAACCGTTGCGGTTTTAAAAGAGTACAATTTCAGCCATCATTTTACCACCAAGCATGCTAATTACGCCAGCAACCTTTCAACACGAGCCCGTACGGCTACCGCTGACAGGTTGGTTGCAAGCTAGGAGGCTCAGCAAAATGCCTTTATTCGAGCAACTTCCATCCAAGAAGCAAGCACGAACACAAGTTTACTGGCATTCAAACTAGCTAAAGCCAGCAAGCCTTTCTCCGAAGGGAAGTTTCTTCAAGAGTGCATGGTAGAGACAGCAAGTATTTTATGTCCTGAGAGCAAGAACAAATTTGAAAAAATTAGCTTATCACGCAGGTCAGTGACTCGCCATATTGTAGTCATTGACGAACACTAAACTAGCAACATAAACAAAAAGCGGAGTCATTTACATTATATTCTTTGGCACTGGACGAAAGCCATGATATAAAGGACACCGCTCAGCTTTTAATTTTTTTATCAGAGGGATTAATGAAAATTTTGAGATAACGGAGGAGTTTCTGAATATGGAATCCCTGAAAGGAAAAACACGTGGAGAGGATTTATTTAACAGCGTGTCAGCGGTCATACGTAAGCACAAGTTACCGGGGAGTACGCTCGCCAACGTTACCACAGATGGATCACCAAAACTAACGGGAAAAAATGTTGGGATGCTCAAGAGAATTCAGGACAGGGTGAAAGAGGACAACCCTGAGCAGGAGGTAATTTTCCTAATTCACCAAGAAGCACTGGTTGTGAAACTCGTGAACTTTATTCGAGCAAGGGGACTTCACTATCATCAGTTTATTCATTTTCTTGAAGAAACTGATGCCGATCACACAGACTGACTTTACCATTCTAATATCCGCTGGTTAAGTTTGGGAAAAGTATGTCAACGTGTGTGGGAGCTCAAACAGGATATTGTTTCATTTTTGGAGCTACTTGAGAATACTGACAATTTTCCTGAGCTGAATGACACAGATTGGCTTTGTGATTTAGCTTTTACTGTGGACATACTGACGCACATGAACGAGCTGAATGTGAAGTACAAGGGAAACACCAGTTTCTTCATGAAATGCAAGCAAACGTCAGAGCCTTCAAAACCAAGCTGGTTTTATTTTTGAAGCAAATGTCAGACAAGTCATTTGCTCATTTCCCCACACTGGCTACGTTAAAAGAGGCCCCGTGACATGTGAAAAAATATAGGAAAACACTGGATGACCTGCACGAGGAATTCTGCCGTCGGTTTTGTGATTTTGGAAAGATTGACAGGGCACTTCAGCTGGTGTCATGTCCCTTCTCACACGACAAGTTCAACTCCCTGAAACTGGATGAGATTTATGCTTCATTAAGTGCAGCCAAATTTCTAAACATCTAGAAGACGGCACAGAGGATGCTGGTGATATTTGGCTCTACATATGTGTGTGAACACACTTTTAGTGTGATGAACACCAACAAAGCACCCCACAGATCCCAGATGAGTGATAAACACCTCAGATCTGTTCTGAGAATGGCCACAACAGAAATACCACCAGACTTCGATGCACTGGCTAAAATGGGTGATCAACAACATTGTTCTCATTAAAAGGTATGTTAATACTTCAATGCTTTCTGTTTGTTTTTGATATGTACTGTTAACAAATGCAGTTTTTTTGTATTTGTATTGGATCTTGTGCTGACCCGGCCCATCTGTCAAATTTTAAAAGTCAATGTGGCCCCCAAGCCAAAAAGTTTGCCCACCCCTGTACTATACTATACTTACTAAATACACTCCGTTTGCATAATTTTAAAATAAGACCAAAAACTTTGTATATGCATTCATGATAGCGAACTCTCTACTATTTATCAGTTTATGACTAAGTAAACCAAAGAACTTCACAAATGCTTACCAGTCTTTGTTTCCAACACGAGGCATATCCTGTTCCCTGCGTGCTTGACACGTTCTTCATGCCAGCTATTTCGTCTGCCTTTGAACGTGTATGCTGTCTAACTGGCTCAAATTGATAACCTTTAACGCCTTTATACAGCTGGCATTCTTCACCGTCTTCGTAGGACCCTTGAGAATAGTGTTCATCACTCGAAATATCGGAAAATTCATTGTCGTTCTTATAATGTATTCCAATGCTCACCTTTGTTGTCACCGGTTCTGACCTCACGTTCCTACTCGGTTGTTTCCGCTTTGTTTCCGTATTTTTCCGGCGAATCCAGCAATGTGCAATCATTTTTTGCCAATCATTGAATAATAAAAATGTTTCCTTCATAACAGATTTCAGATTGGAATTCTGAATTAAAAAAAAAACAACTGTATAATATGAGTAAAAAGGTGCATTGAGGACCTTCCATGCACTTTAAGTCTAATACTCCAGTCTGTGCAGTTATAGCAGCTTTGAAGTTCTAATTTTGCCTCG
The DNA here is from genome assembly GCF_019802595.1 of Syngnathoides biaculeatus. Classification (NCBI taxonomy): domain Eukaryota; kingdom Metazoa; phylum Chordata; class Actinopteri; order Syngnathiformes; family Syngnathidae; genus Syngnathoides; species Syngnathoides biaculeatus. Next base: position 1,402,993 of record NC_084653.1, read on the forward strand.
TTGGTCCACTTTTTAACTGATTTTACCAAAGGCTTCGCATACTTGAGTCCTTTAATGCGTCACGGTGGAGTTTTCTATTTTCCTCTGATTTTTTTTTTTTTTTTTCGTATTTCAATAAGTTTTATTGACGATCAGAGTCAATCAGTTGAACAGAACAGAATTACAAGAGAGGTGAGAGAGATGAAATAAAAAAAAGCACCAAATTGTGAACAGAATAAGGGGAAAAAACATTCCATATCTACAACAAAGAAACATATATGGATGTTACGTGTGACTGTTGTGCTACACCCTGTGAAGGAAGAACAGGACAAGGAGAGGAGAAGAAGCCTGTCGTGAGAAGCAAGTGACTTCACACTATTGTGCATGCAAAAAGACTGACAGAAATGTCCTATAATTACTGTGTACCCAACGCGAGCCGATGGACCTCACCCAATCAACCAAGGACAGAAATCAGGACCAGGGGCCCACATGAGAGCAAGTCTGTGGACAGGACACATCCCACGGTGAGGGACCCGGTAGTCCGTCGGGCTCCCCAAGCCACCTCGACAACTGGCCACTGGACCCACTGCGACCCATCCTGCCACTCCCTTCCACCGCTTATCCACACGGCCAACCCCAAGGAGAACATGGAAGCCCCCCCCAAGCCCCCAACCCGCACTGCCCATGAGATGCCCAGTCCCAGTCTAGCACGGGTGGAATCCAAAAATCTGGAGGGCCATAGAGGAATGCGGGGCTGGCAGGCCTGAAAACAATACAAATGTGCTTGAATTGGGTCTGACACCCACAGCCCCATAGAGGCATAAACTTCTGCAATGAACTTTAGCGAATTGTCAGGGTGTCTCATGAAATGGGTGCTGGTGAATAGTCCCTTCACGCGTTTGAATGGTTGCAATGAGGCAGGGGTTTCAATCGAACGGGGAACTGGTGGAGGTGAGACTGATAAGGGGATCAGCAACTTTGATGTAGTCACAGATGACTCGATGGTAGGAATTAGCAAAGCCAAGGAATTGTTGGAGCTCTTTGCAGGTGGAGGCAATGGGTCATATGAGAACTGCTTAGTTCTTAGCTGGGTCTTGTTGTAACTTACCCTGGGAAGTTACAGTACGTATACTAAAAAGTGTACACAAGAGAGATGGAATTCACTCTTATCTGGGTTCACAAAAACGTGTTTTTTCGAGGAGGCGCTGAAAGACTTGCTGGACATGTTGGTGATTTTCTATTCTTTGAGGGAGAAAGAGAAGATGAGGATGTCATCTATACTATACTTACTAAATACACTCCGTTTGCATAATTTTAAAATAAGACCAAAAACTTTGTATATGCATTCATGATAGCGAACTCTCTACTATTTATCAGTTTATGACTAAGTAAACCAAAGAAGAAGGAAAACAGATGAATCTGTTGAGCATATCAAAGAGGACGTCATTGATGAAAGTTTTAAAAACTGCTGGAGTTTTGGTTATTCCAGAAGGCATGAACAGGCATTGAAAGTGTCTGAAGAAGGCTTGTTTTTATTCGCCCCTCTCTCTCATATGGATCAGATAATAGGTGTTGCGCAGGTCCAACTTGGTAAATATTTGGGTGTCACAGAGAGGCTCAAAGGAGGGGTCTATGACAGGCTTTTTTTTCACGGTATTGTCTTTGAGACCACAGAAGTCGAGAGCCATAGGCTGAGAGTGGTATCTTTCTTGACAAAGAATTCTGCCCTTTGTGGAGAAAAGGAGGGCTGGATAAGACCGGAGGCAATGGAGTTGTGGATGTAGCAAAGCAAATTAATTTATATCGCGCAGTTCATACACAAAGTAACTCAATTTGCTTTACATGATAAAAATAATTCAAGTACAAATAAATAAAACATTTAAAACAGAAAAAATACAATTATGCAGCATAGAGTGACAGGAATATAGAAAAGTGGAAATACTCTAAACGCATGGGAAAAAAAGAGTTTTTGACTTGTATTTAAAAATAGTCCAGGGATGAGAATTTTGCGCCGATCAGTTTCCGACTTTTTCAGACCAAAATGACCATTCTCGAGATAAGCGCAAATCCGTTGAGAAAATTTCGGGGGGAGAAGGGTATTGTGCGCCTGCCTCTCAGTAGTGGGCTCCGAGCTGCAAGTTCAGCTTAGTGCTAGCACAAGCACGACTATCATATGCCGTTCTAACTTGCTCGCTTACTTCCTGTAGTGTAAATATTTGCATTTTGCGACATAAACATTAAAACTTTATTTGCGGCAGATTATTCGATTGGACAACAGAGTTATACAGTATAACGATCCAATCGTGTTAGTGGTTAATTGAGTTTCACCACTGCCATGTGCATGTGTTCTCGGTTCTCAGAAATCGCAGTGTAACTTGTTAGTTAGGTAAGTAATGGCGCGTGGGACTTAGCGCGTACTGAGCAACGGTGTGTTCAAAGTTTTACGATGGAGAAAGTGTTAGAAAAAAAGGATGAAGATCAAGCAAGGGCAATTGACAAGGATGCTGGAATCAAAAACTGTTTCAGATGGGCATGGCTTGAAAAAAGTGTAACCGTGCAGATAGGACCGAAAACGGTATCAGCATGTCTAACCGAACACACAGAAAAAGTGGACATTCCCGGCAAAGTGCTGTGCACTCTGTGTTCCGATAGGTGCAAAAAAATATCCAGGAGGAAACTCAACCCCCAATCCCTCCCCATCGACAGACATTTTCAGTGTTTTTCCAAATTGGTCATTCTCATCCCTGATAGTCACACTTGGGGCTGACGTCAACTCTATTGGCAACTTATTACATTTGTGTGCAGCATAATGTCTAAATGCTGTTTGACCATGTTTTCTTTAGACTCTGGGCTCCACTATTTGACCTGAATCTGTTAATCTAAGAGCCGTACTCTGTAGGTATTACATAAGCATTTTGTTCATGTATTCAAGACCTTAACCATTTTGTGATTTATAGACCAGTAGCAGAACTTTAAAATCAATTCTAAAGCACAGTGGAAGCCAGTGTAAAGACTTAAGAATTGGAGTTATAGGCTCTGACCTCTTGATTCTGGTCAGAACCTGAGCCTCACCATTATGCAGCTGTTTAATGCTCTTTTTGCAGAGTCCAGTCAGAAGAAAATGACAATTCTCAAGTCTACTTGACATGAAAGCATGGATGAGCTTCGCCTGGTCTTCTTGACACATGCAAGCCTTCACTCTATATATGTTCTTCAGATGGTAAAAGCCAGTATTAGTTATTGATTTTGTATGTTGAAAGTCAGGTCGGACTCTAACAGAACACCAAGATTTCAGACTTGGTCTTTGATTTATAAGATAGTGAGTCCAGGTATTTACAAACAACAATCCTCTTTACTTTATTACCCAAAATGATTGTTTTGTTGTGGTTTAGTTTAAGAAAATTCTGGCTCATCCAATTATCTGCTTTGAACTGTATTTATCTGGAGACACTGCTAAATATAACTGTGTCATCTGCATAGTTATGGTTGTCAAAATTAAAATAAAAATAAATTAACCCAAGAGTACCATATACAGGCTGAACAGGAGGGGGCTAAGGACTGACCCTTGAGGGACCCTATAGGTAATTTCCATTTGTTGAGATTGAGGTCTTCTAGTGGTTAAAAATTAACTAATTTCCTCCAGGTAATCCAGGTAAGACCTGAACCATTTAAGGACTGTTCCATTTACTCTTATGTTTCCAACCTGTTCAGCAATACATTATTGTCTAGTATATGAAAAGCCACACTGAGATCCACAGGACCAAAATTGACAAATATCCTCAGTCTGTATTAGCCCTTTGATAATAGCAGATTTTGTACTGTGCTGAGTCAGGAAACCTGATTGAAATTTTAAAGTTGAAAGTATATTTAAAATCAAGAAATTACTGAGTTCCATCTATCCATCATCCATCTTCTATCGCTTTTCCGGGTCAGGTCGCGGGGGCAGTAAGTAGCTACAGCACCGATACCCAGACTTCCCTTTCCCCAGCCACTTATTCCAGCTCTTCCGGAGGGATTCCGAGGCATTCCCAAGGCAGTCGAGACACATAGTCTCTCCAGCATGTCCTGGGTCTTCCCCAGGGTCTCTTTCCGGTAGGACGTGACCCATTTCCTGCCACATCCCAGATACACGCAACATTAATTGGACACTCTAAATTGCCCTGAGGTGTGATTGTGAGTGCAGCTGTTTGTCTCTATGTGCCCTGCAACAGACTGGCAACCAGTTCAGGGTGTACCCCGCCTCCTGCCCGTTGACAGCTCCAGCACTCTCTGCAACCCTTGTGAGGATAAGCGGCTAAGAAAATGAATGGATGGATGGATACCATAAGAAAGACGCTGGCCAAAAATGGTATCCATGGGAGAGTTCCCAGGTGAAAACCTCTGCTGTCAGCATAGAATATAAAGGCTTGTCTCACATTTGCCCAAAAAACATCTTAATGATCCACAAGACTGTTGGAGAAACATTCTGTGAACTGACGAGTCAAAAATGAAACTTTTTGGAAGGTGTGTGGCCCATAACATCTGGTGTAAAAATGGCGCAGGAAGGAGAGTCTGCCAACAGTGAAGCATGGTGGTGGCAGTGTGACTGGGGCTGCTTTTCTGGCTCAGCACCAGGACAACTTCCTGTAATTGATGAACAATGAATTCCACTGTGTACCAGAAAATCCTGAAGGAGAACGGCCTGCCATCAGTTCGTTCCCTCAAATTCATGCGCTCTCGGATCATGCAGCAGCACAACGATCTGAAACAAACCAGCAAGTCAAATCAATCAATCGAAAGCCTTTAGTGTCATTATATGCTGTGCATACAAAGAAATGAATGCTTCTCCACAAGGTGCATACGTGCATACGTGAATAAAATAGAATTAAAAATAGAAGCGCATCTGAGGTAAAAACAACAGATAAAATACGAAAAGGCACAGTTGTTGCTAAAATAAATAAATGCACAAAAGTGCAATTGCATATTACATTACAGTACTGTTATGTTCAGTAGTTTTGAGTTCAACGAGTTGATGGTTCTGGGGATAAAACTCTTTGAATCTGGTTGTCCATGTTTTGTGGGACTTCTACTGTCTGTCAGAGGGCAGCAGGTTAAACAGGTGATGACCAGGATGTGAAGAGTCCTTTAAAATATTAGTGGCTCTGCTGTAATAGCGGGAGTTGACAATGTCCTCTAGGGAGGGCAGAGCGCAGCCAGTGATCTTCTGGGCACTGTTGATCACTCTTTGTAGAGCTTCCCTGTCCGCTGCTGTGCATCCAGCACACCACACTTTGATGCAGTATGTGAGGATGCTCTCCACGGTGGTTCTGTAGAAAGTCTGCAGCAGCTTAGCTTCCCAGTTGTTCTTCCTGAGCACTCTCAGGAAGTGGAGTTGCTGCTGGGCCTCTTTCCCCACTGCGGTGGTATTTACAGTCCAGGTGAGTTTGTCTGTGATGTAGACTCCCAGAAATTTTAAGGAGTGGACCCTCTCCACACACTCCCCATTGATGAACAGTCGGACCGGGTCAACGCCGCACTTCCGGAATTATTTATATATAGCTTCCTTTTCTGGATGCTACAAGTTGAACAGGTGGCTGGAGGGGAGAGGGGCACCAGGCAGGAGGTCAAGAGCGCATTACTGGAGCAAGATTGTGGTATTCCTCCGGAATCCATGAGAGATTGACAGGTGTGGCAGTTGGTGGAGGTTTACTGAATGGGGGAATGGCTGAGAGAACACCATGGGAGTGGCAGAATGGACTCCACCCAGTGATGCACAGTTGAGTCCAATCAATGACAGGGTTGTGATTTTGGGGCCAGGAGATTCCAAGTAGTAATGGAATTCTAGAGAGAAAATGACAAGCAGTTGGATGGTCTCATGGTAGTTTTAGGAAAGGAGCAGGGTGAACCTTGCAGTATGGTGGGTTACAGGGGAGATGAGACGCCCTAAGCAGTGACCTTCTTAGGGAACAAGTGGGGTTTGAAGAGAAGCTCAGTGCTGGAGTCAATGAGGGTAGTAACAGGGGTGCTGAGGACATGACCAAGAAGACACAAGGATAGTCATAAGGGAGGGAGAGTTGTGAAAGTTGTGGGTTCGGCTCACCACGATACCATCAGGTCATGGTGAGCTCGGTCTTTTGTTTTGAGTACGCAACTAGCAAAGAAGCGACCTAGCTGTTAACAATGCATAATTGTTAAGTAATGTGGCATTGACATTCCAGAGCTTGCCTAATTGCATGGGCTCCTCAGATCTGGTGGTTGGTGTTGTTGAGACACCGGGAGGCTCAGGTTGTTGCGTAGTGGCTGAGGGTGCTGTGCCCATGGATGGTGCTATGCTATGCATGATAATTCCTTGCTGTGGATCTCTATCCCGGAGACAATTAGCCAATGTAATAACCAATGAGATTAATTTTTTATGTGAGGTGGGCTGATCCCTTGATGCAAGCTCATCTTTGAGTGTGTCTCATAATGTCAAAATCAAAAAATGTCTTTTAAAGCGGTGGCATCCCAACCACACTCAGTCTGAAGTATTGTATGGAGTATGACGCCACATAAGAACTTTGTGTGGGGCTAGGAGCCACCACCCAAGCTCCAAAAAGAAGACTGCAGGACACAACCATGACAGGAACAGCTTTCAGAAGGGATGCCATAAAATGTATATGCTGTACAGTATAACATTTAATGATAATTACCTGCTTCCATCTGTCTTTCAGGTCCTGCAGCCCCAAATTGTGAACACCAATTCTAACATGGTGACATTGCGAGACCTGAAACCTTGGACATTGTACTGTGTTTCAGTCCAGTCACGTTCTGACCTTCACAATAAGAGCAGCAAATTTTATTTACCCCATTGCATTCACACTGAAGGTAACGCAGATAGGTTTTACGTAATTGACCTCATCCCCACCCTCACATTATTCTGGAACCCAAACCATCCTTTGTTAGTATTATTTTCATGCAAACTTGACACTGTAACTCTTTAAATATGAGGTAATAGAAAAAATGTTAATGTTTTGTCATTTGAAAACTAATCCATGGATATACAGGGAGTTCTCGGTCTACAACCGAGATTCATTCCTGCACAAGCGACATAAATCACCATTAGTCAAAATTTACGCTGACTGCTGGGAATGGCTTTAGCATTCTCGTGACCCTATTGAGGATAAGCGGCTCAGAAAATGAATGAGAGTTGGTGCTTCATATAAAATAACTAAAATACATTAAAATGAAATATATAAGATGCTTCACTTACCATTACTGCGAGAGGTGGATGGCAAAAAATGAAGGGAGGCTGCGCTTTGCTCTTGCTAAGGAAGCATGTGCATGTAGCCATTGCTAGCGATAAATTCCTCCTCACCGTCCTTGTCTTTCTGCTCTTTCAAAGTTAGGAAAATATGCCGTGCCTTTTCGCAGGGGACATCGAGACAAACAGCCGCACTCACAATCACACCTAGGGGCCATTTAGAGTGTCCCTGTTGATATTAAGCCTGCATTGATTCTTATCCACAATCCATAACGTACGTAGTAGTAGTAGTAGTTTGCTTACTTTACTAGTGTTACTCCTTTGTCTGTTTTTTTTTTCTGATGTTAAAGCCCAAGTGTCATCCCTATAAACATTCTAAAATAGATATTGTACTGAAAAATACATATAAGATTATTCACTTCAATGTCTATACAAAAAAATAAATGTGAGCAGAGAGCGCGCCATTCATGTGCAAAGTTGCAGAAGTGTTATTTTACGATATCCAAGTGGTCGCCGTATTGGCTGCATCCTCCATCCGTGACGTCACCCGGACATTTGCCAATGAAAACACGTGGTGCACCCTAAATATGGGAGACGAAGACGCCCCTTCTGACACGGAAGCTCTTTTCGAAAAGGAGAACACCACACAACCGAGTGAAGTTACCAGGGCAATATTACACTATTGTTTCGAACCCTCGGGGCAATATTGCAGTATTGTTACGAGCCATATTCAGATGATATGCGATCACGGCCAAACCGCATCCCCGTCCGATCCACTTCTGCGGCGGAGATGAGCCATCGCGGCTCATCGCAGCCGGCCGGTGTGGCTTATGACGGAGCCGAGCCATGCTGCTTTTGGGGCTTGTTCACAGCCGCCGCAGTACGTGATGAACAGCACCGTTGAGCCGGGGCGCTTTACTGTGCACACGCGGCTGAGTGAGGCATTCTCGGCTGGGTTCTTCAGAGCCGCCGCCGTCCGCAAAGCCCGACGCACAGCCTTCACAGAAGCCATGACTGCCGAACGCGGCGCCTCAGCCGGTGTGCCTCATTTTCGGCGCCGTGGTGGCATATAATGGAGCCGAGCCATGCTGCTTTAGGGGGTTGTTCATAGATGCTGCAGTACGCAATGAACAACACCTTCGAGCCGGGGTGCTTTACTCTGCGCATGCGGCTGAGTGAGGCATTCTTGGCCGGATTTGGCCCAAAGCGCAGCCTTCGCTGGGGAAGCAACGCAGCAGCCTGACGGCGTCCGACGCGCACATCGTCATATTTCGCACCCGGATCTTTTGTTACGTTATGAGAGACTGATTACGTGGTCCGCCCCAAATTATTATTTTTTTGAGTAGCTATATACACACCTACCTGTTATTTGGAACCCACGAAGCTCTCGTCCTCTGCCTCCGTGCAATCCATTTTCCACAACGAACCGGGTCTCTTGTAAACTTATGAAGGGTAAATCCATTCTCCCGAGTGTTCAAGTAATGTCCAGCAATGCAACGAGCCGGCATTTTGGCTAACACGAAAGAACAACAAGCTACCTTCCCGGAGGTAGAAGTAATGGAAACAAACGAGTCCACGTGGGGGTGCTTCTATCCTTTTTCACTTCCCGCTTCTTCTAGAAAACAAATCCCTCGAGAGGATTTTTATGGCGGGAGTTACAAAAAGCTGTATATGTCAAAATCATGTTTTGTGGTGAAAAAACGCATGGGCCCATATTGGCTGCCATTTTTTTATTAATATCAGACTAAAAATCATCAATTTCATGACAGTTGCACTTTAAGCTTCGTTTCCATGGTCATTGCTTTTCTTTTGGCTGGACCAGCATTGGTAAAAAAACAGCTTTCTTTTTTTGGACTATAATGCATAAAAAGGTGGGTGAAAAGGGCAAATATACTCTCACCGCACAAACACGGATATGCACGAGGTAAGCAAAAACACTATGGTGCTGGGGCCTAAATGTTGGACAAGACTGGCAACATAAAGTCGAAACGTTTTTGGTCACGATTGGTTTAACCTGAGGACTCCCTGTATATGACAATATTACATTATGAATATGAACAAAATATTTGACAACATAAAAGACTGAAGTAGTGTGTGTTTATACTTTTGAACAGGCACTATCCATTGGTGGCAAACTGTTCTGTACTTCCTGGGCTCATTGTTGATGGGTGGTTCAGCTGTGCTGCTCCTCATGTATATTCACTTTAGGTGTTACATGACCTTCAAGGCAACCTTCTATCCCTTGATCCAGCTTCCACCATTCTTCCAAAAGGTATGTAATCCAAAACAAAATATCATAAAAACCAAGAAATATTTCCAACAAGTATTTTTTTCCCCATTGCCCTTCTGATGAAAACCCTCATATCTATCTCGTGATCTTTTCACGAGACACTGTCTCCATCCATCCTTTGTTTACCCTGTTCAGGTTCATAGCTGAGCTGGACCCAATCCAGGTGACTTTGGGTGAAAGGCATGATGCACCCTTGCCTGGTCACCAGTCCATATAGCAGTGTTCAAAATAATCGCAGTCCAATGTGACTAACCAGATTAACCCACACTTTCAGTATATTTTTTTATTACTACATGTCAGACAAGTTACCAGTAATTTGTTGAAAGGGGTGTGTTAAAAAAATAGCAGTGTGGCATTCAATCAGTGGGGTCATCGATTGTGTGAAAAACATGTGAATCAGGTGCCTCCTATTTAAAGTGCCACTGACACAAAAAATACATGAAAATGAGTGTTTTTTTATCAAAAAACTAAAATTGGCTGGAATGGAATCAATGTCGCCGTTTATAAATCTCGCGCCATGAAAAGTCTGTGGACTGGGGGGGGGGGGGGTGAAGAAGAAGCTGGAAGTGACGCATCTACGATCTACAGACCCGGGGGGTGGGGTATCTGCACTGTGGTCAGATCAGTGTCATCCATTGAAGTCACATGGCTCATTAAAAGATTCAGATTACACCATTTACATTCCCATCAGAACATTTTTTAGAAAAAAATTGTTTTTGCAAACATACAATGAAAATGTCAACCAACAAAAAAAAATTGCTAACCAAGCCAACTATGAACTACAAATTTGAAAGGTTGCTTCCAACTTTTTTTTTTTTTTTAATCCACAATGATATACTCATCTTTTTTTCTTGGCGTATAACTGAATTATTGCTTGCAAAATATCTTTAGAAATCCATGTTGAAAACTGAATGATGCTCCCAAACAGTTTTAAAGTTAATTTTATGTGGCCTCCTCTATTTAAAATACAGAATTAGCTTTTTGTGCAATGTATTGTCTATGTTTTCATCCTGGATCAGGCTGTGCCAAGGTGGAATTTTAACATTACACACCATCTTATCCTGCACTTTCTACTTTGGCTTCAGACCAGACCTTTCTCACTTGAAAAAGAGAAAATCTCATCTAGTTTCACCATTTTTTCCCTTCTATTATTCAAATAATTTGACATTCATGACATCTTAAAGCAACAACATTTCTTTTTTTTTTTTCTTTTGCCATTATTATCGCGAGTAAACATAAGCAGCATTTCTAGCTCGATTTTGCTCTATGCTGCCCAGACTGTTGCGAACTAAAGCAGCGGTGGTGGGAGGAGCATCAGAACGTTGTCATTTTAAACCACATTGATGGGCTGCGTATGTACTGTAACATCTGTAATTATGAGTGTACCACTTTAAGAGCGGAGGGTAGCGGTGTAAGGTAAACTAGGAAAAAGAATGTGTGGCCGTCAGCAGCAGATCGTTTTTGCCTGTGCTTCGAAGTATTCCGTCTGGCTGATGTCTTTTTTTTTTTTTTTTTTCCTTGCTTTATTTTTTTCTTTTTTGGCGGCATGCCAGTGGATCACGATCGACACATTGCGCACCCCTACTCTAGATTAATATTCATGATATTTACTTCGTGGGTGGCACAGTGGCTCAGCTGGTAAAATGTTGACCTCACAGTTCTGAGGTCCCTGATTAAATCTCGGACCTGCCTCTGTGGAGTTTGTATGTTCTCCCAGTGCCTGCATGGGTTTTCTCCAGTTTCCTTCCCACATCCCAAAAACATGCAACATTAATTGGACACTCTAAATGGCCCCTAGGTGTGATTGTGAGTGCGGCTGTTTGTCTCGATGTGCCCTGATTGGTGGCAACCAGTACAGGGTGTACCCCGCTTCCTGCCCGTCGACAGGTGGAATAGGCTCCAGCACTCCCCGTGAACCTCGTGAAGATAAGCGGCAAAGAAAATGGATGGATGGATATTTACTTCACCCGGGATGGGTCCTCCCGAGTACGCTACATACAGAAGACTTGTTAAAGGGTTAGGAAATCCAACAATTATGAGCCAGTCATTTAGAATATTACATCGGGTCCTTTTGTCTTCCCACTCGTCTGTCTGCAGGGGAGTCTGGTGTAAATGGACCCATATCATCTAAATATGACTCGAACCTATATGGTAAATATTTTGAGAAGTTGATGAATGAAGAAAATGAGAGCGAAGGGAGAGTAGAAGAGGCAAGGTTGAAGCACCAGGAAGTGGGAATGATGAGTAAGGGGGAAGTTAGAAAATCACGAAAGAGGATGAAAAATGGAAAGGCCTGTCCTGATGACATACCTGTGGAGGTATGGAGGCAATTTGTAGAGGTGGCTGTGGAGTTTTTGACCAACTTATTTAACAGAATACTATCAGGTGAGAAGATCCCTGAAGAATGGAGGAAAAGTATGCTCGTTCCCATTTTTTAGAACAAAGGTGATGTGGAGAGCTGTGGGAATTATAGAGGAATAAAGTTGACGAGTCACAGAATGAATTAATGGGAAAGAGTAGTGGAAACTTGACTCAGGACAAGTATCTGTGAGCAACGGTATGGTTTCATGCCTAGAAAAAGTACCACAAATGCTTTATTTGCCTTGAGTGTGTTTATGGTGAGTTTGGTAAGGAAGTGAAGAAACTGATCCAAGCCGGTTGGAACAGCTGGCAGTAGGTGTCTGGTGTGTTATGTGACAGAAGAGTCTCTGTTAGGATGAAGGGCAAAGTTTATAAAACAGTGGTGAGACCGTGTAACATATGATGTATGGATTAGAGACGGTGGCACTGATGAGACAACAGGAAGCAAAGCTGTACGTGGCAGAAATGAAGATGTTGGGGTTCTCTCTTGGAGTGAGCAAGTTCTGATTTAAAAATGAGCTCATAAGAGGAACAGCCAAAGTTGAATGTTTTGTAGACAAGGTTCGAGAGAGCAGACTTCGATGGTTTGGATGTGTCCAGAGGCGAGAGAGCGAGTATATTGGTAGAAGGTTGCTGAGGATGGAGCTATCAGGCAAAAGAGAAAGGAGTAAGACAAAAGAGAAGGTTGATGAATGTTGTGAGGGAAGACATGAGGACAGTTGGTGTGAGAGAGGAAGATCGAGGAGATTGGCTGAGCTGGAAAAAGATGACACGCTGTGGCGACCCCTAACGGAACAAGCTGAAAAGAAAAGATAATTTTGTTTTAAAACTTTTTTCTCTGTATAAATTTTTCACATTTTTTTTGTACAATACATTTTAATTGAATCATTAAAATCTGTATTTTTCCCAATATTTCAGTGCATTGTCATTGTAAAATTGTGCATAACATTACCGTGGCTTCCAATAATATTCTATGCACTTCTTATCATGCAATAATTTATTTCTCATTTATATTCCTTCCAGCACTTATGCCTAATATGCAATTGTACATTATTGTTAATTGTGATGGTGATATTTGAGATCTTAATATTTATTTTTTTAAACCTGTACTCTTAAGCTGCATGGCCGTGCAGAATGGTGTTTCTGAATGCCTTTTGTGCTGAAACAGTTTTGCTGTGCAACATGGGAGTTTGAAAGACTCCCTCTGCTTATTTAGCAGTTTTTTAATTTTTTTCTGATGTTTATTGAAAAATCAGTCTTAACTGCTATCTGAATGAAGGGTTTTATGGGATAGAGTGATAGAATGGACAAGGTGAATTGGGATGGAAACCACAGTAGTACAATAGTGAAGAGAGTCTAGGTTATTTGCCCACTAATGACGTTACAACATTCGCTCTCAGTTCTCATACAGTGCAGATGCTTTTTTCTTTGCTCTTGCTCTACTTGATTTACTCTGTTGACACTTTTTTTCCTTGCTGATAAGCTCGTTTTCTTCTAAAATATATGTATTCTTTTAGAAGTAGTGACTCCTGGATACTTTTAAATCTATGGGACTGTATTTTTCTTTTTTGTGGATAATCAGTTGTTTCATCATTACGTGAGCCTTGCCTGCTAATTAGCACAAGCCTGGTGTTAGCAACAAGACCAGCCGTCAAGATGCCTCGCTTCTCTACTGAGGACTATCATGGACTACTGCAGAGGGTATCAATTCTGGAATCGAAAATCTCCCGTCTTGAAGTCTATATGGATGTAAATGGACAGTCGGGGAAATGAAACCACTCTACAGATGTCTCAAAATGGTGAGCAGAGGTATGCTAACACACAGCCACCTAGCACAACAACGAGGACTGAAATGAACTTTGGAAAGGATAATGGACACCCCAGCAGTTCTCCCTGAAATTTACTGGGAGAAAAGCCCAAACATATGGGACATTGAAAAAGGAAGACATAATAGCACCAGGAGATTACTGAAGAATCTGACTGGCATGCGTTGCACGCCGCCTTAACACTAAGTGAGCAGCCATGGACAGTCGTTACAGCAAAGAGCAAAATAAAAGAATGTGAGTCAGTGCAAAATATTGATGTCAGACTTACAAACAGATTTGAAGCACTCTTACCCAGGCCAAGAATGCTCATCCTCCACCACCACTGAAAGGTATGAAATGAAATCATCCAAGAAAAAATTGGGACCCCAAACATTAATAGTTGGTGATGGAGCCATCAAGGATGTGAAATGCTTTTGCAGTGAGAAGAACACCAAAGGACTATGATTTACTAATTATATCTGATCCCGCTCAAAAAATCCTGGAGATCATTAAATAGCACCAAACTGTGAAATCTGTCATTATACACACAGGGACCCTGGATGTTCTCAAGCAGCAGAGGTACTCAAGTGAGATTTCATTGATCTAACAAAAGTGCAAGGAATGGATGCTGAGGTTTTATAAGTAGGCCTCTCCCACGTGTACAATCTGGAGATGAACGTTTCTCGAGCCTCCGTCAATTGAATAGGTAGTTAGACAAGGTGTGCATTGCACTATCCATGACTTTCATTGAAAATTTCTGCCTTTTTGTGAGCGTAAAAATCTTTACAAAGCAGACGGTTTCTGTCTAAATAGACAAGGGGTTAAGTTGTTAGCTGCCAAAAATTTCTACTGTGTGCATCATTCCCCGCCCTGTAAAGAAAATGTTTACAAAAACCAAGGACAAAAGGATCCAGTTGTTCCCAAACCATCGGAAGAAGAAGAGATAAAGCGAGAAAAGGTGCACACAGATGCATTTGCGTCATCCAAACAATCTGATGAGCAAAGGACAAATGGAATGTGCTAGCACTTTAAATCTCCCACACTTCTTCCTGCCCCATTAGAGCCATCCACACCTCAGAATCTCCCCTCTATGACTACAATCCGCAGTAGATGTTGGCTCCCCCACTTCCAGCCTGAATGCAATGTTGGGTCTGATGAATAGGATGAAGACTATTGTCAACGATGAAGTCCAGCCCATACCACGCCAAGATCCTCCTCCCATCCTCCCTCGCCTGAAACCACTGTCCACTAAGAAGCGAAAGGCACCCCCTCCACCCATGAAGACTATCTGGAAATGTGACTGATATTTACCAGGTCTTTTCCAGAATAACTACGACACCTATGGAGATCAGGCATATTTCATCCCTGTAATTACAAGGGACAGAAAGTTGGTCAAAAAGATATGGCACCAAAAAAGTAGAACTTCCAACTTTGTAAGGAATGAATGAAACGTGAGTCTATCGAACCACTCTCTCCAGCCATCTCTGCGAGGATAGGTCTTTTTAATATCAGGTCATTGGATGACAAATCAATGTTGATCAATGACATCATTACAACGTATGGTCTGGACTTTTTGTTATTAAATGAAACGTGGTTAACAGAAAGTAGCTATAATACCATTTTAAATGAGGCAACACCAGCAGATTTTAATTTTATGAACAAGTGTCGTACAGGGAAAAAAGACAGTGGTATTGCTGTTATTTTTAAATCATTATTTCAATGTAAAGAAATTATACTGGGTGATTTTAGCTCTTCTGAATATCTGTGTTTTTTAGTTAAGGATGACCCAAAGGTTATAATTTGATTCATCGATAGACCTCCAAGATACAATGGAAAATTTATGGAGGATTTTTCAGAACTGCTGTCAGTTATTTGTACTGAGTAGAACTATTTTGTCATAACAGGGGACTTCAACATTCATGTTGACAATAACGTTGAAAAAACATCCAAAGAACTTTCTGCAATACTAGACATGTTTGACCTCTCTCAACATATTCAGAGTCCAACTCACACTCAAGGTCCCATCTTAGATCTGGTCATCTCTAAGGATGTTGAAATTTTATCGGCTGACATTTAGGATATGGCTATTTCTGACCATTTTTGTGTATTTTTTGAATTACAGATCCTTCCAAAAGTTCAGACAACCTCTATCGCTATTAGGAAAAGGTACATAAATGAGAGTACTGCGACTAAGTTTATGGAGATGGTGGCTGTGCCACAGACTGAATGCTGAGACAGTTGATGAACTTTTGGACAATTTCACCACAAAAATCACAAATGCCATGAATGCTGTCGCTCCTGTTAAAACTAAGACTATCCTGAGGCAACCTTGAACACCATGAAGGACCACAATGAGGGTGAAGAGATCTAAATCTGAGTGTAGGAAAGCACAACGCAAGTGTAGAAAAACTAAACTCCAAATTGACTATGACCTCTACAGACAGTGTCTTTGTAATTTTAACCGAGAGTTAGTTAGAGCTAGACAGCAACACTTTTCTGCAATCATAAGTAAGAACCTCAAC
Organism: Syngnathoides biaculeatus; assembly: GCF_019802595.1. NCBI lineage: Eukaryota > Metazoa > Chordata > Actinopteri > Syngnathiformes > Syngnathidae > Syngnathoides > Syngnathoides biaculeatus. Next base: position 1,419,169 of record NC_084653.1, read on the forward strand.
AATACTCGTGCTCTATTTGCTGTGGTTGACAAGCTTACAACCTCCCCCTCCCCGAATCAGATAGATCCAGAACTCGTAACAGCTGACAAATGCAGTGAGTTTGCCTGTTATTTTAGTGAAAAAATACAATCCATCAGGTCAAATGTCAGCACAAATCACCAAAAAGATAGAAGGATCTCACATTTGAAGCCACCTCGAGAAGACTATTCACTTGTCAGAATTTGATACAGTTGACCAAAAAACTGTAGCGAAAACTGTTCAGCAGTTTAAATCATCAACGAGCTGTCTTGACTCAATACCATCTGACTTTTTCAAAACTATTGTGAAGTCAGTCCTACCTGGTTTGCTGCAAGCAATAAATTGCTCAGTTCAGTCTGTCGAGTTTCCCAAAGCTCTCAAAGTAGCTGCTGTTCAGCCTCTTCTAAAAAACAGAGCACTGGACGATTCCATGTTAGCAAGCTATAGACCCATCTCAAATCTCCCGTTCATAGCCAAGATTCTTTAGAGAGTTATTTTTAGTCAACTCAGCAATTTCTTGAATTTAAATGGACTTTTTGACAAATTTCAGTTAGGTTTCCCAACTCATCACGGTACAGAATCTTCTCTTATCAATGTGCTAAATGATATAAATAAAGTGTCAATTTTGGTCTTGTTGGATCTCACCGCGGCTTTTGATAAAGTAAATCACAGTATACTGCGAAACGGGTTGGAAATGTGGGTAGGACTAAATGGAATGGTCCTTAAATGGTTTAGGTCCTACCTGGAGGAAATGAGCTACTTTGTGACCATTGGAGGTGCTCAGTCTCAGCAAATGGCAATGACCTATGGGGTCCCATAAGGGTCAATTCTTGGACCTCTCCTGTTCAGCCTGTATATGCTACCCTTGGGTCAAATTCTTCAAAAGTTTAATTTTGACTACCATAGCTATGCAGATGACACACAGTTATATTTAGCAGTGTCTCCAGATGACTACAGTTCAATTGAGGTATTGTGCCACTGTCTAAATCGGATAAATAACTGGATGAGCCAAAGCTTTCTTCAACTAAATCACAACAAAACTGAGACAATCGTTTTTGGCAATAAAAAAAAAAAGAGAATTGGTGTTAGTAGACACCTGGACTCTCTATCTTTAAAAACCAAAGACCAAGTCCGAAACCTTGGTGTTCTGATTGACTCCGACCTGACTTTCAACAATCATATCAAATCAATCACAAACACTGCCTCATACCATCTGAAAAACATATCTAGAGTCAAGTCTAGTATGTGTCAAACAGACTTGGAAAAGGTCATCCATGCTTTTATCTCAAGTAAGCTTGACTACTGTAGTGGTCTTCTGACTGGACTCCCCGAAGAGAGTATGAAACAATTGCATTTTATTCAGAATGCTGCAGCTCACGTTCTGACCAAAACAAAGCAGTCAGAGCATGTAACACCAATCCTAAAGTCCTTGCACTGGCTTCCATTCAGCTTTAGAATAGATTTTAAAGTTCTGCTACTGCTCTATAAATCACTGGATGAGGTCCTGAATACATGAAAAAAATGCTTACGGAATACAAACCCAGTTGAGCTCTGAGATCGACTGACTCAGGTCAAATACTGGAGTGCAGAGTCCAAAGCAAACATGTTGAAGCAGCATTTAGCTATTTTGCTGCACACAAATGGAATAAGTTGACAACAGAGGTGAGGTCAGCCCCAAGTGTGAATGCTTTTAAGTCCAGGTTGAAAACTTTATTTTTCATGCTTTTTAGAATACGCATGTCCACTTTTTGATCATAGTACTTGCACTGTATGTGGTTTTAATTGTCTGTTTTTTAAATATTTTGTCATTTTTATTGTTTTTATTCCATTTTAAGTGTTTTATCTCTTTGTTTTAAAATGCCTTTAATCATGTAAAGCACATTGAGTTATCTTGTGTATGAAATGTGCTATACAAATAAATTTGCTTTGCTTTGCTTACAACAGTCCAATCGTGTACTTATTTGTGGATGCGGGTGAAGCCAGGACAGCCAGTGAGGGCATGCAACAACTAACCAATACCAGGCCACCGCCTCCCGCCTACGCTCATAAAAGAGTTCTTCAATATAGAAATGAAGACCAATCATGTCCAATGTCGATTTGTCTTTGCAGAATCATCTTGACACCCTTGGATCTGATATTCCATGTCTCCTGTCCATGGAATCTGAAGCTGAAGGCTTTTGTGAGAAAGTCACAATATGTGCAAAGCCCATGGAATATCAAAGTCCAAAGGCTCCCCCGATGTCCCCTTTGCATTTGGAACCAGCAAGCAGGTCATCTTATGTTCACTTTTGATTGTGGATGTTTGTGTGTTGATGTTTTTTTTTAATCATCATTGAAGACTCGATTCCAATGTTCATGTTACTGGCTACACGAATACACAATCAGATCTAATGACGGTTGAACAGCTTTGGTTTCTATTTTGTAATTAGTGTAATAACGTTACCTATAGTCAATGATGACATTTTTTTAAGGTCATCATTAACTATAATTTATATGTACATACGGTGAAGGAAATAAGTATTTGAACACTCTGCTATATTGCAAGTTCTCCCACTCTGAAATCATGGAGGGGTCTGAAATTTTCATCGTAGGTGCATGTCCACTGTGAGAGAGATAATCTAAAAAGAAAAATCCAGAAATCACAATGTATGATTTTTTTTTTTTTTAACAATTTTTTTGTGTGATACAGCTGCTAATAAGTATTTGATCACCTGATAAAACCAATGTTAAAGGAAGACTTTGTCGAAACTAATGGGAGCACACATTAAAAGTTTGTAGATGAGGGTTCAGTGTTTCTTTTCATGCCAGAGTTGTCTGCAGATTTCACTGAGAAACATCTCTAAATTGGAAAAGTATTTTCAAAATTCCTCTCTCGCTCAGACATTCCAATGAGCCCGGCTGGAAAACTGACAGCCAATCAGCGTTTCCCACGCCTGCAGTGCTTCATGTTCTGACGCCCCATTGCTCGTGGATACATTTCACCCAATAGAGAATGTCCAGTATTTGGCATTTTTTGGCTGATTTTTGTGAAAAAAAATAATTACAAACAAACAAAACAAAAGTAGCATTATGTACAATGTTCAAGCCTGGGCGCTTGAGCAGAATACACAGAACCGCCAGTTGACTTGTTGGAGAGGGGGCGCGGCACTAACAAGATTTGTTTGATGCCTTTCTGAAGAGTTGGTTTAGATGTAGAGAATATATAGCAGGTGGCCAGACTTTTTTTTTCCCACACCAAGTTGTACTTTTCAAGCAGCAAAGCTTCTCGCGATCCACTGGCGTTTGTTGCACGCGCAGATCGTAACAGTAACAGGGAAGTGTTACACGTATATATCCATCCATCCATTTTTTTAGCCACACGATGGTCGAAGGTGTGCTGGAGCCTATCCCAGCTGTCAACGGGCAGGAGGCAGGTTACACACATGCATACATGGGGAGAACATGCAAAATCCACACACGGAGGTCCAGGATTGAACAGCTGCGCCACCCTCATAACATATGTTGTTGCTTTACCGTACCAGCATGAGAGACTATAACTTAGCGGATATTAACCAGTAATGATAAAATGCGTAAGGTTTGCGTTGATGAATGATCCTCAACTGTGACAGCCACAGCTTTATCCTATCAGGTTGACCCCACGGGAGGTTAAAGGACAAATTTGGGTGCATTTTCTCAGTTTTGGTGCAGAACAAGTCGGCATCTTGGCTTAGCTAGAACGAATGGGCTGTAATGCTAAGCACCGGCGACGTCAGGGGCAGGGTCAAGGATGCTTCTCCCGCCTTTGGCTGTGAAAGCTGGCACAAATCCAGATTTTGTTTGGATTTCAAATATGTTCTTTATTTTGCTTTTTTTTTATTACTGTACAAAATATATGTAATAATAATATTACTTCACATTGGAGGGTTTATTCTACATATGAATTCTGAGGAGAGTCTTCCTTTAATATTTGGTGCAGTAGCCTTTGTTTGCAATTACAGAGTTCAAACATTTCCTGTTGTTGTTCACCAGGTATGCACACAGGAGGGATATTGGGCCACTCCTCCACACAGATCTACTCGAGATCAGACAGGTTCTGGGCTGTCGCTGAGAAACAGAGTTTTAGCTCCTTCCGAAAATTTTGTATTGCGTTTAGGTCTGGAGACTGGCTAGGCCACGCCAGAAACTTAATATGCATCTTACGGAGCAACTCCTTGGTTTTCCTGGCTGTGTGCTTTCGGGTCATTGTCATGTTGAAAGACCCAGCCACGACCCATCTTCAACGCCCTGACTGAGGGAAAGAGGTTGTTTCCCAAAATCTCACAATACATGGCTGCGGTCATCCTCTCCTTAATACAGTGCAGTCATCCTATCCCATGTGCAGAAAAATACCCCCAAAGCATGATGCTACGACTCATCATTCGTCTTCCTTTATTAATTATGACCAAAAAGTTCGATTTTGGTCTCATCTGACCACAAAACCTTCTCCCATGCCTCCTCTGTATCATCCAAATTGTCACTGGCAAACTTAAGACGAGCCTTGACATGTGCTGGTTTAAGCAGGAGAACCTTCCATGCCATGCATGATTTCACACCATGACGTCTTTGCGTATTACCAAGTCACCTCGGATAGGGTGGTCCCAGCTCTTTTCAAGGATTTTCAAGTCCTGTCGTGTCGTCCCGGGCTGATTCCTCACCTTTCTAAGGATCATTGAGACCCCACGAGGTGTATCTTACATGGGGCTCCACTCTGTTTGAGATTGACAGTCATGTTTACCTTCTTTGATTTTTCTAATGATTGCTCCAACAGTGGACCTGTTTACCAAGCGACTTGGTAATTTCTCTGTAGCCTTTTCCACCCGTGTGGAGTTGTACAATTTTGTCTCTGGTGTCTTTGGACAGCTCTTTGGTCTTGGCCATGTTACAAGTTTGAGTCTTACTGATTGTATGGGGGTGGACAGGTGTCTTTATGCAACTAACAATCTCACACAGGTGCATCTGATTCAAGATAGTACATGGAGTGGAGGTGGACTTTTACAGGCGGACTAACAGGTCTTTGAGGGTCAGAATTGTAGCTTATAGACAGGTGTTCAAATACTTATTTGCAGCTGTTTCACATAAATAAATCATTAAAAAAATCATACATTGTGATTGCTGGATATTTCTTTTTAGATTCTCTCTCACAGTGGACATGCACAGACGATAGAAATTTCAGACCCCTTCATGATTTCTAAGTGGGAGAACTTGCAATATGGCAGGGTGTTATAATATTTATTTTCTTCACTGTACACTCAGTGGTATCTCTACTTACAAAATTAATCTGTAATGTGAATTTTTTGTAAGTAGAAGCACATTTTACATATAAATAGTGTAATCTGTTCCAAGCCCCCACCACCACCAAAAACAAGCATTTAAACTGCATAATGTAATAAAAAAAATTATATTCATTTACCTTTGGTCTTGGGCAACTATGCAAAGAAAAGGGTGAGTGGCAAGCAAAAGGCATCATGCGGGACGGAGGAGGAGGCAAACTTTAACAGCCAAAAGAATACATACAGTGCCTTGTGAAAGTATTCGGCCCCTTTGAACTTTTCAACCTTTCCCCACATTTCTGGCTTCAAACATAAAGACATAACATGAATTTTTTTTTTTGTCAAGAATCAACAAGTGGGACACAATCGTGAAGTGGAACGAAATTTCTTGGATATTTTCTACGTTTTTGCACACTGAGAGACTGAAATTCTTGCTCATTGTTCCTTGCAAAACAGCCCGAGCTCAATGAGGTTGGAACGAGAGTGTTTGTGAACAGCAGTCTTCAGCTCTGCCCACAGATTCTTGATTGAACTTTGACTTGGCCATTCTAACACCTGGATATGTTTATTTGTGAACCATTCCATTGTAGATTTGGCTTTTATGTTTTGGATCATTGTCCTGTTGGAAGATAAATCTCCATCCCAGTCTCAGGTCTTTTGCAGACTTCAACAGGTTTTCTTCCAGAATGGTCCTGTATTTGGCTCCATTCATCTTCCCATTGTATTTATTATTTTTAAGAATTTTAATTTTAACCATCTTCCTTGTCCCTGCTGAAGAAAAGCAGGCCCAAACCATGAGGCTGCCACCACCATGTTTGACAGTGGGGATGGTGTGTTCAGGGTGATGAGCTGTGTAGCTCTTACGCCAAACATATTGTTATGCATTGTGGCCAAAAATGTTCGATTTTGGTTTCATCTGACCAGAGCACCTTCATCCACGTTTGGTGTGTCTCCCAGGTGGCTTGTGTTAAACTTTTAACAAGGCTTTTTCTGGATATCTTTGAGAAATGGCTTTCTTCTTTCCATGCTTCCATAAAGACTGGATTTGTGTATGACTGATTGTTGTCCTATGGACAGACTCTCCCACTTCAGCTGTAGATTTCTGCAGTTCATCTAGAGTGATCATGGGCCTGTTGGCTGCATCTCTGATTAGTCTTCTCCTTGTTCGAGGTGAAAGTTTCAATATGATTGCTTGCACAGTGCTCCTTGAAATGTTTAAAGCTTGGGAAATCTTTTTGCATCCAAATCCAGCTTTAAACTTCTCCACAACAGTATCTCGGACCTGCCTGGTGTGTTCCTTGTTCTTCATGATGCTCTCTGCACTTTAAACAGAACCCTGAGACTATCACAGAGAAGGTGCATTTATACGGAGTCTTGATTCCACACAGATTAATTCTATTTATCATCATCAGTCTACATTGGCTCATTCAGAGATCCTCACTGAACTTTTAGAGTGAGTTTGCTCCACTGAAAGTAAAGGGTCCCCTTTAGGTTTTATTTTGTTTAAAAAAAAAAAAAAAAAAGTATAAAATATCCAATAAATTTTGTTCCATTTAACAATTGTGTCCCACTTGTTGTTCATTCTTGACAAAAAATAAAAATTGTATATTTTTAAGTTTGAAGCCTGAAATGTGGCGAAAGGTTGAAAAATTCAAGGGGGCTGAATACTTTCACAAGGCACTGTACGTGTGAACGTACGCGCGGACACAACTTAATTCCAGTAGGATTACTTGGGGCCCATGGTGGAGAAACATGAATAAACTTGCAAAAAACAAACAAAAAAAATTTTTACTTTTCCCACATGCGTTGTGACAGCATCGTAACAGCACAAGCGTGATTCGGTGACAGTCGAGTGTCCAAGGAAATCAAAAGCATCATGCCCTCCTAGCCAATGGGATGCCAGGAGATGCTACAGTGACAGCCAATGGGAGAGCAGCTCCATTACACCACACAAGGGATTCTGGCATCGTTGAAAGATTAAGGTGCACGGGTGCAGTGGCTCTTTGCTCTCCAGTTTGGTGCATTATTTTGGCACTATTTGTGGATTTTTGGAAAGCCTTGTTCATTTATAGATTCCAGGACCTGATTGAGCTGGGACTGAAGCATAATTAATCATTTATAGATTCCAGGACCTGATTGAGCTGGGACTGAAGCATAATTAATCAATCACAAATGATTATCAACAGAAAACAATATTTCGGAGGACATTGGAAGACGAACAGGATTTCTGTAGATAGTCGGTCTACCCGGCAGGCGATGGAGAAGGCGGAGGGAGCGTAAATAAAAGCGAGGATGTTGGTCGGTCCTGGCTGCTAAGCTAAGGAAGCAAACTCACAGGCCACCGCTACCAAGCATATTTCTGACCAACGCAAGATCCATTACCCACAAAATGGATGAATTGGAATTACAACGCGCCACGAGCAGTTTCGTCCAGAACAGTGTTATTTTTATCATGGGGACGTGGCTACATCCGCGAATCCCTGAAGCTGCAGTTTGGCTAGCGGACCGTACGCTACATTGGCAGGACAGAATCAAAGTCTCCAGTATGACCAGAGGAGGAGGGCTTTGTGTTTATGTGCACGACTGGTGTTCTCACAGCAGGATCGTCGACACCCACTGCTCTCCTGTTAGAATGATTGTAAAAACATTTATCATGAATTTGCCACAATTATCTTTGCTTTGAAGAGGTGAGACCTGGCCACGCCTGAACAGATGCCCTCGTTGCTGACCTCAAGCAAAAAAACCAGGACACCATATATGTGCCTGAAATCAGATGCCCTGCTGACCTCAAGAAAATGAATTAGGACACTGCTGTTACATTAAAGGTGTGTCCTTTTCTCAACAATGTGCTTGCGTTGTGTGACCTTATGACTTTAGAGAAGCAAAAAAGACCGAACGTAGAGGCTGATTCAGAGTGGGGTTGCAAATTGTTGAAAACCCCCCACCCCAGTCTGTCTGGTGGCTGTCCAGGCCACCCAAAGTGAGGCATCCGGCTTAGCAGGTCAGGAGGTTGGCCAGGTTTCCAAGCACCAAAGTCCCCAAGGGACGACTCGGGCGGACGTTCCCGAGGAGGAACCCAAAGGCATAGCAGGAAACAGACGGGAGCAGTTGACAGCTCCAAACGAAGGCCTCCCAAAAACGTGGTCGCGAGCCAGTAGCTGGCGACGCTGGTAGAGGACCTCCAAGGCTCGGGCAAAAGGCTGCTGAGGGTTGGTTTGACGCTGATCCGTGGACATGAGGTGGCCGTGGATAGGTTCCCGCCGAGGCGTGGTCGTCCACCGGCTGAGGATCAGTCGCTGTCAAGGCGTTGTCATCAGGCGGCCGGGGATGGCTTGCCGCCGAGGCATTGTTGGAAGGCGGCCAGGGATCACTCACCACTGAGGCGTGGTCGTCTGGCAGCCATGGATTGGTTGCCGTCAACGCGTGGTCGTCAGGCAGCCGTGGATTGGTTGCCGTCGAGGCTCAGTCATTGGGCAGCCGAGAATCGGTGACTGTCGTGGAATAGTCGTCAGGCGGCCGAGGATCAGTGGCCGGCGAGGCCTGGTCGTCAGGCGTTCGGGGATTGGTCGCCGTCAAGGCGTTCTCTTCAGGCAGACGGGGATCGGTTGCCGCCGAAACAGAAGCGGGAGGCGGCCGAGGATTGGTCAGCACTGAAACAGAAGTGGGATTTACAAATGGGGTGTGTGTGTGTGTGGGGGGGGGGGGGGGGTGGGGGGGGTCATCATTGAATATAAAAGGTTAATCCCCGAAACACAGCTCAGTTGTTCACAAGCAAGGATGGGGCAAATTTTGCCACTTGGTAAATTGCTGAATGAGCAAATAAACTGTTTCATAACGTTTCTCAAAATAAGATTTTCACGAATTTATGGATTTCACCATCTGTGGTCCATAACATCGTTCAAGGCTTCAGAGTATCTGGAAAATCTTTGCATTTGAGCAGCAAAACCAAAATTCAACATTAAATAAATGTTACTTCAATCCCTCAAGTCGCACTGTATTAAAAAACAGTGATGGCACTTTGTTAAAAAATTATTCCTTTATTGTGTCAAGGATTATTTTCAAGGAGCCAACGTGGGCTCAGGGACTCTTCGGAAAACCCATGTCAGTTAACAGTTTGTCGCTGCAGCTATAAATGCAAGTTAAAAGTCTACCATGAAAAGTGAAAGCCATCTGTATATCAACAACGTGCAAAAATGCCATTTTTTGTTTTGTTTTTGGTGGATCCAAGCTCATCTGAGATGGACTGACGTTAAGTGATAAAGTCTGCTGTGGTCTCATGTGTCCGTATTTCAAATAGTTTTTGGAAACATGGATGTCATGTCCTTTGGGCGTAAGAGAAAAACGACCATGCAAATTGTTTAAAGTTCAAAAGCCAGAATATGTGATGGTATGTGTGACAATGTAAGTTAATGCCTGTGGTATGTGTAACTTGCAAATCTGTCAAGGCACAATTAATTCTAAAATGTGTACAGTAATCCCTTGTTTTTCAGAGTTAATGGGGACCAAATATGAAAAACCGCAAAGTAGGTCTCCCCCCCCACACACACACAAACACACTCAATCCAGGAATTTTCATATACAGGAATCCCTCGTTTTTCGCGGTTAATTGGTACCAGACCCACCTGCGAAAAGTGGAAAAACCGCGAAGTAGGGGTTAATGGCGGATTTTTTTTTTTTTTTTTTTTTCTTCATAGGTCCTTGTCATCTTGTTGGGGATCTCACATTATATCCTATCAATGCGGCTTCCTGCTACAGTACTGTACTAATGTATGCTGCTGTTTTGTTTGTTTTTTTTTTGCTTCATTGGTCCATGTCATTGCGCCGGGAATGGCGCATTGCCTTCCCCCATAATATACAATACTGTACTAATGTATGCTGGCGTTTATTTATGGATTATTTTTTTTTGCAAGTAACTTCATACCTTGTATAACGAGGGGCATGAGGTCTTTTAACAAGTGTTACCCTCGTACCCAAATTGGTGCCATATCGTTCGCCTTGAAGCTACTCGGCCCAAGTTAGCCTAGCGCGCTGTTTTATTGAAAGGATCGGTGCTGGTCGGCGCTCGGGAGACAAAGACGACACTCAACAAAAGACCAACATTCCCAAATGCTATTTAGCGTCAATAACTGGCATATTTATTTCGACCAAATGCAAGTTCTCAAAACACAGTTGACATTGCGTGAAATCAATCATATGAGCCCCTTACCTATGCCGAGAAGGTGGAGAGCCAGTCACCCAGGTAGAGGTCCGCTTTGTCAACCAGCTGGGCGTCCGTACGAAACCCGCAGCAGACTCTACCTGTTTGTACTCTGCATCTCTCTATTATACTTTTCAGTTGCGTGCGAGAGAAAGGGCGGGTGGCCTACCCGTCCCACCTGGCGCCGCAACAATTGTAGCCAATTTACTATTGACACCTAAGTGTGTCCTTTAGGCTCTGAGAAACATAACAGTCGAGATATCCCACAACAATCTTCGTCTTTGAACAAGATAGTATGTGAAAAACAAGTGAGATATGCATGTGAACGAGATAAAACAAGTCCAGACCAGAAAAACAAGTGAGATATAAAAACAGGTGAGTGAAAAACAATTTATATAACCATGGTTGCACAATACATTCAGGTATTCGACTGTTATGGGAAGCATCACTAATTAACACTACTTTCACGCGCTCACGTTATTACTTGCGTAGAGTATACAACAAGGACCAAACATCAATTGTCGACTCAACCTTGAACTACGAGTGAGGGCCATTTTGGTTTGAATCCCCCCATCCACATATCCTTTAAATCGCCATATCCTAAATGTTTTTAAACACAGGTAGTATGTGATTTGTGTACCTTATGTGCTTTCATTTGACCTTAACTTTAACATGGATTAGGTAGTATGTAAATTGTGTAGCTTTCGTGCTGACTTTATTTGATTGCTTTTTTTTATCATCTTCAGCCCGCTGGGCAGCACATGATTGTGCTACCTTTCGGCCGTTCCCAAGCCCCGATAAATGCATAGGGTTGCGTCAGGAAGGGCATCTGACGTAAAACTGTACCAAACATATATGGGGGTGCATCATACGAATTCTACAACAGTTAGGTCGTGGCCCGGCACCCAGAAATGTTAATCTACAAGGCGTAGGTAGAAATTCAGATATTGTAGTTCGAAGAGAAAAAAGAGGAAAGTGGCTTAGTCGGAAGAAAAAGAGGAATGCACAAACTCTACAGCTGTGTGTAGGGGCTTTGAATGTTGGCCTTATGACAGGAAAAGCTCAGGAGTTAGTTGACATGATGATTAGGAGAAAGGTTGATATATTGTGCATCCAAGAGAGCAAGTGGAAGGGGAGTAAGGCTAGAAGTTTAGGTGCAGGGTTTAAATTATTTTATCATGGAGTAGATGGGAAGAGAAATGGACTAGGGGTTATTTTAAAAGAAAAGCTGGCTAAGAATGTCTTGGAGATGAAAAGAGTATCAGATCCAGTGATGAGATTGAAATTTGAAATTGAGGGTATTCTGTATAATATGATTGGCTATGCCCCACGAGTAGGATGTGACCTCGAGATGAAAGAGAAATTCTGGAAGGAACTAGACGAAGTAGTCCTGAGCATCCCAGACAGAGAGAGTTGTGATTGGTGCAGATTTCAATGGACATGTTGGCAAAGGAAACAAGGGTGATGAAGACGTGATGGGTAAGTACGGCATCCAGGAAAGGAACTTTGAGTGACAGATGGTGGTGAACGTTGCAAAAAGAATGGAGATGGCTGTAGTGAACACTTATTTCCAGAAGAGGAAGGAACTTATAGTGACATACATGAGCGGAGGTAGAAGCACGCGGGTGGATTATATTTTGTGCAGACGATGTAATGTGAAGGAGATTACTGACTGTAAAGTAGTGGTAGGGGAGAGTGTAACCCGACAGCATAGGATGGCAGTGTGTAGGATGACTCTGGTGGTGGGTAGGAAGATTAAGAACACAAAGGTAGAGCAGAGAACCATGTGGTGGAAGTTGAGAAAGGAAGAATGTTGTGCGGCCTTTCGGAAAGAGGTAAGACAGGCTCTCGAGGGACAGCAGAAGCTCCCGGAAGACTTGACTATGACAGCCAAGGTAATCAGAGAGACAGGCAGGAGAGTACTTGGTGTGTCTTCTGGTAAGAAAGGGGAGAAGGAGACTTGGTGGTGGAACCCCAAAATACAGGGAGTCATACAAGGAAAGAGATTAGCGAAGAAGAAATGGGACACTGAGAGGACCGAGGAGAGGCCAAAGGAGTACATCGAGATGTGACGTAGACCAAAGGTAGAGGTGGCAAAGGCTAAACAAGAGGCATATGAAGACATGTACACCAGGTTGGACACGAAAGAAGGAGTAAAGGATCTCTACAGGTTGGCCAGACAGAGGGATAGAGATGGGAAGGATGTGCAGCAGGTAAGGGTGATTAAGGATAGAGATGGAAATGTGTTGACTGGTTCCAGTAGTGTGCTAAATAGATGGAAAGAATACTTTGAGAAGTTGATGAATGACGAAAATGAGAGAGAAGGAAGAGTTGAAGAGGCAAGAGTGAAGGACCAGGAAGTGGAAATGATTACTAAGGGGGAAGTCAGAAAGGCACTACAAAGGATGAAAAATGGAAAGGCAGTTGGTCCTGATGACATACCGGTAGAGGTATGGAAGCAATTTGGAGAGATGGCTGTGGAGTTTTTGACCAACTTATTCAACAGAATACTAGCGGGCGAAAAGATGCCTGAAGAATGGAGGAAAAGTGTTCTCGTTCCCATTTTTAAGAACAAAGGGGATGTTCAGAGCTGTGGGAACTATAGAGGAATAAAGTTGATGAGCCACACAATGAAGTTATGGGAAAGAGTAGTGGAGGCTAGACTCAGGACAGAAGTAAGTATCTGCGAGCAACAGTATGGTTTCATGCCTAGAAAGAGTACCACAGATGCATTATTTGCCTTGAGGATGCTCGTGGAAAAGTACAGAGAAGGTCAGAAGGAGCTACATTGTGTCTTTGTGGATCTAGAGAAAGCCTATGACAGAGTACCAAGAGAGGAACTGTGGTACTGCATGCGTAAGTCTGGTGTGGCAGAGAAGTATGTTAAAATAGTACAGGACATGTATGATGGTAGCAGAACAATGGTGAGGTGTGCCTTAGGTGTGACAGAGGAATTTAAGGTGGAGGTGGGACTGCATCAGGGATCAGCTCTGAGCCCCTTCCTGTTTGCAGTGGTAATGGATAGGCTGACAGATGAGGTTAGACTGGAATCCCCTTGGACCATGATGTTCGCAGATGAATATGCAGTGAAAGCAGGGAGCATGCAGAGGAACAATTAGAAAGATGGAGACATGCATTGGAAAGGAGAGGAATGAAGATTAGCCAAAGTAAAACAGAATATATGTGCTTGAATGTGAAGAGTGGAGGGGGAAGAGTGATGCTACAGGGAGAAGAGATAGCGAGGGTGGACGACTTCAAATATTTAGGGTCAACAATCCTAGGACGAAGGGCAAAGTTTACAAAACAGTGGTGAGGCCGGATTAGAGATGGTGGCACTGAAGAAGCAACAGGAAGCAGAACACAAGGTAGCAGAAATGAAGATGTTGAGGTTCTCGCTCGGAGTGAGCAGGTTGGATAGGATTAGAAATGAGCTCATTAGAGGGACAGTCAAAGTCTGATGTTTTGGAGATAAGATTCAAGAGAGCAGACTTCGATGGTTTGGACATGTTCAGAGGCGAGAGAGTGAGTATATTGGTGGAAGGGTGCTGAGGATGGAGCTGCCAAGCAAAAGAGCGAGAGGAAGACCAAAGAGAAGGTTTATGGATGTGGTGAGGGAAGACATGAGGGCAGTTGGGGTTAGAGAGGAAGATGCAGAAGATACGCTAAGATGGAAAAAGATGACACACTGTGGCGACCCCTAATGGGACAAGCCTAAAGGAAAAGAAAAAGATTTGTCTATCTGTCATTGTGTGGAAAATATTGGTAACTCGTATGGTCTCCCAAACAGTTTTGTTTTGAATGGAATGAGACCTGTCGTACTTGTAATGTATGTATAGTTTGACGAAATCTATCCATTGTGTCCATGGTCTGTGTTTCTTCCATGCATTACTTCAGTCTGTTATTAATTGTGCGATTCATTCTCTCTGTGGATGGTAAGAACAGTGGTGTTTCAAGTTAATGTGGAACATGAATCCTATTTTATTGACCACTTTGTTTCCAAAGTGTGTTCCATTGGTATGATGACTTTGCATAATGCTTCAGCTACTGTTAGTGCATCAGGTTGTTTCGCTGGGAATATTTCTACCCATTTTGAAAGAGCTTCGATGATGACTAAACAGTATTGTTTTCACTTTTCATTAGTTTAATGAAATCGATGTGTATTCTCTGAAATGGCTCTGGATCCTGAGGAAACTGACCACATTTTGGACGCACATTCCCTTGTGGATTATGTCGAGCACAGGTCAAACAAGTCCAAAAAATATCTTTTGCATAAGGTTAAATCCATATGTCATGTAATGCCTTTGTACCAGGGCTACCATTCTCCCTGTTGAGACATGAGACTCCCATGGCTCAATATTGCCGCCCACTTTAAAGATATTTTTTGGCAGAATGGGTTTTGTATCTGTGCTCACATAAATCCCAGTTTGTAATGACGCATCTTTATTTTTCCACAACTTTAGTTCTGTTCGTAACCTTTGTTGTTGCATTTTGATTAACACATAATCCGAAAGTCTTTATTTGTTACATGGTCAGCTAATCCCATAAAGCTTTTGGCTGTTACTTCTTTTGCTGTTTTATCTGCAAATGTATTTCCTTATGATACTTTGTCTGTATTTGATGTGTGTGCTGCACATTTACAAATGGCTATTTCTTTTGGTAATTGAACTGCTCTGGGCAAATTTTGTAGTAGCTCTCCATGTGTCACTGATTTCCCTGTATTTGTCACTGTTTTTCCATGATTGCCTGTGTAGATTGTGATACCACTGTGAATACAGCGGCATCTGGTCTCAGATTGTTTACAATTGTCCAATAAGGTGATTTTTTTTTTGTACAGTTCAGTCGTCCCAATCCAAATCTGGATAGAAACATTTCGTGCTACCTATACAAATTGTCCCAAACTCTTCCACTTCTGTTCAGTTTGTTTTCACAATGACATGTGTGATGGTGTCCATTCCTTGTGTAATGCGTTTAGTTTGTCAGTCAGTTTTGTTCCTGCCTCAGCCTCCAGACGCAAAGCCGAGGCCAGCCCCGGAAAGGGTCTCAAGTGCCGTGGCTACGGTCTTTGCCTGGACGTTGACTTCTTCTTCTTCTTCTTTTCCTTTCGGCTTGTCCCGTTAGGGGTCGCCACAGCGTGTCATCTTTTGCCATCTTAGCCTATCTCCTGCATCTTCCTCTCTAACCCCAACTGCCCTCATGTCTTCCCTCACCACATCCATAAACCTTCTCTTTGGTCTTCCTCTCGCTCTTTTGCCTGGGAGCGCCATCCTCAGCATCCTTCTACCAATATACTCACTCTCTCGCCTCTGAACATGTCCAAACCATCGAAGTCTGCTCTCTCGAATCTTGTCTCCAAAACATCCAGCTTTGGCCGTCCCTCGAATGAGCTCATTTCTAATCCTTTCCAACCTGGTCACTCCGAGCGAGAACCTCAACATCTTCATTTCTGCCACCTCCAGTTCAGCTTCCTGTTGTTTCTTCAGTGCCCCGTCTCTAATCCGTACATCATGGCCGGCCTCACCACTGTTTTGTAAACTTTGCCCTTCATCCTAGCAGACACTCTTCTGTCACATAACACACCAGACACCTTTCGCCAGCTGTTCCAACCTGCTTGGACCCGTTTCTTCACTTCCTGACCACACTCTCCATTGCTCTGTATTGTTGACCCCAATATTTGAAGTCGTCCACCCTCGCTATCTCTTCTCCCTGTAGCCTCACTCTTCCCCCTCTACTTTTCTCATTCACGCACATATATTCTGTTTTACTTCGGCTAATCTTCATTCCTCTCCTTTCCAGTGCATGTCTCCATCTTTCCAATTGTTCCTCTGCATGCTCCCTGCTTTCACTGCATATGACAATATCATCTGCGAACATCATGGTCCAAGGTGATTCCAGTCTAACCTCATCTGTCAGCCTATCCATTACCACTGCAAACAGGAAGGGGCTCAGAGCTGATCCCTGATGCAGTCCCACCTCCACCTTAAATTCCTCTGTCACACCTAAGGCACACCTCACCATTGTTCTGCTACCATCATACATGTCCTGTACTATTTTAACATACTTCTCTGCCACACCAGACTTACGCATGCAGTACCACAGTTCCTCTCTTGGTACTCTGTCATAGGCTTTCTCTAGATCCACAAAGACACAATGTACTCCTTCTGACCTTCTCTGTACTTTTCCACGAGCATCCTCAAGGCAAATAATGCATCTGTGGTACTCTTTCTAGGCATGAAACCATACTGTTGCTCGCAGATACTTACTTCTGTCCTGAGTCTAGCCTCCACTACTCTTTCCCATAACTTCATTGTGTGGCTCATCAACTTTATTCCTCTATAGTTCCCACAGCTCTGAACATCCCCTTTGTTCTTAAAAATGGGAACGAGAACACTTTTCCTCCATTCTTCAGGCATCTTTTCGCCCGCTAGTATTCTGTTGAATAAGTTGGTCAAAAACTCCACAGCCATCTCTCCAAATTGCTTCCATACCTCTACCGGTATGTCATCAGGACCAACTGCCTTTCCATTTTTCATCCTTTGTAGTGCCTTTCTGACTTCCCCCTTAGTAATCATTTCCACTTCCTGGTCCTTCACTCTTGCCTCTTCAACTCTTCCTTCTCTCTCATTTTCTTCATTCATCAACTTCTCAAAGTATTCTTTCCATCTATTTAGTACACTACCGGCACCAGTCAACACATTTCCATCTCTATCTTTAATCACCCTTACCTGCTGCACATCCTTCCCATCTCTATCCCTCTGTCTGGCCAACCTGTAGAGATCCTTTTCTTCTTCTTTCGTGTCCAACCTGGTGTACATGTCTTCATATGCCTCTTGTTTAGCCTTTGCCACCTCTACCTTTGCCCTACGTCGCATCTCGATGTACTCCTTTCGCCTCTCCTCAGTCCTCTCAGTATCCCACTTCTTCTTCGCTAATCTCTTTCCTTGTATGGCTCCCTGTATTTTGGGGTTCCACCACCAAGTCTCCTTCTCCCCTTTCCTACCAGATGACACACCAAGTACTCTCCTGCCTGTCTCTCTGATCACCTTGGCTGTCGTCGTCCAGTCTTCCGGGAGCTTCGGTTGTCCATCGAGAGCCTGTCTCACCTCTTTCCGGAAGGCCGCACAACATTCTTCCTTTCTCAGCTTCCACCACATGGTTCTCTGCTCTACCTTTGTCTTCTTAATCTTCCTACCCACCACCAGAATCATCCTACATACTACCATCCTATGCTGTCAAGCTACACTCTCCCCTACCACTACTTTACAGTCAGTAACCTCCTTCAGATTACATCGTCTGCACAAAATATAATCTACCTGCGTGGTTCTACCTCCGCTCTTGTAGGTCACTATATGTTCCTCCCTCTTCTGGAAATAAGTGTTCACTACAGCCATCTCCATCCTTTTTGCAAAGTCCACCACCATCTGCCCTTCAAAGTTCCTTTCATGGATGCCGTACTTACCCATCACTTCTTCATCGCCCCTGTTTCCTTTACCAATATGTCCATTACAATCTGCACCAATCACAACTCTCTCGCTGTCTGGGATGCTCAGAACTACCTCATCTAGTTCCTTCCAGAATTTCTCTTTCAACTCTAGGTCACATCCTACCTGTGGTGCATAGCCGCTAACCACATTATACATAACACCCTCAATTTCAAATTTTAGTCTCATCACTCGATCTGATACTCTTTTCACCTCCAAGACATTCTTAGCCAGCTCTTCCTTTAAAATAACCCCTACTCCATTTCTCTTCCCATCTACTCCGTGGTAGAATAATTTAAACCCTGCTCCCAAACTTCTAGCCTTACTACCTTTCCACCTGCTCTCTTGGATGCACAGAATATCAACCTTTCTCCTAATCATCATGTCAACCAACTCCTGTGCTTTTCCTGACATAGTCCCAACATTCAAAGTCCCTACACTCAGTTGTAGGCTCTGTGCATTCCTCTTTTTCTTCTGACGCTGGATCCGGTTTCCTCTTCTTCTTTGTCTTCGACCCACAGTAGCTGAATTTCCACCGACGCCCTGCAGGTTAGCAGTGCCGGGGGCGGGCGTTGTTAACCCGGGCCACGACCGATCCGGTATGGGATTCTTTAGATGAACGCTCATTGACGTTGACTAAGCCCCTGGAAACTTTAAGTGTCTTGAGATCCAGCTCGAAGGACCAAGTAAATGTCAGGTTTACTAATTAGACATTCATTAAACAGGACAAAAAGGAAGCAAAGACACCAGTTCAAGTTTAACAGCTCGCGAGGAGAGAGGAGAGCAACTGTCTCGTACAATTCACCACTGCACTCTCTGATTATCCTCTCCTCAGTACCTCTATTTATTTGGTTTCAAAACGCCCCTTATGTGCATGGCTGTTACAAAAAGGAGACGGTAACCAAAACCTAGTTGGAAACAAAGTATGCTTTTTTGTTAATGTTTGTGTGTGTGTGTGTGTGTGTGTGTGTGTGTGTGTGTGTGTGTGTGTGTGTGTGTGTGTGTGTGTGTGTGTGTGTGTGTGGTGTGTGTGTGTGTGTGTGTGTGTGTGTGGAAGATTGCTGAGTACATGTGTGGTCCTCATTTCTTTCACAGACAACAGGTGCTCCTGGTTGTAGCAGTTTTGATGATTAGATGTTCTTGTTCTTGTGCTACCTCCAGCTAAGCGGTTGCCACGTTATCTAGAGCAGGATAAAGCATTTCTTTATTAGAAGCAGATGTATGATAATTATATTCACAATTATTAAGGACACTACACACCGTGGTCATCAACTGTTTGAGCTTCTGCCATCTGGAAGGCAGTACAGATGCGCAAAAGCAGTTTCCACCCTGAACTGTCATCTTTCTTCTAGCCACGCTATTAATGCAAGGGCACACCCATTTCAATATCTTGAGCAATGCTTTTTAAGCAGTTCATTTTACACATGGATAATTATTTGGGTTTTTAAAATTCTTTTTATTTTATCGATGCACTGACTCAGGAGAGGCTCTCCAGTTTTGTTGTACAGTTGTATTATGACAATAAATGGAATTCATTCAAATAAATTTGCTTTGCTTTAAAAAAAAATACAAATTGTTTTAAAGGGTAAAGTACATTTCAAACCAGTTCCTTTTTTATTGTGTCTGGTGAGGAAATTTAATTTTTCCATGTTTGCACCAATGCTTTTTTTTTTTAAACTCAATACAACTGAGGTTTAGTATTATGGACAAACCCTGTTCCTGCTCTGCACATCTCTGAGGGGCAGTGTGATACTCGAGATACACACTTGCTGTAACAGAGAAAGAACTCACAATCAAATTTTGTTGTGACAACTCATTTTTCACAGTTTGAAAACTATATGTCAAAGTGTTATCTTACCCTTTTGTGTTCAGATGTTTTTTTTTGAGCGATATGTGCCTTAAATTCAATGATAATTTTCATTAGCTCATCAATGGTATTTTTCTTTGTTGTGTGTTAGCTTTGAAATAGCAATTTCTCTGAACAAAAATGAAGAATTGAAGTCTGTGATTATATGAACATTGAAGTGAAATTCTTTTGCCTATGAGTTTAATTTTACAGTGAACCTATACTGGAGTGTCAATAAACTACTTTGAGCAAGCAACATTCACTCTTACTCGTTGCTACTATGTTAGCACCTTAGCAACCTTTTGCGATCACGTGGGATCTGCATGCCATCCGGGCACTGCTTAAAGATTTGGAGGGGAGAATGGAATGGGAACCCTAACCTTTTAATGAGAGGGGAAATCTGAGATTTTCAATCCAATCTGACCCCAACTGATGCTTGCTTTTTACAATAGAATGTTTTCTGATCTCAAAGATCAGATTGGGACACAAGTTCCGCAAAAGGCGACAGAGAGAATTAGCTACTCATTTTCTGAAGAAAAAAAAAAAACAAAAAAACAATACTTTTACTGTTCTACATTTACATATTCAGAAAAATTAAAATTTTATATTGTTTTTCCACTTAATGCAGTCCCATGGGGGTACAAAACTGCAATCTGCAGGCCAGTCCCAAGCTTTGATAAATGCAGGGGGTTGCGTCAGGAAGGGCACCCATCTTAAAACAAATATGAGCGTTCACCTAAAGAATCCCATACCAGATTGGCCGTGGCCCGGGTAGACAGCGCCCCCTCCCAGCACCATTAACCTACAGGGAGTCAGTGGAAATTCAGTGCGTCAAAGACGAAGAAGAGGAGGAAAGTGGAATCTTTAACAGATAGAGAAGAGGAAAGCACAGAGCCTATTAATGATTGTGGGGACTATCTTTAGGGATGTTGGGATTATCCATCCATCAATCCATCCATCCATCCATTTTCTACTGCTACTCCGAGTTGGGTCACTGGGGGAGTAGCTTCAGCAGGATACCCAGACTTCCGTTTCCCCACCCACTTCTTCCAGCTCTTTCGCAGGGATCCTGAGGTTTTCCCAGGCCATCCAGACAGTGTGTCTTGGGTGGTTCCCGGGGTTTCTTTCTGGTGGGACGTGCCCAGAACACCTCGCCAGGGAGGTGTCTAGGTGGCATCCAGATCAGATACCCCAGCCGCCTCATCTGGCTCCTCTCAATGCGAAGGAGCAGAGGCTCGACACTGAGCCTCTCCCGGATGACTGAGCTTCTCACCTTATCTCTAAGAGAGAGCCCGGACACCCTGCGGAGGAAACTCATTTTGGGCACTTGTATCACGACCCACAGCTCGTGCCAGTAGGGGAGGCTAGGAATGTAGATCAACTGGTAAATTGAGAGCTTAGCCTTAGCTCCCTCTTTACCACAACAGACTGATACAAAGTCCGCATCACTGCAGATCCTACTCCGATCCATCTATCGATCTCCTGCTTCATTCTTCCCTCACTCGTGAACAAGAATCCAAGTTACTTGAACTCCTCCACTTGAGGCAGGAAGTCATCCCCAACCCGGAGAGGGCATGCCACACTTTTCCGACTGAGAACCACGGTCTCAGATTTGGAGGTGCTGATTCTCATCCCAGCTGCTTCACACTTGGCTGCAAACCGCATCAGTGAGAGTTGAAGATCATGGCTTGATGAAGCCAACAGAACCCCATCATCTGCAAAGAGCAGAGATGTGATGCTGAGGCCACCAAACTGGACACACTCTATGCCTCGGCTGCCCCGAGAGATTCTGTCCATAAAAGTTATGAACAAAATCGGTGACAAAAAGCAGCCTTGGCAGAGTGGAACTCTCACCAGAATCAAATCTGTCTTATTGCCGGCAATGCGGACCAAACTCTGCCACTGGTCCTATAGGGATTGAACAGGCCATATTAGGGGGTTCAGCACCCAATTCTCCCGAAGAACCCCCCATAAGACGCGCCGAGGGACACGATCAAACGCCTTCTCCACAAAACAATCCATAAAACACATGTAGTCTGGTTTGGCGAACTCCCATGTACCCTTGAGGATCCTGCCGAGGGTGTAGAGCTGATCTACTGTTCCACGGCCAGGACGAAAACCACATGTTGGGACTATCACAGGAAAATACCAGGAGATTGTTGATATAACGATTAGGAGAAAGGCTGATATATTGTGCATCCAAGAGAGCAGGTGGAAAGGCAGGAAGGCAAGAAGTTTAGGGACAGGGTTTAACTTATGTTACCATTGAATCGGGGTTATTTTAATGGAGAGCTGGCAAAGAATGTTTTGGAGGTGAAAAAAAGTATGCATTTTATGTATAATGTGATAAGTGGCTTTGTCCCACAGGTAGGGTGTGGCCTAAAGGTGAAAGAGAAATTGTGGAAAGAACTAGATGAAGTTCTGAGCATCCCAGACAGAGAATTGTAATTGGTACAGATGGTAATGGATATGTTGGTGAAGGAAATAGGGGTGATGAATAAGTTCTGGGTAAGTCCAACATCTAGGAAAGGAACTTTTATGGACAGATGGGGGTAACTGCAAAAAGCATGGAAATGCCAATACTGAACACTTTTTTTTCCAGAAGAGGCAGGAACTTATAGTGACCAACAAGAGTGGAGCTAGAACCATGCAGTTGGATAAAATTTTGTCAGACGATGTTATCCGAAGGAGTTTACTGACTGTAAGGTAGGTAAAGGGGACAGTGTAGCGAGACAGCATAACATGGTAATGTGTCATTTGAATGATGGTTTGGAGGAAGATTAAGAAGACAAATGTAGAGCAGAAAACTGTGGTGGAAGCTGATGAAGGAACACTGATGTGCGGCTTTTTAGAAAGAGGTAAGGCAGGCTCTCGCCCCTGAAGAATGGACTACTACAGCGAAGGTGATCAGAGAGACAAAGAATACTCAGGGAATCTTCTGGAAGGAAAGGGCTGAAGGAGACATAGTGGTGGAACCTCAAAGTACAGGAAGTCATGCAAGAAAAAAGGTTAAAGAAGTGGGACACTGAGAAGATAAAGGAATACATTAAGATGCGACATAGGGCACAGGTAGAGCTGGCGAAGACTAAACAAGAGGCACATGAGGACATGTACACCAGGTTTGATACTAAAGAAGGAGAAAAGGATGTTATAGGTTGGCTGGACAGAGGATTAGAGATGGGAATGCTGCGCAGCAGTTTAGGGTGATTAAGAATAGAGATGCTAAAGGGTTGAGTGGTGGTAGTACTGTCCTAAATATATGGAAAGAATAAATTCATGAAAGAAGAAACGAGACACTAAAGAAGGAGAAAAGGATCTTATAGGTCGGCTGGACAGAGGATTAGAGATGGGAAGGCTTTGCAGCAGGTTAGGGTGATTAAGAATAGAGATGGAAAAGTTTAGTCGTGGTAGTCCTGTGGTAAATAGAAGGAAAGAATAAGTTGAAAGAAGAAATGAAAATGAAAAGGCAGTTGGTCCTGATGACATACCTATGTAGGTATGGAAGCATTTTGGAGAAGTGGCTGTGGAGTTTTTGACCAACAATACTGGCGGGGGAGAAGATGCCTGAAGAATGGAGGAAAAGTGTGCTATTTCCCCTTTTTAAGAACAAAGACGATGTGCAGAAGTGTGTGAACAATATAGAAATAAAGCTGATGAGCCACACAATGACGTTATGGGAAAGAGTAGTGGAAGCTAGGTTCTGGGCACAAGTATTTGCAAGCAACGGTATGGTTTCATGCCTAGAAAGTGTACCACAGAGGCATTATTTGCCTTGAGGATGCTCATGGAAAAGTCCAGAGAAGGTCGGAGGTAGCTAACACTGTGTCTTTGTGGATCTAGAGAAGGCCTCTGACACAGTACCAAGAGAGGAACTGTGGTACTGCATGCGGAGGTCTGGAGTGGCAGAGAAGTACGTTAGAGTAGTACATGACGTGTATGAAGGCACCAGAACAGTGGTAAAGCGTCCTGTAGCTGTGACAGAAGAATTTAAAGTGGAGGTGTGACTGCATCAACGATCAGCTCTGAGCCCGATTAGCTCTGAGCCCTTTCCTGTTCGCAGTGGTAATGGATGGGGTGACAGATTAGGTTAAACTGGAATCCCCTTGGACCATGATCTTCGCAGATGTCATTGTGAACTGAAGTGAAAGCAGGGAGCAGGTGAAACAGTGAGAGGCATGCACTGGAAAGGAGAGGAATGAAGACTAGCCAAAGTAAGACATTGTGCATAAATGAGAGGAGTGGAGGTAGAAGCGGTAGCGGGGTGGATGACTTCAAATACTTGGTCAACGATCCAGAGCAATGGTGAGTTTTGAAAGTGAAGAGAAGAAACATGTCCAAGCAGGTCGGAACAGCTGGTGGAAGGTGTATGTGACACAAGAGTCTCTGCTACGATGAAGGGCAATATTTATAAAACAGTGACGAGGCCAGCAATGATGTATGGATTACAGATGGTGGCACTTAAGAGACAACAGAAAGCAGGCCTGGGTGTGAGGGAAATGAAGATGTGGAGGCTCTCGCTCGGAGTGAGCAGGTTGGGTAGGGTTAGAAAGGAGCTCATTCATGAGCTTATTAAGCTGATTCTGATTCAACGGAGGGACATTGGAAGGACAGCTAAAGTCAGATTTTTTTTGGGCAAAATCTTTTTCTGACACCATAAGTAAGGAAGCAATCTGGTCTTTGTAGGTTTTTATGAGTACAAGTCTTATGAGTTGTTACAGCTTGCTGAAGTCCAGAGTAAAGGTCCCTTAGTTGGGTGCTGAGGATGGAGCTGCCAGGCAAAAGAGTGAGAGGAAGATGAAAGAAGTTGATAGCTGTTGTGAGGGAAGATTTGAGGGCTCTTGCTGTTAGAGAGAAAGATGCAGGAGATACCCTTCATGTAAAAAGATGAGACACTGTGGCGACGCCTCACGAGACAAGCCCAAAGATAAATATTACTTTTCCTCTTCCGAATGCACTTCGCAGTTGTAAAGGCTCTGAAGGGTTTGAAACATTTGTGAATTACAGAGATTAAAATAGATATTTGTTTGAACAAAAATGTTTCATTAACTGCTGTGATCATACTTGTCACTGACAGAAATTATTTTTTTCTCTGTTTTGCTTCCAGTGGTCAGAACAGTCATCAGGGCACAAGGAGAAGCCGAGATTCTGGAGTTTACTCCACAGAAGGTAGCAAATCCCAGCAACAGCAGCTGCAATTAAACAACAGTCAATCCTCTTCTGTTGACCTCTTTTGTTGACTTCGATCTGTTCAAAATGCACAATATGACTCCTGGCTACATTAGTAAGTGTGGGCTTACAGTTAGTTATTGACGTTTGTGCCTGAAGATTTGCATTGGAACCTCTGAGGTGGAAAAAAAGAAAATCCCAACAACTGCACATTTTCCCACAAAAATGTGGTCGTACTCTAGTGCAGTTACCCTTCATTCAGATTCAGGTGTGTTTTTGATTTTTGGCAAAATGTACATTTTTATGTACTTACATACGTAAATGGTTTTATCTAGTTCTACTCGCATCAAGGGAAGAGTATGAATAATATTAAAATACTTCAAACATTTTAAAATGAATCTGATACCTGTAGAACAGGGATTTCCAATATTCATGAAGCCAAGACACATATTTTACAATTGAGACATCTCACCATTGAACAAAAATGTCAGAAAAAGTGGATACATTGTATTTACTGTACTTGTACCATTTAATAAAAGAGCTTTTCTTTGTTCTTTCACTATGTCTCACTGGCATAACTATATTAGTAAAGATACATTATGTCGTGGTAATATATTTTAAAGTAATTGAGTAAAATTCAATAATTTCCCACCGTACACCTGAAGAGTGCTCATGGCACATTGATGTGCTCTGGCATACTGTTTGGGAGTAACTGCTCTAGAACTCCATTACAATCCATAACTTCCATTATATAGAAGTTATTTTGCAGTTTAATCGATAAATATACTGTAAATTAATGTCTGCAATTTGAATCTAACAATCCTCCCGTATTCATCCTTTTGTCAACATAACATAAGGTAGTCTCTCCATTTATTCGGCATTCATGCACTCATTATTCGATGTATTGCTGCATTTTGTTTTTATAACTCTGTGTGTGCGTGTGTGTGTGTGGTGTGTGTGTGTGTGTGTGTGTGTGTGTGTGTGTGTGTGTGTGTGTGAAGTGCTTAATGTGGAATATCTCAAGTTCAAGTAACTTTATTCTCAGATGTTGTACATACATGACATACAACATACAGTAGTGTACAAAATAGCATTCCAATGTGATAAAGCAGATTAATCCAGGTTTTCAGTATATTTGTTATTGCCACATGTTAAACGAGTTACCAGTGGGTGCAGTAGATTCTCAGAAAACCAACAAGGTCCAGCATTCATGATAAACACACTCTTAAGGGTGTGCAATTGTGCAATTTGTTGAAAGGGGTGTGTTAAAAAAAATAGTGTTGCATTCAATCATTGAGGTCATCAATTTTGTGAAAAACTTTTGAATCAGATGGAATAGTTCCTATAAACAGATATATCTCTTGTTCTTTGTTCTTGTTGCTTTGTTGTTTTTTGTTCTGAATGTCATACCAGGGCAGCACCGACTGCCGGAGAAAAATTGCTTCTGTGTTTTTACACACTTGGCCAATAAAGCTGATTCTGATTTTGATTCTCTCACACCTGCAGCGCAAAAATAGACTAAAGCAGGGGTCGGCAACCCGTGGCTCTTTCGCGACCCCCGAGTGCCTCCCCTGAGCTTTTTCAAAAATGTTTGAAAATAGAAAAAGCTGGGGGAGAGAAATATATTTCTGTTTTCATATGGTTTCTGTGGGAGGACAGACATGACACAGACATTCCTAACGTTTTCCAATGCTGTAAGAACGTGTAGAATCTTTTCCTTTCGGCTTGTCCCATTAGGGGTCGCCACAACATGTCATCTTCGACGAACGCATATTTGTTTGGCACAGTTTTTATGCCGTATGCCCTTCTTGACGCAACCCCTCTGCATTTAGCCGAGAGAATGTGTCGAATAAATATTCAATTTCAACATTTCTGTCAACAAACATTTGTTTCATAGCCTCCACACATGTTTCTATCAGCACGGCGGGATGCTAAGCTGGATGGCTGTTGTAAGCAAACCAGCAGCTTTGTGAGTGGCCATGCATCCCAAGAGGAAAAGAGAAAAATAACTGAGGAGAACAGTGGATTCAACATTTCTTGGACAGAATCATTTGCATTCATTGCCAATGCGGAAGGATTCCCTTAGTGTTTGCTTTGTCGCGAGAAGTTGTCAAATAACAAAAAGAGTAATGTGGACATTTCCAACGGAAGCATGCCACATTTGCACCCGAGTACCCAGTTGGGAAAAAGAGAGTGCGATTGCATTACTTCTAGAGAAATTAGAGGAGCGGGAAAATAAATTTAAGAAGTGGACTGCATCTCCGAACTCCACTACTGCTCCAAGTTTTATTGCAACTCGGGAGATACTAAAGCAAGGAAAACCATTCGCAAACGATGTTCGAAAACAGAAGTCGCATTTAACAGGTAAGAATACAATCCTGTCATAGGCATATATTCAGAAACAAAGGATCTGTTTTCAAAAGGCTGCTGTTTTAGTTTTATAAATGCAGGATGCGTTTTATTGCACTCTGTTCAGTGCCCAGGTAAGGGGGATGTTCTACACGTTGCTTTTTTTTTTTTTTTTTTTTTTCAAATCCTCAAAATAAAAACGACATCAAAAACGGATTTCTTTATTGCATTTCTTTAATTTCATCAAAGCAATGAAACATAATTCAGTAATATTTTAATGAGGTTTAAACTGAGGCGGCATTGTACAACAGCGCAGTCACGTGGTACGTCGTTCTTTACAGAATATACTACAGGGAAAATAAACATTTAATCATGAATGCACATTATGTATTTGTAGCCAAATTAGTCATTTTGATAGTAGGTTAATATAGCTAATATAGATACATACAGCATGTGTTACCTTACTTATGAGACTTATATATATATATATATATATTTTCCTTTCGGCTTGTCCTGTTAGGGGTCTCCACAGCGTGTTATCTTTTTCCATCAATGCCTATCTCGTGGATCTTCATTTCCTTTCAGCTTGTCCCGTTAGGGGTCGCCACAGCGTGTCATCTTATTCCATCTTAGCCTATCTTCTGCATCTTCCTCTCTCAACCCAACTGCCCTCATGTCTTCCCTCACCATATCCATAAACCTTCTCTTTGGTCTTCCTCTCACCTGGCAGCTCCATCCTCAGCACCCTTCTACCAATATACGCGCTCTCTTGCCTCTGGACATGTCCAAACCACTGAAGTCTGCTCTCTCGAACCTTGTCTCCATAACATCCAACTTTGGCTGTTCCTCTAGTTAGCTCATTTCTAATCCTATCCAACCTGCTCACTCCGAGCGAGAACCTCAACATCTTCATTTCTGCCACCTCCAGTTCTGCTTCCTGTTGTTTCTTCAGTGCCACCGTCTCTAATCCGTACATCCTGGCCGGCCTCACCACTGTTTTGTAAACTTTGCCCTTCGTCTTACCAGAGACTCTTTTGTCACATAACACACCAGACACCTTCCGCCAGCTGTTCCAACCTTCTTGGACCCGTTTCTTCACTTCCTTACCACACTCACCATTGCTCTGGATTGTTGACCCTAAATATTTGAAGTCTTCCACCCTTGCTATCTCTTCTCCCTATAACCTCAACATCTTCATTTCTGCCACCTACAGTTCTGCTTCCTGTTGTTTCTTCAGTGCCACCGTCTCTAAACAGTACATCATGGCCGGCCTCACCACTGTTTTATAGATTTTGCCCTTCATCCTAGCAGAGACAGCTGTTCCAAACTGTTTGAACCTGTTTCTTCACTTCCTTACCACACTCTCACCACTGCTCCATATTGTTGACCCGTAAGTATTTGAAGTCATCCACCCTCGCTATCTCTTCTCCTTGGAGCTTCACTCTTCCCCCTCCACCCCTCTCAATTACGCACATATATTCTGTTTTACTTGGGCTAATCTTCATTCCTCTCCTTTCCAGTGCATGGCTCCATCTTTCTAATTGTTCCTCCACCTGCTCCCTGCTTTCACTGCATATCACAATATCATCAAGTCTAACCTCATCTGTTAGCTTATCCATTACCACAGCAAACAGGAAGGGGCTCAGAGGTGATCCCTGATGCAATTCCACCTTCACCTTAAATTCTTCTGTTCCGCGTACGGCAGACCTCACTGATGTTTTTCTGCCTTCCTACATGTCCTGTACTATTTTAACATATTTCTCCGCCACACCAGACTTCCGCATGCAGGACCACTGTTCCTCTCGGTACTCTGTCATAGGCTTTCTCAAGATCCACAGACACACAATGTAGCTCCTTCTGACCTTCTCGGTACTGTTCAGTTAGCATCCTCAAGGCAAATAATGAATCTGTGGTACTCTTTCGAGGCATGAAACCATACTGTTGCTCGGAGATATTTCTGTCCTAAGTCTACATTCCACTACTCTTTCCCATAACTTCATTGTGTGGCTCATCATATTGGTAGGTTCCACAGTTCTGAACATCGCCTTTGTTCTTAAAAATGGGGACTCGCACACTTTTCCCCCGTTCTTCTGGTATCTTCTCTCCTGGTAGTATTCTATTGAAAAAGTTGGTCAAAAACTCGACAGCCACCTCACCAAATTGCTTTCATACCTCCACTGGTATGTCATCGGGACCAATTGTCTTTCCATTTTTTATTCTGTTCAGTGCCTTTCTAAATTCTCCCTTACTAATCAAAGCCACTTCCCGGTCATTCACGCTTGGCTCTTCTACTCAACCTTCTCTCCCATTTTCGTCATTCATTAACTTCTCAAAGTACTCTTTCCATCTACTTATTACACTATTGGCACCAGTCATCATGTTTCCATCACTATCCTTAATCACCTTTACTTGCTGCACATCCTTCCCATTTCTATCCCTCTGTCTGGCCAACCTGTAGAGCTCCTTTTCTCCTTCTTTTGTATCCAACATGGAGTACATGTTGTCAAATACTTCTTGTTTAGCTTTCACTACCTCTACCTTTGCCCTATGTCGGACCTCAATGTATTCCTTTCACCTCTCCTCAGTCCTCTCATTGTCCAACTTCTTCGCTAATCTCTTTCCTTGTATGATTTCCTGTATTTTGGGGTTCCACCACCAGGTCTCCTTCATCCCTTTCTTACCAGAAGACACACCAAGTACTCTTCTGCCTCTCTCTCTGATCACCTTGGTTGTAGTAGTCCAATCTTTCGGAAGGTCCTCCTCTCCATCAAGAGCCTGACTCACCCCTTTCCGGAAGGCCACACAGCATTCTTCCTTTCTTCCACCATCTAGGGTTTTCTGCTCTCCCTTTGTCTTCTTAATTTTCCTACCCCCCACCAGAGTCGTCCCACAGACCACCATCTTGTGTTGTCGATCTACACTCTCCCCTACCACTACTTAACAGTCAGTAACCTCCTTCAGATTACATCGTCTCCACAGAATATAATCCAACTGCGTGCTTCTACCTCCGCTATGTTCACGACTGCGATTTCCATTTTTTTAGTTAAGTCCACCACCATCTGTCCCTCAAAGTTCCTTTCCTGGATGCCGTACTTACCCATCACTTCTTCATCGCACGTTTCCTTCACCAACATGCCCATTACAATCTGCACCAATCACAAGTCTCTCTCTCAATCTGGGATGCTTAGCTCGACTTCATCTAGTTCCTTCCAGAATTTCTCTTTCAACTCTCAGTCACATCCTATCTGTGGGGCATAGCCGCTAATCACATCATACATAACACCCTCAATTACAAATTTCACCCGAAACACTCCGTCTGATACTCTTTTCACCTCCAAGACGTTCTTAGACACCTCTTCCTTTAGAATGACCCCGACTCCATTTCTCTTCCCATCTACTCCATGGTAAAATAATTCAAACCCTGCTCCTTAATTTCTAGCTTGACTACCTTTACACCTGGTCTCTGGTATGCACAATATATCAACCTTTCTCCTAATCATCATGTCAACCAACTCCTGACCTTTTCCTGTCATAGTCCCAACCTTCAAACTCCCTACACTCAGTTGTAGGCTCTGTGCCTTCCTCTTCTTCTTCTCCTGCCAACTAAGCCGCTTTCCTCCTCTTATAAGTCTTCGACCCACAGTAGCTTGATTTCCATCCACGCCCTGCAGGTTAATGGTGCCAGGGATGAGCGTCGTTCACCCATACCACGACCGATTCGGTATGGGATTTATCTGATGAACGCTCATGTGTTTGGTACAGTTTTACACCGGCTGCCCACCTGACGGAACCCTTTGCATTTATCCGGGTTTGGGACAGGCCTACAGATTGCACTGGCTTGTGCCCCCCAATGTGCTGCAGATAGTCAAACAAAGACAATCAAAGTCAACAATTCCCATACTACCTAGGCTAAGTTAAAGTCAGGGTCCGAACACATATGACGACAGAGAAAAAGAGATCAAAGAGATTCAAACCACAATGTCCCTGCAGTGTTTCACATCGCAAGAGTGAAGAAAGAGGGAGTTGAGGGTTGTGTACACTTGTCCAGCATCCTCTAAGCCCTCACGGTCTTCGTTGAAGTCTTCCTCTTTGTGGTCCAATGTAGGCCTCGCTAGCATTAGATCATCCCTAGCCTTAGCTCCTCGTTGATTATTTAATTTCATTCTCAATGAACAGTAAGTGTTACCAGGCTCAGAAATGGGCAAAGCGGCTCGCTGGTTGCAGGATTAGAGGATAGTAGGGGTGAGGATTTGGATTTGGGGGAGGTAAAATCAGTATATATGTACTGTGTGTGTGTGTGTGTGTGTGTGTGTGTGTGTGTGGTGTGTGTGTGTGTGTGTGTGTGTAGATATATAAATACACACACGTATAAGGCTTGTGGGTTTTTTTGGGTCCAATATGGCTCTTTCAACATTTTGGGTTGCTGTCCCTGGACTAAAGAGTGAAAAATAAATTAAATCAATACAGCCATCCATTTTCTGAGCCGCTTATCCTCATGAGGGTCACTGGAGTGCTGGAGCCAATCCCATCGGTCATTGGGTAGGAGGCAAGCTGTACACCCTGGACAAGTTGCCAGCCAATAGACATCACGGCTTACATGTGTTTTTGTTTACTACGCCATCTTGGAAGACACATACATACATCGACATACAGTGAAGAAAATAATTTTGGTAATAATTCCACTGTGTTTGGAGGATGATAAATGGTGAGTTCCATCCTAAGAACACCATCCCTACTGTGAAGCATGGGGGTGGTAGCATCATGCTTTGGGGGTGTTTTTCTGCACATGGGACAGGACGACTGCACTCTATTAAGGAGAGTATGACCGCAGCCATGTATTGTGAGGTTTTGGGAAACAACCTCTTTCCCTCAGTCAGAGAATTGAAAATGGACCGTGGCTGGGTCTTTCAAAATGACAACGACCCGAAGCACACACCCAGGAAAACCAAGAAGTGGCTCCGTAAGAAGCATATCAAGGTTCTGGCGTGGCCTAGCCAGTCTCCAAACCTAAACCCAATAGAAAATTTTTGGAGGGAGCTGAAACTCTGTGTTTCTCAGCAACAGCCCACAAACCTGTCTGATCTAGAGAAGATCTATGTGGAGGAGTGGGCCAAAATCCCTCCTGCAGTGTGTGCAAACCTGGTGCTCAGTTACAGGAAACGTTTGACCTCTATAATTGCAAACTAAGACTCCTGTTCCAAATAATAACATTGGTTTTGTTAGGTGTTCAAATACTTATTTGCACCTGTATCACAACAAACGCACAAACAAATTGTTAAAAAATCATGTATTGTGATTTCTGGATTTTTCTTTAGATTATCTCTCTCACAGTGGACATGCATCTACGATGGAAAATTTCAGACCTCTCCATGATTTCTAACTGGGAGAACATGCAATATAGCAGGGTGTTCAAATACTTATTTTCTTCACTGTATCATGGTGGACTCATCATCGTTAGACCTAAACTTGACAGTTTTATCAGATATTGCACAACAGTTGGACAGTTATCACAAACAAGGATATACAGAAAAGATACTACCAATCGGTGTTCATCTACAAGTAAGACCAGCCTCTTGTCGAGGCAGCTCTTGACTTTCAGTCTTATTTGGAAGAAAGGGAAGGTGTTCTGGAGCTCAAGACATCACATAGGTATTAAATGCAGGCACAGTTGGGGGTTACCGGTTTAAACTATTGTGATTTTGTTGTTTGGACAAGACAAGGTTGTCAGGTACAATGAATAACGTATGATGACATGTTTTTCAGTGAACAGACTTTAAAACCTCACAGAAATGTTATCCTCGCAGAATTAGTGGCAAGTTGGTTTTGAAGAAATACACACCTGTGTTTTCAGAGATCTATGAAGCCAGCCGATTTAACCACAAGTGACACAGCAAGTGTAGTATGCTATTGCAGAAAGCCTATTGATGTCAAACTGATTGTGAGTTGTTCATCTGGCTTGTGTAAAATTCTAAAGTTTCACATAAATGTCCTCTGACTGAAAAATGTTACAAAGAGGAAGTGGACATGACCGCACTGTAGAAAATTCTGTATGTTGAATGAATATGTTAATTTTGCAAACCTAGTGTTCTTCCTGAAGGTTTTGTTGTATTTTTTTATTTTAATGGAATTCAAATAGTTGTACGTTGTTTGCAAATTGCATATTTTGTATGTGTACATGTATATATGTACCAGTGCATGTATGTACTGCGTATCAATGTTGTGTGAAGTGAAAACACAAGAGGGAGGTCATTTTCAAATGCAAACAATATCTTTAATCATCTCGCTTTTTCTTGTATTAAAAAAAAAGGTTGGAATGCACAGGACACATTTTAATACAATTTTGTGCACCAATATGAAGATGAAGCATCTGCTGTTGATGACAGGTTAAGAAGACACTTGGCAGCGATGGTTCGACCTTCATTCTCACGTTGCTTTTTCTTACAGGCCTGTCTGGAGTTGTATCTACGGAGGTCTAATAGATTCCTCTTCTTCACTGGTGTCGTTATGAATGAGAAAATACTGGGCCCAAAGTCAGGAGATAGATGGTCATCACTCTTGTCACCTAAAATATACAAAAGAACAGGGAAAAAAACATTTTATTCAATGTAATAAACTGACAATTGATCGTAAGTTGCAGCTCCTAGTCTCCTATAGATCTATTTGGAGCCATTATCTTTGAAATTGGCTAGCCTGACCATGGCTACTCATCCCTAGCCACCACCACCAACATACATATGTACAGAACAGGTACCTACCAGAAATGAAATGCTTACTGCACCATCGAGAGTACATTGTGGGCGCCCAGTTGTCCCTCTTCATGGCAGAAACCCATCTGTCCCACCTTTCTTTGTTTGCTGGGAAGCGATAAAAGTGCATACCAGACCCCATTTTCTCTCTTTTGTTACAACCATAAACCACACAATGAAATACCATGATGAAAAGGCCATAACACGCTTATAAGCAAGTCAATATTCACAAAAAGATCACTAAAAAGCGCGAGTTGTATTGTAGTTTTGCCGTCCAGTATGGCGTCATAAATAAAAATCATGTGACTCATGACGTCACGTGCAAAGCATCTATTGCAGGGCACATGGAGACACGCAATAGTCACACTCACAATCACACCTTAGGGCAATTTAGAGTCTCCAATTAATGCATGTTTTGGAGATGTGGGAGGAAACCGGAGTGCAGCGCAGAAAACCTAGTCAGGCACGGAAGGGAGAACACACGAACTCCACACAGATGGGGGCGGGATTTGAACTCTGGTCCTTAGAACTGTGACGCCAATGCTCTACAACTGCGCCACCATGCCACCAAAAAATACATTCATAAAATATAGATAAACCTGGGTGAAACTTGATGCGTGAGTCCAATCCATGCCACAACCACTTTCAGGAGCTGATGACCCATATAAAGGGGAGGGATGCATATCCCGTGAGAAGACATCCCATTGTTTTTCACCTCCAACTCAAGCTGCCCTGAAAGCCACCTATAGACCTCCTTGGCAAATCCATTTTTCCAAGCACAAAAGGCATAGCCTGAGTTACCTTCTCATGTAGTGGTTGTCTTTCTGTCGTTCGTAATGAAGAATTTTGTTACCAAGCCAATCGTCCATATGCATAT
The DNA here is from genome assembly GCF_019802595.1 of Syngnathoides biaculeatus. Taxonomy (NCBI): domain Eukaryota; kingdom Metazoa; phylum Chordata; class Actinopteri; order Syngnathiformes; family Syngnathidae; genus Syngnathoides; species Syngnathoides biaculeatus. The sequence continues at coordinate 1,454,134 of NC_084653.1, forward strand.
GTTGATGGACAATACCTTGTCTCTTCCAAATTTTTCACTGTCTTGACTCCACAAATAGTCTTTTATACATTTATACATTAATTCCATTTTCGTGTTTTCGATCAAATATCTTTTGGGATTTATTTCCATTATCCTCACCGCATCTCTCATCCCTTGACTAAAGTTTATAAAACAGTGGTGAGGCCGGCCATGATGTACGGATTAGAGACTATGACAATGAAGAGACAACAGGAAGCAGAGCTAGAGGTGGCAGAAATGAAGATGTTGAGGTTCTCTCTCAGAGTGAGCAGGTTGGAATGAGTTAGAAATGAACACATTAGAGGAACAGCCAAAGTTGAATGTTTCAAGATTCGAGAGAGCAGACTTGGATGGTTTGGACATGTCCAGAGGCGAGAGAGTGAGTATGTTGATAGAAGGGTGATGAGGATGGAGCTTGTAGGGATTTGCGAGTTTGGACCCTATGCGTGTTCACGGGAAGAGATGACCAATGATTAGAAAAAGTTGACAGCAAATGGATTTATTATAAAGGAATGTGCAATACAGACGTCCGGGTCTTATCGAGGTATCTGCCGCACACAACGCGTGTCTTTTGGCAGGATAGCCAAAGAAGAAGACAAAAGCTGCCCAGTAACACAAGGTTTTTATATGTATGGGTCCATGGTAGAACTGGCTGCCCCCCCCCTCCCCGCAGTAAAATCCTGGGCCGGGATGGTAACTTTCCGCTCCTTATCTGGTGTCGTTCGTCTTCACAGCAACTCCTGGCATAGGAGGATGGCGCCGGCCGGTTTTCTGAGTACAAAGATCAAGGACAACCACCGGCTCCATAACACATCATTGTCTGATTAGCAAATGGACAACACTTTATCTGTTGATTAAATGTATAAGTTCATATTTAAGCAAATAATGAAAGTGCAATAAAAGTAAAATAGTCTTCAAGCTGCACTCACGTATTGATTGATGCAGTCGGTTCCGTTGATGATTAATCACTTCTCCTGATTCCAGGGTTGAGTAGAGTTGGCTTGCCAGGAATGGTGGTAGTCAAGCCAAAAGAATTGGTGCTCGGATGAGTATCCACCCTTCGTCCATCCCTGTTGGAATGAGTCTGTCAGCTACAGTTGCACCCAGACATCTCACACATTGCCATCCCAAACACTAGTAAGCAGAGATGTTTAAGAACTCAAAAGTTTTAAAAACTATGGTTAGACCTTGAGGAATTAATGAAAATATTAAAGATTTTTGGGTGAGAAACATGGTCCTTAATTAAAGATTATCCTTGCCAGGAATCTGCTTTAAAAAAAAAAGCATGGCTGAAGCTAATTACTTATCCTAGTAGTTCAGACAAGAGTGCACATCAAGTGTACAAGAGATAGGGAGGTGATGACTACTCCTACATCGAGAGGGCCAAGGAACAGTGAAAAGAAGGCAGCTTTCTAATGCATGTCTGGCAAGTTGTGAGCGTGAATGAGGTATGTGAAAACCCTGAGAATGTTGGTGTCCGAATCCGAAGGCGAAATTATGTTTGGCAGGATAAGTCCAGAGACCAACTTGGCCAAAATTGAGGAATCCATCAGGAAGTGGGACCGATTGGCCAACCATTATCGGAAGAAGTGCAAAGGCAATCCAATACCTATTAGGCAATGGGTGAGCGTGGAAAGATTAACTAGCTCAGAGCCACAGAAAACTACATACTCAAAGCAGCCTCAAGACCCGACAAAGGTGAAGAACAAGGGAGACTTGTCAAAAGGTACAGGAAGTTATCTGGTGCCTTACGAATACAACTAATTAACACCAGAAGAAAAAACAGCCCTTTGTGAGTCTCTGAAAGGGCAGAGGAATAATGACTGAAGCGGCTTGGGTCATTCTAAAAGGAGTTTACTGAAGGGGAGATGCCCTCTATGCAGACATAGAAGAGGTCCCTTACATACTAGGTACTGGACCACAGGTGTCCATGACCTAGCGAAGCCTGAAAGAATTGCTACACCTAAAAGTAATTGTTGAAGCTGGAAATACAACCACAATGGCTTATGGCATTTGGAAAGGCCTTATTTGGATTTTGGGACCATATAATCTTTGATAACATTATGAGATATAGAATTTCGCAAAACAAAAGCCAGTAAAAAGACGCTTGAAAGAACTTCAGGCTTGATTAATTCAGATTGGATAGAAAAAGTCAATGGTTCAAGAGAATGGTATAAACCAGTATATGTACCTGCAGTTAAAATGAAAAAAAAATAGAAGAAATTTATCCCAGGAGGGGAAGGAAAGATTGGCTTACATATTAGAAAGGGCATTAATTGTCCATTTAAATAATGATTGTGGAGACATGGGCCCAAAATATATTCATACAATAAATGGATAGGTACATCCACCAGTAAGACAATATCCACTGAGCCCTGGTACAGTCGAAGAAACAAAAGAATAGTAATAGAATTGTTGTTGAACATTAGGCCATTCATGAGAATATTTTGGTTTGGGATAAGAATGGGAAAAAAAAATTAGTAGGTAGGTAGGTCTGAATTTTTTATTTTATTTTGCAAAGGTCCATTCCATGATATTCTACAATTATTTTGGCCCATATACTGCCAATTAATATATTCAGTGTGTTGATGTAGCTTACTTTTTAGCTATAAATTATACAGATATGTATTTTTCACATTTCAACTTCCAAATAATGATTTAAAAAAACTGATGTGAATACCTGGATAACATGCGTAGCTTCTTCTTTGGATACTGAACTTGGGAATGAGGCGCTGGGTCGGTCGACCTCTTTCAGGACTTCGTTGAAAAGGCGGTGGTTTCCAAGATCAACTTTTTTTTGTCTTTTACGGGATCCTTGACCTTTTTTCCTTGGCAGCTGTGCCAAATAGTGACAAATGCATCCATTTTGGGGCGTTCAGCAGTGGCATTTTTCCTCAAATGAAAAATCACTACCCTTAGATCTGGATCGGACTGTAATAATGTCTTCTTCTTCTTTTCCTTTTGGCTTGTCCCGTGAGGGGTCGCCACAGCATGTCATCTTTTTCCATCTTAGCCTATCTTCTGCATCTTCCTCTCTAACCCCAACTGCCCTCATGTCTTCCCTCACCACATCCATAAACCTTCTTTTTGGTCTTCCTCTTGCTCTTTTGCCTGGCAGCTCCATCCTCAGCACCCTTCCACCAATATACTCACTCGCTCGCCTCTGAACATCTCCAAACCATCGAAGTCTGCTCTCTCAAATCCTGTCTCCAAAACATCCAACTTTAGCTGTCCCTCTAATGAGCTCATTTCTAATCCTATCCAACCTGCTCACTCCAAGCGAGAACTTCAGCATCTTCATTTCTGCTACCTCGAGTTCTGCTTCCTGTTGTTTCTTCAGTACTACTGTCTCTAATCCGTACATCATGGCCGGCCTCACCACTGTTTTGTAAACTTTGCCCATCCTTCACTTCTTCTGTCACATAACACACCAGACACCTTCCGCCAGCTGTTCCAACCTGCTTGGACCCATTTCTTCACTTCCTTACCACACTCACCGTTGCTCTTGATTGTTGAGCCTAAATATTTGAAGTCATCCACCCTCGCTATCTCTTCTCCCTGTAGCCTCACTCTTCCCTCTCCACCTTTCTCATTCATGCACATATATTCTGTTTTACTTCGGCTAATCTTTATTCCTCTCCTTTCCAGTGCATGTCTCGATCTTTCTAATTGTTCCTCTGCATGCTCCCTCCTTTCACTGCATATCACAATATCATCTGCGAACATCATGGTCCAAGGTGATTCCAGTCTAACCTCATCTGTCAGCCTATCCATTACCACTGCAAACAGGAAGGGGCTCAGAGCTGATCTCTGATGCAGTCCCACCTCCACCTTAAATTCTTCTGTCACACCTAACGCATACCTCACCATTCTTCTGCTGCCATCGTACATGTCCTGTACTATTTTAACACACTTCTCTGCCACACCAGGCTTACGCATGCAGTACCACAGTTCCTCTCTTGGTACTCTGTTATAGGCTTTCTCTACATCCACAAAGACACAATGTCACTCCTTCTGACCTTCTCTGTACTTTTCCACTAGCATCCTCAAGGCAAATAATGCATCAGTGGTACTCTTTCTAGGCATGAAACCATACTGTTGCTCGCATATACTTACTTACTTCTGTCCTGAGTCTAGCCTCCACTACTCTTTCCCATAACTTCATTGTGTGGCTCATCAACTTTATTCCTCGATAGTTCCCACAGCTCTGAACATCCCCTTTGTTCTTAAAAATGGGAACTAGAACACTTTTCCTCCATTCTTCTGGCATCTTTTCGCCCGCTAGTATTCTGTTGAATAAGTTGGTCAAAAACTCCACAGCCATCTGTCCAAATTGCTTCCATACCTCTACCGGTATGTCATCAGGACCAACTGCCTTTGCATTTTTCATCCTTTGTAGTGCCTTTCTGACTTCCCCATTAGTAATCATTAGCACTTCCTGGTCCTTCACACTTGCCTCTTCAACTCTTCCTTCTCTCTCATTTTCTTCATTCATCAACTTCTCAAACTTTTCTTTCCATCTATTTATCATACTACTGGCACCAGTCAACACATTTCCATCTCTATCCTTAATCACCCTTACCTGCTGCACATCCTTCCCATCTCTATCCCTCTGTCTGGCCAACCTGTAGAAATCCTTTTTTCCTTCTTTCGTGTCCAACCTGGTGTACAAGTCTTCATATGCCTCTTGTTTAGCCTTTGCCACCTCTACATTTTCCCTACCTCGCATCTCGATGTACTCCTTTCGCCTCTCCTCAGTCCTCTCAGTGTCCCACTTCTTCTTCGCTAATCTCTTTCCTTGTATGACTCCCTGTATTTTGGGGTTCCACCACCAAGTCTCCTTCTCCCCTTTCCTACCAAAAGACACACCATGTACTCTCCTGCCTGTCTCTCTGATTACCTTGGCTGTTGTTGTCCAGTCTTCCGGGAGCTTCTGCTGTCCATTGAGAGCCAGTCTTACCTCTTTCCGAAAGGCCGCACAACATTCTTCCTTTCTCAGCTTCCACCACATGGTTCTCTGCTCTACCTTTGTCTTCTTAATCTTCCTACCCACCACCAGAGTCATCCTACACACTGCCATCCTATGCTGTCGGGTTACACTCTCTCCTACCACTACTTTACAGTCAGTAATCTTCAGATTACATCGTCTGCACAAAATATAATCCACCTGCGTGCTTCTACCTCCGCTCTTGTAGGTCACTATATGTTCCTCGCTCTTCTGGAAATAAGTGTTCACTACAGCCATCTCCATCCTTTTTGCAAAGTCCACTACCATCTGTCCCTCAAAGTTCCTTTCCTGGATGCAGTACTGACATATCACTTCTTTATCGCCCATGTTTCCTTCACCAACATGTCCATTACAATCTGCACCAATCACAACTCTCTCGCTGTCTGGTATGCTCAGAACTACTTCATCTAGTTCCTTCCAGAATTTCTCTTTCAACTCTCGGTCACATCCTATGTGTGGGGCATAGCCGCTAACCACATTATACATAACACCCTCAATTTCAAATTTTAGTCTCATCACTCAATCTGATACTCTTTTCACCTCCAAGACATTCTTAGCCAGCTCTTCCTTTAAAATAACCCCTACTCAATTTCTCTTCCCATCTACTCCGTGGTAGAATAATTTAAACCCTGCTCCTAAACTTCTAGCCTTACTACCTTTCCACCTGCTCTCTTGGATGCACAGAATATCAATCTTTCTCCTAATCATCATGTCAACCAACTCTTGAGCTTTTCCTGTCATAGTCCCAACATTCAAAGTCCCTACACTCAGTTGTAGGCTCTGTGCATTCCTTTTTCTTCTGACGATGGATCCAGTTTCCTCCTCTTCTTTGTCTTCGACTCACAGTAGCTGAATTTCCACCGACGCCCTGCCGGTTAGCAGTGCTGGGGGCGGGCGTTGTTAACCCGGGCCACGACCGATCCGGTATGGGAGTCTTTAGATGAACGCTCATATTTGTTTGGCACAGTTTTTACGCCGGATGCCCTTCCTGACGCAACCCTCTGCGTTTATCCGGGCTTGGGACAGGCCTACAGATTGCACTGGTTTGTAATAATGTCATTCGTAATAATGTCGTCATAAAATCATTTTTAATTAATTCCTTATAGCATTAATAACATTGAAAAGAACAAAAAAGAATAAATGACAACGTGCTGTCTTTCAAAACAAAGTGCGCTTTCACGTCCTGACCCTAATATAGTGCAACAACGTCACATCATTACATTCACCCCCACTGTTTTGCACTATATTATGAACATGACCTGTAATTTCTTACATATGAGGTTGGTGACACTTCCAAAAACCCAAGAGTACTCCACATACAGTCTCTATAAGTGCTACTATGTAAATCCTCTGCTACTTATACACAGCCCAGCCCAACCCAACCAGTATTGAAAACGTATCCAACAAAGGATCAAAGCAAACATGAGGTGATCAGTCACATGTTTAACCCCAGGAAAATGTGCCAACTACACATTTAAAGGCCAAGGACACATAGTATCAGCAAACTGCACCCAAAAAGAACAAATTTAGTACCTCAAAAAAAATGTCTTGTATAGTGCCAAGAACACTCATACACAATAAATTTATCTATTGATAGAAACTACTCTTAAAGCAATAACCTAGATCCTTTGTGTGGACATAGTCTGAATGAGTTTATTCACCATTTTAACCAATCTCCCTAATCTGGTGCAGATTCCCCCGTCCAACGGACGCACAACTACCCGTCTGTTGTAAAATAGCTTTCATAGATTCTCCGATTCCCATTCCAACCAGGTTCTGAGGGATGGGACATACAGGTGACACACCTGGAGATAATGCTATAAATCTGATCGCATCATCACTGAGCTTCACATGACTCTCTCCCTCCATCGTGGAATGATCTGGTGTTAATAGATTGACCGCTCGGTGTGGACCTCGACAGAGGTGTACACATCAGAACACCTCTTCCCCTCCCCACACTGTGACGCACCATACCAGCTCCTCTCACCTTGTGTACAGCAAACATGTCCATATCATTACCACACACTATCAGAATAACTTAACAGGTCAACTGTGAAAATGAAAGTTGTCCCAAACTCTCACAAAAACACCCATATGTTCACAATGCACAGTTTGCACACGAAACGAAAACTTAAGTTACTTCCAGTCACTGAAAAGGATAAGGCTTTTTGGAACCAGCTGACTCCAGGATGAGAGTTTAGTACCACTTTAACGTCTGAAGGCTGCTCCACAAACACGGGCAAAGGAATCAGCATGCAGCGATTGGTCACTCCCGCTTGCCAGCAGCCAACACCAGGACGACTCTCAAACAGCCAGGACAGCAGCGGCTCTGATAATCCTGTCCCCACTCTGCTTTGTGTATTTTATTTTATTTTTAAATGGATGGATGAATGAGAAGATACACACGTTGGCTGGACTCAACTTGGTTTAATCGTCTCTCTGTAGTGTAAAGGAGACACATTCACGGATGTTCACATATTTCTCTTCACAAATACTCTCAAAACTCTCACTCGGAAGTCTCGAACAAGAGGAAGTCTCTTATTAAAATAAATAACATGATCTAGATTGCAACAGATGAAAAGAATACAAAAAAAAACCCCTGCACAAACACATACCTGTATTATAAAGGAGACACATTCACGGATGTTCACATATTTCTCTTCACAAACAATCTCAAAACTCTGCAACACCAAAAACACAGTCACCACACGGCCTCTGCTAACACTCATTCACACCGAACAGACCACATGGTCTCTCAGCAACGCACGCATGGCAACCTCTACACTCCAGCTAGTGAGTTTGTGTTTGAAATTAATGAAACACATTCAACATTGCACATCTGTGACGACACTTGCTTTGTAAGCGTTTTAAACTAATTTAATTTAACATTTTATAAGAAAACAATGAAAAATATGTGGAGAACAAAATGTTTACCTTTCACTATGTGTACCTTTTCACATGTGTACCCTGCCTCCTCCCCGATGACAGGTGGGATAGGCTGGAACCCTTGTGAGGATACGCGGATCAGAAAATGGATGGATGCATGCACTTACAAAACACTATATGGTATAAATGTTTATATAAAAACGGAAGTAAATTGTAGCAGCAGAATTGACCCAAATATAAATTATTCTCCAAATCTTATTACAATTCTTTGAAAGCTTTTCTCTGTAAATAGCTTTCCGACAGATTTCAATTTGATCTCAAAACACATGGGAGTCACCAAACAGACATTGGGAAGTCAATTAAATGAGATATATATCGATAAATGAGGATGTCTGTGCCCCCTATCTTTTTTTTTTTTGAGATTATTTATGCAGGTAGATCTGCTGATGGACATACAACTCGTCCGGGGCTGGCCGACTGACCCCTGGATGACAACCTTGTGGCTTTGTCCTGATGAAGAAGGTTTGAGATGGGCAGCATGGTGCCTCTGAGAAAACAGATTCATTTTTAGCATCCCCTTTTAGCTTCAATCCATGCTGGCAACTGATTGCATGTTGTTGTATCATAGTAGAGCAGAAGATAGGCCATCAAGGCTGAGCAACAACCTTTCAATTGTTTGCACTGACTTGCGCACACACACACACACACACAGGTACACTTGTGTAACTCAGCAGAAGAAAAGACAATGTTGACATCTTCCGGGGATTTCCTGTGTGGTTTTCCATTAGTTGCCATGATCATTGTAAATAGACTGTGCAATGATGCTCCCACTTTGAGACTTGGTATGATTCTGTACTAGATGAAACATGACAATCATGACAAACTTTTTTGGTTACATAAATTCGCCACTACTTTTGTTAATTGTACCTCCTACAGCAGGGGTGCTCATTGCGTCGATCGACCCAAACTGCCTCGACATTGACCAGGCGAAGGCGTGCCAAAAAAAAAAAAAAAGCCACAGCCACATTTTTCTGACCTTTAGCTTACCGTGAATGTGCAAACAGCGACACTTTGTACAGGAAACCAGATAGTCAGCGAGTTCCTCCCTATTTTAAGCCCTTGCTTAAGAAATCTTATCAAATGTGAGTATGGATGCTGGCGTAAAGAAGAAAATAAAAACTTTCATATAGAATGGGAGGTGGACTTATTTTTCACAATGTCCTTTTTGAAGTGTGTTTGCCTCATCTGCCAGTGGAGTGAAATGTGTAGCAGCATTTTCGAACTGTTTATGGAAAATACGACACCAACATTCCACCGAAAAGCAAGCTGAGAATGAGAAAAGTGAACAAACTAAAATCCCACTTGGCCGCACAGCAATTACTTTTCACACAATATGGGTTGCTTTCACTGACGTCACATTTTTTGCTGAATTGGCCACACCACTGTGCACCGCCATTTAACTGCTCTACATAATGGTACCGCAGTGTGGAAGTCTACAGAATACTTTCGGTTAAGGTTTGTGTTTTTGTGTTTCACGGGCGTCTCAGGACTCAAGTATACAAGAGAGGACATAGTAACCATCAGAGGGCCTTCCTCTGACTTTTTTTTCGACAACTCTCGCCAATTCACTGAAGCTTTTTCCAGAGTTACTAGTCGGCGTGCTCTTCAAACCCTCGCGATCTGGTACACAAGTCCACCTGCATTAGCGAGGACATTGTCTAAGGCTTCCGACGAAAGACTTTAGATGTTCTGGGGCTCTGTGCTTAATGGAGACTTGGCTATGTGGACGATTGCCCGACGCTGCTATCACGCTGCCTGGTCTCAACCTCTATCGTGCTGATGTGTCACCGAGCTAAGCTAACAAGCTTAATCGATACCCTTTTCAGAAGGCCAACATTACAGTTAGGATCGTTTTTTTTTGTTAGTCACTTGAAAGATTTGAGAATTTTGTGAAATACCGGATTTGTTTATTCTTTTTTCTTTCTGCCGTTTAGTTTTGCTTGTGGTGAACTAATATAGAGGTTTTACTTTTTGAAGAAAAAATGGAGTTTGCCTCGATATTAAAAAAAATAATATTACACCGCTTTTCGTTTTCCGTGTTAGCATACAGGTAAGTGCTCCTCCTTGGTGATTTCTGTCACATAGAGTAAAAGATCATGGGCACAATACTGTTCCTTTGTTACGCAGTTCGGAGTCTCAGGATATGTGTATGCCAGGTGGCCTAATAGTCAGTCTGGGCTTGAATATGCTGTCAGTCACGTCTTCAATAAATGCATTTAGAAACAATGTCGTCCACCTTGCTTATGTATGAGAAACGGGAGCTCAGGGATCAATAATGGCCCCCGTTCAAGGCGGGTGAAGTCACGTGAAAAACAACCCATAGTTCAACAGCGAAAGCCGCCACCGAAGCATCGTTCCGGGTTCGTCACATCATCGTTAATAACAAGAAGTCCTTCCAAGATGGAGAGATGGTAAAAGAGGCATAGCTGACTCGTTGTTCCGATTTTTTAAAAATAAGGTGGTATGGTGTTTACATAATTCACCCACAGGACCTCGAGTTGGGGTGCGGGGTTCCGTACGGACTGTTTTTGTTGTTGGTCTTCCGGAGTGAGGGTTCACAGAGTTCCCACCGTTATGTGAGCAGTGTTTTGATGTCGAGCAATAAAACAAGTTTTGTTCCTGTGTCCGACCCTCCGACTCCTTTTCTCCGGCGCTATACTGGTGACCCCGACGTCAGTCCCGGCGTTTTCGAGACTGAACCGAACATGGCAACTGCCATCCTCAAATTGCCGGAGTTTTGGGAGACGTCCGCAGCAGCGTGGTTCGCGCAGACGGAGGCTCAGTTTGCCCTCCGCGGGATCTCAGATGATTCCATGCATTATTATCACGTTGTCTCAGCCCTTGGGAGCTCAACGGTGGCCAGAGCAGTGAAGTTCATCACCTCTCCCCCGGCCCGAGATAAGTATGTTGGGATCAAGGTTCACCTTCTCAAGGTTTTTGAGCTTTCACGGCCGGAGCGTGCCCGACGTCTGTTAATGGACTGGGGGACAGTAAACCTTCCAAACTCATGGAAATGATGCTAAACTTGCTGGGCACGGAAGAGCCCAATTTCATTTTCATGGAACTGTTTCTCAGGCACATGCCACCGCATGTTCAGACGGCGCTCGCTAACAGTACTGTCACTGAGCCCCGGGCCCTGGCCGAGGAGGCCGACCGTTTCTTCCTGGCCACCCAACGCTTCTCCCCTGAGATGCTGGCTGCGACGCGCAGTTACTCGCCTCCAGGCGCGGGGGTGGCATCCAGCAGGGCCCTATCGCCACCGACGGCCGTGCTGGCACAGGCTTGTGCTACTTCCACGCCCGTTTCGGTGCGAAAGCAAAGAGGTGCCGCGCCCCTTGCAACTACGACGCGTCGGGAAACGCCAAAGCCCACGCTCCGCAGCGGCCGTGAGCGTGGGCGCGAAGAGCTGTTCGTCAAGGACACCCTTTCCGGGAGCAAATTCCTTTGCGACACCAGCGCCCAGAAGAGCGTCCTGACGGCCACTGCGGAGGATGCCGCTGGCAGGACTCATGGGCCACCCCTACTGTCCGCTAATGGCTCCCCTATCTGCTCTTATGGCATAAGGACTGTGGACTTGTGTTTCGGGAGTCAGCGCTTCACATGGGACTTTGTCACTGCCGATGTCTCATTCCCTCTCTTCGGCGCTGATTTTTTTTGTGCCCACGGGCTGCTGGTGGATGCACTGACTTTCTCCACGATTGCCTGCGTCTGCAATGTGGCGACTTATTGCGGTCTCTCCAGTTCACTCTCGGACGGCACCAAGTACCAGCTCCTCCTTGGTGAGTTCCCTGCCTTGACACGGCCCACTTTCTCCTCTGCCACGACTAAATATGGGGTCGAGCACCACATTGAGACCAAGGGCACCCCCAGGTGAACGGTCTCTGCGAGCGGTTCCAGCGCAAGTTTTGTTCCTGTGTCCGACACTCCGCCTCTGAATCCTTTTCTCCGCTACAGTGGAAATATTATCTTAAATAAAATCTCTGCAGCTGTAAAGGAGTACAGTAACACGGCACTGCGAAGCCATGGCTGATGTGTGGAAGGACATCGGAGATTGTATTTCTCACTGCAGTTGGACGAATCCACAGACGTGAGTGACACAGCCCAGGTGTGCATTTTCATTCGTATGGTGTTTAGTGATCATCAACCTAAACTCAGATAGTTACAAAAAATGTTTATATTTAAATATGTTGTGTTGTGCAATATTGGCTCATGCGGTTATGCAAGGCACACAAACTTACATTTACACATAAAGAATGCTCAAAGTACTTTAAAATAAATATGTTATGCATTTTTGTAGTGGGTAGATCTTTGTGACTTGGTTATTCTATTTAATCAGTGGTCATTCTAAAAAAAAAAAATTAAAAAAAGACATCACCACCCTCCACCCCCTGTCCACTGTGAGAGCCTGCCTGCTTGAAAAGTACATCTTGGGGTTAAAAAAAAAGTATGGCCACCCCTGTCCTACAGCATAAATTTTTGGATTCTATATTGCCTTCTTGTAGCATGTTCAGGCTATCATTTTCGCTGCTATTTGTTCTTTCACACCACATGTAGCTGCAAACCCTCATGCTGTGCCTTCTCCACATCACATTTTTACTGATAAAATGTTAACGGCCTTAACCCTCTGTTGAGAAAGCAGGATTCCAGGTTATCTGAAATTCTACAACACTGGTCAGTAAACTGGAAAAGGGACCCTAATGTACCGTGTGCAAAAATGCAACATGGGTCAACAGAGGGTTAAACTCACCAATAATTCAGGTAGTGTGTCTTTGCTTATGGCCCCGTCACACCATGACGTTCTGGTCAGCGTTCTATGGCGTTTGAGGAAACGGTAGTCGCCCATGGTTGCCGGGATAGCTCCAGAAGAGCCTTGTTTGAACGCTGGTGAACGTCAGTGATCGCTGGGAATCGGCGGAGAACGCCGGTCCGGAAAAAAAAGTTTTGAACATGCACAAAAGTTCTCACTGAGACCAGCGTTCATCAACGTTTAATTTTAAACGCTGCAGAACGTTCAAAACGATCGTGGAACGTTTTACTAAGGTTCGCCGAGCGTTGCACGCTTTTGGCTATCGTTAGTCAGTCGTAACTCTAGCTTTACTTGGGTGTTACTTAATCGTTTGCTTTACAATGAACGACTCACTGGCGACCTGTCAACAACCACTGAACTATCCCGTAGCGCACAGCGTGTAACTAAAGTCAAACGAACGTCGTTTGGAGTACATTGAGTGTCAGTCGTGCGTTTCCCGAACGTCCATGCATATGGGTATATAAACCGATGCTTTGTAAGCAAGGTCCATTTAATATTAAGCTACAGTAGAGAGCACCTACTATGGAAGATCCAGAAAACAGCAGTTTGTTATCGCGGGAAAAACTCCACCAGACTATCCTCAACAGCCCGGTCCAGGATCCTGCAATCCTTTCTCTGCTTCTTTTGTCTCTTTGTCGGACCGTCCTCACTGGAGTTTTCAAGGTGTTTAGGGTCCCAAGGGGGTGTCACATGCTGTGTGACTTTGTGGATGTGCTCGTCCTCCTGCTGTTGTTTTTCCCTCCAAAAACATTGCTCGTGATGAAAGAGGCTTAGCTTTCTTACTAGCAGCGCTAGTTGCTGAAGTCCGCGTCCCAACTTTTTTTCTTCTCGGCAGCATGATGCTCACTGTTCTAACTCACGACAACAACTGAAGTGAACTTATGAACTTTCCAACGTTTTAGTGCCAGTTCCACTGTAAAAATTACATGCCAGCAAAACGCTTTTCTGTCGTTATTCACCCATTGGTCACACGCTCAACACGCTCGTCGCGCCCCAATGACGCGTTTGCACACGCTAATGGTTTTTAGAGGTATCTTATTTGGTTGCTGTTACACGCTTTTCGTGTGTTAGACACGCTTTTCGTGCATTAGACGCACGTTAAGTCATGCGTTAGACACACATTAATCACACGCCAGATGTGTCATCTGCGTTTGAGAACGCTGAAAAATAGAACGATTGAAATGTTCAGAGGACGTCGACCTGAACGTGAACGTGAAAGAGTTCATCAATGCCTCAGGGCTTGCTCGGTCCATGAGGGTCAAAGTATTCTCTCATGAGTAGTAAGGAGATGGACCCAAGAGCAGACAGGCAGATATAATATGATGAACAGTTTATTGAGGAAATGTTATGGAGGTGGTCCTTGGATGTTTCGACAGGCAGTGGCATTGACAGGTGGCAGGCAGTAGAGAGAACAGGCTTGTAGGCAGGAATGACGTGGACCAGGAACACAGGGGCACACTGAGAATGAGGAAACAAGAGTTAATAAGAGACTGAGTAATAATGTGCCTTATTTGTGTTAAATGAGCCATGGTATTGTGAGGAAAGGGTACAATACATTGGCGATGATTTCTGGATACAGGCAGGCTTATGTACACCATTGGTGATGAGGTTGTTATCAAAATTACAAATATTAATCACGTTGATGATAATACCAGTCGGAAAAAGTGAGCTGGGAGCGTTTTATTAAAGTGCAAAATTGCATAAATCTGACTCGACACAATGGTCATCCCAGTGGCAGACATATTTGTCTGTGATGCCGAGACATCACAATGGATGCCTTGCGTTGAAAACACAGTGTGCCGAATGCAATGACAGATGAACGAGAGCGATGTTCAGATTTTTCTGACGCCCCTTCTGAGACTGAAGCTCTTTTTGAGGAAGAAAACATATCGGAAGCAAGTGAAGCAACCAGGGCCATTTACCATATTGTTTTGAACCATATTTGGACGAAAAGCAGATCACTTCTCCACTAACAGCAGACTCCCCGACAGACACAGACGAGTGGGCACATGAGGAGTACGAGGAACCCGATGAAATATTTTAAATGACTGGCCCATTATTGTCCGATTTCCTAACCCTTTTACCAGTCATGTCCATGTAGCATACTCGGGAGGACCCATGCCGGGTAAAGTAAATATTATGGATGTTATTAAAATTAATCTAGAGCTATGTGTTATGTGATGACATTATCCAAGCCGCTTATCCTCACAAAGGGTGTGGGAAAGCCAGAGCCTTTTCCAGCTAGCTTCGGGCGAAGTCAGTCACAGGGCAGATATCACACATCGAGACAAACAGCCGCACTCACAATCACACCAAGGGGCAATTTAGAGTGTCCAATTAATGTTGCATGTTTTTGGGATGTGGGAGGAAACCAGAGTGCCCGGAGAAAACCCACACAGGCACGGGGAGAGCATGCAAACTCCTCAGAGGCAGAACCAGGGACCTCAGAACTGTGAGGCCAACGCTTTACCAGCTGTTCTACCGACCCGCCGTCTTTTGAACATGACCGGAACATTTGCCTATTTTGAACTTTCTTTCAATTGTGGTGACTATACGTCCTTTGGCTAGTTAGCTCGTGTTACACGCTACTAAACTGTCTTTGTACTTCTATTTTGTTATTGTTTTGTGTTGTGTAGTATTGTGTGTGATTAAATTGTCTTAAACACAACACAAGTCCTTTGTTATATTTTGCTGGTTTAACAAAGGGGACTTATTCTAAATTCACATTAACACAAATTAGTCTTATAATAGCTCTATACACACTGTAGGGATTTGTGAGTTTGGACCCTATGCGTGTTCACGGGAAGAGATGACCAATGATTAGAAAAAGTTGACAGCAAATGGATTTATTATAAAGGAATGTGCAATACAGACATCCGGGTCTTATCTAGGCATCTCCTGCACACGAGACGTGTGTCTTCTGACAAGATGGCCTAAGAGGAAGACAAAAGCTGCCCGGTAACACAAGGTTTTTATATGTATGGGTCCTCCCCCAAGTCTGCTCTTCAGCAGGGATAGTAACTTTCTGGTCCTTATCTGGTGTCATTCGTCTCCATGGCAACGCCTGGGAGCGCAGGATGCCACCAGCCAGTTTTCTGTGTACAAAGATCAAAGACAACCACTGCGCTCCACAACACATCCTTGTCTGATTAGCAAATGGACAACACTTTATCTGTTGATTAAATGTATAAAGTGATATTTAAGCAAATAATGAAAGTACAATAAAAGCAAAAGAGTCTTCAACACCTGCCTGTCATTTGGAACCCCGAAAGCTCTTGACCTTTGCACCTGTGCTATCAATTTTTCACAACGAATCGGGTTACTTGGAAATGTGTGAAGAGTGAATCCATCCTCCAGAGTATTCGAGCAAAATTCAGCAACACAACTAGACGGCAATTTGGCTAACATGCAGAAAAACTGCTAATTTCTCACCTGTAAAAAAAGTAAGTAAGTATCTTTCGGCTTGTCCCTTTCGGGGTCGCCACAGCGTGTCATCTCAGATGAACGCACATATATGTTTGGCACAATTTTTACGCTGGATGCCCTTCCTGACGCAACAAGATTTAAATACACTCGACTCTGCGGCTGTAGATTTCTGCAAAAAACGTAATTTCTTCTTCTTCTTCTTTAACCCAAAACCGTCCATTGGTTTTTCATGGTGGGAGATGATAAAAATCAATATACGGCAACATTCTGACGTGCTGTGAACAAACAGATGATTCCATTCTGGCTGATTTTTTTTTTGTTGACAACATACTAAATTTCGTGTTTTGGTTGTCAGTGGCACTTTAAAGGTCAAGTGTCATCCCTATAAACATTCTAAAATAGATATTGCAATGTAAAATACATATAACATTATTCACTTCATATATATATCTATATGAAAAAATAAATATGAGCGGAGAGCGCGTCATCCATGCGCAAAGTGGCGGAAATGTCATTTGACGACATCCAAGTGGTCGCCATATTGGCTACATCCCCTGTCTGTGACGTCACCCGGATTTTGCTCGAATACTCGGGAGGATGGATTCGCCATTGAAAACATGTGGTGGACCCTACTATGGGAGGTGAACACGCCCCTTCTGACACGGAAGAAGACGAGAACATCACAAGTTACCAGGGCAATATTGCCCTAGTGTTTCGAGCCATATTCAGATGATATGCGATTACGGCCAAACCGCCTCCCCGTCCGATCCACTTCCGCGGCGGAGATGAGCCATCGCGGCCCAGCGCTGAGGTGGCTTATCATGCCGCCGAGCCGAGCTGCTTTACGGGGTTGTTCATAGCCGCCGCCGTCCACGATGAACAACACCACCGAGCCGAGGTGCTTTACCGCGTTGTCGTCACACGCGGCTGAGTCTGGCATTGTTGGCAGCGTTCTTCAGAACCGCCGCCGTCCGCAAGCCCGGTGAGCAGCCTTCGCCGAAGTCGTGAACGGCGTACATGGCGCCTCGGCCGTAATGGCTCATTTTCGGCGCCGAGGTGGCTTATCACGGAGCCGAGCCGGGCTGCTTTACGGCGCGTTGTTCATAGCCACCGCCGTCCGTGATGAACAACACCGTCGAGCTGGGGCGCTTTGCGGCTTTGTTGTCGCACGCGGCTGAGTGCGGCATTGTCAGTAGCGTTCTTCAGAGCCGCCGCCGTCCGAGAGCCCGAAGGCTGCGCGAGGCGACGCACCAGCCTTTGCCGGCGAGCCCGACGCCGTCCAACGCGCACATCAACATATTTAGCACGCCTGTCATAAATACGCGGATCTTTTGTTACGTATGAGAGACCAATTACGTGGTCCGCCCCGAACTATTATTTTTTTTTAGTTGCTGTATACACACCTACCTGTCATTTGGAACCCTGAAGCTCTCGTCCATTGCACCCGTGCAATCCATGTTTCATGACGAACTGGGTCTCTTGCAAATGTATGAAGGGTAAATCCATCCTCCCGAGTGTTCAAGCAATGTACAGCAATGCAACGAGCCGGCATTTTGGCTAACACGAAGGAACAACGTTCTACCTTCCTGGAGGTAAAACTAATAGAAACAAACGAGTCCACTTGAGGGCGGTCCCGCCATGTACGTCACTTCCTGCTTCTTCTCGAAAACAAATCCCCCGAGAGGATTTTCATGGCGGGAGTTACAAAAAGATGTATACACCAAAATCATGTTTTGTGGTGAAAAAATGCATGGGTCCATGTCGGCATGACATCTGAAATGAAGACGTTAGCCTATACAGTACAGCCTCCATTCTCGATCACAATCCGTTCCACGAGGCGGTTCCAGACGTGATTTGTTCGAAAACCGAATCGATATTTACCATTACAATGAATGGAAAACGAAATAATGGATTTCAAGCCTAAAAAATTGGGCAGCAGGAGGTGCAGGAGTTCTTTGGTCGTGAGCTTCCTCTTGCCTCCTTTGGAGCCATGATGTGGGTTAATAGTCCTCAGTAGGAAGAAAAAACAGTCTCTACTGGGACATGTCTGCGTACAGAGGATGTGTTAAACAGAATAACAAAGTGCGCCGTGGGTGGGTCAGCTGGTTGCTCCGCGTGCGTTATGTTGTTTCCGGGTTTTATCGTGTGTGTCTGTGTGTGTGTCTGTGTGCGTGTTGGGGGGGGTTCAAATTCATCATAACAATGCGAGTCATGGTTGGGTCAGCTGGTCGGGGCACAGGCGTTATGTTATTTCCAAGTTTTGTCATGGGTGTTTCAATACCGATTTTCGTTTGAAAACAGAAGCAAAAAAAAACCCTTGAAATTTTCGTTCGAAAACCGATTTGTTCGAGAATGAGGATGTTCGAGAATCGAGTTTTCACTGTATATGTTTTGTCCATCCACCCTCTAAAGCAGGGGTGCTCACACATTTTCAGCATGCGAGCTACTTACAAAATGACCAGTCAAAATGATCTACCCAGTACAAAAATGCAAAACACCTAATTATTTTTATATATATTGAGGAGGGCGGCATGGTTGAGCAACTGGAAAGCGTTGGCCTCACAGTTCTGAGGACCGGGTTCAATCCCGGCCCTCCCTGTGTGGAATTTGCATGTTCTCTCCGTGCCTGCGTGAGTTTTCTCTGGACACTTCGGTTATCTCCCACAACCCAAAAACAACTCCAAATTGCCCTTAGGTGTGATTGTGAGTGTACTGTTGTCTGACTCCATGTACCCTGTGATTGGCTGGCAACCATTTCAGGGTGTACCCTGCCTCCTGCCCAATGACGACTGGGATAGGCTCTTCTGCTACAGCTGCACCACCGTGCCGCCCGTTAAATTTTTTTCTTTTGTACTCTTTCAATATGGGGAGGATAGATGAGGCCCGAGGGGTAGTCGCAGCCAGATGAGCACCTACCTTTACTTTGTCCGATTCATTACGCATTGATGGCTGAACAACAGCTGACACATCGTCCTCTTCACATACGAAGCGAAAAGGATGATCACGAGCGACAGAATTCTGATTGAATGCAGTTTTGGTCAATCATCGGTGTAGTTAGTCCAGTACTGTATGAAAAGAGCCATTTGACCAGTGTTTACAGCTGCAATGCTTGAGGATCCACATGTTTGCCACCGAAGGAGATTTTTCAAAAAGCCGGCAACGAGACTCATCCTCCCGACAGTGAAGAAAATAAGTATTTGAACAGCCTGCATTATTGCAGGTTCTCCCACTTAGAAATCATGGAGTGGTCTGAAATTTTAATTGTAGGTGCATGTCCTCTGTGAGAGATAACCTAAGAAGAAAAATCCAGAAATCACAATGTATTACATTTTAACAATTTATTTGTGATACAGCTGCAAATAAATATTTGAACACCTGTCTATCAGCTAGAATTCTAACCCTCAAAGACATCTTTGTCCACCTTTAAAAGTCCACCTCCACTCCATGTATTATCCTGAATCAGATGCACCTGTGTGAGGTCGTTAGCTGCATAAAGACACCTGCCCACCCTATACAATCAGTCAGACTCAGACTTGTAACATGGCCAAGACCAAAGAGCTATCCAAAGACACCAGAGACAAAATTGTACAACGCAACATGGCTGGAAAGGGTTACGGAGAAATTGCCAAGCAGCTTGGTGAAAAAAGGTCCACTGTTGGAGCAATCATTAGAAAATCAAAGAAGCTAAACATGACTGTCAATCTCAATCAGAGTGGAGCCCCATGCAAGATACACCTCGCGGGGTCTCAATGATCTTAAGAAAGGTGAGGAATCAGCCCGGGACGACACGACAGGACTTGGTCAATGACCTGAAAAGACCTGGTACCACTGTTTCCAAGGTGACTGTTGGTAATATACTAAGACGTCATGGTTTGAAATTATGCACGGCACGGAAGGTTCCCCTGCTTAAACCAGCACATGTCAAGGCTCGTCTTAAGTTTGCCAGTGACCATTTGGAGGATACAGAGGAGTCATGGGAGAAGGTTTTGTGGTCAAATGAGACCAAAATGGTACTTTTTGGTCATAATTCCCCTAACCGTGTTTGGAGGAAGACTAATGATGAGTTCCATCCCAAGAACACCATCCCTACTGTGAAGTATGGGGGTGGTAGCATCATGCTTTGGGGGTGTTTTTCTGCACATGGGATAGGACGACTGCACTGTATTAAGGAGAGGATGACCGCGGCCATGTATTGTGAGATTTTGGGAAACAACCGCTTTCCCTCAGTCAGGGCATTGAAGATGGGTCGTGGCTGGGTCTTTCAACATGACAATGACCCGAAGCACACAGCCAGGAAAACCAAGGAGTTTCTCCGTAAGACACATATCAAGTTTCTGGCGTGGCCTAGCCAGTCTCCAAACATAAACCCAATAGAAAATCTTTGGAGGGAGCTGCGAACTCCGTGTTTCTCAGCGACAGCCCAGAAACCTGTCTGATCAAGAGAAGATCTGTGTGGCGGAGTGGGCCAAAATTCCTCCTGCAGTGTGTTTAAACCTGGTGAACAACTACAGGAAACATTTGACCTCTGTAATTGCAAGCAAAGGCTACCGTAACAAATATTAACATTGGTTTTCTCAGGTGTTCAAATACTTATTTGCAGCTGTATCACACAGATAAATCGTTAAAAAAAATCTTACATTGTGATTTCTGGATTTTTCTTTTTAGATTATCTCACTCACTGTGGACAAGACTTACGATGAAAATTTCAGACCCCTCCGTGATTTCTAAGTGGGAGAATTTGCAATATAGCTGGGTATTCAAATTCTTATTTTCTTCACACTATTAGATGGCAGAAAGTGTATGAACTACACAACATGCATTAGCTTGTATATCCACTTCATGAGAAATTTTGTTTGTGAGATTTTTGAAATTTAAGATACCGTAATTTCCGGCCTTTAGGCCGCGACTTTTTTCAGACGCTTTCAACCCTGCACCTTATGCACTAATGCAGCTAATTCGTGCATTTTTTTCTAATGGCCGCAAGGGGGCACTCGAGTGGAAAAGGTAAGAGTGAGACCTGTGGAATATATGTACCAACGAAGTGACTTTTACCGGTCCGGCCCTGTGAGCGCGGTGGCGCTAGCGTTAAACTCTGTGTATCGTCTTTTGATGTAAATAACTCGTGTTTCAATGTGGGCACTTTCAGCTTTTACACAGCTGCGACGTATTTATGTACCAAATGGTATTTCCTTTACAAATAGGCTGGATGAGGCTTATAACCAGGTAGGCTCTGTCGGACGGGAATTACAGAATCTGCCTTGGCTCAATAAAGGTTGTGAATCACTGGTCTACACTGCTCAATTCAATACTAAAAGTGTCACGGTACTTTGGGAGTAACCGGAGAAAACCCACACAGGTACAGGTAGAACATGCAAACTCTCCACAGGTGGGGCCGAGATTTGAACCCCGGTCTTCAGAACTGTGAGGCCGACGTGGTTCCAAGTCCTCCAATGTTCATCCTGAT
This sequence comes from Syngnathoides biaculeatus, assembly GCF_019802595.1. Taxonomy (NCBI): domain Eukaryota; kingdom Metazoa; phylum Chordata; class Actinopteri; order Syngnathiformes; family Syngnathidae; genus Syngnathoides; species Syngnathoides biaculeatus. The sequence continues at coordinate 1,475,803 of NC_084653.1, forward strand.
TGCTGATTCTTCTTGAAAAATGAGTCACACTGAAAGTGTGAAAGTTGGATACGACCAATGACGTATAATACAAACTAGACTGTGCACTCTGCATCCAACAATTGTTCCGTCATGGTCAACAGTCAATCTAAACATTTGCAGGATGCCAAGGAAGGATGAGAAGATACATTGACACATACATGTGTAATAAGAGGTACAGATCTTAATAATATTCCCATGCCAAACATGTCAACTGCCTCTTGTCTTAGTGGAAGAGGCATTTCAATTGATATGTTCCACAAATGACAAGGAATTTTTCGGACACTTTTTGTTCAAGAGGATGAACAATCTTGGAAATGTTATCAATAAATTCCACAGTATCGCTCTCAGGTCTATAAATCAATGTCATGAGCAAGGCATGGCCACTGCCAAGAGGGGCGTGGCCAGACCACTGCTCTGGGCGGTCCCACCTTTGACACCTGTCACAGCTGGTTCATATTCGGACTATATATATACATGCATTTAAGTTGGGGTTTATGTCAGAGGCATTTGCTAATTTTTGTGCCTCTGCCTTGTTGGACTGCTGCACCGTGTTTGACCTTGCTTTGGAATAAAACCACGCTCAACACCATACCTTCGTCTCGGAGTCCTGCATTTGGGTCCGCCCCCGCAGCGCTTCTACCTGACAATCAATCATCTGAGGCATTTACGTTAGTTTTGTTTATTCAAATAGGCCTACTAAATGTTACAGCCATTGACCTTTTCTTCATAACTTATGATTTTCTTTCACTTTTATTATTTTATAGTCATAAAATACAACAGGAAACTTTTTGGGACACCAAAATCTTGTATTTTTCAGTGGTATAAGGTGAAGTATGGGGGTGGTAGCATCATGCTTTGGGGGTGTTTTTCTGCACATGGTATAGGACGACTGCACTGTATTAAGGAGAGGATGACCGCGGTCATGTATTGTGAGAATTTGGGAAACAAGTGTGTCATGATCCTGCCGCTCCAGCACGAGCTGTGCGGGTGTCCGCGCAGGTGCGCTGATTGGAAGGTGCACACCTGCGCCTCATGCAGCCTGATTGTGCTATGGATTTATATGACCGCAATGACAACTGGCCGGCGCCAGTTCGTAATGATCTTCATGTCCCATTCGTGTGCTCCGGTATCCCTGATTGAACCTGTGTGTACCGACCTTCGTCCGTTCTCCGACCAACCTTGTAAGCCTGACTCCTTTGATACTTCTGCCTGCGTTGATTGTTCCCCTGTGTACCGACTCCTGCCTGTCCGCTCATCTGCTCTCTTCGCCCGACGTCACAACTACCGCTGCTGCACCGGACTGCCTGTTCGATCCCCTACCTCTGCATACAATAAACGTGTCTCTTCTTGAACTACCTTGCGTCTTCCGAGTTCCTGCATTTGGGTCCTACTCTTGTTCCGATGGGACGTGACAGAACGAACTGGCCAATACAGGACCCTGCAGGAAAGACCCGGCATCGCCGGGACCGACGCAAGGTAGACCGTCTGCCGGAGGACCAAGCCTGTCCGATCCGGATAGGCTCTCTGATGTCCTCCGCTCCCGTGTCTTACGCTCCGGCAGCGAGGTATGAATACGTCCCGAACACGACCCGTCCGGCTCCTCATATTTTTCTGGACTCTGACTTTTCGGAATATGAGGAGGACCGCGATTTGTATGACTGGCTGCCTGAGTACGACTCCGACGACTTGGATTTTGAATCTCTGCCCGTTTCCAGCACCCGAGCGACTTCGCCCGGTAGATCCAAGTACACCAATCGGTACGAGGGAACCCGCTTGGTCATCTACCCTCGACCTCCGCGTGGCGGCCAGAGGAGGCGCCCCGGCCGGGCGCTCCCAGGTGGCTCTCGCTGCGCGGCAACGAAGACACCGTCCTTCCACTCCTCGCCGGCAACGGTGAGACCGGCAGACCCGCAGCTCGTGGCGAAGCTTCCAGCCCAGAGGGAGGAGGAGCCGCCAAACCACGAGGCGTTCTGTCGCGAAATGCGGGCGCAGATAGAGAGGCAGAGCGCGGAATTGGCGGCTTTCACGGCCCAGGTCCGGCAAGGATTGGCGAACCAGCCGAGCTACGCTGATGTCGCAACGGCGACGGACTCGCTGCTGACGCAGGTTCACGTGGCAGTTGGAACTGACCCGCTCCCGAGACACGCCCACGTGTCAGTTTCGACTGACTCTCCGCCTACTCAGGCTCACGTTGCCGTGGAAACCGACCCGCCCCCTTGCCAAGTGCACGCCGCAGTGGGAACAGACTCGCCACCTCAAGTGCACGTCGCAGTGTTGGCTGTTCCGAGCAGAGTTCACGCGGCAGTCGGAACTGACCCGCTCCCGAGACACGCCCACGTGTCAGTTTCGACTGACTCTCTGCCGACTCTCGTTCACGTTGCCCTGGAAACGGATTCGCCACCGCGCCACGCCCACGTTGCTGTTTCAACGGATGCACTGCAAGCTCACGTGGCAGGGGGGACCGACCCGATGCCGCCTCACGTTGCTGTCCAGGAGGTGGCGACGTCTCCACAGCCACTTCTCGTCCGTGCTCTGGAGTACCAGTGGCGACCGGCCCTCGGACGCTCCACACTCCTGCTTCGTCGGCGACCGGCCCTCGGACGCTCCACACTCCTGCTTCGTCGGCGACCGGCCCTCGGACGCTCCACACTCCTGCTTCGTAGGCGACCGGCCCTCGGACGCTCCACACTCCTGCTTCGTCGGCGACCGGCCCGCGGACGCTCCACACTCCTGCTTCGTCGGCGACAAGCACGTCCATACGTTCCCGTGCAGGAGGTGGCGACGGTGACACTGACGCTGCCTTCTCACGTTCCCGTCCAGGAGGCGGCGCCGGGGTCGCTGCCTTCTCACGTTGCTGTCCAGGAGGCTGCGGTACTGGGGTTGCTGCCTTCTCACGTTGCTGTCCAGGAGGCGGCGGTACTGGGGTCGCTGCCTTCTCACGTTGCTGTCCAGGAGGGGGCGGTACTGGGGTCGCTGCCTTCTCACGTTGCTGTCCAGGAGGGGGCAGTACTGGGGTCGCTGCCTTCTCACGTTGCTGTCCAGGAGGGGGCGGTACTGGGGCCGCCTTCACACGTTGCTGTCCAGGAGGGGGCGGTACTGGGGCCGCCTTCTCACGTTGCTGTCCAGGAGGGGGCGACGGTGGCGCTGCCTTCTCACGTTGCTGTCCAGGAGGGGGCGACGGTGGCGCTGCCTTCTCACGTTGCTGTCCAGGAGGGGGCGGTACTGGCGCCGCCTTCTCACGTTGCTGTCCAGGAGGGGGCGGTACTGGCGCCGCCTTCTCACGTTGCTGTCCAGGAGGGGGCGGTACTGGCGCCGCCTTCTCACGTTGCTGTCCAGGAGGGGGCGGTACTGGCGCCGCCTTCTCACGTTGCTGTCCTGGAGGGGGCGGTACTGGCGCCGCCGCCTTCTCACGTTGCTGTCCAGGAGGGGGCGATGGCGTCGCCGCCTTCTCACGTTGCTGTCCAGGTGGGGGCGATGGCGTCGCCGCCTTCTCACGTTGCTGTCCGACAAGAGCTGGGGAGTTCTGATGAGCCACCCCGGAGCTGGAGAGACTTCGGGATGGTAATGGTGGCGGTCATGGCTCTGGTCCTTCTCTCCATCATCCTATTCGCTCCAGATGGCTCCCAGCCGCTTCATGACTTGGCCTCATTGGTGACCAATCCACGGCTGCCTACTGACCAAGCCTCGGTGGCGACCAATCCCTGGTTGTTTGGCAACTACGGCGTGGGAGGTTCTCGTCCGGAGCAGTGGCCTGCCTCGTTCTGGTGCCTCCGTCTTCGTTTGATTCCTCACAGAGGTCGTCCGCCCGAATCGCCCCGTGGGGACCCTGGTGCTTGGCGTCCGGGTCGTCCTCCTGACCTGTCCACCCGGACGCCTCGTGTTTGATGGCCTGGATGGGTGTCCGCGCAGGTGCGCTGATTGGAAGGTGCACACCTGCGCCTCATGCAGCCTGATTGTGCCATGGATTTATATGACCGCGATGACAACTGGCCGGTGCCAGTTCGTAATGATCTTCATGTCCCATTCGTGTGCTCCGGTATCCCTGATTGAACCTGTGTGTACCGACTTTCGTCCGTTCTCCGACCAACCTTGTAAGCCTGACTCCTTTGATACTTCTGCCTGCGTTCATTGTTCCCCTGTGTACCAACTCCTGCCTGTCCGCTCATCTGCTCTCTTCGCCCGACGTCACAACTACCGCTGCTGTTCTGCCTGTTCGATCCCCTACCTCTGCATACAATGAACGTGTCTCTTCTTGAACTACCTTGCGTCTTCCGAGTTCCTGCATTTGGGTCCAACTCTCGTTCCGATGGGACGTGACAAAGTGAAAATAAAAATACCCATTCAATTGTAATAAACAATTACGATTACTATTATTTAACAATGTAAATCTTCCAGCATTAAGTAGCTCAATGATATCATCCATTTTAAGGACAAAATCTACAAAACGTCACGACACATTTACAACCACAAACGCTTACAGTTAAGCAACACGTAATATTGCATCATGTAAATGAGCAGGTGCAACATGATACATTTTTTATTGATTACTTAGATATACACAATAAGAGACCAGTTACATACATGCTTGTATTGTCCCCCCCGCCCCCCCAAAAAATTATGGGATCGTAGTCTTCTTGAGCAGCTTCAAATGCCTGTCCAAAGTCCTCTTCTCTGAATTGTTCAGAACAAACATCATATACTGAAGGCACCCATTGCTTCTTCGTCACTGCATCAATGTGATTGATGGCACGCACCCATAATTGCCTACAATGCTTATCTGATGGTATTCTGGAGTAATATAAAAAGTTCTCAAGATATAATTTCTGTAGCAATGTTGCATACATCAATCTATTAGTACTATCCAATAACTGTTACGAGTTACACTGGGGCTAAAAATAAAGCTGGGGCTAATAATAAAAAGTAGTCATTCACAAATTTCAGGATAAGTGATGTCACCTAAGCTTCAAGTTCAAGCCTACGGCCTAATGAAGGTTAAAGTCAAATACACTCACTGGTGAAAAGTTACTTCTTTGCGACGGTTTTGACAGCCAACAGTGCAACATGAATTAACCATATTGACACCAAAAAAGCTAAACCTAACATATTCCGTATACGTTATATTCCAACAAAATTTTATGTTATTATGTTTCACAATGTACAATTGTAAGGATGTCAAAGGATGTCAACCACTGATCTAAAAAAATAACACTGGCTGGCTCATGGGCCACCAAAACTGAAGTCACCATCTGCCATCTTGATACTCCCAAAACAACCATGCCGACCTGTGCAGTGACAGCGATTAACAATGTTAATCGCCAGTTTCGTGGCTGTGAGACAACATTCCACAGGTAATTTAGAAAGATTTACTTTGACACTGTTAAAGTTTGTTTGTAAAGGAATTTATTTTCTGATTAGCTTAATTCACTGCAAGTTTTGTTTATGGTTGTTGTTGTTCACTGTTCACTCTTTGCTTCACCTTGATAAGATGGTGTTTTTTTCATGAAAAAGCGATGTACAGTGAAGAAAGTAAGTATTTGAGCACCCTGTTATATTGCATGTTCTCCCACTTAGAAATCATGGAGGGGTCTGAAATTTTCATCGTAGGTGCATGTCTACTGTGAGAGATAATCTAAAAAGAAAAATTAGAAATCACAATGTATGATTTTTTTAACAATTTATTTGTGTGCTACAGCTGCAAATACGTATTTGAATACCTCTCTATCAGGTAGAATTCTGACCCTCAAAGACCTGTTAGTCCGCCTTTAAAAGTCCACCGCCACTACATGTATTATCCTGAATCAGATGCACCTGTGTGAGGTCGTTAGCTGCAGATAGACACATGTCCACCCCATACAATCAGTAAGACTCAAGACCATGGCCAAGACCAAAGAACTCTCCAAAGACACCAGAGACAAAATTGTACAACTCCCCACGACTGGAAAGGGCTACGGAGAAATTGCCAAACAGCTTGGTCAAAAAAGCTCCACTGTTGGACCAATCATTAGAAAATAGAAGAAGCTAAACATAATGGTCAATCTCAATTGGAGTCGAGCCCCATGCAAGACATCACCTCGTGGGGTCTCAATGATCCTTAGAAAGGTGTGGAGGAGTGGGCCAAAATCCCTCCTGCAGTGTGTGCAAACCTGGTGAACAACTACAGAAAACATTTGACCTTTGTAATTGCAAACAAAGGCTACTGTACCAAATGTTAACATTGGTTTTCTCAGGTGTTCAAATACTTTTTTGCAGTTGTATCACACAAATAAATTAAAAAGTCATACACTGAGATTTCTGGATTTTCCTTTTTAGATTATCTGTCTCACAGTGGACATGCACCTACAATGAAAATTTCAGACCCCTCTATGATTTCTAAGTGGGAGAACTTGCAATATAGCAGGGTGTTCAAATACTTATTTTCTTCAATGTAAATATTTTCCCAAACTTTATCAATCGATAAGCAAGAAAACACATTTTCTTTAAATTTTTGATAAATTGCATAATACAGAACTCTGCAAATTGAATTTGATTTCCAAATGCGAGGAAACAAGTTTAAATTTTCTGTCTAAAATAGGACGTCACAAAGACAACAAATGAACAATGCGTAGAGCATGTATTTTCCCATTGCAAGTCCTTATTTCTAAAAATATATCTAACTGATTGACTCAAAATGTAACGTTTTTATGAAAAAAAAAATGCTTAGTTTTTTGCTTTGTTATGATGATCGTGCTTCACAGCGTAATTTGGGAAAAGTTAACGTCACGGAAATCGGGCCCGAGGTAATATGCGAGGGTTTCTTGGTAGTCACAGTGTTATATGTCTTTCCTTTGCACTTAGCCTAAATTGGCTTACCTCGTTAAATCAAAAATCCTTCATGGTACCAGAACTGAAAAAATATCAAGCTCACATGACCAGTTTTAATTATACAGACCAAACTTTGAGAAAAACCCTGCCATAATCCAGCCTGTGAACTGTGTCCTCTATGCGTTTTGGGAGTACCAAGATAGTACCAAGATGGCGGCCGACTGGCTTCAACCAATTGACATACTGCTCGATGTCTGTGAGATATCTAGTCTTTTTAGGTCAGTGCCCACAGCCTCCCATACCACACTGAATTGAGATGGTTAAGCAGAGACGCTGTGCTGAGGCATTTCTATGATCTTCAAGAGGAAATCGGACAGTTCATAAAGAAAAAAGGAAAACCGGTGTTGGAATTAATATCTCAGGAATGGCTACAAGACCTTGCATTTTTGGTGGATATTACAGAACACTTGAACAATCTGAAGAAAATTTTGCAAGGCTTATTAAAGCCTTTATTAAAATTAAAAATCCTTCATGTTACCAGAACTGAAAAAATGTCAAACTCACACGACCAGTTTTAATCCTACATTGTCGATGTGTACGCGCTATACAGTCTTTTTTTTTTTTTTTTTTTAGATCAGTGATACCAACTCTATAGTGCTCGTGCACCTATGTCATAAAACCACGTTACTTGTTTACCTCGCCATATTGCCGATCAAGCTCAACATTGCTCAATGCTAAGTCGGTTGGAGATGACACAGAAATATGTCTTGTAGCACGACGCCAAGAGTCTTGTCCGAAACTCTAACGCATAGAGGACCCGTATTTAATGCCGAAATCGATGTTTTCACCGATAAGAAATTGGACTGTTAATTTGCTTCTGCTTGTCTTGGACAACTAAATATACACATGGATCTGGTGAGTAAGTCGTCGAGATTTACACGGAAAAGTTTGAAAACGTATAAAAGTCTGGATGCATACGAATACTTTGTTGGTGGATCTGTTATCATCAGGAATAAACCCCACATAGTGACGGTTTTGACAACTTGTGAAAGCGGAAGTGTGTTCGGCGACATGTTAATCTTTGCCGGAATCCATCGATCTTTTCAGCTAGTATTCAATACAAATAACAATATTTAAATAAATAACCCCAGGTTTTACACAAACTCGCATTCATTAACTATGATTGGAAAAAAAGAGTCGTATCCATGGAATGTACATGGAAGCGATTGCGGTCACACTTAACCTCCGTAAACCTCTGCAACAGACAGTTTTTTTTTTTTTAAAAACACGTGTTTTTCCTCAAATGAGCCAACTTGGCATTATAAATACTTTTGGTCATTTGAGATTGAGAAGAATAATTCCTATCTGAAATGAAGTAATCGCTACACAGGCAGACCAATGCATCATGTTTAACTGCCGAAATCCATTGATACTTTCTGGTCTTATAAACTGGAATTCCATTGAATGATCTCTTTAAATATCTGTCTCGTCTGTCATGACAACCAACAGCACAACAGGTCTCGGGTATTGTAAATATTCTCCTCCGGTTCAATGTGTCCCACAATGTCAAGCAGCTCTGTTTGACCGCCAATATGGCGCCGTAAAAATGGTGCCGTCACATGGAAGAGTTCTATTCTATTCTATTCTATTCTATTCTATTCTATTCTATTCTATTCTATTCTATTCTATTCTATTCAAAGCAATGGTTTGCCCTGACCGGAAGTTCAAGCCGAATTAAAACGTGAAAGGGGGCTGTGCGCGGTCAAGTTTTTATTCCGTGTCATTGGACACGACCGAATGCCGCATGAAAAATTCGCTGATCACCAAACCGGAAACGGGAGGGAGGGGGAAAGCAAGAGACAGTGAGCGAGAGAAAAAGAGAGATGAGATCAGACGTCTTGGGTTTTGTTTGCTTCAGTTATTGACACATTGTACCGTCCCTGTGAGCTTTTAATCATAAATGTTATATTATTTTAAAAAAGTACAATACAATTGATGTCAATAACATTGATTGCCTACCATTAAAAGAAATAGCATGAAATAAACTTTTACTTTGACCGTGTCAGAGGAAATGGTTATTTGGGACTTAATCGTCGGTTTCATTACGTAGACATTCAGTGACAAAACGTGAACACAGTTTTGCTTCTCGGAAATGACGAGATCACAAAACGGGGGTTTTCGGGCAGTGGTGACCTGCAGCTGTTATTTTCGTGAAGGTTTGTTGTCTGTTTGTCTTTAAGATAAATTGAACGGTAAAAATTCTTGAATAGTCGGAAAAGTGGTGAAGAGCAAGTTGGTGATCATGAAATTGAGCGAGTGGATATTGCTTGGATTTTAACAGACGAACAGGTATGCTTAATCTTTTAACACGTTTGGAGTTGTATTTGCAGTAATTAATAATAATACGTTATTGTTTCATTGTATGTACATAAGGAAAGTAATGCATGGCTGCTATATTCAATATCGTGGTTTACATCTAACACACACACACATTTTTTGTTTTACACGTGGAAAGTGCATTCCTTAAAGACTAACGACGATACCCTCAGCGTATGGCAGAATGAAATGGGTGTCTCGTTATCTAAATGTGATGTTCCTGCTTCACTCCGGTGAGTAAAATTTTGTTGAAGGTAATGTACCATAATTTTTACGTTATATTTCTATCCATCCATTTTCGGAGCCGGTTATGCTTTCGTGGGTCGCGGGAGTGCTGGAGCCAGCTGTCATCAGGCGGAAGTAATGTTCTTTATGTATTTGTAGCCAACTTAGTCATTTTGATAGTAGCCTAATATAGCTACATATAGCATGTGTTACCTTCCTGATGAGGCTTATACATTATTAGGTATATAGGTATTCTTTTCCTTTCGGCTTGTCCCGTTAGGGGTCGCCATAGCGTGTCATCTTTTTCCATCTAAGCCTATCTCGTGCATCTTCCTGTCTTAACACCCACTGTCCTCATGGCTTCCCTCACAACATCCATCAACCTTTTCTTTGGTCTTTCTCTTGCTCTTTTGCCTGGCAGCTCCATCCTCAGCATCCTTCTTCCAATATACCCACTCTCGCCTCAGGACATGTCCCAAACCATTGAAGTCTGCTCTCCCAAACCTTGTCACCAAAACATCCAACTTTGGCTGTCCTTCTAATTAGCTCATTTCTAATCTTATCCAACCTGCTCATGTCGAACGAGAACCTCAACATCTTCATTTCTGCCACCTCCAGTTCTGCTTCCTGTTGTCACCTTCAGTGCCACCGTCTCCAATATGTACATCATGGCCGGCCTCACCACTGTTTTATAAACTTTGCCCTTCATCCGAGCAGAGACTCTTCTGTCACATAACACACCAGACACCTTCTGCCAGCTGTCCCAACCTGCTGGGACCCGTTTCTTCACTTCCTTACCACACTCACCATTGCTCTGGATTGTTGAGTATTTGAAGTTGTCCATCCTCGCTAGCTCTTCTCCCTGGAGCCTCACTCTTTCCTCCTCCACCCCTCTCATTCATGCACATGTATTCTGTTTTACTTCGGCTAATCTTCATTCCTTTCCTTTCCAGTGCATGCCTCCATCTTTCTAATTGTTCCTCCACCTGCTTCCTGTTTTCACTGCATATCACAATATCTGCGAACATCATGGTCCATGGGGATTCTAGTCTAACCTTATCTGTCAGCCTATCCATTACCTCAGCGAACAGGAAGGGGCTCAGAGCTGATCTCTGATGCAATCCCACCTTCACCTTAAATTCTTCTGTTACGGCTATGGTAAACCTCACCAGTGTTCTCTGCCTTCATACATGTCCTGTACTATTCTAACATATTTCTCTGTCACACCAGACTTCTGCATACAGTACCACAGATCCTCTCTTGGCACTCTGTCATAGACTTTGTCTAGATCCACAAAGACACATCGTCGCTCCTTCTGACCTTCTCTGTACTTTTCAATTAGCATCCACATGGCAAATAATACATCTGTGGTACTCTTTCTAGGCATGAAACCATACTGTTGCACGCAGATAATGACTTCTGTCCTGAGTCTACCCTCACTACTCTTTCCCATAACTTCATTGTGTGTCAACTTTATTCCTCTATAGTTGCCACAGCTCTGCAAGTCCCCTTTGTTATTAAAAATGGGAACTAGCACACAAATTGCTTCCATACCTCCACCGGTTTGTCATCAGGACCAACTGCCTTTCCTTTATGTAGAGTCTCGAATTAATCAATGTTTTTTGGGATGTATGAGGAAACCGGACTGCCCGGAGAAAACCCACGCAGGCACGGGGAGAACATGCAAACTCTACACAGGCTGGGCTGGGATTTGAACCCCGGTCCTCAGAACTGTGAGGCTAATGCTCTTCAGCTGTTCCACTGTTCCACCTACTTTATGATATATCCATCCATCCACCCATTTTCTTAGATGCTTATCCTCACAAGGGTCACAGGAGTGCTGGAGCCTATCCCAGCTGTCAATGAGCCGGAGGCAGGGTACACCCTTAACTGTTTTCCAGCCAATCACAGGGCACATAGAGACAAACAGCTGCACTCACAATCACACCTAGGGGCAATTTAAAGTGTCCAATTAATGTTGCATGTTTTTTGGGTGTGGGGGGAAACCAGAGTGCCCAGAGAAAACCACCGCAGGCACGAGGAGAACATGTAAACTCCACACAGGCAGTGCTGGGATTGAATCCCAGCCATCGTGGCGGGATGGTGGAACAGCTAGAAAGCCTTGACCTCACACTTCTGAGGTCCCGGGTTCAATCCCGTACGGACTTGCCTGTATAGAGTTTGCATGTTCTCCCCGTGGCTGCGTGGGTTTTCTCTGGGCACTCTGGTTTCCTCTCACATCCCAAAAACATGGAACATTAATTGGACTCTCTAAATTGCCCCTAGGTGTGATTGTGAGTGCTGCTGTTTGTCCTTTTGTGCCCTGCGATTGGCTGGCAAACAGTTAAGGGTGTACCCTGCCTCCTGCTCATTGACAGCTGGGATAGGCTCCAGCACTCCCATGACCCTTGTGAAGATAAGCGGCTAAGAAAATGGATGGATGGATGGATATATATGTGTCTGATGTTCTTTTGCAAGATAATTTGGGTGTAAAATACCAAGAATGTCAAATTCAAACTACACTTGTTGGTCTTTACGGTTTTTAGTTGAGACAGCCTGATTTCTCAGAACAGTTTTATTCTTATTCACTATTGGACATTTCTTTCCAACCACATGTTTATCGCAATCTCACGTTTGGATCATCTGATGTCTTCGTATCATGAACCAGAATTCACAAAGTCGTGGATCGTTCATCCACTACTCAGAGAGGTTGTGAGTTAACAGAGGACAGGAAGATATTGTGATCTCGTATGTGTGTCACATTCAATCACTTTAATGTAACGGCGTGCATCTTTCGCACACATTTTGGCAACAGTATTTGCAAGCTTGACTATTTCATCCACAATCACAATCAACATTTTGAATACAGTGGAACCTTGATTGGATGTAATGGCGCGACTGGTTAGATCATTTGCATCACAATTCTTGGGACCGGGTTCCAAATCCCAATCCGGCCTGTGTGCCCCCGTGCCTTCATGGACAGTCTGGTTTCCTCCTACATCCCCAAAACATGCATTAATTGGAGACTCTAAAATGCCCTTCAGTGTGATTAGGAGTGTGACAGGTTGTTTGTCTCTATGTACCCGGTGATTGGCTGGCAATCAGTTCAGGGTGTATCCCACCTCCTGCCCGTAGATAACTGGGGTAGGCTCCAGCTCTCCCGCGCCCCTTGTGAGGATAAGCGGATCAGAAAATGGATGGATGTAACAAACATAAAGCATGTCCACAAAGTGTCAATTTCACTGTAACCGTTGTTTACAAAGTCAGTTAGTTCCAAAGTGGCCATTGTTTTATTAGCTACCGTGAATTTCAATGACCGAGCGGGCTGGCGTCACGCATTTCTTGTTTGGTACTCTTGCACAGTATGAAGACTGCATGGTCTCCATGTTGGATGTAGTGAGGTTTCATGAAAGACCATGAATGGAAATTAGCTTACCATTGCCATAGGTTTTTGGGGTTGGAAGAATTTATCCACTATTAGAATCGATTTCCAAATTCCAATGGAAAAAAGAATCTAATGAACATTTTCACACTCAGTTGAAATTATGACTGTAGTTGGAATTAAGTCATCTGACCACATCGTTGTTTACTTCAGTGTATTTGACTTAATGCGCATGTGCTGTTGTACAGTACCTGCTGCAAGTTTTGAAAGTCATATACATCTTCCTATATATCTTCTCTATGTTTTGCATTGAAACAACAAATGGCATGTAAAGGTATGTAAAAACTTAAACCAGGTCACAGGCTCATTTTGACTTGTTATGCATTTGCTTTTATTGCTTAATGACTGTGTTCTTGTTTTTATGAAGCAAAGTATATGTCTGTTGTCATACTAGAGCACCTCCAACTATCACAGACAATTTCCTTGTGCGTTATTGGAAAAACTTGTCAAACAAAGGATTCTAGTTTTTCTCATTATGAAAAGATGATTGCAATGATGCTGTAACAACAATTTAAATCAATCTGGTGCTTTGCGTGTGTGTCTGTTTCTGTAACCTGTTTGACACTGCCATTATGACGTTTTGCACAGTGGTTGGTGTAGTTCCTGTGCCATCGAATCTGTCTGTTAGCTCAGTGAACTTCCTTCACATCCTGCGTTGGGATGCTGGGCCTGCCGCCCCACCAGGAGTACAGTACAAAGTCTATTCCAGGTAAATTTCCCAATCGCCTTATTTTATCACAACTAAGAATTAGATCTTCAATGGAATGAAAATTGCTGCTTCTACTTTCCATTAGGAGGCTTTGAAACTCATTCATACATTTCAGGCACTCTCTCGCTTCCTATTGCCATTGGGAGGATTTGATGTAGCAAGTTGTTGTTTGGACGTTGTATCTTCTTCCCCCCATTCTCTTTAACTTAAATACTTTGAACATACAGTACTTTGAGAAGGATGTTAACCTTATTGTGGAACAAAAAGTTTTGTGTCTGAAAACCACATTTATGATGAAGCAACTTTGATGCAGTAGACTGCAGGAAAATATCTTATGGCTGTCAGTAACATTTATTTTAATAATTTATTAACCCTCCCCCATCCCATCCCAATCGGCTCCAACACAGCATAATTCTGGTTTTAAATGCTCAGGAATGTCTCCCAAAAATAAATGGAAGCCATTTATTCCTCAAGTCTTTTTTCTGAGTTTGGCAGGTGATCCAAAACTTTACACGTAATGCAAATGGTGGTGTCACTAGCCATTATTTCTGAGATAAGGGGACATGCATTGATATGAATACTATTACTACTAATAATAATAATTACGTCAATGCCCTGTAGCATCCTGCCATAACTGACGTTGCTATCTGGTGGCCATACTTGGGAGGTTGTGGTTTCAGTAGAAGGCAATGCATGTGGACCCTGAAATGAATTTGACAGTTCCTCATTTCTTAACCCATTTTCATGAGGGTTACTGTTGCATATGCAATCACAATATAAAATTTGGGGAAAACATTAAAGGCTAAGAGTGGGCAACCTACAAAAACTACCCCAAGACGACATTGTTGACTCATCCAGGAGGTAACAATGGAACCCAAGACAACATATAAAGAGCTGCCATCCCTGTCTCAGTTAATGGCAATGGTTGTGTATATTTATATATTTATGTATATCAGAGACTGGCCTGAAGTGGAATCAATAGTGAAAACCACTGACACCCACCTCCCCAAAATAAAACAAACAAAACGGAAAAAAAAAAGCAAAGGGCCTATCTATCTTACTTTTGCCCTCCAAAAATTCTCAAGATTTTGGGAGATTAGATGGACTGATCAGATGAAAGATGCACTTTTTGGGCAGTGTGCGTCTTGTTTCATCTTGTGAAACTGTAGCACAATATTTCAGGTGAACAACATACCAACAGTTAAATGTGTTGGTGGTCGATGTGATTATCTTGGGTGTCTTAGCTTCTTCAGGATCTGGACCACTAACTGATTGATGGAATGATTAATTTTCCTCTTTACCAGAAAGTCCTGAAGGAGAATATTCAACCATCAATTTTTGACCTCAGTCTAAAGCAGACTTGGATTCTACACCAGGATAACGATCCAAAACACACCAACATGTCAACTTTTGAATGGCTAAAAAAAAAAAAAAACCAGAATGAAGGTTTTTGGAGTGGTCTTGCCAAAGTACAGACTTTAACCAAAGTGAAATGCATTGGAATGACCTGAAAAAGAAAGTTCTTGCTCGAAAACCCTCCATTTTTGGGGAATTCAATTATTCTTCAACGAGTGGGTTAAAAGTTCTCGACAGACAATGTTTGACTTCAATTGTTCAATGAATGAATTAATGCATACCAGTGTACACCGAGACAGGAGAACTTCATATCAATGTATACATAAAAGCAAGGTAAAAATAACAATAAAAATAAATAAGTAAAAATTGGCAGCACTGTGGCACAGCTGTAGAGCGTTGGCCTCACAGTTCTGAACACCGGGTTTCAAATCCCGGCCCTGCCTGTGTCGAGTTTGTATGTTCTCCCCATGCCTGCGTGGGTTTTCTCTGGGCACTCCGGTTTCCACATCCAAAAAAATCATGGATTAATTGGAACCTCTAAATTGCCTCTCGGTATGATTGCATATGTGACTGTTGTCTGTATAAATGTGCCCTGCGATTGGCTGGCAAAAAGTTCTGGGTGTTACTTGCCCTATGACAGCTAGGATTGGCTTAAGCACTTCTGCGACCCTCGTGAGGATAAGCGGTTCAGAAAATGGATGGATGGAAATAAAAATGTGTAAAACTGAATGCATAAGATGTTGAAAATCAACGTGCCTTCACATGAATAACACAGTGAGAGGAAAAATCAGAGTTCAGGGTGGTGATGGCTTTCGGAACAAAACTAATCCTCACTCTGTTGGTCCTTGTTTTTGCGTTTCTGTACTGCCATCCAAATGGCAAGAACTCATATGCTTGAGAACTAGGGTGTGTAGTGTCCTTAATAAGGTTCTGAGCTCTGTTGAGGCATGAGTGGAGTAAATGTCTACTGTAGAGGTGAGAAGGCAACCTGGCAATATTCTGTGCTGGTTTGATTATCTAGCCATTCTCTGTCTGCCTCAGTGCAGCTCCCATACAAGATGGAGACATAGTAGATCAGCAGGCTCTCAATGGATGAGTGGTAGAAGGCCAGCCCCAACTATGCGTCCAGGTTGTTTGTCCTGAGGACTCTCACAAAGTAGAGATATTGTTGTACCTTCATGATGGCCGCTGAGATGTTGTTATTCCAGAGAGGTCCTCAGAGATCAGGACTCAATCCCAGCTGTCATCAGACAGGAGGCAGGGTACACCCTGGACTGGTTGCTAGCAGATTGCAGGGCACATGGAGACAGCCAACAGTCACACTTATAATCATATCTAGGGGCAATTTAGAGTGTCCAATTAATGCAAGATTTTTTGAATGTGGGAGGAAACCAGAGTCCCGAGAGAAAACCCACGCAGGCAGAGGTAAAACATCCAAACTCCACACAGGTGGGGCCGGGATTTGAACCTCACAACTATGATGCCAACGTTGTAGATCGGCACCACCATTCGTTTTTTTTGTCTGAGCAAACACACTAAGTCCCTGAGCAATCCCTTTGACCACTATGAGCAACATTAGATGCGTAACACGTATTACAATATTAAATAAATAATTTAACACTGTTTAACTTAAAGTTTGTGCATAAAACCTTTGTGCATAGTCCAGTTTATCCACTACATTACACAAGCTTTGCCTAAGGTTCAAAAGAAGCACCTGACCCATATCAAATCTGAAAAAGATCCATTGGTGCATTGTTGTGGAACCCATCATTGATGACTTGGTCCAGTTCCGGTGCCTCCTGCATTGCATCATGAACAGTGATCCCAGCATGTCATGCTCTGCACTATCCATGGCGTTTGTGAGGAAACGTTTTTGGAATCCCAAGAGTCATGGTTCCCTTTATTCCTCATCAATCAGGCTAGCAAATTCTCCCACTTAGAAATCATGGAGGGGTCTAAAATTGTCATCATTGGTGCATGTCCACTATGAGAGAGGTAATCTAAAAAGAAAAATCCAGAAATCACAATCCATGTTTTTTTTTAACAATTTATTTGTGTGATACAGCTGCAAATAAGTATTGGAACACCTGCGAAAACCAATGTAAATATTTGGTACAAAAGCCTTTGTTTGCAATTACAGGTTTCCTGTAGTTGTTCACCAGGTTTGCACACACTGCAGGAGGGATTCCGCCACACAGATCTTCTCTTGATAAGACAGGTTTCTGGGCTGTCGCTGAGAAACATGGAATTTCAGCACCCTCCAAAGATTTTCTTTTGGGTTTAGGTCTGAAGACTGTCTAGTCCACGCCAGAACTTATATATACTTATAGATATGCTTCTTACAGAGCCACTCCTTGGTTTTCCTGGCTGTGTGCTTCGGGTCATTGTCATGTTGAAAGACCCAGTCACGGCCCATCTTCAATGCTCTGACTGAGGGAAAGAGGTTGTTCCCTAAAATCTGACAATACATGGCCACGGTCATACTCTCCTTAATACAGTGCAGTCGTCCTGTCCCATGTGCAGAAAAAAACCCCAAAGGATGATGCTACCACCCCCTTGCTTCACAGTAGGGATGGTGTTCTTGGTATGGAAGTTATTATTCATCTTCCTCCAAACATGATGAGCGGAATTATGACTAAAACGTTCCATTTTGGTCTCATCTGACAACAAAACTTTCTCCCATGACTCCTCTGTATCATCCAAATGGTCACTGGCAAACTAACGACCTCATCCAGGGGCACTTGATTCAGGATAATACATGGAGTGGAGGTGGACTTTTAAAGGCGGACTAACAGGTCTTTGAGGGTGAGAATTCTAGCTGATAAACAGGTGCTCAAATACTTATATTTTTAGATTATCGCTCTCAGAGTGGACATGCACCTACGATGAAAATTTCAGACCCCTCCATGATTTCAAAGTGAAAGAACTTGCAATATAGCAGGGTGGTCAAATTCTTATTTTCTTCATTGTATTTACAAGATAGCTACTGGCAAGCTAATTTTTTCTATAGGAAAGCAGGGTGCATTTTGTTAGGAGTGGATTGTTCAATATTTCTGCTCTTTACACTGCGTATGTTGTTACAGTTTCACACTAGTCATATAAAAACAAAGTCCTGCCCTATCCTGGCGTCAGTGACTTATTGTGTGGAGGTGTTTTTCTCACTGGATTGCGGAAGGGTTAGTGAGGCAAGTACAAATGGTGAATGTTTAAGAATCATTGACGATTGACAGGGTGGTACCATCTCGAGTAGGGTTCTCAAACTCAATTTACATTGGGGCTACTGGAGCCAGAATCTGAATCACTTGTTTGCCCGCACAATTTAAATTAGAAATCTTTTTTAAAAATCCAATCTTCTCAAATGTGTTTCTTTTTTTTTTTTCAACACAAAATAATATGAGCAAGGACACTTCTGTAAACCACTTGTGAACAAAACTACTAATAAAATGCTCCGTTGTAGCGCTGCTGTAAATTTCACTCACTGAAACACATTTCTTTTCTTGTATCAAGACCGGTCTGTCAGGGGCGTGTCCGGGCCACTGCCCTGTGCACAGCTGGCTACGGCAACAGCTCCTCACCTGTGCTTTATTGACACTCATTAGGCCAGGCATATAAGCCTTGTGTTTGTCATTGACAGTGGAGAGTTCGTTCTGGTTGACACTGCAATATTGTGTGTGAGTATGCAAGCTTCTTGTTAGAGTACCTCCCTGGTTACAGCGTTTCTGTGCCACCTAGTCAAGTCTTGTTTATGTTTCAAGTTGTGCCTCGTAGTTATCGGACCTCATTTCTGATTTTTGGACTTTGCCTTTTTGCTATGTGTTTTTTGTGCTTCTGCCTTTTTGGATTGCTCACCTTTGCATGACCTCCCCCATAATTAAACTACCCTTGAAAATCTTGCATCAGAGTCATTCATGTGGGTCCTACCCCATGTCGCTTGCTCGGGACATGGTTGATGTTACGCCCCCGAGAGCCATTTACCCCCACCGTGATCCGTAGGTTCGTCAGCTCCCCACACAACACTGTATAAGTACCATTCGTATAAAAACCTGAGGGCCACACGAACAATAAACTTTCATATTAAGGTGGGGTCAACAGAATATTGTCTCGCGGGGCTGCAAATGGCCCCTGGGCTGCCAGTTTGAGACTCCTGATTTAGGAGCTTTTAAGGCAAGCATCGCCACTGATGGCAGGTTAATGACTTAACAGAGCACTGTCACTTGTGTGACATAACGCATTTGCAATTAAAGGACAAATCCAAACAAATTTATAATCCTTTCCACAATATTTTCTACCAGCTGCTTCACTCCTCCAGCCACTGTGACTTAGAACCATTGTAAAAATCATTTAAAACAGGCTCACACCTAAAAAATGTGAAATTAAGCACTTTTCTTCAGTATCCCATCTTACTGATGGTTATTATTCACTTTTTAAAATTCTTTATGCCTGTTTGCTGGCATGATCTTTTTTGGTGTTGTCAGGTTCACCAATCAGACATTCATTAAACAGGACAAAAAAGGAAGCAAAGACACCAGTTTAAGTCTCGCGAGGAGAGAGGAGAGGAACTGTCTCGTATAATTCACCACTGCACTCTCTGATTATCCTCTCCTCAGCAACTCTATTTAGTTTTGAGACGGCCCTTATTTACATGGATGTTACAATAAGGAGACGACAAGCAAAACGGTTTGAAACAAGGCGTACATGTTTGTTCATGTGCGTGTGCATGTGTGGAAGATTGCTGAATACATGTGTGGTCATCATTTCTTTAACAGGCAGCAGTTTTAACAGTTCTGATGATAAGATGTTTTTGTTCTTGCTATCTCCTGCTAAGAGGCTGCCACGTTATCTAGGGCAGGGCAAAGCATTTCTTTTTTGGAAGCAAATGTATGATAATTATGATCACAATTATTCCTACAGATGTTGTCCTACACTCAAGTAAAATTTCTAGCTGAGAAAGAATAAAAATTAATTTGACTCTGCCATGAATCAAAAAACTAACCCTAACCCTACCAGTACGAAGTAATATGTTGAACATGTCTTTGTGCAGATTAAGCGGAAAAAAGGAGAAACAAATGCAACGTGCCTACACAACAAATGCAACATCTTTACAGCTGAAGTTGGACAAATATAAGTATTATTTGACTGTGCAAGCATTCTATAATGGAACTTGGTCTCCAGAGTCTGAAGAAGTCCCATTCACTCCTTTTGAACAAAGTAAGTCTGCATGAATGTTTTTTGCATGTACATTTTTGCTACTCAAATCAATTGAAAAAGAACTATTCATTGAATTACTTCGTCATTATCTGAATACATTATAATTAATATAAGATAAATAATCAACAATAGTCAGGGCTTTTCTAAATCATTAAATCTATCCTCATTCGCTCATTCAGGTTAATTTAAATCTAAACCAATGGATTATGTCAGTGGTTCCCAAACTTTTTTGGAGCGCCGCCTTTTTGGAGATTAAATTATTTTAAGTGTGTGGATGGGCCTGCCTTCAGTCCAGACTTCTCTCCCATTGAAAATGTGTGGTGCTGTATGAAGCGTAAGATACGACAACAGAGGGCCCCGGACTGTTGAATAGCGGAAGCTCTATGTCAGGGGTGTCAAACTCATTCTGGCTAAGGGGCCACATGGAGGAAAATCTATTCCAAGAAGGCCGGATCAGTAAATCATGGCCTTTATACAGTGATGAAAGTCATCCGGATTTTCCCGGAATTCCAGATTTTTAAATTTTCATGAAAATTGCTCCGGAAAATTGAGGAAAAATTGCCTAAAATTAATCCGGATATTAGTTGACGGCATTGAACAAACATCCGTTTCAGTTCGTTGTTTTGCTTTCACGAGTGTAGCCATGTTGAGGCACTATCACTAGTAACAATAACGCCTCTCTCCTCGCATTCTCTCAAGACGTCGCTCATTTTGTGTGGTCTTGACATTAATTTACGTGTTTATTTCATAAACATTAACTAAACGAGCATGCTCCAAAACAACCGTTATTCACCCGGAAACAGGAAATGCAAGTTAACCGTACGGAGCATGTACGAAAGCGCGTGTTCAGAACTGCTTCACGTAATGCGAGCACATTTACGTCGAAAGTCATCAACATCATGTGCCATGTCAAAGGAAATTCAGTTACACCAAGGGTGCTCATTGCGTCGATCGCGAGGCAGTGTGACGGCGTTAAAAAAATAAAATAAATAAACGTTAAGACTATCATCCACCTCGTCGCTTGATTCAGGTGTGGTCAATACGTCGAGCGCGTGCACATAAAGGCACGTTCTAGCAAGCCGGCCTCCGATTTACGGCAGTCCCGTGATGCGTGCCCCCCCCAACAATACGTCACGATTGCCGACAGGAATGTTTGTTCCAATGTTGCCACGAACGCCGATTATGTTGAACTAAACTTTCAGCATTTTCAAAACATTGCGAGTATAGACAGTTTGTGTTAATACCTTAACAGGCCAGTGCATTTAACTTTTCTTCAGATAAAGTTTGTCAGATTTATTGATGAAAAATTTTAAATACCGTTTTATATTTCTAGTTCTATTTTAGTTATGTATTTTTTTAATTTAATTTACATTTATGTTGTATTAATCCAGTAAATTATTTTAAAGCCATCCCTAATCACACCCGCAACTTTATCTGCAAGCATGTCTGACCACACCAATACATTTTTCAAATGTGAGTGACTGTGTGTAAGTAAGTAAGTTTCTTTCGGCTTGTCCCGTTAGGGGTCACCACAGCGTGTCATCTCAGATGAAATGCTCATATTTGTTTGGCACAGTTTTTACCCCAGATGCTCTTCCTCTATATATATCTCAAAATATTAAAGGCAACTGATTATACGATTAGTATTACTAGATCTATATCTAAGATAGTGAGCAATGTGGTTGAGTGTATCAGTACAATGCGACGTAACAAGTTTGAGACTTAAACATGTTTTGCTGTACGGTGTAGAAATTCTAGGATATATTTTCATGTACATTCTATATCGATACTATAATATGTATAATGTGTGGAAAAGGACAATTTTAGATGTCTTTTTACTAAATAGTTCACTTAATTCATTTGTCTTGAGATAAACTGGCATATTTTAAGCATATTTTAATGACAAATGTGATTTTGTGCTATCCAGTGAGAGGGGGATGGGGGGCAAAAAAATCTGGGCTTGGCCCTTGGGAAATCTCTGCTCAATTTTTTTTTTTGGTCAGGACTTAGAAATTTTACTTTCAATTTTTGTCTAAATTTTGTTCACAGATATCACCAGAATGCACCACAGCCATCCATTTTTTCAAATATTTCCAAGGGGTGGGGGCATGCATTAATGCATTAATTGGAGACTCTAAATTGACCCTAGGTGTAATTGTGAATGTGACTGTTGTCTGTCTTCATGTATCCTGCGATTGACCGGCAACCAGTTCATGGTGTACATTGCCTCCTGCCCGAAGATAGATGGGATAGACTCAAGCACTCCTGCGACTCATGTGAGGATAAGTGGCTAAGAAAATGGATGGATGGATTGATTAAAACAAAAAACAAAAAAACAATTGAGTTTTTGATTTTAAGTTATAAAGTACATAACTTGTTATATAAAAGCCATGATACCGTCCGACACTCTTGGTAATAGGAAACGGTACAAAGACCATTCTCAGAGTTTGATCCGCATTGCCGGCAATAAGTCGGACTCGTTTCTGGTCAGAGTTGGACAAGGCCAAGGCTCCCCTTTGTCACCGATTTTGTTGATAACTTTTATGGACAGAATCTCTAGGCACAGCTGAGGTGTAGAGTGTGTCCGGTGTGGTGGCATCTCTTCTCTTTGCAGATGATGTGGTTTTGTCAGCTTCATGAAGGAGTGATCTCCGACTCTCACTGGAGCGGTTCACAGCTGAGTATGAAGCGGCTAGGATGAGAATGACCACTTCCAAATCTGAGACCATGTTCCTCAGTCAGAAAAGGGTGGCGTTCCCTCTCCGGGTCGGGGATGAGATCATGACCCAAGTGGAGGAGTTCAAGTATCTTGGGGTCTTGTTCACGGGTGAAGGAAGAATGGAGCGGGAGATCGACAGACGGATCGCTGCAGCGTCTGCACTGATGCGGACTTTGTATTGGTCCGTTGTGGTAAAGAGGGAGCTAAGTCGAAAGGCGAAGCTCTCAATTTACCAGTCGATCTACGTTTCTACCCTCACCAATGGGCAAGAGCTGTGGGTCGTGACCGAAGAACAAGATCCCGGATACAAGCGGCCGAAATGAGTTTCCTCCGCAGCGTGTCCGGGCTCTTCCCTTAGAGATAGGGTGAGAAGCTCGGTCATCCGGGAGGGGCTAAGTGTCGAGCCGCTGCTCCTCCGCATAGAAAGGAGCCAAATGAGGTGGCTGGGGCATCTGATTCGGATGCCTCCCGGACGCCTCCCTGGTGAGGTGTTCCGGGCAGGTCCCACCGGAAAGAGACCCCGGGGATGACCCATGACATGCTGGAGAGACTGTCTCTCAGCTGGCTTGGAAATACCTCGGGATCCCCTCTGGAAGAGCTGGAAGAAGTTGCTAGGGAAAGGGAAGACTAGACTGGGTATCCCTGCTGAAGCTACTTCCTCTGCGACCCAACCTGGAAAAGCGGTACAAAATGGATGGATAGAGGGAGGGAGGAAACCAGAGTTCCCCGAGAAAACCTACGCAGGCACAGGGAGAACATGCAACTTCTCACAGGCGAGACAGTGATTTGAACCACAGTCCTCAGAAATGTGGGGCCAACATTCTAAGAAGTTGCAACTTCGTGCCGCCCAACTAAAATATATGTTCTCTTATTGTTCACAGCTGTAATAGGTCCTCCAAAAGTAATTCTGACTGCATATGAAAATCGCATTCAAATCAACATATCACTTCCTGGGGCTGACAAAAGCTCAGGAATAACAAACAATGACATCCTGAGGTTCTACAAAGGCAAGTTCAGAATCTCGTGGAAGAAATCTAACAATAGTGAGGTAAGGGATCCAACTTACAAATTGTCAAATCTTTGCTGAGTAACTATACAGAAAATAACAGGCACAGTGAAGCTGTAACCTGTGTATGTTTTTTTTTTAATTATCCCTAAGACTGAAAAGATCAGATTGTTTAATGTAATGTGTAAACTGACGGCAGTTGTACTGGAATGGCGCATTGAGCAAAACTGTTTTTTGTAACTGTTTTTGAAAATTTGGGGGGGGGGGGGGGGGGCTTCAGGAAAACTCTGTGACTGTTCTTCAATGGCCCAATCATAGCCCTGACTTAAACCCAATTGACCATCTCTGGAAAGACCTGAAAATGGCAGTCCACCAACTTTCACCATCCTACCTGACAGAACTGGAGAGGATTCCTCAAAGAATGGTAGAGGATCCACAAATCCAGGTGTGAAAAACTTGTTGCATCATTCTCAGAAAAAAAACACCTTCAATGTTGGTGAGAATGACGTCAGGCAGGTTCTCCTGGAGTCCTTGACAAGCAAGAGCATGTGCTTCCCAGGTCACCCCCATCTTTATCAGGATTTTCAACCTCTCCATGGCACAGACAGTCATCCCACACTGAAATCTGGCAGAACCATCCCAGTACCGAAGAAAACTCCCACCACCTGCATGAATGGCTACCATCCGGTGGCCCTCGCTCTGATAATCATGAACACTTGGGAGAATGGATTTACCCGTCATAAGTTTGCAAGAGACCCGGTTCGTTGTGAAAAATGGATTGCATTGGTGCAGAGGACGGGTAGGTGTGTATCCAGCTACTAAAAAAAAATAATAGTTTGGGGTGGACCATGTAATCTGTTTCTCATAACGTAACAAAAGATCCGCGTACGAAACATGTCAATGTGCGCGTCGGACAGAGTCGGGCTGCTGCGAGGACGGCAGCGAATCTGAAGAACCCAGCCAAGAATGCCTCACTTAGCCGCGTGTAATGTAATGTGCCCTGGCTTGACGGTGTTCGAGTACTGCGGCGGCTATGAACATCCCCCTAAAAGCAGCACGGCTTGGCACCATTATATGCCACCACGGCGCCGAAAATCAGCCACACCGGCTGAGGCGCCGCGTTCGGCGTTCACCTCTTCTGCGAAGGCTGCGTGTCGGGCTTTACGGATGGGCGCGGCTCTGAAGAACCCAGCCGAGAATGCCTCACTCAGCCGTTTGCGCGCAGTAAAGCGCCCCGGCTCGACTGTGTTCTTCATTGCGTACTGCGGCGTCTTAAGAACAATCCCCAAAAGCAGCACCACTCGGCTCCATCATAAGCCACACCGGCCGGCTGCTCATCTCCGCCGCAGAAGTGGATCGGCGGTTTGACCGTGATCGCCTATCATCTGAATATGGCTCGAAACGATAGTGTAATATTGCCCTGAGGCCTTGAAACAATAGTGTAATATTGCCCCGGTAACTTCACTCAGTTGTGTGATGTTCTCCTTTTCGAAAAGTGCTTCTCTGTCAGAAGAGGCGCGTTTGTCTCCCATAGTAAGGGTGCACCGCGTGTTTTCATTGGCGAATGTCCGGGTAACATCACGGACGGAGGATGCAGCCAATATGGCGACCACTTGGATATCGTAGAATTAAACTTCTGCAACTTCGCGCAGGGATGACGTGCTCTCCGCTCACATTTTTTCGTATAGAGATTGAAGTGAATGTTATACAGTGCCCTCCAGAAATATTGGCACCCTCGATCAAGAAGTGTTAAAAGCCTTAAATTAAATTCAGTGTTTATTGCAGAAGAATACTGTCACACTGAAAATTTTAGGAAAATGTAACCTTCAACTCAAATGAATTGTACGAAAATAAAAAAATCCCTGACTAAAAAATAATTTTTTCATTAAATCACCTGTTCCACAATTATTGGCACCTTTAGCAATTCCCAGGAAATAAATATAATTGAATCATTTCTGTCATTTCTACAGTAGTTTACAAAGTTTACCAGAGTATATATGAACATTTAATTAGTAATTCACTTCCCGTTTCCCTGGGGTATAAATATGACGTGACACAGAGGCCATTTCTCTTATCCACTCTTAAACATGGGAAAGGCAAAGGAACACAGCATACAAGTGAGGCAGATGTGCGTCGACCTTCACAGGTCAGGCAGAGGCTATAAGAAGATTGCCACTCAACTGCAGCTCCCCATATCCATTGTGAGAGGAATAATTAAGAAGTTCAAAACAACTGGAACAGTGGTAAGCAAGGCTGGACGAGGACCCAAGTTTATTTTGCCACTACGCAAAGTGAGAAGGATGGTAAGAGAAATCAAAAGATCTCCAAAGCTCACTGTTACAGAATTACAACAAATGGTAGCATCCTGGGGTCACAAAGTCTCCAAATCAACCATCAGGCGCTGCCTACACGCCAACAAGCTGTTTGGGAGGCATGCACGGAGGAAACCTTTCCTCACTCACAATCATAAGCGCAAACGTCTGGAGTTCGCCAAGCGGTGTTGGGGCTTTAACTGGGACCATGTGCTGTGGTCAGAGGAGACCAAGATGGTGCTTTTTGGCAACAAACACTCTAAGTGGGTCTGGCGTGCCACGAAAGATGCTCATGCTGAAAAGAACCTCATACCCACTGTGAAGTATAGGCGTGGGTCAGTGATGCTTCCAAGGCACTGGGAACCTTGTTAGGGTGCACGGCATCATGAATGTTTTCAAATACCAGGATATTTTAAATCAAAATCTGTTGCCCTCTGCCCGAAAGCCGAAGGTGGGTCGTCACTGGGTCTTTCAGCAATTACAATGACCCTAAACATATGGTTAAATCTACACAGAAATGGTTCACCAGACACAAAATCAAGCTCCTCCCATGGCCATCTCAGTCCCCAGACCTCAACACCATTGAAAACCTGTGGGGTGAGTTGAAGAGGAGAGTACAGAGGAGAGGACCCAGGTCTCTGGATGATTTAGAGAGATTCTGCAAAGAGGAATGGCTGAAGATCCCTCTTTCTGTCTTGTGAAACATTGTATGAGATTAGGTGCTGTTTTGTTGGCAAAAGGGGGTTGTACAAAGTATTAACACCAGGGGTGCTAATAATTGTGACACACATTATTTGATGTCAAATAATTATTTCTTTATGTGGGATTTTTTTCCCCCACTGAATAAATGCACTTGTATTGAAGGTTGGATTTTTCTCTTTTTTTCCATTAAGGTCCTGTATTGTTTTGAAAAAAAAATATTAGAAGCTAAAAAACACATCTTAACCAGGGGTGCCAATAATCATGGAGGGCACTGTATGTATTTTTCATTACAATATGTATTTTAGAATGTTTATAGGGATGACACTTGGGCTTGAATGATTAAAGAACATTTGTTTGTTTTTTTTCAAAGCCATGATGGCAATGAATGCAAAGCACAACCGCTCCTGAACATCCCACAAGACACCTCTCTAACACCACTGTGGACGAGACATTTACGGGCCACGGGAGGGCTTTAAAAAAAAAAAAAAATGGACACCTTCAGATGGACTAACCGGTTGTTGGGACAAAGAAATGTTTATAGTAAGGAGGCAAAGTAATAGCAATTGGGGGACAAACTTTATAAATAAAAAAATAAATTGAAAAAACAGACAAAAAATATTTTAAAAAATCACCATCACCTTGAGATTTGGGTTACTTTTATGACACTTGAACAAAACGTATAGGATCGGAGAAGATCTGAGTAATTACAAACTATGGACTGTTCAGAATACCTAAAGGAGGCCCCTCTACAGTCTGCGACGTGTCAAGTATTCCCCTCTGAGCTGATAAAACATCACGGCTCCTACTCCTCCTCACTTGGTTGTGTGGTGTTGTCCTTTTCGAAAAGAGCTTCGGTGTCAGAAGGGGCGTCGGAAAAATCCGACTATCTCTGTTGTTCGGCTTCCATAGTAGCAGGCACTGCGCGGTTTCATCGGCGGAAGTGACGATGACGTCAAGGACAGAGGACGCGACTAATATGGTGAACACTTGGATGTCGAGGGACACTCAATTGCGCAACTTTGTGCATGGATGACGCGCTCTCCGCTCACATTTATTTTTTCGTATAGACATTGAAGTGAATACTGTTATGTATTTTTCATTACAATATCTATTTTAGAATTTTTATAGGGATGACTGTCCCACTTTAAGTCCATCATACCAAAGTTTCCATGGCATCCAATGACCCTCTCGATTGCATTGCAACACATTAGCAATGAAGCATTAAAAATAGAAAGCAAATATGAGATAACTTAATATCCAATTAATCCAACATTTCCCTCCTGTTTTTCTAAAATTTGCTTAAATTCTCACATCACCCAAAATAGACACTTTGCCAGATCACCTACTTTAATACACTCGGGAAAAATGCTTGTTTATGCATCGTCATAACAGCTGGGATCTTGAAACAGGTAAGGCAAATCAACCAGAATACACCCTCATGATTTGTCCTCAGCAAAGGATACAGCTACGCCATTCTGTTCTCCATAGGTGAGATTGCTGTGGTAATAATTCAGTTTAGGCAAGAGCGCAGACAGAATACAGCAACAACAACACAGTCAAAATAGCTGCGAAAACCACAATAGAATTAAAATAGATGAGACGAGTGCTTTGTATTTGCCGAACACACTCATCCATTTGTCCTACATGGAGGTGTCAACACAAGAGTGCTCATTCACCTTACCGCCGAGGACCCTAAAGCCTTCTATAGCCTTGGTCAGAGTACTGTCAGCAGCCATACGGTTCAGGATGAAGCTGGATCGCTTCCCAAAGAGAGCACAGACACCACCTTTTTCAGCCAGGCGCATGTCCATGGCTATTTGGTTTTGAAATGGCATTAAGTGGCTCCAAGTTGTTCATGCACAGCCTGAAAAACACTTTTGAGTCCATTTTCCTAATTTTGACATTGTGGTGGATGTACTTTATTCTCTTCATGTTCTTGTTGGTTGCACACCACCAACACAGGAAAGATTCAAATCCAGCTGCCACTTGGTCAGCCAATTTATACTCACTTGGAACACCACGGGAACGCCAATGCGCAGATGTATGTTGGATTGTTCAATCCTTGGCATTCAACTGCTCTCTTCTACGCCATTGTTCAAATAAAATTGCCTGTACAGTAGAAGTTGATTCAATAACAGACAGGATGAATAAAGTACAATAATGTTACATTCTTGGGCAACTTATTAAAAAGCCTGTCATCTCCGCACCAATACCAGATGTCACGATGTGACATTGGCTTCAATGAATTCTCAATCACCAAAATGATTTTACACATCATTACTGATAAACTTCCCAATATGTTTCCGCTTCCTGGCAAATGGACACAAGTGAAATACCCGGTGAGAATCAGAAAACAATGTTTTTCATTTTCAAAAAACTCAATAGATATACAGAATCCCATGTTTTGCATTCATTATCAGGTACTGTTTTTCCTCATAGCTTCACCGGTATAATCTGTAAAAGTGGTCTGGGATCCATGCAAATGACGCAATATTTTGATAAAGCTGTTGCTGCTTGTTCCACCAAAAAGAAGAATATTATTATTTTGTGCCAAAATGACTGTTATTGCATGAAACCACTCATCAACCTTTCGCTTTTGGATCACCCTTACCTTTTCCAATGTTGCTCTAGGAGAAAGGGTGCTAGCTGTTACCTCTGTACTTTTCGCAAAGCATCAAAGTGAAATGTGGATTGCCGGAGATGTAGACTCCATGGAAACAGCCCCAACATGGATTTGCTCCTTCATTATTTTCATCATTCACCAAAGTCTCCCAACTCGTCTGCATCTGATTATTCATCGTTTTCCACTTAATTTGACTAAACAATACTCCTTGTTCCCCAATCTGTCAGATTTGACCATGGGATTATTATAAATTAAAATTTGGAACATCATCACACGCATGAGAACCCATTTGTGGATCATTTAGGTCTTGGATTGCCATAGGTTTTTCGTGCATGGCATGACAACATTATGACAGCCCACAGATATCTCAAAAGCAGAAAGAATGTTACGATGGTTATGACCACTCCACAGCATCCCATTTCAGGACCTAAACACTATAGGGTGGGTATTTCATCTAGGTATTCCTATAGGTTCAGTGTCTTTAAATTTCTTCACTGGCCGTTGGCTATTTTGAGATACTATAAATTTCCACCCAGCTTGTTAAACAGTCTTTAGCTCAGCTCCCCAATCGGATCCCAGACTGAAATTACCTTTCTGGAATGTGCCAAATGAATCCAAGTCAACCTAATTTTTACGGCTGTGAATGTTCAACAAAACCTGAAATGGACATTCCCACTTAGGAAAATACCAGTGCTTCTTTTTGCTCCTCACCAAGATCCAGTCTCCTGGTTCCACCAATGTGATATCCTGCTGATGTCGATAAGTCAGGATGCTCTGTTGGAAAGAGTTCTACCCATTTTAAGAATGCATCTATTATGACCAAGCAATACTTTTTTTTCATATTGTGTCAGGTAAATTCAATTTGAAGTAATAAGGAGAGAATACCTTTTTTCTGTTACTTGAGCTCAAAGAGAACGAAGAAGAGTCAGGTACAATTCTTGAATGTTGTAAAGCAGTCTTCCTTGAAACCTCTCTTTTGATTAGATTTAGGCGATCCCTACCAACAGTTACAAATCTAAAGGGTGGGAGTGAGCAAAAACGTGTTTGTGTGACTATGTGTCTCCAAGTTGTTGGAAAGTTACGATATGTAAACTAACAAATATGTACGATAACGACATGTGCTGAGCAAAGCGTTCTTTGCAAGCAGAAACATTCTCTTCATTGCAGCAAATGTGTGATAAACATACAAATACATTTTGATTAATAAATCTCACTGGTTTAATTGAATAAAGTTCATGTGGACAATTTGGAGAGTGTTTATTTTAATTTTTAAATTTCTTTTGTGAATAATATTACACAACACACTTCACTTAAATTTTAACAAGACACCTTGAAATAATACTCCCAGATATTATTCAGTTGGATCAAACCGGTTGGTTTTATCAGAGGCAAACACAAGACAATATCAGGAGAACACTACAGGTAATTAATCAGATAAACAAGCCTATTGAATAAGTTGGTCAAAAACTCCACAGCCACCTCTCCAAATTGCTTGCATGCCTTCACTGGTATGTGATCAGGACCAACTGTCTTTACATTTTTCATTCCGTTCAGTGCCTTTCTAACTTCCCCTAACTAATCATTGCCACTCCCTGGTCATTCACACTTGCCTTTTCTACTCTTCTTTCTCTCCCATTTTCTTCATGCATGAACTTCTCAAAGTACTCTTTACATCTACTTAGCACACTACTGGCATCAGTCAACATATTTCCATTGCTCTCCTCAATCACCTTTACTTGCTGGACATCCCTTTCCATCTCTATATATCTCTGTCTGGCTAACCTGTAGAGATCCTTTACTCCTTCTTTCATATCCAACCTGGTGTACATGTCGTCATATGCCTTTTGTTTAGCCTTCGCCACCTCTACCTTTGTCCTCCATTATATCTCAATGTACTCCTTTCGCCTCTGTGTCCCACTTCTTCTTGGCTAATCTCTTTCCTTGAATGACTGACTGTATTTTGGGGTTCGACCACCAAGTTTCCTTCTCCCCTTTCCTACCAGAAGACACCCCAAGTACTCTCCTGCCTGCCTCTCTGAAAATCTTGGCAGTTGTATTCCAGTCTTCTGGGAGCTTTTCCTGTCCATCCAGTCTGTCTCACCTCTTTCCGAAAGGCCACACAACATTCTTCCCTTCTCAACTTTCACCACCTCATTCTCTGCTCTACCTTTGGCTTCTTAATTGTCCTACCCGCTACCAGAGTCATCCTACACACCACCATCTTATGCTGTCGAGCTACACTCTCCCCACTAAAACCTTACAGTCAGTAACTTCCTTCAAATTACATCATCTGCACAAAATATAATCCACCTGCGTGCTTCTACCTCACTTTTGTAGGTCACTCCTGTCTCTTCTGGAATAAGTGTTCACCACTGCTATTTCCATCCTTTTTGCGAAGTCCACCACCATCTGACCTTCAAAGTTTCTTTGCTGGATGCTGTACTAACCCATCACTTCTTCATCGCCCCTGTTTCCTTCGCCAACATGTCCATTGAAATCTGCACCAATCACAACTCTCTCTCTCTGACTGGGATGCTCAGGACTACTTCGTCTCGTTCCTTCCCGAATTTGTCTATCAACTTGCGGTCACATCCAACCTGTGGGGCATAGCCGCTAATCACATTATACATAATACCCTCAATTTCAAATTTCATCTTCATCACTCAATCTGATACTCTTTCACCATCATTTTTGCAGTCCTTGGAGGGGGGTGCTGGAGATCGCACCTGCTAGGGACTCCATTGTTCTGCTGGGGGACTTCAGTACTCACATGGGCAAAGACAGTGAGAGCTCACGTTCATTAAGTCCAAGTGGACCGTTTTCCACACTTCTTTTGCAGATGCAGCCAACCACAGATGTGGCCATAAGGTTGTCTGTGCCTTTCACGGCAGAAATCCCTGAACTCGTTGGTGGACAACAGCAGTGAGATATGGTGTCAAGGTGAAGAAAAAGGGAGGGATTCCTGGGGTAGCTGATGTGTACCGGCTGGCCAAGCAGAATGGAGCTTTGGTGATCACTGAAGCAAATACCCAAGCATGGGAGGAGTTTGGTGAGGCCATGGAAAAGGACTTCTCGATGGCTTTGAGCAAATTCTGGTCCACCATCCAGCATCTGAGGAGAGGGATCCAGTGCACCATCAACATTGTGTATACTGGAGATGGGGCTCTGTTGACTTCAATTCGGGATGTTGTGAGTAGGTGGGGAGAAACAAAGCAAAGTCTGGGGTCTCTGAGGCGGGCTATCCTATTTTTGCAATTGAGGTCACCAAAGTGGTTAAAAGCTCCTTGGTGGCAGGGCCCAGGGGCTGGCTGAGATTCGCCTGGAGTTCCTAAAGGCTCTGGATGGGTCGGGCTATCTTTGTGTAACGCGGATGGAATGAGAATCGGCACCTCTAAATCTGAGATCACGGTCCTCAGTCTGAGGGTGGAGTGCACTCTCCAGGTTGGAGGAGTTAGAATATCTTCGGGTGTTGTTCATGAGTGAGAGAAAAATGAAACCGGAGACCGAAAGGTGATTGGTGCTGCGTCGCAGGAATGCCGACTTCGTATCGGTGTAATGTGGTGAAGAAGGTGCTGAGACAAAAGACGAAGCTCTCTCGTTACCTGTCAATCTACATTCCTACCCTCCTATGATCACAAGCTGATGGTCATGACTGAAAAAACACAATCCCAGATGAATGTGGCCAAAATGAATTTCCTCCACAGGGTGTCTGGTCTTTTCCTTTGAGAGAGAGTGAGAAACTCAGTCACCCGGGAGGGGCTCAGAGTAGAAGCGTTGCTTTTCTGCATGGAGAAGAGCCAGATAAGATGGCCTGGGCATCTATTTAAAATGCCTCCTGGACACCATCCTGGTGAGGTGTAGTGGGCATGTCTCACCAGGAGGAGACCCCAGGGATGCCCCAGCACACACAAGAGAGACGATGTGTCTCTGTTTGTTGGGATCTCTCCAGAAAAACTGGAGGAAGTGGCTGTGGAGACTTAAGTCTGGGGTTCCCGACTAGAGTTACTGCCCCAACAACCCGACCTCAGATATGTGGAAGAAAATGGATGGATGGATGGATGGATGGATGGATGGGTGAG
Source organism: Syngnathoides biaculeatus (assembly GCF_019802595.1). Taxonomy (NCBI): domain Eukaryota; kingdom Metazoa; phylum Chordata; class Actinopteri; order Syngnathiformes; family Syngnathidae; genus Syngnathoides; species Syngnathoides biaculeatus. The sequence continues at coordinate 1,509,382 of NC_084653.1, forward strand.
TGGTTGAACTTAAAATATTTTATCAAATGGCTACAATATAACGAAGAGTGAAATATTTAAGGGTGTCTGAATACTTTTTCATACCCACTGTATGTAATGTATATTTTTTAAATTCCGGATTTTGTACGTTTTATGAAATGGAAACCTAAATTATACAAACGTAAACATAAATACGTACATACATACATTTTCTTAGCCACTTATCCTCACGAGGGTCGCGGGAGTGCTGGAGCCTATCCCTGCTGTCATTGGGCAGGAGGCCGGGTACACCCTGAACTGGTTGCCAGCCAATCGCAGGGCACATCGAGACAAACAGCCGCACTCACAATGACACCTAGGGGCAATTTAGAGTGTCCAATTAATGTTGCATGTTTTTTGGGACGTGGGAGGAAACTCGAGTGCCCGGAGAAAACCCACGCAGGCACGGAGAGAGCATGCAAACTCCACACAGGCAGGGGCGGGATCAAACCCCGGACCTCAGAACTGTGAGGCCAACACTTTACAACTGAGCCCAGCGTGCCGCCATAAACAAACAAATTCTTCAAACTGTGGGCTGTGAATCTATATTTTGCTAATGTTTGTTTTCAATGGAATTATGGAAATAAACTTTCAAAATATTCATCCATCCATCCATTTTCTGAGCCGCTTATCCTCACAAGGGTGGGGGAAGTGCTGGAGCTTATACCAGCTATCTTCGGGCAGGAGTCAGGGTATACCCCGAATTCGTTATCAGCCAATCGCAGGGCACAAACACCCACAGCCACAATCACACCAAAGCCAATTTGGAGTCTACAATTAACGCATGTTTTGGCGATGTGGGAGGAAACCGGATTGGCACACAGGTACGGGGAGAACATGCAAGCTGCACACAGGTGGTTCCAGGATTCAAACCCCTAACATGATGCTCAAGCGGGCCACCTCAATATCTTTTTTTTTTTTTTGTGTATGTGAATGCTCTGCATATGACAAGCAATACAAAATTGTGCACACAGTACATCATATTATGACTAAATATGTCATTTGTACACTCATTCTATTTGTCTTTTTCATCTGCAGGACATTCACATAACTGAAGGCAGAAGTGTTACTTTTGACAACTTGGAGAAAGGGGAACAGTACTGTGTACAGATTCGAACCGAGATTACAATGAATAAAAATACTCCGCCATCAGCCTGGATATGCACCTTCACAAGAAGTGCTGATTCTCCCAGAGGTAATGTGAATAATGAAACAAAAATAAAAATCGGACATTATTTTTGTGACTGTTGCTGACCTAGTGGGACTTCCAGTCATACCCCTAAAAGTGATAAATTTTTAATGTCAAAGAACGTCAAACCTCAATTGTGTGTGACGGTAGGTGAGGTGTTGGCGTCAACATATATAAAACTTCAGTCATTTAGGATATACAGTGATGAAAGTCCTCCGGATTTCCCCGGAATTCCAGATTTAAAAATTTTCATGAAAATTGCTCCAGAAAAACTGCCTAAAATTAATCGGGATATTAGTTGACGACATTGAACGAACATGCGTTTGAGTTTGTTGTTTTGCTTTCACGAGTGTAGCCATGTTGAGGCTATTTCCAAAACAAAATACACCACTTTATAATTGCAGGACTTGTGAGGCCCTGTAGCTCAGCGGTAAGAGCACTGGTTTGATAAACCAGGGGTTGTGGGTTCGTATCCCACTGGGGCCTCCACTCCCTGAGAAGGGTTGCGTCAGGAAAGGCATCCGGCGTAAAAAAAATTATGCCAAACATAAATGTGCGTTCATCTGAGATGACACGCTGTGGCGACCCCGAAAGGGACAAGCCCAAAGATACTTACTTACTTACTTACTTTAGCCATGTTGAGGCATTATCACTAGTAACAATAACGCCCCTCCCCTCGCATTCTCTCAAGACGTCGCTGATTTTGTGTGGTCTTGACTTAAACTTACGTGTTTATTTCATAAACGTTAACTAAACGAGCATGCTCCAAAACAACAGTTATTCACCCGGAAACAGGAAATGGAAGCATGTACGGAGCATGTACGAAAGCGCATGTTCAGAACTGCTTCACGTAATGCGAGCGCATTTATGTCGAAAGTCATCAACATCATGAGCCATGTCAAAGAAAATTCAGTTACACCAGGGGTGCTCATTGCGTCGATCGCGAGGCAGTGTGATAGGGTTAAAAAAAAAAAAAAAAAGAATATTAGACTATCATCCACCTCGTTGCTTGATTCAGGTGTGGTCAATTCGTCGAGCGCGTGTATATAAAGGCACGTTCCAGCAAGCCGGCCTCCTATTTACGGCAGTCCCGTGATGCGTGACCCCCCCCCCCCCCAAACAGTACGTCATGATTGCCGACAGGGACGTTTGTTCCAATGTTGCCACGAACATCGATTATGTTGAACTAAACTTTCAGCATTTTCAAAACATTGCGAGTATAGACCGTGCATGTTTATTCCTTGACAGGCCAGTGCATTTAGCTTTTCTTTAGATAGTTTGTCAGATTTATTGATGAAAATTTTTAAATACCGTTTTATATCATGTTCTACTAATATCAGTTGAAATTGGAAATTATCATTTCTGAGTTTGAAATTTTAGTTTTCTCTTTTAGTTATGTATTTGTTTATTTAATTTTTAATTTACAGTCATGTTGTATTAATCCAGTCAGTTATTTTAAGGCCATCCCGAATCACACCCGCACCTTTATCTGCGAGCAAATTCGAGGATATATTTTTGTGTAGATTCTATATCTATAATATGTATAATGTGGGGAAAAGGACAATTTTAGATGTCTTTTTACTGAATAGTTTACTTAATTCATTTGTCTTGAGATACAATGGCATATTTTAATGACAAATGTGATTTTGTGCTATCCAGTGATAGGGGTATGGGGGGCAAAAAAATCTGGGTTTGGCCCTTGGGGAACTTCTGCCCAATTTTTTTTTTTTTTTTTTGTCTGGACTTACAAATTTTACTTTCTATTTTTGTCAGAATTTTGTTCACAGATATCACCAGAAAGCACCACAGCCATCCATTTTTTCAAACATTTCCGGGGGGGGGGCGTTTTTTTGTCCCCCCCCCGCCCACCACTCATACCTGGCTGATGTGTTTACACCAGAGTGCTCCTTCATCTTGTGGTTCAGGGTGCGGAGGCCTAGAATGGCCCTTGTGCGTGACCCATCAGGTGCTGTGATATTTGGAATAAACACTGGTCACCGAACATTGAGCAGTCGCCACCCTTCTCGGCCGGGAGCATGTCTGGAACGTCATGAGTTAGGTTGCAGCTGGTGTTTCCCTTATGGCAATAAAGCCTGCTTCCGTATAAATTACCTAGTTTCTGTACATTGTAATGTATGTAGTTGATTCTGTCAACGTTTTTATTCAGAGTTATCCATAACAAGATAGATTCCCATCCTGCAGCAATCTCGTTAACCAACTTATACTCATCTGGTATGCAGTTGGTATGCCATTTGCATCAATGTATGTCAGATCTCCATCTTTCCAAGAGGACCTTCGCCTTCGGTAGAACCCAAGGGGAGGTCCAAAGATGGATGCGGCCAATTGTATATCCTCTGCTTTGGATGGAAACACAGTCACAGATGAGAGCAGTGATACCAGTGTACACGTTCCTGCTGCATTTATTAGTGTGTCATACAACTTTTGACCAACACACCACCACAACAAATTGCTGCATGGGAGCAGTGGGGCAGTTTGTAGATGGATATCATGACACCATGTTTTGTTGAGACTTCCCACCTTAAAATCTGTCCCTGTAAAGCTAACACAGGAGAAATTAGCCAATGCAACATTAGTAGAAAATATCAGTTTATCATTTACTGCCTTAGTTGTTGGATAAACACTTTTCCATTTCTGACAAGTGGTGTTAGGAGTTGTTTTAGTCATTACCTCCAGGGTACATTGTGTTGGGATTTCTGTTGGAATTACACGCATTAGTGGCCCAGGGCCCATGCATGTGATGTAACTATAGTTTACCTTGTTAGCTGCATTCTTTAATAATAACAACCAGTTTTGTTTCCTATTTGTAAAAAATGATAATCATAATAATGAAAAAATGTTCCTCAGGCTTTTTCGGTTAAAATACTCCCTCCATAGTATATGTACTCTTTTGTATGGCATTCGGGTTTAAGGTAGCATTAAATTGGCAAATGGTGAGAAGAACGTGGGGTTTTTCATTCAGCATAAGCCCAAGGATGGAATCCCCAGCAATTAGACTCTGCCAAGGAATTGAAAAAGTGCTGAACTGATTCACTGGGAGGCACACATGGAGTCCTCCTCTCATGCCTCGGTGCCTCCCGCATAGTTGTTTACCAATGTTATTTGTCGTCCCAATCCAAATCTGGTTCTTTTTCTGTCCAATCAGGAACATTTCGTACTACCAAAACAAATTGTCCCAAACTCTCCCACACCTGTTGTAATGACGTGTGTGGTGGTGTCCATTCCTTGTGTAGTGCATTTAGTTTGTCAGTCAGTCTTGTTCCTGTCACCACGACTGATATACCATCTGAGTACAGATAATCATGATTTTGTCTGGTGTGGGCTGTTATAAGTTTACAGTATCTTATACTTCATAGTCACATGCAATGAGTCACTTCCTACGTCATTTTGTGGTTGTTCAATCACGTCTTGAGCTGTTTGCAGCAAGAAATCTCCTGTTCTTGTGGGAGGTTTGTTTGGAATATGTAAGGTGTAATAATAGAGCGCTGGGTTCCTATTTTGTAACTGTCGTCCCAGTAATTCCTTTTTTCTCTTTTTACTTCTATATTTCCTGTCAGAGAGGGAATTAAGCCCAGTCCTAGTTTCAGCAAGCCATCTCTTCCCAAAAAAAACGTATGGGACAAATTAAAAAGTTGCATTTTGGGAACATTAGTTGTGACATTTTTGATGGGGAGATGGCTGCTCTCTTCCTCATCTGCGGCCACAATTATTAAATGTTTCGCATAAAGCTCCATAAATTTCTCCTTTCTCTGACAGAAAGGTGTCCATTTTCTTTTCTCTTATTTTGTAGCACTCTTTCTGCGTGTAGTGCTTGGGTAACGTATGTTACAGGCTGCCAGTCGGTTTGTCAACCCAATGTTTTTCAATCCATTGTTTTGTAGGATTATTTGAATTTGCATGAAGAGCATTTTTTTAATTGCCCTTGATACACACTCCCTGGAGTGTGATCTTCAGGAATGCCACTGTTTTTTTAAAAACATGCATTTATTCCAAATCTGTATTCTTTAAATGGTTCATTGTTGTTTTAGTTTGCTCTTCCAATGGCAGAATATTTTTTTTTAATTTTAAATCTAGCAGAAGTGCGCGATATTAACCCTTGAACTCCTTGCTGTTGTGAGAAAGTACTCTGCTGTCATCCAAATTTGTTGTACTTCCACACTATTTAAGTGGTAAGATTTTTTTAAAGTCTTCCGTTCCCTGGACGAATTATGTTACATCAACTTTATGAGATGTGATACCTTTTATGGCCGTTTTCACATCATCTTGAGTCCAGCCTTTTTTTTTTTTTTTTTTTTTTGCGTGTGTGTGTGTGTTTCTCTTATTTTATCCTGCAGGTTAACTATATATATTTTTTGTGTGTATGTTGAGCTGGCCAGCAAAGTCATTGTCACGATGCGGGGCTCAAGGGTGGACCCAAATGCACGACTCCAGAGACAGCAGACAGTACAGAGGAAACCTTTATTCGGTCAGAGGTCTGAGATCAGGTAGACAGTCCAAACAATCCGTAGTACCAGTACGAATGGGCTTACGAGGGTGGTCAATGAACAGGCGTGGGTCGGTGCACGGAGGTCAGAAGTCGAGAAAGCAGGAATGCGGGAACGAGGCATGAAGAGCAACGATCTAGCGGAGTATCTGTTGTCCCCCGGGTCCTATATGTACTGGGTCTAATCAGTGGTCATGAGGCGCAGGTGTGCACCTTCAGATTAGCTGGCCACGCCCAGCCCTGGCTGGAATCCAGGAGCATGACAGTCATATTGTGTTATCCACAAATTTAGAGATATTTTGTTTTAGTAGGACATTTGCTTTCTACAAACTTCTAGTCCTTACACATCATTAGTATTATTTTTTTTCAGATGTTGTTTTGAAACTATTTTGCTATTTATCAACTATTTTGCTATTTGTTTTTCCCCTGTTGGAGTCAGTGGTTCACCTAGGGTGACTATACTGACTTCCCCCTGAACAGGGTGACAATTACGTTCCGTTTGAGTTAATTCTCAAGCTTCTACCACAAGTGGCGGAGAATTCTTACCTCTCCATCCTCAAACAGTTGTCAACTCAATTTCCTGTCCAAATGAGGTAGCGAACCTCCACTCACACTTTTACACATGCACATGTTTCACGGAGCTCACGTACAGGACACACCTTGCCCTTTTCTCAGTTTTATAGACTAATTAGTCTTCTCGATAGTGACTAGTATTCTTGAGGTTTGGTTCTGCCGCAGTCACCCAGATGCGCATTCACTCATTCCTCATGAGTGTGGGAGTTTCCTTCTCACCAGAGATGTCTTCACTTCCTTCGGCTTCTCGTCAACCCTCAGCCTCCAGGCGCAAAGTCGAGGCCCAGTCCCGGAAAGGGTCTCAAGTGCTGTGGCCACGGTCTTTGCCTGGACGTCGACTCGGCCCCTGGAAACCTCAGGTATCTTGAGATCCGGCTCGAAGGACCAAGTAAATGTCAGGTTCACCAATCAGACATTCATTAAACAGGACAAAAAAGGAAGCAAAGACACCAGTTCAAGTCTCGCGAGGAGAGAGGAGAGGAACTGTCTCGTACAATTCACCACTGCACTCTCTGATTATCCTCTCCTTGACACCTCTATTTATTTAGTTTTGAGACGCCCCTTATTTACATGGATGTTACAAAAAGGAGACAACAAGCAAAACAGTTTGAAACAAGGTGTAAATGTTTTTTCATGTGTGTGTGCATGTGTGGAAGATTGCTGAATACATGTGTGGTCATCATTTCTTTAACAGGCAGCAGTTCTAACAGTTCTGATGATTAGATGTTTTTGTTCTTGCTATCTCCTGCTAGGAGGCTGCCACGTTATCTAGTGCAGAGCAAAGCATTTCTTTCTTGGAAGCAAATGTATGATAATTATGATCACAATTATTCCTACAGTTATGTTGCTTCCTATATTTAAAATACAGAATTAGCTTTTTGTCCACTGTATTGTCTGTGCTATAATCCTCCATCAGGCTGTATCAAGGTGGGATTATTGACTAGTTTTGGAATCAGAAATCAAGGATAAAGGTTTTTTTAACTGTTGTTGATGTTTTGTAACATAGAAATGCTCGGATTATTTCAAAGTCATCACTTATGATATGACAGTTTGAAATTTTGGTTAAAATTTTAACAAAAATCACGGAAGTTGATACACATGATTTGCCTTCGCGGGCCATATAAAATCATGTGGCAGGCCGCATCTGACCCACGTGCCATGAGTTTGACACCTGTGCATTAAAGCATCATTACTTTTTTTTTTTTTTTTTTTTTTACTTTTACCATTATTATCGAGAGTCAACACAAGCAGCATGCTCTACGTAGCCCAGACTGTGTGGGTGGACGGTGTTTGTAATTGAGCGTGCCCCTTTAAGAGCTGAAGGGGGGCGGAGTCAGGTAAATGAGCAAGAGACCTGTGGTTCCTTGTTAAAAAAAGAGAAAAAAAGAGTCAGGCTATAGTTCACTGCGCTGGATTGGTTTTCATGTGTGCTGAGAATGTCTATGTGTCTCTACTCGTAACAAATTTTACGCACGTGATTTTTCGTGCTCGACTGTGCAGATTTGCGAAAGCACCTGAGCGCGATTGCGCTTGTCAAATGTGAGTGACTGTATAATAAACTGTTTTGTCTCTGTTGTTGAATTAAACATTGCTAAAGTGACAAAGCAAACAATGCACGAAGTGGTTTATGATGAGTCAAATTTCACTGTCACTGTCGGACGGCATCTTCGCATTGCCAAAGCTTATTTTTCAGAAAAAAACCCATCATATTTATGAGTTATTAAACATTGTATAAAAGAGAGGACAACCTATTTTCAACTCTTGCATTAGTTGATAATTAAAAAAATGGTAATTTAAAAAAAAAGATTGATTTATAAAGGGGAAAAAAATGAAACTGATCAAATTTGGACAGAGAAATGATTGTTTTTACAGTTAAAATGCATGGACAAATACAGATTGTGACCAAGTAAAGTAAAGATTTCCTAAAAGTATTTATTTGGACACAATTGTTGATTAGAGACTAAGTTAGAGGGCCCTGCCTGCATTTCACCTCAATGAGTCCATCACAGTAATGGGACAGCATGCTGTTCTGAGAACAGCTGTAAGAAACAAAATGGACCAACGGTGATTGTAAACCGCCAACAGGATAACGTAATGTTTTTAAGGAGATATGGCTGCTTCCCTCGATACAACATGGTATCCAATTACAGTATCCCTCGCTTTGTTGTGACTTGGTATTTTCTTGTTACCATTGATACCTGCCTGTCACAGACTTGTCCGAGAGACTTTGCCCCCACCGTCCCTGCTAGTCCTCCACTATCCCGCTTCTATCCCAACATAGAGTGAAGCCCCACCTCCTGAGGACACTGGCAAGGCACCAATCACCCACCCCTGTGAACATTCCCTCTAAATTTTTTATGTCTGAGCAAACACACGAAGCCGGTGAGCACTCCCTTTGAGCACTTTGAGCAACATAAGACGTGTGCGCTGTGATCAGATCAGCGTTCTCCATTGAATTTACATAGCTCATGATAAAATTCTGATTACATTTACAATCACATTAGAACACATTTAAGAACAATTGTTTGTTTTTGCAAACGTACAATGAAAATGTTTCCAAACCTGTTCTTTTAACTACACAAAAAATACATTGCTAACCAAACCAAGCCAAGTATGAACTTCAAATTTTAAAGGTCACTTCCAATTTGATTCACTGTTTTTAATTCACAATGATATCCATCCATCCATTATCTACCACTTTTCTGGTTCGGGTCACGGGGGAAGTAGCTTCAGCAGGGATACCCAGACTTCACTTTCCCCAGCCACATCTTCCAGCTCTTCCGGAGGGATCCCGAAGCGTTCCCAAGCCAGTCAGGATGTCCTGGGTCGTCCTCGGGGTCTCTTTCCGGTGGGACACACCCGGAACAGCTCACCACGGAGGCGTCCTGGAGGCATCCGAATCTTATGCCCCAGCCACCTCATCTGGCTCCTCTAAATGCGGAGGATAAGCAGCTCGACATTGAGCCCCTCCCACATGACCGAGCTTCTCACCCTATCTCTAAGGGAGAGCCCAGACACCCTGTGGAGCAAACTAATTTCGGCCGCTTGTATCTGGGATCTTGTTCTTTCGGTCAAGACCCACAGCTCATGCCCATAGGTGAGGGTAGCAACGTAGATGGACTGGTAAATTGAGAGCTTCGCCTTTCAACTTAGATCTCTCTTCACCGCAACGAACCGATACATCACTGCAGAGGCTGCACCAATCTGTCTGTCGATCTCCCGCTCCATTCTTCACTCACTCGTGAACAAGACCCCAAGATACTTAAACTCCTCCACTTGAGGAAAGATCTCCTCCCCGACCTGTAGGAGGCCATTTTCCGACTGAGGACCATAGTCTTGGATTTGGAGGTGCTGATTCTCATGCCAGCCACTTCACACTCTGCTGCGAATCACCCCAGTGAGAGCTGGAGATCACGGCTTAATGAAGCCAACAGAACCACATCTTCTGCAAAGAGCAGAGATGCGATGCTGAGGCCACCAAACCGGACACCATCTACGCTTCGGCTGCGCCTAGAAATTCTGTCCATAAAAAGTATGAACAAAATCGTTGACAAATGGCAGCCTTGGCGGAGTCCAACTCTGACCGGAAACGAGTCCGACTCGACGGTACCCCATACTCCTGAAGAACCCCCCAAAGGACTCCCCGAGGGACACAGTCGAGAATTTCCTCGAAGCCGTCCTGAAGCTGTTCTTCATGGCCTCACCAAACTCCTCCCATGCCTGGGTTTTTGCCTCAGTGACCACCGAAGCTGCATTCCGCTTGGCGAGCCGATACCTATCAGCTGCCTTGGGAGTCCCACGGGCCAGAAATGCCACATAGGAGTCCTTCTTCAGCCTGACAGCGTTCCTCACTGTAGGTGTCCACCAACGTGTTCCACCTTACAGCCACAGCTCTGGAACATTGTCCACTCGGATTCTATGTCCCCCACCTCCTCTGAGACGTGAGCAAAATTCTTTCGGTGGGAGTTGAAATTCCTTCTGACAGGGGAATCTGCCAGCTGTTCCCAGCAGACTCTCACAATACCTTTGGGCCTGCCACGTTGGACTAGTATCTTCCCCCACCATCGGAGCTAACTCACCACCAGGTGGTGATCAGTTGACAGCTCCGCCCCTCTCTTCACCCAAGTGTCCAAGACATGCGGTCACAAGTCCGATGACACCACCATAAAGTCGCACTGCGACCTAGGGTGTCCTGGTGCCAAGTTGACATGTGAACACCCTTATCCTTGAACATTGTGTTTGTTATGGACCATCCGTGATGAGCACAGAAGTCCAGTAACAGAACACCACTCGAGTTCTGATCGGGGGGGGGCGTTCTTCCCAATCACGCCCTTCCAGGTCTCACTGTCATTGCCCATGTGGGCATTGAAGTCCCCCAGCAGAATGGTGGTGTCGCCAGAGGGGGCGCTCTTCAGCATTCCCTCTAAGGACTCCAAAAAGGGTGTGTACTCTGCACTGGTGTATGGTGCATAAGCACAAACAAGAGTCAGGACCCGTCCCCCTACCTGCAGTCGGAGGGAGGCTACCGTCTCTTCCACTGCGCTAAACCCCAACGTACAGGCCCCGAGCCGGGGGGGCAATAAATATACCCACACCTGCTCGGCGTCTCTTCCTGTGGGCAACTCCAGAGTGGACCAGAGTCCAACCCCTTTCAAGAGGAGTGATGTCAGAGCCCAAGTGGTGCGTAGAGGCGAATCCGACTATATCTAGTCAGAACTTCTGGATCTCGCGCATCAACTCGGGCTCCTTCCCTGCCAAAGAGGTGACATTCCCTGTCCGTAGAGCTAGTTTCTGTAGCTGGGGATCGGATTTCCAAGGTCCCCGCCTTTGGGCACTGCCCAGCTCACATTGCACCCGACCCCTATGGCCCCTCTCACAGGTGGTGAGCCCATGGGAAGGGGTACCCATGTTACCCTTTTGGGCTGGGCCCGGCCGAGCTCGATGGGTGCAGGCCCGGCCACCAGGCGCTCGCCTTCGAGCCCTACATCCAGGCCTGCTTCCAGAGGGGGGCCCCGGTGACCTGCGTCCGGGGAAGGAAAACCAAGATCCAATTTTTGTAGTCATCATAGGGAGTTTTGGAGTTGTGCTTTGTCTGGTCCCTCACCTAGGACCTTCTTTGGCATGGGTGACCCAACCAGGGGCATGAGGCCCCAGACAATTTAGCTCCTAGGATCATCGGGACACATTATCTGTGGGTGGCGCATAAGGACGCTGTCATTGTAAAACCATTAATGGACTGTAACATCTTTAATTATGAGTGTACCCCTTGAAGAGTGGGGGGCGGGTGTAAGGTAATCTAGGCAGGAGAGTTTGTTGCTGAGCAGCAGCTCATTGTTGGAGAGAGTTCAGTGCGCTGCTGAAGTGTTCAATAAAAATCCGACAAAAATAACCCACTGGTGACTCCTTTTCCTTTTTTACAGTACGTGATGTCAATTGTGCCATTGGATGTAGCAGCGAGTCATCCCTCATTCATTGAATCACATTCCAAAATGCCACAAACTGAATAGGTGTGTGTTATACTTTAATTCAGGTTAGATTTTTTTCGTGTCCAATTAATGTTGCATGTTTTTGGGATGTGGGAGGAAACCGGACTGCCCGGAGGAATCCCAAGCAGTAACAGGCTGGGATTGAACCCGGGTCTTCAGAACTGTGAGGCCAACGCTTTCCACCTGCTCCACTGTGCCGCTTCACCTCTAACTGAAAAGCAGTTATTTAAAATACCTAAAAGCATCCAGTATATCTCTATGATGAACTTTCTGTCCCTTGTAATTACAGGGGGGAAAGATGCCATAGCTCCAAAAGTGTCTGAGTTATTCTGGAAAAGACCCTACATATATAAATCATATTCACAGTTAAAATTGTTCATTGGTGAATGAGGGCCCTGTTGCATCTTAGTGGGCAGTTGTTTCTGGTGAGGGCAGATAGGACGAGGATATTGGCATAGTGTGGCCTGGAGTCCTACATTGACAATAGTTTTCTCCCTATCCGTCAGTTTTTACAGTTTGATGCTGATTAGTGAGAATTTCCAGGATATTTTTGAGCGATATCAGACATAGTGTCCTTGGTTAAACAGTACTTTGATGTGTTTCTCACTGCAAAATCGTTTCACATCCTTGACAGCTCCATCACCAACAATTAACGTTTGGGGTCCCAATGTTTTCTTGTATGATTTAATTTCATACCTTTCAGCGGTGGTAGGAAATGAGCATTCCTGGCCAGCTATGTGTAGGTCTAATGTGAATATTTTGCAAGGACTAATGCATCATACCACGATCCAAAGAAATTCAATAAGAAATGAGGAAAATAGCCATTGAAACTCATTAGTCTGGAAAAGGTTACAAAACCATTTCCAAGGCTTTTGGGTTCCGGCGAACCACTGTCCGAGCCATTATCCTGAAATACAGAAAACTGGGAATCGTGACAAACCTTCCAAGGAGTGGATGACCAACTAAAATTACTCTAGAGAAAGAGTGCAATAGGAACCAAAGGCAGAAACCTTGGCGATCAGATCCCAGGCGACAGAAACCGGCTCTCGGGACATGGAATGTCACTTTTCTGGAAAGGGTGGAGCCCGAGCTGGTGTGTGTGAGGTCGAGATTTAGGTTTAATCTGGCTCGCCTCTATGCACTGCCTGGGCTTTGCTACCAGTCCTCTTAAGATGCGTCGAGAAGGTGTGGGTATAGTTATTGCCCCTGGCTCGGAGCCTGTAAATTGGGGTTCACCCCGGTGGATGAGAGGGTAACCTCCGCTGGGGGGATGGGTCCTGATTGTTGTTTGTGCCCATGCATCAAACAGTTCAGAGTCCTAACCCTCTTTTGAGTCCTTAGAGGTAGTGCTGGACAGCACTCCCTCTGGGGACTCCATCATTCTGGTGGGGTACTTCAAAGCTTACGTGGGCAAAAACAGTGAGGGAGTGCATGATTGGGAAGAACCCCCACCCTTGATCAGAACCAGAGTGGTGTTCTGTTATTGGACTTCTGTGATCATCACGGATTGTCCAAAACAAATACAATATTCAGGCATAAGTCTGGCTTTGTGCAAATGAAGAGGGCAAATTTTTCCAAACCCAGTCAGCAATCTGTCATAAACATGAACATTTCACCCCAGACTCTTTTACTGGAGGCCTCATGTCTGAGATGGGTTTTAAATGTAAAATAATGCTAAAACCTGGATCAGTCCCTACCATACATCCAGTTCCGACACCTGAACAGATCAGTGTTGCATAAGGGACCAAACCAGAACTTGGATCAACCACTGAACCTGGACAAGGTGCAACAAGCTCAGAGGCCCCCCCAGAGAAAGAACCAAAACTGAGAAGCTTTTGTTTAGACAAGTTGCAGAGGTATGTTTGTCATCTTTTGTGTCCTGAAAACTTTGAACACCGTCGACATGGTTGAGTTACAGCAGCATATGTCTTGGCAAAAAATACAAATTTTATTCCAGCAAAGGATTTGACCATTCTCAACTATAAAAACAGGAAAATCAATCCATTGTCTCAGATGCTTATCCTCACAAGGAGTGGCAGGAGTGCTGGACCCTATACCAGCTGTCAACAGGCAGGAGGCAGGGTACACCCTGAACTGGTTGCCAGCTGATGGCAGGGCACACAGAGCAGCACTCACAATCACACGTAAGGGCAATTTAGTGACCAATGTTGCATGTTTTTGGAATGTGGGAGGAAACCGGAGTGCCCGGAGAAAACCCACGAAATCGTGAGGAGAACATTCAAACTCCCCACTGGTGGGGCCGGGATCGAACCAGTGTCCTCACGGTGGTTCAGCTGTAAAGTGTTGGCCACACAGTTCTGAGGTCGCAGGTTTGATCCCGGACCTGCCTGTGTGGAGTTTGGATGTTCTACACGTGCCTGCATCGATTTTTTCCCGGCACTGTAAATTTTAACCAATTTTGAAAGTCCGATTACGGTTTCGGTTTTAAACAATCGAAAACTGGTTATAACCGATTAATTGTAACCGTTTGCGATCCCTAGTTCAGTCCTGTCTTCCGGATTTTCCCAGAATTCCGGATTTTCAAGTTTTCATGAAAATTCCTCCGGAAAATTGAGGAAAAATTTCCAAAAATTAATCCGGATATTAGTTGACAACATTGAACGAACATGCGTTTGAGTTTGTTGTTTTGCTTTCACGAGCAACAGTAACGCCCCTCACCTCGCATTCTCTCAAGTAAAAGTAAGTAAGTTTCTTTCGGCGTCGCCACAGCGTGTCATCTCAGATGAACGCACATATGTTTGGCACAATTTTTATGCCGGATGCCCTTCCTGACGCAACCCTTCTCAGGGAGTGGAGGCCCCAGTGGGATATGAACCCACAACCCCTGGTTTACCAAACAAGTGCTCTAAGCACTGAGCTAATGGGGCCTCGCATTCTCTCAAGACGTCCCTTATTTTGAGTAGTCTTGACATTAATTGACGTGTTTATTTCATAAACGTTAACTAAACAAGCCTGCTCCAAGTCAACCGGTATTCACCTGGAAAGAGTAAATGCAAGGTAACCGTACTGAGCATGTCCGGAAGTTAGGCTGAAAGCGCATGTTCAGAGCCGCTTCACGTAATGCGAGCGCATTTACGTCGAAAGTCATCAACATCATGAGCCACGTCAAAGAAAATTCAATTACACCAGGAGTGCTCATTGCGTCGATTGCGAGGCAGTGTGATGGCGTAAAAAAAAAAATTAAAAATTAAAAAACGTAAAGACGATCATCCACCTCGTCGCTTGAGTCAGGTGCGGCCATTACATCGCATGCACGCACATAAAGGAGCAATCTAGCAAGCTGGCCTCTTATTTACTGTTGTCCTGCGATTCATGCCCCCCCCCCCCCACACACACACACACATCACGACTGGCAACAGGAATGTTTGTTGCAACGTATCGCTAGCTTGTTGCCACAAACGCTGATGATGTTGAACTAAACTTTCAGCATTTTCAAAACATTGCGAGTATAGACCATGTTTATTCCTTGACAGGGCAGTGCATTTAACTTTTCTTCAGATATATAATATCAGTTGAAATTGGAAATTAGCATTTCTGAGTTTGAAATTTTAATTTTCTATTTTAGTTATCCATCCATCCATTTTCTTCACTGCTTATCCTCACGAGGGTCGGGGGGAGTGCTGGAGCCTATCCCAGCTGTCAATGGGCAGGAGGCGGGGTACACCCTGAACTGGTTGCCAGCCAATTGCAGGGCACATTGAGACAAACAGCCACACTCACAATCACACCTAGGGGCAATTTAGAGTGTCCAATTAATGTTGCATATTTTTGGAATGTGGGAGGAAACCGGAGGCCCTGGAGGAAACCCACAGGCACGGGGAGAACATGCAAACTCCACACAGGGGGGTCTGGGATTGAACCAGGGACCTCAGAACTGTGAGGCCAACGCTTTACCATCTGATTCACCATGCCGCCTGTAGGAATAATTGTGATCATAATTATCATACATATGCTTCCAATAAAGAAATGCTTTGCTCTGGTCGAGATAACGTGGCAGCCTCCTAGCAGGAGATAGCAAGAACAAAAACATCTAATCATTAGAACTGTTAGAACTGCTGCCTGTTAAAGAAATGATGACCGCATAGCGGTCGACATGCTCCTGGCCGAGAAGGGTGGTGACTCCTCAATGTTCAGTGACCAGTGTTGTTTATTCCAAATATCACAGCACCTGATGGGTCACACACAAGGGCCATTCAAGGCCTCCGCACCCTGAACCACAAGATGAAGGACCACTCTGGTGTAAACACATCAGGCAGGTCTGAGTGGTGGGGAAAAAAAAAAAATAATAAGTTTGGCAAATCTAAAAATTTGGTGTTCTCTGTCCTAGTTTCTATCGCTGTTTGCAGTTCTTGCATTGTGTGGATGTTGTTGTATTCCCTGCATAAAGGCATCACTTAACCAACTTATAACCACTGCGATTGCTCCGACAAATTCAAAATTGGCAGAAATATATCCACTATTGGCACAACAGAGGAATGACAGTGATATTGTTGACCACGATGATGACGTTATGACTTCTCTTCCAGACCTCTTCTCTTATCCAGAAGATTACAAGTAATTAGTGCTATATTTTCCTCCGAGTGTAAGCCGAAAGGGTGACCTATTGGATGATTTAAGGATTTGAGAAAATGTATGATAAACAGGAGGATAATGTAGAAATAATTGTAAATAGTATTAAGTAACTGCTTCTGACTGCAATGAAGAAATGCCTTGCTCTGCTCCCATTCAGTTACTGTTTCTGTCTGCAATGAAGAAATGCTTTCTTCTTCTTCTTTTCCTTTCGGCTTGTCCGGTTAGGGGTCGCCACAGCGTGTCATCTTTTGCCATCTTAGCCTATCTCCTGCATCTTCCTCTCTTACCCCAACTGCCCTCATGTCTTCCCTCACCATATCCATAAACCTTCTCTTTGATCTTCCTCTCACCTGGCAGCTCCATCCTCAGCACCCTTCTACCAATATACGCACTCTCTTGCCTCTGGACATGTCCAAACCACTGACGTCTGCTCTCTCGAACCTTGTCTCCATAACATCCAACTTTGGCTGTTCCTCTAGTTAGCTCATTTCTAATCCTATCCAACCTGCTCACTCTGAGCGAGAACCTCAACATCTTCATTTCTGCCACCTCCAGTTCTGCTTCCTGTTGTTTCTTCAGTGCCACCGTCTCTAATCCGTACATCCTGGCCGGCCTCACCACTGTTTTGTAAACTTTGCCCTTCGTCTTAGCAGAGACTCTTTTGTCACATAACACACCAGACACCTTTCGCCAGCTGTTCCAACCTGCTTGGACCCGTTTCTTCACTTCCTTATCAAACTCACCATTGCTCTGGATTGTTGACCCTAAATATTTGAAATCTTCCACCCTCGCTATCTCTTCTCCCTGTAGCCTCACTCTTCCCCCTCCACTTTTCTCATTGACGCACATATGTTCTGTTTTACATCGGCTAATCCTTTGTAGTGCCTTTCTGACTTCCCCCTTAGTAATCATTGCCACTTCCTGGTCCTTCACACTTGCCTCTTCAACTCTTCCTTCTCTCTCATTTTCTTCATTCATCAACTTCTCAAAGTATTCTTTCCATCTATTTAGCACACTACTGGAACCAGTCAACACATTTCCATCTCTATCCTTAATCACCCTTACCTGCTGCACATCCTTCCCATCTCTATCCCTCTGTCTGGCCAACCTGTAGAGATCCTTTACTCCTTCTTTCGTGTCCAACCTGGTGTACATGTCTTCATATGCCTCTTGTTTAGCCTTTGCCACCTCTACCTTTGGTCTACGTCACATCTCGATGTACTCCTTTGGCCTCTCCTCGGTCCTCTCAGTGTCCCATTTCTTCTTCGCTAATCTCTTTCCTTGTATAACTCCCTGTATTTTGGGGTTCCACCACCAAGTCTCCTTCTCCCCTTTCCTACCAAAAGACACACCAAGTACTCTCCTGCCTGTCTCTCTGATTACCTTGGCTGTTCTTGTCCAGTCTTCCGGGAGTTTCTGCTGTCCAATGAGAGCCAGTCTTACCTCTTTCCGAAAGGCCGCACAACATTCTTCCTTTCTCAGCTTCCACCACATGATTCTCTGCTCTACCTTTGTCTTCTTAATGTTCCTACCCACCACCAGAGTCATCCTACACACTACCATCCTATGCTGTCGAGCTACACTCTCCCCTACCACTACTTTACAGTCAGTAACGTCCTTCAGATTACATCGTCTGCACAAAATATAATCCACCTGCGTGCTTCTACCTCCGCTCTTGTAGGTCACTATATGTTCCTCGCGCTTCTGGAAATATGTGTTCACTACAGCCATCTCCATCCTTTTTGCAAAGTCCACCACCATCTGTCTCTCAAAGTTCCTTTCCTGGATGCCCTACTTACCCATCACTTCTTCATCGCCCCTGTTTCCTTTACCAATATGTCCATTACAATCTGCACCAATCACAACTCTCTCGCTGTCTGGGATGCTCAGAATTTCTCTTTCAACTCTAGGTCACATCCTACCTGTGGGGCATAGCCGCTAACCACATTATACATAACACCCTTAATTTCAAATTTTAGTCTCATCACTCGATCTGATACTCTTTTCACCTCCAAGACATTCGTAGCCAGCTCTCCCTTTAAATAACCCCTACTCCATTCCTCTTCCCATCTACTCTGTGGTAGAATGAATGAAGAAATGCTTTGCTCTGCTCCAATTCAGTTACTGTCTCTGCCTTCAATGAAGAATGCTTTGCTCTGCTCAAGAAAACGTGGTCGCAAATGAAGGATAAACAGGGGGGAAATGTAGGAATAATTGTGATCAGAATTATCATACATCTGCTTCCAATAAAGAAATGCTTTGCTCTACTCTAGATAACATGACAGCCTCCTAGCAGGAGATAGCAAGAACAAAAACATCTAATCATCACAACTGTTAGAACTGCTGCCTGTTAAAGAAATGATGACCACACATTCAGCAATCTTCCACACATGCACACGCACATGAACAAACATGTACACCTTGTTTCAAACTGTTTTGCTTGTCGTCTCCTTTTAGTAACATCCATGTAAATAAGGGGCGTCTTAAAACTAAATAAATAGAAGTGCTGAGGAGAGGATAATCAGAGAGTGCAGTGGTGAATTGTACGAGACAGTTCCGCTCCTCTCTCCTCACGAGACTTGAACTGGTGTCTTTGCTTCCTTTTTTGTCCTGTTTAATGAATGTCTGATTGGTGAACCTGACACCGCCCTATTTTAGTTATGTATTTGTTTGTCTTATTTTTAATTTACAGTTATGTTATATTAATCCAGTAAGTTATTGTAAGGCATCCCTAATCACACCCGCAACTTTATCTGCGAGCATGCCTGACCACACCCGTACATTTTTCAAACGTGAGTGACTGTATATGTGTGTGTGTGTGTGTGTGTGTATATATTCTTCTTTTCCTTTCGGCTTGTCCCGTTAGGGGTCGCCACAGCGTGTCATCTTTTTCCATCGTAGCCTATCTCCTGCATCTTCCTCTCTTACCCCAACTGCCATCATGTCTTCCCTCACCACATCCATAAACCTTCTCTTTGGTCTTCCTCTCGCTCTTTTGCCTGGCAGCTCCATCCTCAGCACCCTTCCACCAATATACTCACTCTCTCGCCTCTGTATATGTCCAAACCATTGAAGTCTGCTCTCTCTAACCTTGTCTCCAAAACATCCAACTTTGGCTGTCCCTCTCATGAGCTCATTTCTCATCCCATCCAACCCGCTCACTCCGAGCGAGAACCTCAACATCTTCATTTCTGCTACCTCCAGTTCTGCTTCCTGTTGTTTCTTCAGTGCCAATGTCTCTAAACCATACATCATGGCCGGACTCACCACCGTTTTATAAACTTTGCCCTTCATTCTAGCAGAGACTCTTCTGTCACATAAGACACCAGACACCTTCCGCCAGCGGTTCCAACTGCTTGGATCCGTTTCTTCACTTCCTTACAACACTCACCATTGCTCTGGATTGTTGACCCGAAATATTTGAAGTTGTCCACCGGTGCTATCTCTTCTCCCTGTAGCCTCACTCTTCCCCCTCCGCCCCTCTCATTCACACACACATATTCTGTTTTACTTCGGCTAATCTTCATTCCTCTCCTTTCCAGTGGATGTCTCCATCTTTCTAATTGTTCCTCCGCCTGCTAACTGCTTTCACTGCATATCACAATATCATCTGCGAACATCTGGTCCAAGGGGATTCCAGTCTAACCTCGTCTGTCAGCCTATCCATTATGACTGCAAACAGGAAGGGGCTCAGAGCTGATCCATGATGCAGTCCCACCTCCACCTTAAATTCTTCTGACACACCAACAACACACCTCACCATTTTTCTGCTGCCATCATACATGTCCTGTACTATTCTAACATATTTCTCTGCCACACCAGACTTATGCATGCAGTAACACAGTTCCTCTCTTGATACTCTGTCATAGGCATTCTCTAGATCCACGAAGACGCAATGTAGCTCCTTCTGACATATATATATATATATAAAAATGTTAAAAATATTAAAGGCAACTCATTATACTATAAGTATTACTAGATCTATATCTAAGATAGTGAGCAATGTGGTCGACTGTATCAGTACAACATGACGTAAGAAGTTTGGGACTTAAACCTTAATAGTAATTACTACAGATCAACTTCTTTAACATGTTTTGTTGTACAGTGTAGAAATTCTATGATATATTTTTGTATATATTCTATATCTATACTATAATATGAATAATGTGGGGGAAAGGACAATTTTAGATGTCTTTTTACTGAATAGTTCACTTAATTCATTTGTCTTGAGATATTTTAAGCATATTTTAATGAGAAATGCGATTTTGTGCTATCCAGTGATAGCGGGATGGGGGGCAAAAAAATCTGGGCTTGGCACTTGGGGAACTTCTGCCCAATTTTTTTTTTTTTTTCTCAGGACTCAGAAATTTTGTTTTCAATTTTTGTCTGGATTTTGTTCACAGATATCGCCAGAATGCACCACTGCCATCCATTTTTTCCCAAATTTTCCGGGGAGCATGCCCCCGGATACCTGTACCAGGTCATCACACCTTCAGTGCTTGCATTTGTACTTTCAGGAATTTTGACGAAAGTCCACTTACATCTCTAGTCAAGAACCAACAAGAAGTGGGCCACAATCATGAAGTGTAGTGAAATTTATTGGATGTTTAAAACCTTTTTTAACAAATAACATGAAAAGTAGGGCTTGCAATGTTATTCGGCCCCCTTGCATTAATACTTTGTAGCACCACCTTTTGCTGTTATTACAGCTGCCAGACGCTTGGGGTATGTCTCTATCAGTTTTGCACATTGGAGGACTGAAATTCTTGCCAATTTTTCCTTGCAAAACAGCACCACCTGGAGTGGAAAAGAGTCCAACCCCTCTCAAGAAGAGTGCTACCAAAGCACAAGCAGTGTGTGGAAGTGAGGTTTTATAATGAGTGATTTAACTAGACACTTGTACTGTTGTAATTTTTGTTTCAAGGATGCAAAGTATATTTGCTGTACTGTTGACATATTTTAAACATTCTGGTAGGGTTTAGTGTTAGGTTCTGGTCAGTTGAAACCAAAATCGAACATTTTGGCCACAAAGCAAAAAGATATGTTTGGCGTAAAAGCAACACAGCTCATCACCCTGAACACTCCAGCCCTACTGTCAAACATGATGATGGCAGCCTTATGGTTTGGGCCTGCTTTTCTTCAGCAGGGAGAGGGAAGATAGTTAAAATTGATGGTAAGATGAATGGAGCCAAATACAGGACTATTCTGGAAGAAAACCTGTTGGAGTCTGCAAAAGACCTGAGAGTGGGACTGAGATTTATCTTCCAAAAGGACAGTGATCCATTTTTCACTGACAAAAAGAATAAAACGTAGACATACAGTAAAGAAAATAAGTATCTGAACACCCTGCTATATTGCAAGTCCTCCCACTTAGAAATCACGGAGGGGTCTGACATTTTCATCGTAGGTGCACTGTGAGAGAGATAATCTAAAAAGTAAAATCCAGAAATCACAAAATATGATTTTTTTAAATGATTTATTTGTGTGATACAGCTGCAAAAGATGTATTTGAATTCCTGTCTATCAGCTAGAATTCTGACCCTCAAAGACCTGTTAGTCTGCCTTTAAAAATCAACCTCCACTCCATGTATTATCCTGAATCAGATGCACCTGTGTGAGGTCATTAGCTGCACAAAGACACCTGTCCACCCCATACAATCAGTAAGACTCAAACTTGTAACAAGGCCAAGACCAAAGAGCTGTCCAAAGACACCAGAGACAAAATTGTACTAGAAAATGGAGAGGCGAAACGTGACGGTCAATCTCAATCGGAGTGGAGCCCCATGCAAGCTATCACCTCGTGGGGTCTCAATGATCTTTAGAAAGGTGAGGAATCAGCTCAGGACTACACGACAGGACTTGGTCAATGACCTGAAAAGAGCTGGGACATCCCTATCCAAGGTGACTTGGTAATACGCAAAGACGTCATGATGTGAAATCATGCATGGCATGGAAGGTTCTCCTGCTTAAACCAGCACATGTCAAGGCCCGTCTTAAGTTTGCTGATAACCATTTGGATGATACAGAGGAGGCATGGGAGTAGGTTTTGTGGTCAGATGAGACCAAAATTGAACTTTTTGGTCATAATTCAACTCACTGTGTTTGGAGGAAGGCGAATGATGAGTTCCATCCCAAGAACACCATCCATACTGTGACGCATGGGGGTGGTAGCATCATGCTTTTGGGTTTTTTCTCCACATGGGACAGGACGACTGCACTGTATTAAGGAGAGGATGACCGTGGCCATGTATTGTCAGATTTTAGGGAACAACCTCTTTCCCTCAGTCAGAGCATTGAATATTGGCCGTGACTGGGTCTTTCAACATGACAATGACCCGAAGCACACAGCCAGGAAAACCAAGGAGTGGCTCTGTAAGAAGAATATCAAGGTTCAAGCATGGCCTAGCCAGTCTCCAGGCCTAAACCCAATAGAAAATCTTTGGAGGGAGCTGAAACTCCGTGTTTCTCAGCAACAGCCCAGAAACCTGTCTGATCTAGAGAAGATCTGTGTAGAGGAGTTGGCTATAATCCCTCCTGTAGTGTGTGCAAACCTGGTGAACAACTACAGGAAAGGTTTGACCACTTTCAAATATTAACATTGGTTTTCTCAGATGTTCAAATTCTTATTTGCAGCTGTATGACACAGATAAATCGTTAAAAAAAATCATATATTGTGATTTCTGGATTTTTCTTTTTAGATTATCTCTCTCACAGTGGACCTGTTCCTACGATGAAAATTTCAGACCCTCCATGATTTCTAAGTGGGAGAACTTGCAATATAGCAGGGTGTTCAGATACTTATTTTCTTTACTGTATGTCTACGTTTTATTCTTTTTGTCAGTGAAAAATGGAAAATAATTTCCCACACTCTCATAGAAAATGAATTTAGAACTATAGTTGTTTCAAATTAATCCCAAGTCATTCATTTGTCAGTCACCAGTGTTGTTCCAGGTTGTTCTGTCAGACTCCTTATCTGATGGCACAGCTGTAATACCCAAGGACCAGAGACAAATCCAGTCCGTCACATCATTATATTTTGGCCGTAAAAAACAATAGTCTGTGTTAAAATATCAGAATTGCAAATTGACTGAACACTGAATGTTGAAATATTATTTTATTACCAAATTTCCCTGTAGATTTAACCGAATAATGGTTAAATATTTTTTTTTAGTGGCTTTTGATTTCAAAAGTAATTATCCATCAATTTTTTTGTGTAAATGTTAATTTATGAGGTGACCGTTCATTTACAGTGAAGAAAATAAGTATTTGACCACCCTGCTATATTGCAAGTTTCCCCTACTTAGAAATCATGGAAGGGTCTAAAATTTTCATCGTAGGTGCATGTCCACTGTGAGAGAGAGAGAAGCTATAAAGAAAAATCCAGAAATCACAACGTATGATTTTTTTTTTTAACAATTTATTGTGTGATACAGCTGCAAATTAATCTTTGAACACCTGAGAAAACCAATGTTAATATTTGGTACAGTAGGCTTTCTTTGCAATTACAGAGGTCAAACGTTTCCAGTAGTTGTTCACCAGGTTTGCACACACTGCAGGAGGGATTTTGGCCCACTTCTCAAGACAGATCTTCTCTAGATCAGACAGGTTTCTGGGCTATCGCTAAGAAACAGGGAATTTCAATTACCTCCAAAGATTTTCTATTGGGCTTAGGACTGGAGACTGGCTCGGTCACGCCAGAACCTTGATATGCTTCTTACGGAGCCACTCCTCAGTTTTCATGTGCAGAAAAACACCCCCAAAGCATTATGCAACCACCGCCACCCCTCTTCACAGTAGGGATGGTGTTTTTGGGATGGAACTCATCATTCATCTCCCTCCAAACACAGTGTTCAAATGCCTATTTTCTTCACTGTATATGCACTCGCAGTCATAATGGGCCTCCGAGGTTAACCGAGGTAATTACGATGTGGCTCACTTAAAAAAAAAGAATTTGACACCTCAGGTCGATGGACTGGGATTCCAGAGCCAATCAAGAATTAATATTTTGATGTGCGTGCGTGTGTGTGTCTGCATGTGCCTGTGCGTGTGTGTGTGTGTGTGTTTGTGTGTACAGATTTTTCCACAGTACCTGTTTTTCTTGGGACAACTGTTGGTCTTCTGATTTTTTGCATTGGTACCCTGATGACATTGACTTATTGTCTCTACTACACTGGTCTGCTTTGCAAACTTCGAGCAACTCTCCCAAGAGCACTAATTGTAAGTATAGTATGTATTGTAAGTATGTTATCCAGTTTTTGTATCGAACAAAAATGAAACAACAAATAACACATTGGATCGATGAACAATAGACGTTATGTCAGAATCAGCTTTAATGGCCACGTATGTAACAACACAAGTAATTTGTCTCCGGCAGTCGGTGGTGCCCTCGTATGACATTCAGTGTCAGGTTTAAACAGCCTAGGACATTTAAAGTAACATTATCAAGGAAGGAACACAAGGGGAACTTCTGGCTCGCGAGGAGAACGTGGGATGTGTCTCTTTCACAATCTCCAACCTGTTGCAATCACATCTCCACTTTTTTATTCCTTGGCGTGGTCCGCATCACACAAAGCAAATTGTGACAAAGCAACGGTCAAAAATAGTCCATGTGAGTCTTTGTGATGTCTTCACCACAGCACCCAATGTAAATTAATTGCATCACATTGTTAAAGTACATCATAGCAAAGTTTCCATGGCACCTAATGTGCCCCTCGATTGCATTGCATCACATAAGCATTAAAAACCCAAGAAAGCAAATATGAGAAGTTTTTATCCAATTAATCCAACATTCAGAACAGAGAACAAACAAACTAACAAGAACAAAGAACAAGAGGCATTCAGCTAATAGGAACGATTCCTTATAAGAGTCACAGTTGTGCAAGATGCAGAGTCTTCTTCATTTAGAGCAGTTAAGAGTGCGTCAGTGCCCCACATTACGTTAAGCTTATAGAGAGTGCCCTTCGTGGTTCACGGTTCACCGTTATGACAATTGTATATATTACTAAAACTAATACTGAATGGACCACCAGGATGTGAGGGTGTTTCCCAACAACGGCACAAGGCAGAAATTAGTAGTTCGCTGATCAATAATTTAATGACTTAATTGCTAGAGGGAAAATACTGTTTATATGCTTGCTGGTTTTAATTTGCATTGATTCGTAGCGCCTACCCTGACGGAGGGAGCTGGTGTCCAGGACGTGGAGGGTCCGAAAGGATCCTGCCCGCTCTGGGCCTAGTTTCAATGGCATGCAAGTCTTCAAGGGTGGGTAGGTTGGTGCCGACAATCCGTTTAGCAGTTTTGATTGTCCGTTGTAGTCTGAGTTTTTGTGGCAGCCCCAAACCGGACTGTAATAGAGGTACACTATATTGAGTGGATGACCGCTGTGGAGAACTATCTCAGTAGCTCTTGTGACAGGCCGTGCTTCCTCAGAAGCCAGAAGAAGTACCGTATTGTTTGCACTATAAGGCGCACCTTCAATGAATGGTTTATTTTAAAATGTTTTTCATATATAAGGTGCACCGCATCATAAGGCACATAGAATAGACGGCACAGTCGAGGCTGGGGTTACGTTATGCATTCGATAGAGCTTAAGGGAATGTCAACAAAACAGTCAGATAGCTCAGTCAAACTTTATCAGTAGATTACAAACCTGCGGTCTGACAATCCCGTTCACTCCCAAAAGGTAGAGTAAGAGACGCAGTATTTTTGTGACAGTGTATCTTTTAATCACAGCAAGGTATAACGTAGTGCAACATTTATATCACATAGTGAAGGGGAACCTTTCCTCGATTCAGTAAAAATGTAAAAAAAAAAGTCTGATACTGGTCTGGTAAATCAAACAGTACAATCACAATATAGTAACACTCGAAATAGTGCAAAGCAATAACAATATAGCAATAAGTCAATATTGTTCAAATGTTAACATCCATATTCAAAATATGACCAACCTTGTTCAGCTGTAAACACACAAAAGAAACGTAAAGCTCACTTTATCAGTTCATTCCTCATCCACGAATCCCTCGAATTCTTCTTCTTATGTGTCCGAATTGAACAGTTGGGTGAATACACCATCCGCCATGCCCCCGGGTCCGTCTCGTCAAAGTCGTCATTTATTAAGTCAGCTGCTGTTGTCTGGCAGTTCAGTGACATTACCTGCCTTCCTGAAAGCTCAGACCACAGTTGAGACTGATATGTCAGCCCAGACATTTATGCTCCACTGGCAAATAGTGGTGCAGTCTCCCCGTATTGGTGAACGTGTGTTCGCCTTTTGTCATGCACTGCTGCCACGCAGCTCTCTGTCTAGCTTTGAATGCCCTTTTGACACCAATATCTAGCAGCTGGAGTTCTTTTGTCAATCCACCCACAATGATGGCGAGCATTGAATTAGTGTGCTTCACATGTTTTTTTTTTTTTATCCCATCTGTGATAGGGGAGCGCATGGATTTGTAGATCATCAGGACAGAGCTGTGTGAAAAAAGCCACCCGGTAACGTCACGTAAATTTCTCTAAACCACTCACTCATCTTTTCTTCATCCATCCGTCCATCCCTTCGAGTTAGCTTTGATGATGGCGTTGGCTGGAAGGTTTTCTTTTGGCAAGGTCTTCCTCTTGAAAATAAATGGGTGGAATACCATTAGCCTCGCAGGCGAGAATTACAGTGAAGGATGACTTCTCATTCCCTGTGGGTCGAACATTTACCATACGCGCTCCCTTTTTATCCACAGTGCGGTTTACGAAAATATCAAACGTGAGTGGAACCTCGTCCATGTTGATTATGTGTTCTGGCAGGATCTTTTTTTCCAGTAATCTTGTTTTTGCAGTATGCATGGAAAGTGGCCAGCTCTTATTGGTAGTCTTTTTGCTATTGCTGTGAAATTGTAGTTCGTGTGTGGATGGAAAGATGACGTCTTTGAATAAACTGAAAGCACCAGGAATTCTAAATTCATTGATATTAAGTTCGCATGCTAGTGCTGTTGCCTTCATTCGAATAGTGATTGTAATGACACTTCTACTTGCTGCTCTCTGTTCAGCAACCCACTGTTTGAGTTTGTCCTCCAACTGTAGCCATCTCGCTTTGTTCCCTCAGAAACTGTTTAGTCTTTTTTTACTTGGCGCAGATCATTATGTAGCTTCCTCCACTTCCGCACCATTGATTCATTCATGTTAAATTCTTTCGTTGCTGCTCTATTCCCGTGTTCCACTATGTGACTGATCGTCTTGAGTTTAAACTCTGCGCCGTAAACGTGTCTCTTAATAGGAGCCATTTTGGGGTTTTTACACAAACATACAAATGGAACTGAAACGGCACGCTTCGCGCAGTCATATATCCCAGTACGCGCTGTGCGCTACATCTTCTACAGGGGAAAATGGAACCAGCGGCTGCTTACCGTAGTTGCGAGACCTGTTGCGGCTCAATGTTAATTCATATATAAGGCGCACCGTCGGCTTTTGAGAAAATTAAAGGCTCTGAGATGCGGAAAATACGGTACATCCTTTGCTGGGCTTTTTTGAGAATCGAGTTTATGTTTGTCCCCCACATCAGGTCCTTTGAGACTGTAATGCCCAAGAACTTGAAGGTCTCGATGGTTGACACAAGACGGTTGGACAGGGTGAGGGGCAGCTGTGGTGAAGGATGACTCGTGAAGTCCACAAACATTTCTACATTATTTAGAGTGTTCAATGCCAGGTTGTGTTAGTTACAAAAGCTCAAGTGTCGCCACTTCCTGTCGATACGCAAACTTGTAGCAGTGTTTGATGAGGCCGATGACCGTGGTGTCATCTGCGAATTTCAGGAGTTTGACAGTCGAATCCCACGAGGTGCAGTCATTCATATAGAGCGAAAAGAGGAAAAGGGAGAGGATACAACCTTGGGGTGCCCTGGTGATGTAGTACACGTGGATGAGCTTGTGTCCCCCAGCTTCACCTGCTGTGTCCGGCCCGTCAAGAAGTTGTAGATCCACTGGAAGATGGCAAGCGAGACGCTGAGTTGGAGAAGTTTAATGGGAGACTTTAATTTGCTCCCTAAGTGTGATTGTGAGTGTGACTGTTGTCTGTCCCCATGTGCCCTGTGATTGACTGGCAACCAGTTCAGGGTGTACTCTGCCTCCTGCTCGATAACAGCTGGGAAAGACGCCAGCACTCCCGCGACCCCCATGAGGATAAGCAACTCAGAAAATGGATGGATGGATTTATCATACGTATCTGTTAAGGCTTTATACTCGCACATATGGTGACTGTGATGAAATTACTGTAGCTCTCCCGCGCATAGTTTAACTTTATCCTCAAGCACAACTCGTGTAGTTTTGAAAATGTGCTTCAGTTCTTCTCCAAGTTAGAAGTGTCATTTTGGCTTGGATTGGCTAGGATGTCACAGTGTGGAGTTTGCACAGTACATTTTAGTCGTTTCCAGTAGACTTTTTATTTTCCTTTCTGTAATAAGGAACAAAGCAACAACAGTGATGACTGTGGAAGAGTTTCTGCTTGAACAAATGGATCTAAAAGACCAGATGATACATTGAATTAAGATGCAAAATCGTTTGAGAAGGTGGCTGTGCTAGTGCTATGTGGACGCGGGAGGAACGGTGAGTACAGGGGTTGCCACAGTCGTCATCTTTTTCCATCTAAACCAACCTCCTGCATCTTCCTCTCTCACATCAACTGCCCTCATGTCTTCCCTCACAACATTCATCAACCTTCTCTTTGGTCTTCCTCACTCTTTTGCTTGGCAGCTCCATCCTTAGCACCCTTCTACCAATATACTCACTCTCTCGCCTCTGGACATGTCCAAACAATCGAAGTCTGCTCTCTTGTACCTTGTCTCCAAAACATCTGACTTTGGCTGTCCCTCCAATGAGCTCATTTCTAATCCTATCCAACCTGGTCACTCAGAGAAAACCTCAACATTTTCATTTCTTCCACCTCCAGCTCTGCTTCCTGTTGTTTCTTCAGTGCCAATGTCTCTAAACCATACATCATGGCCGGACTCACCACTGTTTTATAAACTTTGCTCTTCATCCTAGCAGAGACTCTTCTGTCACATAACACACCAGACACCTTCCCCCAACTGTTCCAACCTGCTTGGACCCGTTTCTTCACTTTTACTTCTTTCACTTTTTACCACTCTCACCATCGCTCTGGATTGTGGACCCCAAGTATTTGAAGTTGTCAACCTTCACTAACTCTTCTCCCTGTAGCCTCACTCTTCCCCCTCCACCCCTCTCATTCACGCACATATATTCTGGTTTACTGCGGCTAATCTTCATTCCTTTCCAGTGCATGCCTCCATCTTTCTAATTGTTCCTCCACCTGCTGCCTGCTTTCACTGCATATCACAAGATAATCTGCAAACATCATGCATGGTCCAAGGAGATTCCAGTCGAACCTAATCTCTCAGCCTATCCATTACCACAGCAAACGGGAAGGGGCTCAGAGCTGATCCATGATGCAGTCCTTCCTCCACCTTTGATTCTTCTGTCACACCTGAGGCACACCTCACCATTGTTCTGCTGCCGTCATACATGTCCTGTACTATTCTACAGACTTACGCACGCAGTACCACAGTTCCTCTCTTGGTACTCTGTCATGGGCTTTCTCTAGATCCACAAAGACACAATGTAGCTCCTTCTGTTCTTCTCTGTACTTTTCACTAGCATCCTCAAGGCAAATAATGCATCTGTCATCCTCTTCTAGGCATGAAACCATACTGTTGCTCGCAGATACTTACGTCTGTCCTGAGTCAAGTCTCCACTACTCTTTCCCATATCATTGTGTGGCTCATCAACTTTATTCCTCTTCCTCCCACAGCTCTGTAAATCACCTTTGTTCTTAAAAATGGGAACTACCACACTTTTCCTCCATTCTTCAGGTAATATCTTGCCTGCTTGTATTCTGTTGAATAAATTGGTCAAAAATTCGACACCTCTCCAAATTGTTTCCATACCTCCACAGGTATGTCACCAGGATCAGTTGCCTCTACATTTTTCATTCTTTTTAGTGCCTTTCTAACTTCTCCCTGACTAATTTTTGCCACTTCCCGGTCCTTCACACTTGCCTCTTGTACTCTTCCTCATTTTCTTCATTCATCAACTTCTCAAAGAATTCTTTCCATCGATTTAGAACACCACTGGTACTAATCAACACATTTCCATCTCCATCCTGAATCAGCCTTACCTGCTGCACATCCTTCCCAAATGTATCCCGCTGTCTGGCCATCCTGTAGAGATCCTTTTCTCCTTCTTTCGTGCCCGACGTGGTGTACATGTCATATGCCTCTTGTTTAGCCTTTGCCACCTCGACCTTTGCCCCACTTTGCATCTCAATGTGTTCCTTTTGCCTCTCTTCAGTCCTCAGTGTCCCACTTCTTCTTCACTAATCTCTTTCCTTGAATGACTCCCTGTATTTTGAGATTTCACCACCAAGTCTCCTTCTCCCATTTCCTACCAGAAGACACACCAAGTACTCTCTTGCCTGCCTCTCTGATCACGTTGACTGTAGTAGTCCAGTCTACTGGGAGCTCCTCATGTCCATCGAGAGCCTGTCTCACTTCTTTCCGAAAGGCCGCACAACATTCTTCCTTTCTCAGCTTCCACCACAGGGTTCTCTGCTTTACCTTTGTCTTCTTAATCTCCCTACCCACCATCGGAGTTATCCTACACACCACCATCCTCTGGTACTAAGCTACATTCTCCCTTACCACTACCTTACAATCAGTAACCTACTTCAGATTGCATTGTCTGCACAAAATATAATCTACCTGTGTGCTTCCACCTCCCCTCTTGTAGGTAATTCAATGTTCCTGCTTCTTCTGGGGAAAAAAAGTGTTCACTATTGCCATTTCCATTCTTTTTGCAAAGTCCACCACCATTTGTCCCTCAAAGTTCCTTTCCTGATGCCGTATTTACCCATCACTTCTTCATCACCCTTGTTTCCTTCACCAACATGTCCATTCCAATCTGCACCAATTACAACTCTCTCTCTGCCTGGGATGCTCAGAACTACTTCATCTAGTTCCTTCCAGAATTTCTCTTTCAACTCTAGGTCACATCCTACTTGTCAGGCATAGCCGCTAATCACATTATACATAATACCCTCAATTTCAATTTTCATCATCATCACTCGAGCTGATATTCTTTTCACCTCCAAGACATTCTTAGCCAGCTCTTCCTTTAAAATAAGCCCTTCTTCATTTCTCTTTCCATCTCTAATGCTTCAATGCAAACGATATAGCTCCAATTTGGGTACTAAGATTGCACAGGTGGTGATTTTAGTCCACTAAAGTCATCACCAGGAGCGTCCCACTTCAAGTATTCACAACATTCGGTCCAAATTCAGCAGGATTTATTGAATTACGATCGGGCTGGCCTGAGCCTCTTGTTTAAGCTGCTACCAGTTTGAGGACCGGAAGCAAAAGCCAAAAGGGTATGGTATTCTTTAGATGAACGCTCATATTTGTTTGGCACAGTTTTACGTCCGATGTCCTTCGTGACACAACCCTCTGCATTTATTTGGGCTTGGGACTGGCCTACAGATTGGACTACCTTGTGCCCGCATAGGGCTGCATTAGGTATCTGACTCATCTCCACTCTGAAAAAGATCCATAGCAGGTACCGTAGAACTCATCATTGATGACTTGGTCCCGTTCCGGTTCCTCGTGGATTTCCATGAACAGTGATCCCATCTTCCTCCCAAAGCATGTACGTGTGCCGTTAAGAGAAATTGCATCCAATGCATCTTCTATCCATTCTGTTATATGCAGCAGTTCGGGTTTCCTTACATTGCCAATTGCAGTGAATGTATGACTCCCCGAAGTCATCCACTCGTTCCATTTCTTCTGCATGTGCTTTTTTTAAAGGGCGATTGCACGATACGTTCATTGTCTGTAACTGCCAGAAGGAATGATCACCAAGTCTGTTCTATTTTCTTTAAGAATTTCTTTAATAGCTGGCATGCGATGGCACCGAAGGTTATCCAGCACCAGCATTTTGCTCGTGGTTACACCAGACTGAACTAATAGTCCTTAGTGAGTGTCTCATCCATGCTTTTGGTGGCATCTCACTATAACGCCCTTTTGCCACTGGCAGTTCTTGGAAAGAGTTTTTCGTCTAAAGATTATATATGGCTACATCTTAGTCCTTGTTCCATATGCGCCCAGCATTAGTGTAAAGTGTTTTTTTCCATTCCCAGTAGACTTTATCCTCACTGATTTTTCACCTTTCTGATCAATTGTATGAGTGCTTGGCAAATAAAAAATGAGGGGTGTTTGATCAGCATTTGCTACTCACCCAATTTCATACTCTTGCAATTTTCTTCGCCGAATGATGAACTGCTGGTATTTCGTCAATGCATCCTCATCGGGTGGGAGACATTGTGCAATTGTTGTTCTGTGCCTAAGAGAAAAGTAATGCCTCCTAAAAAAAACAACTTGCACCAGTTTGTAGATGCCCTGAAGTCTTGGTTCCCGATATTCCTCATTATTGTCAGCGCTTTGAGGCAAAGTTCGACAGTGGTAATAGTGCAGCCTCTTGCCCTCCCTTCGGCTACAATCTATAGCAGTTTTTCCTCCGCCTCTGGAAACTGGGCAACTTTCCCACATGCCAAAGATCTGTTTTTTGATGGCTGATTTTCTCCATCTACCTCCACACTCTCACAATATTTTCAGCCACATTGAACTGCTGCGCTGCCTCGTGATTTCCCACTTCTTCAGCAGCAGTGATTACTTTTCCTTGAAAATTGGCTGCGTAACTTGTTCTTTTAATCGACATTTTCTTAGTTCTTCTTCTTTTCCTTTCGGCTTGTCCCGTTAGGGGTCGCCACAGCGTGTCATCTTTTGCCATCTTAGCCTATCTCCTGCATCTTCCTCTCTAACCCCAACTGCCCTCATGTCTTCCCTCACCACATCCATAAACCTTCTCTTTGGTCTTCCTCTCGCTCTTTTGCCTGGCAGCTCCATCCTCAGCATCCTTCTACCAATATACTCACTCTCCCGCCTCTGAACATGTCCAAACCATCGAAGTCTGTTCTCTCGAATCTTGTCTCCAAAACATCCAGCTTTGGCTGTCCCTCTAATGAGCTCATTTCTAATCCTAGCCAACCTGGTCACTCCGAGCGAGAACCTCAACATCTTCATTTCTGCCACCTCCAGTTCAGCTTCCTGTTGTTTCTTCAGTGCCACCGTCTCTAATCCGTACATCATGGCCGGCCTCACCACTGTTTTGTAAACTTTGCCCTTCATCCTAGCAGACACTCTTCTGTCACATAACACACCAGACACCTTTCGCCAGCTGTTCCAACCTGCTTGGACCCGTTTCTTCACTTCCTGACCACACTCTTCATTGCTCTGTATTGTTGACCCCAAGTATTTGAAGTCGTCCACCCTCGCTATCTCTTCTCCCTGTAGCCTCACTCTTCCCCCTCTACTTTTCTCATTCACGCACATATATTCTGTTTTACTTCGGCTAATCTTCATTCCTCTACTTTCCAGTGCATGTCTCCATCTTTCCAATTGTTCCTCTGCATGCTCCTTGCTTTCACTGCATATGACAATATCATCTGCGAACATCATGGTCCAAGGGGATTCCAGTCTAACCTCATCTGTCAGCCTATCCATTACCACTGCAAACAGGAAGGGGCTCAGAGCTGATCCCTGATGCAGTCCCACCTCCACCTTAAATTCCTCTGTCACACCTAAGGCACACCTCACCATTGTTCTGCTGCCATCATACATGTCCTGTACTATTTTAACATACTTCTCTGCCACACCAGACTTACGCATGCAGTACCACAGTTCCTCTCTTGGTACTCTGTCATAGGCTTTCTCTAGATCCACAAAGACACAATGTAGCTCCTTCTGACCTTCTCTGTACTTTTCCACGAGCATCCTCAAGGCAAATAATGCATCTGTGGTACTCTTTCTAGGCATGAAACCATACTGTTGCTCGCAGATACTTACTTCTGTCCTGAGTCTAGCCTCCACTACTCTTTCCCATAACTTCATTGTGTGGCTCATCAACTTCATTCCTCTATAGTTCCCACAGCTCTGAATATCCCCTTTGTTCTTAAAAATGGGAACTAGAACACTTTTCCTCCATTCTTCAGGCATCTTTTCGCCCGCTAGTATTCTGTTGAATAAGTTGGTCAAAAACTCCACAGCCATCTCTCCATATTGCTTCCATACCTCTACCGGTATGTCATCAGGACCAACTGCCTTCCCATTTTTCATCCTTTGTAATGCCTTTCTGACTTCCCCCTTAGTAATCATTTCCACTTCCTGCTCCTTCACTCTTGCCTCTTCAACTCTTCCTTCTCTCTCATTTTCTTCATTCATCAACTTCTCAAAGTATTCTTTCCATCTATTTAGCACACTACCGGCACCAGTCAACACATTTCCATCTCTATCCTTAATCACCCTAACCTTCTGCACATCCTTCCCATCTCTATCCCTCTGTCTGGCCAACCTGTAGAGATCCTTTTCTCCTTCTTTCGTGTCCAACCTGGTGTACATGTCTTCATATGCCTCTTGTTTAGCCTTTGCCACCTCTACCTTTGCCCTACGTCGCATCTCGATGTACTCCTTTCGCCTCTCCTCAGTCCTCTCAGTATCCCACTTCTTCTTCGCTAATCTCTTTCCTTGTATGACTCCCTGTATTATGGGGTTCCACCACCAAGTCTCCTTCTCCCCTTTCCTACCAGATGACACACCAAGTACTCTCCTGCCTGTCTCTCTGATCACCTTGGCTGTCGTCGTCCAGTCTTCCGGGAGCTTCGGTTGTCCATCGAGAGCCTGTCTCACCTCTTTCCGGAAGGCCGCACAACATTCTTCCTTTCTCAGCTTCCACCACCTGGTTCTCTGCTCTACCTTGGTCTTCTTAATCTTCCTACCCACCACCAGAATCATCCTACATACTACCATCCTATGCTGTCGAGCTACACTCTCCCCTACCACTACTTTACAGTCAGTAACCTCCTTCAGATTACATCGTCTGCACAAAATATAATCTACCTGCGTGGTTCTACCGCCGCTCTTGTAGGTCACTATATGTTCCTCCCTCTTTTGGAAATAAGTGTTCACTACAGCCATCTCCATCCTTTTTGCAAAGTCCACCACCATCTGCCCTTCAAAGTTCCTTTCCTGGATGCCGTACTTACCCATCACTTCTTCATTGCCCCTGTTTCCTTTACCAATATGTCCATTACAATCTGCACCAATCACAACTCTCTCGCTGTCTGGGATGCTCAGAACTACTTCATCTAGTTCCTTCCAGAATTTCTCTTTCAACTCTAGGTCACATCCTACCTGTGGTGCATAGCCGCTAACCACATTATACATAACACCCTCAATTTCAAATTTTAGTCTCATCACTCGTTCTGATACTCTTTTCACCTCCAAGACATTCTTAGCCAGCTCTTCCTTTAAAATAACCCCTACTCCATTTCTCTTCCCATCTACTCCGTGGTAGAATAATTTAAACCCTGCTCCCAAACTTCTAGCCTTACTACCTTTCCACCTGCTCTCTTGGATGCACAGAATATCAACCTTTCTCCTAATCATCATGTCAACCAACTCCTGAGCTTTTCCTGTCATAGTCCCAACATTCAAAGTCCCTACACTCAGTTGTAGGCTCTGTGCATTCCTCTTTTTCTTCTGACGCTGGATCCGGTTTCCTCCGACATTTTCTTAGTTGAAGTTTAAAAAAAAAACTCACAGGCAGCCGTTTCTGATGTTTGGTGCAATAGCAACAAATAAGCTACGCTAACGATCGTAACATGGCAAACTGCCGCAAGCAGGACGGGAATCTCAGATTGGCGGCATACATTACCATAATACTTATAAATGTGTAACATGAGGCACTGAATGTCATATTCAAATGTAAAAGTGTACCTTTTTCACCACCCTGTGTACCTGTACACGACTATACAATGTGATTTTCTTTTTCTTTTTAACCTATACCTAAATATAATGGGCTCTTTTGACTTTTTAAAATATTTTAGGAAAATTTTGCACATTATTCACCAGAAATGACAGTACTTTTCAAAAAGCCAACCTCCCGCAATCTACCTTTTTTTTGGGTACACGGACCGAATAAAGGCTTTCTGTACACTACCTGCTTGCATTTGGGTCCGCCCTAGAACCTCATTCGTGACAGAACGATCTGGCCACAACATGGACCCAGCCGACTCCGAAGCCATCTGCCTCTCGTTACAGTTCCAGAGCAGACGCCTGGCTGAGCAGGAGGCTGCTCTTCAGGTGACGGATCAACGTCTCCATGAGATCTGTGCCCGGCTGGAGCCATGGCTAGCATCCCAAGCTAGCGCGGCTGCTATGCCGACAATTGTCACTCCGCCTGTCGCTCTGAGTCCACCCGTTCCGCCTGTTGTGGAGCCCTCCTGTGCCAGCATAACTCCGCTCTCAGGACCGGAACGTTTCTCAGGCGACCCAGGCAACGTCAAGCCCTTCCTTGCGCAGTGCGACCTCCATTTCGAACTGCAGGCGTCCGCTTTCCCCATGGACCGCTCCCGGATCGCCTTCGTCATTTCCCACATGACGGGAAGGGCGGAGGCCTGGGCCACAGCAGAATGAAGCCGCAACTCGGAGATCTGCTGTTCATGGACGACGTTCGTCTGTGTGCTCACCCAAGTATTCCAGTACGCAGCTCCGGAACGCAAGGGGGCGGCCTCACTCATGACAATTCGTGAGGACTGTCACAAGCAGTGTCTCGCCGCTCGGGAGGACGGAGGGATTCAAGTTGCTGAACTGAGTACCGCTTCCGAATTAGCCACGGTGCCCATTTGCTACCATGATTTAAAGGAATTTTTTTCCGAGTCCAAGGCAAAATCTCTGCTTGCCGCATCGGCCTTATGACTGTGCAATCAAACTCGTCCCTGGCACCTCACCTCCCAGAGGGAGACTGTTCTGTTTGACAGGACCGGAGCACCAGGCAATGAGGGATTACGTCGAGGAGTCGCTGGCAACCGAACTCATTCACCCGTCATCCTCACCAGCCGGTGCAGGGTTTTTTTTTGTTAAGAAGAAGGATTCCACTTTATGACCCTGCATCGACTACCGAGGATTGAATGACATCACGGTCAAGAACAGGTACCCCTTGCCCTTAATCGCTACGGTATTTGAACTCCTCCAAGGAGCCCGGAGCTTCACCAAGCTGGACTTGCACGTATCATCTGGTGCGGATTCGGGAGGGCGACGAATGGAACACAGCTTTCAACACTCCCACGGTGTATTATGAGTATCTTGTGATGCCCTTCGGACTGATCAATGCCCGGGCCGTCTTCCAAAACTTTATTAATGACGAGCTTCGGGAGTTCCTGAACAAAAACGTATTTGTGTACCTTTACGACATTCTTATCTTTTCAGCAGACCTGACCTCCCATATCCGACAGGTCAGAGAGGTGCTCCAGCGTCTCTTGCAGCACCAGCTGTTTGTGAAATGGGAAAAGTGCGAGTTCCACCGAGCATCCGTGTCCTTTCTGGGCTTCATCCTGGCAGAAGGGGAGATACAGATCGATCCCGGGAATATCAAAGTGGTGCTTCGGTGGCCCACCCCCGCCAGCAGGAGGGACGTGCAGAGGTTCATTGGCTTCGCAAATTTCTACAGAAAGTTAATTCGGAACTTCAGCGCTGTGGTCGCCCCTCTGCACGCCCTCACCTCGCCGCACAACGTTTTCGAATGGTCCAGGACCTGCCAGGAGGCCTTCAATAAACATAAGGCAAGTTTCACAACTGCATCCATCCTCATTATCCCGGATCCAGATCGCCAGTTCGTGGTGGAGGTGGACGCGTCGGACTCGGGAATCGGAGCCGTTTTGTCGCAGAGGAGTCCCAAAGACGGAAGGATCCACCCGTTCCTGTCTAGGAAGCTAACCCCAGCAGAAAGAAACTACGACGTGGGGGATCGCGAACTGCTGGCGGTCAAGATGGCTATGGAGGAGTGGCGGCACTGGCTGGAGGGCTCACAAGTACCGTTCGTGGTCCTCACCGACCACAAAAACCTAGAGTACCTGAGGACTGTGAAGCGGTTGAACGCCTGCCAGGCCAGGTGGGCTCTCTTCTTCACCCGCTTCCGCTTCACTCTGTCCTTCCGCCCAGTTCCAAGAACGGCAAGCCGGGCACCCTCTCACGGATCCACGAGGGGGAGCGCACAGAGTCAGTAGCGGCTCCTATCCTGCCAGAGGCATGCTTTGTGTCCAGCTTCACCTGGGGGGTCGAGTCGCGGGTGAAGGAGGCCCTGGGAGAGACGCCGCAGCCCGCAGATTGTCCATCTCATCGCCTGTTCCTCGTTCCATCACTTCGGGGAGACGTCGTCTCAATGAATCCTGTCTTCCAATACAAGTGGTCGCAAAGCCACTGACACGACCACAATGTCGATCATTGAAGTTTGACCTAGGATATCCTGGTGCCAAGTTCATGTGTGGATGCCCTTGTGCTTAAACCTGGTGTTCGCTATGGCCATTTTGTGACGAGCACAGAAGTTGAATACCAGAACACCACTCAGGTTCTGATCGGGGAGGTCATTCCTCCCAATCACACCCTTCCAGGTGTCACTGTCATTGTGCACATGAGCGATGAAGTCCCAAGTGGCAGTGCTCTCGAGTACACCAAACTGTTCATCATAGCCACCGTTTAGTCAATCATGAGTTTTAGACCATCGTTCCCTTTAAAAAAAAAAAACGATCACTAATCTGATCACAAGGAAAAGCAATGCGTAAATTTAAATAACTTGTTCCTTGACTGTATATTCTTATGTACTGTAAGGTCATGTATTCTAACCAATCAGGTCAAACCAACAACCCATGACAGAAATAATGGGTACAAACATACTGTAATTAAATTACTTGATTGTAAATACCTTTTATGATTTATCAATTTAAGACCTGTGGGAACTATAGATGAATTAAATTGATCAGGTTAGGGATTAGGGCTATTCCCTCCGTTGTGCTGGCCAATGTATGCTCTTGTCATGATCCTGGATTCCAGCCAGGGCTGGGCGTGGCCGTCTAATCGGAAGGGTCACACCTGCGCCTCATGACCTCCGATTAGACCCAGTACATATAGGACCCGGGGGATGACAGAGACTCTGCTAAATCGTTGCCTCTCATGCCTCGTTCCCGCACTACCGTACTCCTGACGTCTACCTCCCGTGTACCGACCAACGCCTGTCTCCCGACCTACCCCGTAAGCCTGCCGTTACTGATCTTGCTGCTTGTTTGGACTGACTCCCTGGTAACCGACATTGGAACGAATAAAGGCTTATTCCGCACTGCTTACCTCTCACCTGAGTCGTGCATTTGGGTCCACCCCCGAGTCTCGTCCGTGACAGAACGATCTAGCCAAGAACATGGACCCAGCCGACTCTGAAGCCATTCGCCGTGCGCTGCAAGTGCAGGGCAAACGCCTGGGTGAGCAAGAGGCTGCTCTCCAGGGTATGACTCACCAGATCCAGGAGCTCACCCAGCTGCAACCGTGGCTAGCCTCCCAAGCTAGCGCGGCCGCTCCTGTGCCTCCCCGTGCCACCATCACTCCCCTCTCTCGACCAGAGCGGTTCTCAGGCGACTCCGGTAACGTCAAGCCCTTCCTGGCGCAGTGCGATCTCCACTTTGAGCTGCAAGCTTCCGCTTTTCCCACGGACCGCTCCCGGATCGCCTTCGTCATTTCCCACATGACAGGGAGGGCGGAGGCATGGGCCACCGCCGAGTGGAGCCGTAACTCGGAGACCTGCCGCTCATGGGCGAGCTTCGTCTGCGCGCTCACCCAGGTGTTCCAGTATGCGGCTCCGGAACGCCAAGCGGCGTCATCACTCATGACAATTCGGCAGGGGCGTCGCCGCGTGTCCGACTACGCCATTGAGTTCCGGATTCGGGCTGCCGAGAGCCGCTGGAATGAGGAAGCCCCCCATGACGCGTTTTACGAGGGACTGTCCCCACAGATCCGTGGTCACCTCGTGGCCATGGATCTTCCGCCTTCGCTTAACTCCCTCATCGCATTGGCCCTCAAGGTGGACCAGCGCCTCACCGTGCAGAGACAGATGGAGGGCCTGAGGGAGGAGGAGAGGGAGAGTCGCAGTCTGGTTGTTTCCGCTTCCCGGCCACCCGTGTTGTCAGCTTCACCGGAAGCCATGCAAGTGGAGGGGCTTGGCAGCTCAGCGGAGGAGCGCTTACGTCGGCGACGAGAGGGACGCTGTTTTTACTGCGGGCGTTTGGGACACTTGATCGCCCGTTGCCCGACTCGACCAGGGCATTCTGACATCAGGATCGCTACTCCGGTGAGTGTGCGGTACACCGCGACGGGGTCAGGGAGGTCCCTTCTTCACCTCACCTTGGGAACGGACTCCCGTTCATGCTCTGTGACGGCTTTCATAGATTCTGGGTCGGAAGCAAACCTGATAAATCCCCGCGTGGTCGAGGAGCTGGGGGCGGCAACCTTCCCCACGCAACGGTTTCGTCACGCCTATGCCGCCAACGGCAAGTTCCTTTGTCGGGTTACACATCGTACTCAGACGCTACGTATGAGCTTTCCGGACGCTCACTCGGAGCGAATTAGCTTTCATGTCTTCGACGCACGTAGTAGCGACATCATCTTGGGCAGTCCGTGGCTCAAAGAACATAATCCGCACATAGATTGGACCACGGGTCAGATCAAGACTTGGGGTGAGGACTGTCTCAGTCGTTGTTTCGCTGTCCGGAGAGACAGGAGTATTCAAGTCGCGCCGGTTCGGCTAACAGAACCTGGTACCGCCCTGGACCTGACCGCAGTGCCCTCCTGCTATCATGACCTACGGGAGGTCTTCTCTGAATCTAAGGCAAAGTCTCTACCGCCACATCGGTCATACGACTGCGCGATTGAACTCCTGCCAGGCACCTTTCCTACCAGAGGGAAACTGTTCTCTTTAACAGGACCAGAGCATCAAGCCATGAGGGACTACATCGAGGACTCGCTGGCAGCCGGACTCATTCGCCCCTCATCTTCACCAGCCGGTGCGGGGATTTTTTTTGTCAAGAAGAAGGACTCCACGCTGCGACCCTGCATCGACTACCGAGGACTGAACGACATCACAGTCAAGAACAGGTACCCTTTGCCGCTTATCTCTACAGCATTCGAACTCCTCCAGGGAGCCCGGATCTTCACCAAGCTCGACTTGCGCAGCGCTTACCATCTGGTGCGGATTCGGGAAGGGGATGAGTGGAAGACGGCGTTCAACACCCCCACAGGGCACTATGAGTATCTTGTGATGCCCTTTGGACTGACAAACGCTCCGGCCGTCTTTCAGAACTTCATTAACGACGTGCTCCGGGAGTTCCTGAACAGATCTGTCTTTGTTTACCTGGATGACATTCTCATCTTTTCAACAGACCTAGCCTCTTACATTCAACAAGTCCGAGAGGTGCTCCGGCGTCTGCAGCAGCACCAATTATACGTGAATATGCATAAGTGTGAGTTCCATCAGGCATCCGTGTCCTTCCTGGGCTTCGTCCTGGCTGAGGGAGAGATACGGATGGATCCCGGGAAGGTCGACGCGGTGCTGCGGTGGCCTACCCCCACCAACAGGAGGGACGTGCAGAGGTTCTTGGGATTTGCCAATTTCTATAGGAAATTCATAAGGAACTTCAGTTCCGTGGCCGCTCCTCTGCATTCGCTCACTTCGCCAAATACCACCTTCGACTGGTCCGGGACCTGCCAGGAGGCCTTCGGCAGGCTCAAGGCAAGTTTCACTACTGCGCCCGTTCTCATTATTCCGGATCCCGATAACCAGTTTGTGGTGGAGGTGGATGCATCGAATTCAGGAATCGGAGCAGTCTTGTCGCAGAGGAGTCCCAGGGATGGAAGGATTCACCCGTGCGCGTTCCTGTCTAGAAAGTTGACCCCGGCAGAGAGGAACTACGACGTGGGAGATAAGGAACTGCTGGCGGTCAAGAGCGCGTTGGAGGAGTGGCGGCACTGGCTGGAGGGCTCGCAAGTACCGTTCGTTGTCTTCACGGACCATAAGAACCTTGAATACCTGAAGTCCGCGAAGAGGTTGAACGCCCGTCAGGCCAGGTGGGCTCTATTTTTCACCCGCTTCCACTTTAAGATGTTTTACCGCCCAGGCTCCAAAAACGGCAAGCCGGATGCACTCTCGCGGATCCACGAGGGATGGCGCACTGATTCAGACGCCGCTACTATCCTGCCAGCGGGGTGCTTCGTGTCAGGGTTCACCTGGTCGATCGAGTCGCGGGTGAAGGAGGCCCTGGAAGAGACACGGCCACCCGCGGATTGTCCGTCGGGCCGTCTTTTCGTTTTTCCATCTCTGCGGGGAGACGTCATCAACTGGGCCCATACCAACAAGACGGTCTGCCACCCGGGTATGGCGAAGACACGGTCAGTGGTCGAACAAAGGTTCTGGTGGCCTAACCTCAGCAAGGATGTAAGGGAGTTCGTCAACGCCTGCCCGGTGTGTGCTGCCAATAAAACTTCCCGCCTAGGGCCCGTTGGTGAGTTGCAACCCCTGTCCATCCCCTTTCGTCCGCGGTCACACATCGCGATGGACTTCGTTACCGGCCTGCCGCCTTCACAAGGGAACACAGTGGTGCTGTCCATAGTGGACCGTTTCTCCAAGATGGTCCACTTCGTGCCGCTCCCGAAGATCCCGTCGGCCAAGCAGACAGCCCAGTTGGTATTAGACGAGGTCGTCCGTTACCACGGTCTACCCCAGGACATCGTTTCGGACAGGGGTCCGCAATTCAGCGCCCGTTCCTGGAAGGAGTTCTGCAACCTCATCGGCGCTTCAGCAAGTCGGACATCGGGTCATCACCCAGAGTCTAATGGCCAGACTGAGAGGATTAACCAGGAATTAGAGACCGGTCTTCGATGTCTGGTATCCAGGGACCAGAGCACGTGGAGCCAGCACATCAAGTGGGTGGAGTATGCCCACAATTCCCTACCCTCCGCTTCAACAGGTATGGCTCCACTCCATGTCGTGCATGGGTATCCTCCGTCCCTGTTTCCTCCACTGGTCACAGAATCCACAGTTCCGTCGGCCCTGGCCGTGGTGCGACGCTGCAAACGGACCTGGGAAGCAGCTCGGAGGACACTGCTGCGCATGAGCAGCGCCTACAAGGCCGCAGCAGACCGCAAGAGGAGGGCCGCACCAGAGCTCAGAGTGGGACAGCGAGTGTGGCTCTCCACCAAAGATCTCCCGCTGCGGACGGAATCCCGCAAACTTGCTCCCAGGTTCGTTGGCCCATTCCCTGTTTCCAAGGTTATTAACCCGGTCGCCGTCTCGTTGAAACTGCCCAGGTCGATGAGGGTGCACCCTACGTTCCACGTCAGCAGACTTCGCCCGAATCGCACGTCGTCGTTGGCTCCTCCGCTCAAGTCCCCCCCGCCCCCACGCATGGTCGACGGTGGGTTGGTGTACACCGTGCGCCGGTTGCTGTCTTCCCGCCGCAGAGGGAGGGGGGTCCAGTACCTGGTGGACTGGGAGGGATATGGCCCGGAGGAGCGCTCTTGGATCCCCTCCCGCTTCGTCGTGGACCGCTCCCTCATCAGGGACTTTCACGCGGCTCACCCTGATGCGCCTGGGCCGTCCAGAGCCGGCCGTTGAGGGGTGGGTACTGTCATGATCCTGGATTCCAGCCAGGGCTGGGCGTGGCCGTCTAATCAGAAGGGTCACACCTGCGCCTCATGACCTCCGATTAGACCCAGTACATATAGGACCCGGGGGATGACAGAGACTCTGCTAGA
Organism: Syngnathoides biaculeatus; assembly: GCF_019802595.1. Classification (NCBI taxonomy): domain Eukaryota; kingdom Metazoa; phylum Chordata; class Actinopteri; order Syngnathiformes; family Syngnathidae; genus Syngnathoides; species Syngnathoides biaculeatus. The sequence continues at coordinate 1,553,473 of NC_084653.1, forward strand.
TCGTTGCCTCTCATGCCTCGTTCCCGCACTACCGTACTCCTGACGTCTACCTCCCGTGTACCGACCAACGCCTGTCTCCCGACCTACCCCGTAAGCCTGCCGTTACTGATCTTGCTGCTTGTTTGGACTGACTCCCTGGTAACCGACATTGGAACGAATAAAGGCTTATTCCGCACTGCTTACCTCTCACCTGAGTCGTGCATTTGGGTCCACCCCCGAGTCTCGTCCGTGACAGCTCTCTGAACAAAAGGATGGATTACATTGGATTGCTCTGCTCTACTTGTCAGATTGTGGGAGAGTGTTGTGTTTTCGCATTCGTTAAAAGCAGCGTTCCAGATAGCGCATAATCAGCTTCGCCGACGAGCATGCAACCGAGGCGAAACACCCCTCGCAGGACGCAAGACTTGCAGCGACAGACTATGCGTTCACATCATTGACGCCTGGTGCTGAAAGGCTATCTTGGTTCAACACCGCTCACCGCTGCTAGATTTTGTCTCTGAAATGCCAGTCATTTTTTTTATTACCAGGGAAATTCACTGCCATACATATCGTATATATTTCTCTGTAATCCAGCAAAAAGAAGAGTGACGTGGTAAATGAGCTTTACCATCATCTCAGTGAACAACTGATGGCCCACCCAGATCCTCTTCTTATCCTAGCCAAGTGAAGAAAGTGATGTCAGATGCTGTTCCAGTTGAGCAACACTGACTAAATCTGAAATATAATTTTTACTGTTTTTCCTCTTCTACTTACATTTTCACCTTTTATCTTTGTTTCACTTGCAGCCCTATGGGGGCACAAGTCAGTGCAATCTGTAGGCCGGTCCCAAGCCCGGATGAATGCAAGGGCTTGAGTCAGGAGGGCATCTCTCTTTAAACTTCACCAAACAAATATGAGAGTTCATCAAAATAATCCCATACCGGATCAGTTGTGACCCAGGTTAATAATGCCTGTGCCCGGCACCGTTAACCTACAGAAGGAAATGGAGAAAAAGTGTGGTAGTTCCCATTTTTAAGAACAATGGTGATTTGTAGAGCTGTGGCAACTATAGAGGAATAAAGCTGATGAGCCACACAATGAAGTTATAGGAAAGAGTAATGCAGGCTAGACTCAGGACAAAAGTATCTGCAAGCAACAATATGGTTTGATGCCTAGAAAAAGTACCATAGATGCATTATTTGTCTTAGTATGACGCCAGCGGAACAATGGTGAGGTGTGCTATAGGTGTGACAGAAGAATTTAAGGTGAAGGTGGAACAGCATCAGGGATCAGATCTCAGCATCTCCTTGTTTGTTGTGGTAATGGATAGGCTGACAGATGAGGTTAGACTGGAATTCCCTTGGACCATGATGTTCACAAATGACACTGTGATCTGCAGGGAAAGCAGGGAGGAGGTGGATGAACAATTAGAAAGATGGAGGGATGCACTGGAAAGGAGAGCATTGAAGATTAGCCAAAGTAAAACAGAATATATGTGCGTGAATGAGAGGGGTGGAGGGGGAAGAGTGAGGCTCCGCCTGTGTGGAGTTTACATGTTCTCCCCGTGCCATTTTCTCCAGGCACATCCCAAAAACATACATTAATTAGAAACTCTAAATTGCACCTAGGTGTGATTGTGAGTGTAACTGTTGTCTGTCTTCATCTGTCCTGCGATTGACTGGCAACCAGTTCATGGTTCATGGTACACCGCTTCCTGCCCAATGACAGCTGGGATAGGCTCCAGCACTCCTGCAACACTTGTGAGGATAAGTGGCTCAGAAAATGAATGGATTGATGGATCTTCAGTTTTAATACCTGATTTGTTATTATTATTATTAGTAGTAGTAGTAGTGTAATGACTCATTCACTAAATTGATTTATTGCTTTATATTCTGTGCTCAAGAAGTGAGGATTTCTGGATTTAAAAAATATATAAATTTAGATGTAAAAAGTATTCAGGCAATTGTATTGCTAGTAGGATATAATGCACTGGATTGCAGCATGACAAGCTTTATTTGGACATGTGTGTTGTATTTCCAAGAAAAAATATATCTAATTCTTTCCTTTGAGTTTTCAGTTACCACACAGCATTTACTACTGTCAAAGCTACTTTCTTCTTTATTTTCTTTGTTTCCTTTTCTACGGCCCACATTTCATCACTCCCTTCTCTAGAGCCCCTAGTGGATGGACAAGACACAACCGTATCAGTTTGGATTGTTTTTTTAAAGCACTTCTGATGTTGATTGTTCTGTCTGGTGGATCCCATCTGAGGAAGATAGCAAGAGTTTTTCAGATTCATTCTTATGCAATACAGAGTAGGTTTGTCATTTATTTAGCTCTCTATTAACAATATCCATCCATCCATTTTCTGAGCCGCATATCCTCACAAGGGTCGCAGGAGTGCTGGAGCCTATCCCAGCTTTTATCGGGCAGGAGCTCGGGGTACACCCCGAACTGATTACCAGCTAATCGCAGGGCACATAGAGACAGACAACAGTCCCACTCACAATCACATCTTAGAGCAATTTAGGGTGTCAAATTAATGCATGTTTTTGGGACTTGGGAGGAAAGTGGACTGTCTGGAGAGAACTCATGCAGACACGGGGAGAACATGCATACTCCACACAGGCAGGGCTGGGATTTGATTTGACTTGAAATACTTGATTAAATTTTGTCACTTGTCTGCACCAAACTGTATTGGGGGGCGATTTTTTTGTTTTGTCATTATAATGTTGGTTTGTGTCCACGATCCATGTGGTGTTCATGTTTCATTTTATACTGACCTGAAACCAGGGTTTGAGGACTATGTTTTGGTCATGAAAAAACATACTAATTACTTTCCTCCTCTCCCCCCCCCCCCCCCCCCCCCATTGTAGATGGCCCTCATCCATGCAAAATATCTTCCAGTAGAGGAAATAAGCCCTGATCTGATATCGATTGGCTCTGACATACAAAAACAAAATTACACCAGCGCATTATATCCCGCCCACAAGACCACATACTCTGGGAGTGTGGAAGAAAAGGTGGCTGAAGAGGAAGAAAATAAGGAAAGTGATATCTATATAAACAGAGGTTCTGAAAACTCCTCAGGGGAAAGTACCTGTCGTTATTCTTGGGACATATTAAGGACATTTTTGTCTGTGAGGTCACACACCGAAGCAGATACATTGGCTTTATCATCTGATAAATCGGGGACGGATCAACTCGGGACAAGAGTTGAAAATGAAGACACATCTATGTCTTGGCAGCCTGAAACTGAAATAAAGGAGCAACTCATATTTCAATTGGAAGGAGAAATGAACGAGAACACTTTCAACATGTCTGAAAGTATCAACCTGTTGTCAGTGACTCTGACTTCTTCCATCACCTGCAGGAAAGAGGAACTAGATACTGAAAAATCACTTGTTGATTCTTTGAGGCTGTCCGATAAGGAACCTTCCTTAATAGCCACAAAGCAAAATTTGTGCAACACAGATGTGCAAAATGGCTTAAATGAGTTGAGATCAAAGAAGTGTACAATCTTTGATGAGGCTTGCTCCGAGTACAGGTGTGATGATGATGAGACACAAGAGGATTTGGAAGAAGAGCAATTCTTAGGATATATAGAACGCTGATATACAACTGCAATAGTGTTACACTGTACATTGCTGTCAATGTTTGTTTTATTTTTTGTTTATTTGATGCTTGTAAACAAACTGATCTAAACACACAGGCTCTATATATCGAGCTGTAATTTCCATCGCCAGTTTCTAAATCCATCTCAGCTTGAGCCCTCTGCCTTGTCAAAATGTGCAACTCCTGTGTCTCCTTGCTTTGTGTTCAGCATCTAATATAACTTGTGTTAAACTTTCTGTTTGCCCCATGAAACCTCCCTCTTCACATCCCATGCTTGCTACTTGTAAAAACACTTATTAAAAGTTTGGAAAACACTGATGTATGTTATGATAGCATTTAGTCCTCAATAGACAACCTCAATATGGAGGCTATAAGTGGCCAAAATTACTTTTCCAGGAGAATTTTCTATGAATGAATGAATCAGTGATGAAAGTCCTCCGGATTTTCCCGGAATTCCGGATTTTTAAATTTTCATGAAAATTGCTCGGGACAATTTAGGAAAAACTGCCTAAAATTAATCTGGATACGACTTGAACGAATATGCGTTTGAGTTTGTTGTTTTGCTTTCACGAGCGTCGCCATGTTGAGGCACCATCATTAGTAACAATAACGCCCCTTCCCTCGCATTTTCTCAAGACGTTGCTTATTTTGTGTGGTCGTGACATTAATTTACGTGTTTATTTCATAAACGTTATTAACTAAACGAGCATGCTCCAAAACAACCGTTATTCAACCGGAAACAGCAAATTCAAGTTAACCGTACTGAGCGTGTACGAAAGCGCATGTCCGAACTGCTTCACGTAATGCGAGCGTATTTACGTCGGAAGTCATCAACATCATGAGCCACGTCAAAGGAAATTCAATTACACCGGGAGTGCTCATTGCGTCGATCGCGAGGCAGTGTGACGGCGTAAAAAAAATAAACAAGACTATCATCCATCTCGTCGCTTGATTCAAGTGTGGTCAATACATCGAGCGCGTGCACATAAAGGCGCGTTATAGCAAGCCGGCCTCCTATTTATGGCAGTCCCGTGATGCGTGCCCCCCCCCCAACAATACGTCACAATTGCCGACAGGAATGTTTGTTCCAATGTTGCCACGAACGCCGATTATGTAACTATAACGCCGATTTTAGTTATGTAACTAAACTTTCAGCATTTTCAAAACATTGCGAGTATAGACCATGCGTGTTTATTCCTTGACAGGCCAGCGCATTTAACTTTTCTTCAGATAAGTTTGTCAGATTTATTGATGAAAAATTTTAAATGCCGTTTTATATCATGTTCTACTAATAGTTGAAATTCGAAATTGTCATTTCTGAGTTTGAAATTTTAGTTTTTTATTTTAGTTATGTATTTGTTTTTTTAATTTTTAATTTACAGTTATGTTGTATTAATCCAGTAAGTTATTTTAAGGCCAACCCTAGTCACACCCGCAACTTTATCTGCGAGCAAGACTGACCACACCCGTACATTTTTCAAATGTGAGTGACTGTGTGTAAGTAAGTAAGTTTCTTTCGGCTTGTCCCGTTAGGGGTCACCACAGCGTGTCATCTCAGATGAAACGCTCATATTTGTTTGGCACAGTTTTTACCCCAGATGCCCTTCCTCTATATATATTTCAAAATATTAAAGGCAACTGATTATACGATTACTATTACTTGATCTATATCTAAGATAGTGAGCAATGTGGTCGAGTGTATCAGTACAACGCGACATGTTTGAGACTTAAACGTTAATAGTAATTACTACAGATCAACTTCTTTAACATGTTTTGCTGTACGGTGTAGAAATTCTAGGATATTATTTTCGTGTAGATTCTATACTATATCTATACTATAATATCTATAATGTGGGGAAAAGGACAATTTTAGATGTCTTTTTACTGAATAGTTCACTTAATTCATTTGTCTTGAGATGAGATGGCATATTTTAATGACAAATGTGATTTTGTGCTATCCAGTGATAGGAGGGTGGGGGGCAAAAAAACTGGGCTTGGCCCTTGGGGAACTTCTGCCCAATTTTTTTTTTTTTTTTTGGTCAGGACTTAGAAATTTTACTTTCAATTTTTGTCTTGAGTTTTGTTCCCAGATATCACAAGAATGCACCACAGCCATCCATTTTTTCAAAAAATTTCCGTTCCTGTCCTGGAGGACCAGTGGCGACCGGTCCACGGCCGTCCCACGCCCCTGTCTCGACGGCGACAGGAGCTGGGGAGTTCTGTTGAGCCATCCCGGAGCTGGAGAAACTTTGGGATGGCTGTGATGGTGATGGTGGCGGTCATGGCTCTGGTCCTTCTCTCCATCATCCTCTTCGGTCCTGATGGCTCCCAGCCGCTTCATGACCTGGCCTCGTTGGTGACCAGTCCACAGCTGCATCCTCGCCAAGCCTCGGTGGCGACCAATCCCTGGTCGTCTTGCAACCACAGCGTGGGAGGTCCTCGTCCGGAGCAGTTGCCTACCTTGGTCTGGTTCCTGCTTCGCCGTTTGGTTCCTCACTGAGGTCGTCCACCCAAATCGCCCCGTGGGGATCCTGGCTCTTGGCGTCCGGGTCATCCTCCTGACCTGTCCACCCGGACCAAGATGGCCACCAGACTGGGGTTGGGGGTCCTCTAATCTTTTCTTGCTGTACTTAATACTTACATCCAGGTAAGTGCTTAAATGTGCAAAGCCTTTAGTAAAATCAGTTAAAAAGTCGACCAACGAGGCAAAATTTTGAACTTCAAAGCTGCTTTGACTGCACAGACTGAAGTGTGAAATTCAATGTACATCCTAGATGAATTTACGGATATTGCTCCTGTGTATGTCAGTTTCTGGGAGGAGGTGTATGTACCAACAAAAACGTTGCATGTTCAAAAACAACAAGCCGTGGTTTGCAGGCAAACTTGGGCAACTCCGCCAGGCTAAAGAGATTGCATATCGTAGAGGGGACAGGGCACGAGAAACCAGTTGACTAAAGAAATTAACATTGCAAAGAGTGACTAGGCAGTTAAATATGAAAAACATCTTGACCCTAATGACTCCAAATCAGTTCACTAATTATAAGAAACTTCCCCCCCACCGTCCCTCAGAAAACAAGAACGGGCTAGCCGACGACCTAAATACCCTTTGCTGTAGATTCAAAATAGACACTTCCACACCACACACCCATCAAGCTGCAACACAAGCCGCACCACCTTCCACTCCACCATTTAACATCCATGAAAGGGACGGTAGACAGATCTTCAAACAACAAAAGAGCAACATAACGCCAGGCCCAGACTTTGTGTCCCCATCCTGCCTCAAATTCTGCGCAGACCAACTTGCTCCTATCTTCACAAAGATCTTCAACAGGTCTCTACAACAGTGTGAAGTACCAACCTGCTTCAAACGTTCCACCATTACACCAGTCCCCTAAAAAGCAGCAGTCTCAGGTCTTAATGACTTCAGGCCTGTTGCCTTGATATCTGTGAACATGAAGTCCTTTGAACGCCTCGTGCTGGACCACCTCAAGTGCATCACTGGTCCCCAGCTGGACCCACTGCAGTTTCCCTATCGAGCTATCAAGTCTGCGGATGATGCTGTCAACATTGGTCTGCACTTCATCCTTAAACATCTTGACAGCGAGGCTATGTGAGGATCCTGTTCATAGACTCCTGCGTTTAACACCATCATCCCTGAACTCCTCTCCTCCAACCTTCTCCAGCTCAGCGGCTCGCCTGCCATCTCTCAGTGGATCTACAACTTCTTGACGGGTAGGACACAGCAGGTGAGGCATCATTAATCATCAAAAATCAATAATAAAGTATAATGGTGAGCAATAATAAAGGATCAGGACACCACCTCTTCCACGCGCACTACCAGCACCGGGGCACCACAAGGTTGTGTTCTCTGCCCTCTGCTCTTCTCGCTCTATACAAACGACTGCACCTTGTGGCATCTGACTGTCAAACTCCTTAAGTTCACAGATGACACCACGTTCATCAGCCTCATAAAAGATGGCGACGAGTCTGCGTATTGATGGGAAGTGGTGAGAGTGGAGCTTTGGTGTGGTCAACACAACCTGGCATTGAACACTCTAAAGACTGTAGAGATGATTGTGAACTTCAGGAGGCATCCTTCACCACAGCTGCCTCTGATGTTGTCCATCTGTCGTGTGTCAACCGTTGGGACCCTCAAGTTCTTGCGAATTACAGTCTCAGAGGACCTGAAGTGGGAGACGAACATCAACTCCATCCTCAAAAAAGCCCAGTAAAGGATGTAGTTCCAGCGGCTTATGAGGAAGCATGGCCTGTCACAAGAGCTGATGAGACAGTTCTACACAGCGGTCATCCAAACAGTGCTGTGTACCTCCATCACAGTCTGGTTTGGGGCTGCCACAAAAATGGACTCAACTCCGACTGCAACGGAGAATCAAAACTGCTGAACGGATTGTCGGCACCACTCTACCCATTATTGAGGACTTGCACGCTACGCGAACTAGGTCCAGAGCAAGCAGGATCCTTTCAGATCCTCCACATCCTGGCCACCAGCTCTTCCAGCTCCTTTCGTCGGGAAAGCGCTACAGATCAATGCAAGTCAAAACTAGCAGGCATTTGAATTGTTCTTTAAGTCATTAAATTCTCGATCAGTGAACCTGCGATTTTATGCCGTGTACCATTGTTAGGACACTCACTTACATCCTGCTGGTCCAATCATTTATTAGTATTAGTAATATATTTTCTCGACTATCGCACGATGTGTCACTTTAAACTGCTCCCTTTGCACAATTGTCATTGTACTGGTCTATAATGGGAACCAGAATCGGGTAAAGGCACTCTGTACAAGCTTAACACAATGTGAGATGTTGACACATTTGTCACTTACCTGTTCGAAATGAAGAAGATTTTACATCTTACACGACTCATAAGGAATAGTTCTTACAAACACAAACGTCTTGTCTGTTGGAGTTGCTGCGCCCATTTCTACGGGATTGCTTCTCTGCAGCAGCCTTTATCAGCTTCGCTTGGCCATTGTGCTTCTCTCCACTTTGAGCGCTCATCTGCCAGGCTCTCCCAGGTCTATGGGTTATTGTTGGAGGCCTTCAGATCCCTCTTTACAACGTTACGGTAGCGTAGCTGCAGTCACCCTATAGCTCTCGTCCCAGCAACGAGGTCGCCGCACAGGATGTTTTAGTGGACGTGTCCTAGCCATACAAGTTGGCGCTGTCAGACCAGAGTATGCTTCGTAGACCACTGCAAGACAGGACCTCGCTGTTGGTCAGAGATGCTGCACTTGAATTGTGACAGCTTTCATGTCAGTGTGGAAGGACATGATCATCCTCTGCAGTCTTGGTAGTGTAGGGATTTGCGAGTTTGGACCCTACGCGTGTTCACGAGTCGAGGAGATATGACCAATGATTAGAAAAAGTTAACAGGAACAACAAAAGGAACTGTGCAGTACAGACGTCCGGGTCTTATCTAGGTATCAGCCGCACATGAGATGTGGCTTTTGGCAGGATAGCCAAAGAAAAAGACAAAAGCTACCCGGTATCACAAGGTTTTTATATGTATGGGTCCATGGTAAAAGTGGCTGCCCCCCCGCAGTCTGGTCCTGGGCCGAGATGGTAACTTTCCGCTCCTTATCTGGTGTCGTTCGTCTCCACAGCAACGCCTGGGAGAGGAGGATGGCGCCAGCCGGTTTTCTGCGTACAAAGATCAAGGACAACCACAGGCTCCACAACACATCCTTGTCTGATTAGCAAATAGGCAACACTTTATCCATTGATTAAATGTATAAGGTCAAATTTAAGCAAATAATGAAAGTGCAATAAAAGTAAAATAGTCTTCAGTAGGCAGCTAATTTTTGGCAAGATCCTCAAGAGGCCTTCTCTCCTGACGAGGTCGAATGCCTTGGTAAGATCTATGAAAGTGACATACAGGGGCATCTGCTGTTATCTGCATTTCTCAGGGAGAAGGCCATGTCTAGAAAACCACATTGTGACTCTGGGTGGACATGATTGGCAGGTCTCTGTAAGCGGGCAAGAATAATCCACACAAAGAGTTTGCATACAATGCTGAGTAGGAAGATGCCTCTGTTGTTACAGTCGCTGCATTCCCCTTTGTTCTTGTAGAGGGTAATGGTCTTGGCGTCCCTCATGTTCTGTGGTATGGTCCCTTCCTGCCAGCAATGACAGAGAACATCGTGCAGTGGGAGCAATAGGGTGGTATTTCAGTCCTTCAGCATGGCAAGGGGAATCCCATCACTGGGGCTTTGCCAGAAGCCAAGCTGTCAATGGGCTTGCTCAGCTTTTCCACGGTAGCCTCTGTGTTGATTTAGTCTGTGATGGGCAGGCATTCAGCGGCATCAGGAGCTGCAGGTGCAACAGGGTTCTGCACCGGATAGAGGTTGTATTAGTGTTCCACCCATCTCTCCATCTGGTGCCCTCTGTCTATGATGATATCCCTGGTGGAGAACTTGATGAGGGCAGACTTGTTATGCACTGTTCCCAGGGCCTTTTGATGCCACCGTACATGCCTCGTATATTCCGTGTTAATGCTGCTTTCTGGATTGCTTCACTCATCTCCGTCCAGTACTTGTCAGTGCAACGCCTGGCAGTCGGTTGGACTTTATTTCTGGTGTCTCTTTGAACTTGCAAATTCTGCTCATTGGGCAAATGTTTGTAGTCCATGAGGACATAACGGTTGGCTGAAATGAGCGCAGTTATTACGGCAGACTGGCCTCAAACCAATCCTGAGATTTAATTTTTTTTTCCCCGAAGGTGGCAAAGGCAGTCAGTGTATGATGTCCAGTAGGATCTCCCACCTTTCCATGGCAGAGTCTGTGTGCCTCGGGGCTGCCAACTTTCTCTCAACGTTCTGTGCGAACTGCTCCACAAGTGCTGTTTGACACATCTGGCTGACTTCCATGCAAAGATTCCCTTGCTTCTTGCCACAGTGGAACCTCTTTGGATACGTCTTGATCCTGCACCGCACCAATGAGTGGTCTGCATTGCAGTCTGTGCTGTGGTAAGAGTGTGTGTGAAGAACATTTTTGATGGTAGAGCGTTGGTCCAGGAGACTTTATGCTGGGGCTTAGTCTTGAAGCAGGAATTGCCGATCCACAGGTTGTGGTATGCATACAACTCACGGAGTCATTGGCTGTTCTCGTTCATCCTGCCCACACCGAATTGTCCAAGGCAGGAGCACCATGATATGTGATCTGCACCCACTCTGGCATTGACAATGCCCAGTAAGACCATCAGGTCCTTTCTAGGGATATTGCTCATGGTGGCTTTCTCATAGAACCTCTCCACAAGGACAGCATTTTGGTGTACATGCTGACGAGGGAGACGAGCCCTTTGGTGGTGTTAGGCAGAGTGTGAGAAGTTGCTTTGAGCTTTTGCTTCCCGATTCTATCATCGTCAGCAATGTGTTTCTCCCTACAAAACCCACTTTGTGTATCTGTGGCTCATTGGAAGTCTTCCCTAGCAGAAAGAAAGTGTCGAATGTCTCCCCTTTCGACAACACTAATGGGACCAGAGGAACTATTAGGTTGCTACTACTTGGGAACAGTGTCATCGCAGGAGCTCCCAGGACGGAGCTAAATACACCTGCAGACTCCCTGAGGGACTCCGACTCCAGATTTTTCCTCGAGGTTTACTCCTTACTCCTTTTCCGTGGCTGGATGTGGCCGTAAGGCTGCAAAATTTTTGAAAGTTCGAAATTGGAGTTTTCTTTCCCCTGAAATCGTGGAGGGCGGGAACATCCATTTTAACTCGCACAAGTCCAAAGGTCTTTCCCACTCCCCAGCAACTTCCATGATTCTTGCTAAAATCTGAACAAAAATTAAAAATTGTCATATGTATTGAACAACTATGTTTAGATAGGGCAGTTTTCTGCTATAAACCCCTTTTAAAGGCAAATTCATAAATAGATGAGCAATTTCTACTATTTCTAACAAAAAAAAAGTTATCCATCAATTTATTATGTATGTGAAAGAATCTTCTTCTTCTTTTCCTTTCGGCTTGTCCCGCCACAGCGTGTCATCTTTTTCCATCTTAGCCTATCTTCTGCATCTTCCTCTCTTACCCCAACTGCCCTCAAATCTTCCCTGGCCACCTTCTCTTTGGTCTTCCTCTCGGTCTTTTGCCTGGCAGCTCAATCCTCAGCACCCTTCCACCAATATACTCACTCTCTCGTCTCTGAACATGTCCAAACAATCGCAGGGCACATACAGACGAACAACCATTCACATTCACAATCAATGTTGCATGTTTTTTGGATGTGAGAGGAAACCGGAGTGCCCATAGAAAACCCAAGCAGGCACGGGGAGAACATGCAAACGCCACACAAGGAGGGCTGGGATCGAACCCGGGTCCTCAGAACTGTGAGGCTAGCACTTTCCAGCTGCGCCATTGTGCTGCCCGTGCTTATTATTCAATCAACCAATCATGAAATACCCTTTTTAAAGCGGGCTAATGCTCAATATATTTGTCCTTTACAAATTGATGAAATCAGGTAACTAATGAAATTAACATTACAAAGAAAATTCTGCAGCAAAGATGGAAAAACTGTTTCGTGCGAACGACTCCAAATCAGTCTGGCAGGGATTACGATATGTAAGTATTTACAATCAGAATCATCTATATTCGCCAAGTACGTTGGAAACATACAGGGAATTTAAGTCGCTCGAGTACGACAAACATGACAACATATAGACAGTCAATTGAAACATAAAGTCAAATCAAATGTATTTGTATAGCGCAATTCATACATGAGGTAACTTAATGTGCTATATATGATTAAAAGGATTTGAATCAAGTTTCTTTCGGCTTGTCCCTTTCGGGGTCGCCACAGCGTGTCATCTCAGATGAACGCACATATATGTTTGGCAATTTTTACGCCGGATGCCCTTCCTGACGCAACCCTTCTCAGGGAGTGGAGGCCCCAGTGGGATACGAACCCACAACGCCTGGTTTACCAAACCAGTGCTCTTTTGAATAAAAAGAGATAAAACATTTAAAACTGGATACAAACAAAAATGACAAAATATCCATGCATCCATCCATTTCTTAGACGCTTATCCTCACAAGGGTCACATGAGTGCTGGAGCCTATCCGAGCTCTCAATGGACAGGAGTCGGGGTACAGACCACTTGTTAGTGTCCAGCAAGGTGGAACTACAGACCAGAAGAACCTATCACTCAAAGAAAGCTGGCTGACCACGCATCAATACCAGGAACACGCAAAACCCAACCAAGGCTGCAGAGTTTGCCACTGCCCTGGAAAAGTGTCTACCAAGCTGGCAGAGACATGAAATCTCAGATGAACGTTCATATTTGTTTGGCACAGTTTTTACGCCGGATGCTCTTCCTGACGCAACCTCTCTCGGGCAGTGGAGTTCCCAGTGGGATACGAACTCACAACCCCTGGTTTACCAAACCAATGTCTAACCACTGAGCTATGGGGCCTCCTGGTACTTGAGGGACATTGTGTACACCTCAGCAATGTTGGTGTTTGGAAAGCAGACCAAAAAGTCAACAGAAACTTACACTGTGGATATAAAACCTGCAGTTGAAGGTGTGAAGGCTGTGACTGTCTATAAATTTAGCCACAGCAAACAGAACCTCCTGACCCGATGGTAAGCCCACATAAAAGTCTAGCAGATTGCCCGGAGGTGTGCCAATGACAGTTGCCTCCAGCTCTGCTCCAAGGTCCTGACTGCAGCTGACACTGGCACATCAAAGGGGATGTATGACAGGGTCAAGGAGCCATTTTGACCAACACGAATGAAAACAGCATCTCTAAAATCCTCTTCCAGTAACATCCTGAAGGACTGACCAAAACAAATGGAACATTTGGTTGAGCATTATTCAGACCTCTACACTAGGAGAACATTGTTTCAGAAGATGCCCTCAATCCTGTTGATCGTCTTTCTATGCTAGAGCAGCTGGACAGCAAACCAATCCTTGAAGACAACATAGATTCCCTCGCCACTGGGAAAAGCCCCAGGGAAAGACACTATCCCAGCCAAAGTCCTGATGTGCTCCAAAAATGTCCTGACTGAAGAGCTGCACCATCTCCTCTGCCTGAGCTGGAGGGAGGGGGAAGTACCACAAGACATGAGGGATGGCAACATCATCACACTATACAAAAAACAAAGGTGACATGTACAGCGAAGAAAATAAGAATTTGAACACCCTGCTATATTTCTCCCACTTAGAAATCACGGAGGGGTCTGAAATTTTCATCGTAGGTGCATGTCCACTGTGTGAGAAATAATATTTTAAAAAAATCCACAAATCACAATGTATGATTTTTTTAACAATTTATTTGTGTGATACAGCTGTAAATAAGTATTTGAACACCTGTCTATCAGCTAGAATTCTGATCCTCAAAGACCTGCAGTGGCCAGACAGAGGGAGAGAGATGGGAAGGATGTGCAGCAAGTAATGGTGATCAAGGATAGCGATGGAAATATGTTGACTGGTGCCATTAATGTGCTAAGTAGATGGAAAGAGTACTTTGAGAAGTTAATGAATGAAGAAAATTGGAGAGAATGTAGAGTAGAAGAGGCAAGCGTGAATGACAGGGAAATGGCATCGATGAGTAAGGGAGAAGTTAGAAAGGCACAGAATAGAATAAAAAATGGAGAGACGGTTGGTCCCAATGACATACCACTGGAGGTATGGAAGCAATTTGGAATGGGGAGTTTTCGACCAACTTATTCAATAGAATACTAGTGGGAGTGTAGATGCCAGAAGAATGGAATTTTAAGAATAACGGCGATGTTCATAACTGTGGAAACTAAACTAAACTAAACTAGGAATGAATATGATGATTTTCCACACAAGGAAGTTATGGGAAAGAGTGGTGGAGGCTAGACTCAGTAAGTAAGTATCTGAGAGCAACAAAATGGTTTCAAGCCAAGAAAAAGTACCACAGATGCACTATTTCCCTTGAGGATGCTCGTGGAAAAGTACAGAGAAGGTCAGACGGAGTTACATTGTGTCTTTGTAGACCTAGAGAAAGCCCATGACAGACTACCAAGAGAGGAACTGTGGTAATGCATGCCCAAGTCTGGTGTGGTGGAGGAATATGTTAGAACAGTACAGGACATGAATGAGGGCATCAGAACAGCGGTCAGATGTGCCGTTGGTGTGTCAGAAGAATTTAAGATGGAGGTGGGACTGCATCAGGGTTCCGCGCTGAGCCCCTTCCTGTTTGCAGTCGAAATGGACAGGCTGACAGATGAGGTTAGACTGGAATCCCCTTGGACCATCATGTCCACAGACGATATTGTGATCTGCAGTGAAAGCAGGGAGGAGGCGGAGGAACAATTAGAAAGATGGAGGTACGCACTGGAAATGAAGATTAGCCAAAGTAAAACAGAATATACGGTGAAGAAAATAAGTATTTGAACACCCAGATATATTGCAAGGTCTCCCACTGAGAAATCATGGAGGGGGCTGAAATTTTCATCGTAGGTGCATGTCCACTGTGAGAGAGATAATCTAAAAAGAAAAATCCACAAATCACAATGTAGAATTTTTTTAAACAATTTATTTGTGTGATACAGCTGCAAATAAGTATTTGAACACCCGTCTATCAGCTAGAATTCTGACCCTCAGTGACCTGTTAGTCCGCCTTTAAACGTCCACCTCCACTCCATGTATTATCCTGAATCAGATGCACTTGTGTGACGTCGTTCGCTGCATAACGACACGTGTCCACCCCATACAATCACTAAGACTCAAACTTGTAACATGGCCAAGACCAAAGAGCTGTCCAAAGACACCAGAGACAACTCCACACGGCTGGATAGGGCTACAGAGAAATTGCCAGGCGGCTTGGTGAAAAAAAGGTCCACTGTCGGAGCAATCATTAGAAAATGGAAGACGCTAAACATGACAGTCAATCTCAATCAGAGTGGAGCCCCATGCAAAATATCACCTCGTGGGGTCTCAAAGATCTTAAGAAAGGTGAGTAATCAGTCCAGGACTACACGAAAGGACTTGGTCAATGACCTGAAAAGAGCTGGGACCACCGTTTCGATGGTGACTGTTGGTAATACACTAAGACGTCATGGTTTGAAATCATGCATGGCACGGAAGGTTCCCCTGCTTAAACCAGCACATGTCAAGGCTCGTCTTAAGTTTGCCAGTGACCATTTGGATGATACAGTGGAGTCATGGGAGAAAGTTATGTTGTCATATGAGACCAAAATGGAACGTTTTAGTCATAATTCCACTCATCGTGTTTGGAGGAAGACGAATGATAACTTCCATCCCAAGAACACCATCCCTACTGTGAAGCGTGGTGGTGGTAGTATCATGTTTTGGGGGTGTTTTTCTGCACATGAGACAGGACGACTGCAGTGTATGTAGGAGAGGATGACTGCGGCCATGTATTGTGAGATTTGGGGGAACAACCTCTTTCCCTCAGTCAGAACATTGAAGATGGGTCGTGGCTGGGGCTTTCAACATGACATTGACCTGAAGCACACAGCCAATAAAACCAAGGAGTGGCTCCGTAAGAAGCATATCAAGATTCTGGCGTGACCTAGCCAGTCCCGAGACCTAAACCCAATAGAAAATCTTTGGAGGGAGCTGAAACTCCGTGTTTCTCAGCGACAGCCAAGAAACTTCTCTGATCTACAGAGGATCTGTGTGGAAGATTGGGCCAAAATCCCTCCTTCAGTGTGTGCAAACCTGGTGAACAACTACAGAAAACATTTGACCTTTGTAATTGCAAACAAAGGCCACTGTACCAAATATTAACATTGGTTTTCTCAGGTGTTCAAATACTTATATGCAGCTGTATCACACAAACAAATCATGAAAAAAATCATACATTGTGATTTCTGGATTTTCCTTTTGAGATTATCTCTCTCACAGTGGACATGCTTCTCCGATGAAAATTTCAGACCCCTCCATGATTTCTAAGTGGGAGAACTTGCAATATAGCAGGGTGTTCAAATACTTACTTTCTTCACTGTATGTGCATGAATGAGAAGGGCGGAGGAGGAAGACTGAAGCTCCAGGGAGAAGAGATAGCGAGGGTGGACGACTTCAAATACTTGGGGTCAACAATACAGAGCAATGGTGAGTGTGGTAAGGAAGTGAAGAAATGGGTCCAAGCGGGATGGAACAGTTGGCGGAAGGCATCTGGTGTGTTATGTGACAGAAGAGTATCAGCTAGGATGAAGGGCAAAGTTTATAAAACAGTGGTGCGGCCAGCCATGATGTATGGATTAGAGACCGTGGCTCTGAAGAAACAACAGGAAGCAGAACTGGAGGTAGCAGAAATGAAGATACTGAGTTTCTCGCTTTGTGTGAACAGGTTGGATAGGATTAGAAATTAGCTCATTAGAGAGACAGTCAAAGTTGGATGTTTTCGAGACAAGGTTCGAGAGAGCAGACTTCGATGGCTTGGATATGTTCAGAGGCGAGAGAGTAAGTATATTGGTAGAATGGTGGTGAGGATGGAGCTGGCAGGCAAAAGAGCGAGAGGAAGACCAAAGAGAAGGTTGATGGATGTTGTAAGGAAGGACATGAGGACAGTGGGTGTTAGAGAGGAGGATGCACGAGATAGGCTTCGATGGAAAAAGATGACACGCTGTGGTGACCCCTAACTGGACAAGCTGAAAGAAGAAGAAGATTCACTGACATCTGAATCTCCACCACTGTTGAGCTATCCTCGTCACAGCGTTCCTGTGCCACCACAGTCTAGTCCTGTCTTAGTTTTTGTTTGATGGTCATCGTCAAGTCCTAGTTTACGTTTCCTAGTTTGTCTCCTAGTCATCAGACCTCGCGTTACGTTTTTGGATCCTGCCTTAGCGTTTTGTGTCTCTGCCTTTTCGGACTGCTTACACCGTATATGACCCTATTTCTTGAATAAACCACGCCTAACATCGTGCTCGTATCTCGCAGTCCTGCATTTGGGTCAAGCCCTGCACTGCAGGTTCGTGACAGAACAGACTGACCATTACAGGACCCAGCAGGAAAGACGCCGCGTCGCCGGGGATGGCGCCAGGCACGCCCCCTGCCTGAAGACCAAGCATATCCTATCCAGGTGAGCTCCAAGATGTCGTCCCCTCCTTCCTTGTCACACGCACCGCCCGCGTGTCATGATTACGTCCCGACCACGACCCGCTCACCACTGTATATTTTTTTGGACTCGGATTTTTCGGATTATGAGGAAGACCTGAATTTATATGACCGGCAGCCTGATTCTGACTCGGACAACGAAGGCAAATTCTCCCTCCTTATTTGAAATCATGCATACTTCTCTGTGATTTCGTTTTGCGGTCCCGCGCCTCTTGGTTCCGAGTGCCTTTGCCCTGTGAGCCCAAGTCCTCTTCACCTAATCCGTTCCTGGGGACCCGTTTGGCCATCTATCCGGGTCCTCAACGTGGCGGCCAGAGGAGACGCCCAAGTAGGGTGCCGCCTTGCAGAGCAGTTAGAGCAGCAGAGGGCGGAACTTGTGGCCCTCACGAACCAGGTTTGGTGAAAATTAGACTACCGGCCAAACCAAGCCCACGTTGCGGTCGTGATTGACCCGCTACCAAGTCAAACTCATGTCGCGGTGGCAACTGACCCACCGCCACGCCACATCCACATTGCAGTGGCGACAGACTTCCTGGCGTACCACGTTGGCCAAACAAAAAATAAATATATTAACATTTTGTTTTTTATGATTATTGTTTCAGGCAAGCCAGCACAGCTGTATGATTCCACTAATCCAGACTGGGTTCCAACCAACAACAAGGAAATCAGTGGAATATCTAAGGCCAAACAAAAATAATTTTGTGTTTCCAGTACACAGACTAAGAAAACTCGAGTCGGTAGGTCGGTAGGGATTTTTTCCCATTTTTTATTGACTACTTTTGTGGAGGACTACGGATTGGTGAGACATAGGATGCTATTGTTGCCTTGAACTTGGAAATGAATTGATCTGAGTCTGAAAATGGTGAATGGCATTCACATTGGCACCAGCTTCAAGGTCACTATGCATTTGGAGTCTTTGTCTTTGCTGAAGTAAAGTCAATTTCACCAATTGGATGATACTCCACATCCTTTAAAAGTGTTGGCAGCTTCCAGTATGCTTTCTCTTGCGTGAAAGTCTTTGAGTCCCGTCTAAGTCTTTAATGTCAACAGATAAATTGGTAACATTCTTAGAGATTACTAGGTCTAATATGTGACTTTGAAAGAGGGTTGTGGTTTTTAAAGGTTTACATGTCTGTCTGTCTGTCTGTCTGTCTGTCTGTCTGTCTGTCTGTCTGTCTGTCTGTCTATCTATCTATCTATCTATCTATCTATCTATCTATCTATCTATCTATCTATCTATCTATCTATCTATCTATCTATCTATCTATCTATCTATCTATCTATCTATCTATCTATCTATCTATCTATCTATCTATCTATCTATCTAGTGTTTAAAGCCTCACCCTTAATACACACGCAATATTAAAGGTGCTTTGCATGAACAGTGTATTCAATAGGTCATGTAATAGGTACCCTATTTTGACAATGTGATGCTAAATCCTCTCTCATTTAATATTGTTTTGAGAAGATTTTTGTCTACAATTACGAATTTTCAGGGGCACTGCCATTTTCATGAGTCCCATGATGTGCATGGGCGTATGTGACGTGTACTGTGCCGTTCCAAACACTCAATTACATGGGACACCATTTATGCCCAGTGCTGATTTCTCGGATTTATCCTCATCTGATGAAGAAATAGCAGTATCGGTTAATCAGGAAGACGGAGGAATACTTTCATGCAGATTTGAACCTGTGGCTGCAATTAATGTTGAATATTAGGATTGGTTCTTTGGTTGTAATGACGCTGAGTCTGACTACTACTGAGGCCTACGCGTGACATAAGTGCGTAGACAAAGGCCCCCGGAAACTCCGGGCCCTCAGCTGTGGATGGTTCTTCAGACGGGAGTTACGCGGAGTCTGACGAGCGAGCTCCGGCAGCGGGTCTTTAGCTGAGCTTCGGTGGTGGCGGAGGCTTTTAGCCTAGCTTCAGCATCCGGGGCTAATGGCCTCCGCTGACGCCCGCTTTGTTAGTCCCGGATGCCGAAGCTAGGCTAAAGGCCTCTGCTGCCACCATAGCTCGGCTAAAGGCCTCCCCGGACGTCGAAGCTCTGCTCGCGGCCCGCCGCTGGAGCTCATGGCCCGCCTTTGGTGGCAGCGGAGGCCGTTAGCCCCGGACGGCGAAGCTGGGGTAAAGGCCTCAGCACCTGGAACCTCGGCTCGCGGCCGCCGCTGGAGCTCGTTCGTCAGACTCCGCGTCATTCCCGTCCGAAGAACCATCCACGGCTGCCAGCCCGGAGCTCCTGGGGGCCTTTGTCTACGCACTTATGTTGCGCGTAGGCCTCCAAGTTGTCAGACTCAGCGTCATTCCAACCGAAGAACCATCCGAATATTCAACATTCATTACAGCCACAGGTTCAAATCTGTATGGAAGTATTCCGCCGTCTTCCCGATCAACCGATATTGCTATTTCTTCATCAGATGAGGATAAATCCAAGAAATCAGCGCTGGGCATAATGGTATTCCATGTAATCCAGCATTTGGAACAGCACGGTACATGTCACATATGCCCACATAGATCATGTGACTCACGAAAATGGCAGCGCCCCTGAAAATTCGTAATTGTCGATAGAAATCTTCTAAAAACACTATTAAATGAGAGAGAATTTAACATCACATTGTCAAAATAGGGAACATATTACATGATCTATTGGATACACTGTTAATCCAAGCACTGGATTTCCTAACCCAAACCCTTTAATATTTTGTCATAATATAGTGTAGTATATAGTAATATTATATTAAGTAATAATAAGTAATATTACTAATTTTACTTTTAATTTCTAAAATAATGAGTTATAACACTTGACAAATGTTTTATTTAGCAGCTTTTATTGCGTTGAAATGTGCTGTCTGCCTCATTTCCTATTTGTGCAACCTCAACTCGCTGGGCTTTGTGGTCACATGACTGAAATAGCCAATCAGAAATTTCCCTGGCCTTAGCCAATCAGAAAATTGGATTGAATTTTGCCTGTAGTACCACAGGGGACATGTGTGTACTCATGTGTTCTGAGATTTCTAGCTCTCTGAGGACATTTTCTAAAACATTTACAGATCATTTATTAGGAGTAATGGAGCTCATCTAAGCATTATCTTTATGAGGACCAGCAGAAATGTCCTCACAAAGCAAAATATTCTCACAGAAAAGGTGTTTTGTCAAGGGTTGGCCCACACAAGGAAGCAATACAAGCACGCACAGACACACATGCACGCACACACACAATGTTAAATTTAAGTGACTTGACAGAACTTTAAACCAACTAAAGACTGACTACCAGCCATCTGTTGTTAAAAAAATACAGTACTCTTGGTAATTGTTGTTAACCAATCCGGGAAGCCCAGTTTATGGTTGATATATTTAATTTGGAGAATTGATCACGACAAATGACCGTACTAATGCAGCCCTCACTATTTAACAGCGGTTGGGACCGCCGCAAACAATACTTGGACTTACCCCCTCATGGCTGGCTAAAGCAAACATAAGACATTCATAATCATTAGATTAGAAGTCACATACGTTGATTTTGGTGGATATGTATTCCCCCCAATATATTATTGCATCTGTCGATTTTTTAGTGAGAAGCATTAACCTAAATCACTTAAAGCTCCACTGACATGAAATGCATGATTTTTAGTATAATTTTAATAATAATTAAAAAAAAGCAGCTGGAAGGGAGCCATCTGTTTTTTCCACCACAAAACCTGATTTTGACGTATATGGCTTTTTGTAAGTCCCGCCATGAAAATTCTCTCGAGGGATTTGTTTTGGAGAAGAAGCAGGAAGTGATGCTATCAACAGGTGCACACTCAGACGGTCTCGTGTGTTTATACTAGTTTTACCTGCTGGAAGGTAGCGCTTTGTTCCTTCGTGTTAGCCACAATTCCAGCTCATTGTATTGCTGAATATTGTTCCAACACGTGGGAGGAGGGATTTACTCTTCATATGTTTCCAAAAGACCCAGTTCGACATGAAAAATGGTTTGCACAGGTTCCAAATGACAGGTAGGTGTGTATAGAGCTACTAAAAAAATAATAGTTGGAGGTGGGGGACGTAAACCTCTCAGAACGTAACAAAAGATCCGCATACATAAGTCAGGGGTGCTAAATGTGTCGATGTGTGCATCGGCGCCTCGTCCGCTGGTCACGGCTTTGGCACTGCGTCTGCCAGTCACGGCTTCGGCGCCACGTCCACCAATCACGGCTTCGGCCGGGTGGCTCATCGCAATGCTGAGGTGGCTCATCGTGGCGCCGAGCCGGGCCACTTTACGGCGTTGTTGTTGCTCGAGGCTGAGTGCGCCATCGTCGGCGGCGTTGTTTGTTGCTGCCGCTGTTGGCGGCATTGTTCATCGTTGGTGGCTGACGGATGAACAACGCTGCCGACGATGGTGCACTAAGACACGAATGACGACAAAGCTGTAAAGTGGCCCATATCGTCATAATGTTGGGGAGTCTGAGTCTTGTTCGAACAGAGCTTCCGTGACAGAAGGGGTGTCGGAAAAATCTGAAAATCTCTGTTTTACCTCTCCCATAGCAGGTGTTTTCAATGGCGGATGTCCCAGTGTGACATCTGCTAATGATGTTGTAGGCAATTTGGCTACCAGTTTGATGTCAAGTGAGACTTCCGAAACTTTGCGCATGGATGACATGCTCTCCAATCATATTTATTTTTTCGTATGGACATTAAAGTGAATAATGTTATATGTATTTTTCATTACAATATCTATTTTACAATGTTTATTGACATGTCACTTGAGCTTTAAAGGCTCTTTTTGAAGCTCAGTCCATTGACTTGCATTTGGCTCCGGGCGGATGTGCCACATCCAATATGGTAGAAAGCTGAGCTAATGTCGTGACCGCCCATGCCGCTCCAAGAGGTGTTTAGGTGTGCATGTCTGTGCGGTCCTACACTGACTCGCTCATGTGATTTCCTAGTCTGGTGCTTTCACCGATTTAACATCTAAATTTACATAGTCGCAGTACAACTTAGTTAACTATTCATGTTGTTAATGTTAATGTATCTAGGCTAAAATATAAAACGATCGATAGTTTTATCTTATATTTGAAATCGGTATCCTTTTTTAAACCTCGATATCCAATTTTCTTTCCAGTCTGTAAATGCAGGGATGATACATCAATTTAAACAGAGGAACAAATCTTCATATGGAACGGTTTCAATTCCAGTTAAGGTAGCTGCAGTATGTAATATTTGAGCTAACCTTGACAACATAAACGGGCCAAAAAGGCTTCATGTTCGTTCCTCACCTTATGTCTAAACGAGTCATAACCGAGTCGTAATCTCAGTACCAGTCGACTAGTTTTATAACCACCAATTGCATCCTTGCTTAATTTAATGAGCTGTACGTTGTTTTTTCTGGCCGAGATGTGGCAACCTCAAGAGGACCCAGTCAAGTGAAAGAGTCAAGGGACATCAGGAACCTGAAAGACCAACGGAGACAGCGTTGACGGAGACAGCGTTGACATGATTTTTTTCTTTTGGACATTAACGTCCCTTCCCCATGTTCTCTTAGGTGTGTACTGTGCATTATCTACATCAAATTTCTTGTGTCTCACGAGTAATAACGTTCACGCAAATTTGAGCGAAGCAACCAAGTTGTTCACGCACTTTCGGAATCTTGCGCTATGATGTCACACCTCGGTCTTGCGTAACTCGTGCCCAAGATCCGCTGCCGGAAAGGACAAAGGTCTCATTACCTTCCAGAGCGTGGGATTTTAGTTTCTCACATGCGTCAGGTAATATCACCTACCTTATAAGCCTAGGATATTGCACGTATGTAAATAATATCTTAGTAACTGTAGAAAAATAAAACAACGTTTTACTTCAGTGCTTAAAAGTACAACCATGCAACATAATGTAGATAGATAGTTCAAAATATTACATCCAATACATTTTCACTTAGATCCACAGGGATGAGAATTTTCCGCCGATCGGCGGATATCCGACTTTTTCAGACCAAAATGACCATTCTCGAGATAAGCGCAAATCCGTTGAGAAATTTTCGGGGGGGGGGGGGGGGGGGGGGTATCGTGCGCCTGCCTCTCGGTGGTGGGCTCCGAGCTGCAAGTTCAGTTTACTGCTAGCACAAGCATGACTATCATATGCCGTTCTAACTTGCTCGGTAGTGTAAATATTTGCATTTTGCGACATAAACATTAAAACTTTGCGGCAGATTACTCGATTGGACAACAGAGTTATACAGTATAACGATCCAATCGTGTTAGTGGTTAATCGAATTTCCCCATTGCCATGTACATGTGTTCTCGGTTCTTAGAAATCGCAGTGTAACTTGTTAGTTAGCCAAGTAATGGCGCGTGGGACTTAGATAGCGCAAACTGAGCGACGGTGTGTTCAAAGTTTTACGATGGTGAAAGACTTAGAAAAAAAGGATGAAGATCGACCGAGGGCAATTGACAAGGATGCATGAATCAAAAACTGTTTCAGACGGGCATGGCTTGAAAAATGTGTAACCGTGAAGATAGGACTGAAAACAGTATCAACATGTCTAACCGAACACATACAAAAAGTGGACATTCCCGGCAAAGTGCTGTGCACTCTGTGTTCCGATAGGAGCAAAAAATATCCAGGAGGAAACTCAAACCCACCCCCATCGACAGACATTTTCAGAGTTTTTCCAAATTCGTCATTCTCATCCCTGGATCCAATGTGTTCAGAGTGTGAACATCACATCATCATGATCTAACTAATTCATCAATTTGTAAAGGACAATTATATTGAGCATTAGCCATCTTTAAAAAGGGTATTTCATGATAGGTTGATTGAATAATAAGCACGGGCGGCATGATAGCACAGCTGGAAAGCTCTGGCCTCACAGTTCTGAGGACCCGGGTTCAATCCCAGCCCTCCTTGTGTGGAGTTTGCATGTTCTCCCCGTGCCTGCGTGGGTTTTCTCCGGGCACTCCGGTTTCCCCTCACATCCCAAAAACATGCAACATTAATTGGACACTCTAAATTGTCGTAGGAGTGATTGTGAGTGCGGCTGTTTGTATCTATGTGCCCTGCGATTGGTGTACTCCGCTTCCTGCCCGTTGACAGCTGGGATAGGCTCCAGCATTCCCATGACCCTTGTGAGAGTAAGTGGCTAAGAAAATGGATGCATTGGTGGATAATAAGCACATTGCATCTAGCATATATAAGCCAAGTAGAGTCAATCTCTTTACATTAAGGTTTAGAAATCTAATTGTTTGGACATTTTCATGATATTGTTATCAGGCTTAATTAAGATGCTAACCTTTGAGATGAAGAGAATTCAATCATTGACAGAGAAATGTTGCACATCTTTCACCCATCCACACTGAATAGCTGTAGGAGTCAGGAGACATGTAAGCTTCTCGTCTTTTAATGTGTAGGCACTTGCAGTATTCACTCGAAAATTCACGATATCGGGATTCGTGATATTTGGCAAGCTTTCCTATTCGGTTGAGATCTCCTTTGTACGGATCATTTCTGTTCATCAAACTAAGTTTAGATTTGTATCAAAGACTTTTGATCTTAACCTTCCGCTTTCGTCTTCTTGACAAAACTAACAGTTGTAGATGAGTATGACATAATTAAAAGCGAAATTGATTACAATGTAAATTGAAGGTCTGAGAAGATAAGCGTAAAGACCGGCTGACACTGCACAAATGTAAAGTTTGACCCGCGAAATGGCGCCGGCCCGCAAGATCGCATGACACCAGTGAGGTCAGTGAATACTATCTACTGTATGCCTTAGTGTATTAACAACACATGAGCACTAAAGGCTGCGGTTCTCTGAGCAAATGGTTGGTTAATTGTCGAGTAGTGGCAACTGTTTTTATTGTTTGAGTGGCTGATCAGTTTTACTGTGTTTTGAAATTTGAGCCACCAATCAACACCATTGCAATGTTGCACCTTAAAGCCAATGAAAAGGCTCGCAGGCTTTCAGTCACACTGATGGTCCTCAGAAGTGCTCGACTCACACGTGGGAGGCTTCGTATTCCTCCGAAGAGAGGAAGAAGTAGAAGAAGATGATGAGAGAATGTCGGGAGAAAAGGATGATAGGGTGATAGATATGTGTCACGTCCCATCGGAACGAGAGTAGGACCCAAATGCAGGACTCGGAAGATGCAAGGTAGTTCAAGGAGACACGTTTATTATATGCAGAGGTAGGGGATCGAGCAGGCAGTCCGGTGCAGCAGCGGTAGTTGGGACGTCGGGCGAAGAGAGCAGATGAGCGGACAGGCAGGAGTCGGTACACAGGGGAACAATCAACACAGGCAGAAGTATCAAAGGAGTCAGGCTTACAAGGTTGGTCGGAGAACATGCGAAGGTCGGTACACACAGGTTCGATCAGTTCCCTGAAGCACTAAAGCAGACATGTCCAAAGTCCGGCCCCCGGGCCAATTGCGGCCCGTGGACAAATTTTTACCGGCCCGCGGCCTCTATCATGAAATCAATAATATGCGGCCCGCCAGCACTGTTGACCACAGTATAAAATACATGTGTACAAAAAGCTATTTTTCATATTTTTCATTTCACCAGAAGATGGCAGTAGCCCTGTGGCCGCACTCTGGCCGCCGTGACCCTTGACCTTGCGTGATCGTTTCAGCCCAGCCCATTTCTAACATGGCGTCTGTAAACAAAAAAAGGAAAGTTGACCGCGAGGGCCGCCGCTTCCAGGACAAGTGGAAATTTGAGTATTTTTTCACTGAAATACGAAACAACTGTGTCTGCCTAACTTGCCAAGAGACTGTGGCTGTTTTCAAGGAATTCAACATCAAGAGGCACTACCAGACGAAACATGCTAGCTACGACAAGCTAACTGGGAACAAACGCGGTGAAAAAGTGAAGCAACTGGAAGCTGTTTTAACGGCACAGCAAAGCTTTTTCACAAGAGTCCGTGAGTCAAATGAAAATGCCACAAAGGCAAGCTACGAAGTGGCAACGCTGATTGCAAAGCACTGCAAACCTTTCACTGAGGGTGAATTTATTAAAGACTGTGTAATGAAAATGGTTGAGAAAATTTGTCCCGCGAAGAAGCAAGAGTTTGCCAATATTTGCCTGGCTCGTAATACTGTGGTACGGAGAATTGAAGACGTTTCATTAGATATTAAGAGACAGTTAGAGGCAAAAGGAACTGAGTTTGACTTTTTCTCGTTAGCGTGCGATGAAAGCACGGATGCGTCCGACACCGCTCAGTTACTGATCTTTTTAAGAGGAGTGGACAATGACATGAACGTGAGTGAAGAGCTTCTGGACCTCCAGAGTCTGAAGGTCCAAACAAGAGGAACGGATTTATTTGTTTCTGTTTGTTCCACCGTAGATGACATGAAACTACAGTGGAATAAAGTCACCGGGATTATTACGGACGGCGCACCTGCCATGGCTGGCGAGCGGAGTGGATTATCAAGCCTTGTCTGTAACAAAGTCAGCGAAGAAGGAGGCAGCGCTATTAAACTCCACTGTATTATTCATCAAGAAGTTCTCTGTGCCAAATATATGAAATATGATAATGTTATGAAACCAGTGATAAAGACTGTTAATTATATTCGCTCCAAAGAGCTGTGCCACCGCCAGCTTCAACAGTTTCTTCTCGACATCCAGGCTGAATACGGAGATGTTTTGTATCACACCGACGTAAGGTGGCTCAGTTGGGGGTCTGCGCTGCAGCGCTTCTTCTCTCTCAGGGAGGAAATTGGACAATTCTTGACTAAAAAGGGACAACACATGCCACAATTAAATGATCCTGTTTGGCTGGCTCATTTGGGATTTTTAGTTGACATAACGCGACATCTGAATGCGCTGAACACAAGCCTTCAAGGGCAAAATGCAGTGGTAAGCCAACTGTATTCACACATCAAAGCCTTTCGGACCAAGCTGCTACTTTTCCAAAGACACCTGTCACAGGCGCAGCCCAATACCGCACATTTCCCGTCGCTGCAGGAAATTGTGACCAGTTTCCCACAGATCAATATCAGTGCGCAAATGACAAAGTATGCAGCAGACATCTCATCTCTGGTTGAGGAGTTTCAGCAGCGCTTTCGGGACTTTGCAGCTATTGAAAAGGAGATCACGCTTTTTTCCTTTCCTTTCTCCGTGGACCCTGATGATGCTCCAGACCACCTGCAACTGGAGCTCATTGAGCTGCAGTGTGACGCCAAGCATCGCAGTCGGCACCAACAGCTCCCTCTTGTCAACTTCTACCGCCAGCTGGATGAAGGCAGGTTCCAAGCAATTCGGACATTTGCTAAGAAAATGCTGAGCTTGTTTGGCTCCACATACATGTGCGAGAAGACATTCTCCGTTATGAACATTAACAAGAGCCGCATGAGGACGAGACTGAGTGACTCTCACCTGCATGACGTCTTGCGCATCAAAACCACTGCTCTTGAGCCAGACATGGACTACATACTGCAGTCAAGATCCCAGTATCACCCTTCACATTAGTGCAGGCAAGACCTTTGTTAAGTCCTCTGAGTTGAATAAATTCTTAAATCTCAGTTAATTAATTTTTTTGTGATGGTCAAAATCACAGTTTCAATATGCAGTGATCATTGTTTTGTTTTCAGCACTTTTCCTACAGTGAGCATATAATAGTGAATAATATGTAATGTTTCACATGAACTTAGATATCCTTTATAGTTTTCTTAATTTTTTGTGGTTTGTGATTTCGGTAAAAACCTAAATGTAAAAAAAAAAGTAAAAGTATGCCATTTGTAATTAAATTAAAAAAAATCCCAAAAAGTTAATTTGTATTTAATATTAATGGTTCAAAGAATGTCAGGCTAAATAGTCGGCCCCCACACATTTTCACCTTACCAAATCTGGCCTTCTTTGCAAAAAGTTTGGACACCCCTTAGTGACTAAAGGATCACGCCCCCCCCGAACCCCAGACTGGTGGCCATCCAGGCCACCAAACGCGAGGCGTCCGGATGGACAGGTCAGGAGGACGACCCGGACGCCAAGCACAAGGGTCCCCACGGGGCGATTCGGGCGGACGACCTCTGTGAGGAACCAAACGAAGAAGCAGGCACCAGAACGAGGCAGGCCACTGCTCCGGACGAGAACCTCCCACGCCGTAGTTGCCAGATGACCAGGGATTGGTCGCCACCGAGGCTTGGTCAGTAGGCACCCGTGGATTGGTCACTAATG
Organism: Syngnathoides biaculeatus; assembly: GCF_019802595.1. NCBI lineage: Eukaryota > Metazoa > Chordata > Actinopteri > Syngnathiformes > Syngnathidae > Syngnathoides > Syngnathoides biaculeatus. The sequence continues at coordinate 1,582,278 of NC_084653.1, forward strand.
AGGCCAAGTCATGAAGTGGCTGGGAGCCATCTGGAGCGAAAAGGATGATGGAGAGAAGGACCAGAGCCATGACCGCCACCATTACCATTCCGAAGTCTCTTCAGCTCCGGGTGGCTCATCAGAACTCCCCAGCTCTTGTCGGACAGGAACGTGAGAAGGTGACGACCCCATCGCCATCGCCACCTCCTGGACAGCAACGTGAGAAGGCGGCGACCCCATCGCCATCGCCACCTCCTGGACAGCAATGTGAGAAGGCGGCGACCCCATCGCCATCGCCACCTCCTGGACAGCAACGTGAGAAGGCGGCGACCCCATCGCCCCCTCCTGGACAGCAACGTGAGAAGGCGGCGACACCATCGCCCCCTCCTGGACAGGAACGTGAGAAGGCGGCGACACCATCGCCCCCTCCTGGACAGCAACGTGAGAAGGCGGCGACACCATCGCCCCCTCCTGGACAGTAACGTGAGAAGGCGGCATCAGTGTCACCATTGCCACCTCCTGGACGGGAACGTATGGGCGTGCCCGTCGCCGACAGAGCAGGAGTGTGGACCATCCACGGGCCGGTCGCCGACGAAGCAGGGGTGTGGAGCGTCCGCGGGCTGGTCGCCGGTGGTACTCCAGAGCACTGACGAGAAGCGTCTGAGGAGACGTTGCCACCTCTTGGACAGCAACGTGAGGCGGCATCGGATCGGTCCCCACTGCCACGTGAGCTTGCAGTGCATCCGTCGAAACTGACACATGGGCGTGTCTCGAGAGCGGGTCAGTTCCAACTGCCGCGTGAGCTCTGCTTGGAACAGCCAAAACCTCGACGTGGGAATGGCGAGGAGGCGGGTCAGTTTCCACAGCTACGTGCGCTTGGCGAGGTGGCGAGTCCGTTCCCACTGCGACGTGCACTTTGCAGGGTGGCGTGTCCGTTCCCACTGCGACGTGCACTTGGCAAGGGGGCGGGTTGGTTTCCACGGCAACGTGAACCTGAGTAGGCGGAGAGTCAGTCGAAACTGACACGTGGGCGTGTCTCGGGAGCGGGTCAGTTCCAACTGCCGCGTGAACCTGCATCAGGAGCGAGTCCGTCGCCGTTGCGACGTCAGCGTAGCTCGGCTGGTTCGCCAATCCTTGCCGGACCTGGGCCGTGAGAGCCGCCAATTCGGCGCTCTGCCGCTCTATCTCCGCCCGCATTTCACGGTAGAATGCATCGCGATTTGGTGGCTCCTCCTCCCTCTGGGCTGGAAGCTTCGCCACCAGCTGCGGGTCTGCGGGCTTCGCCGTTGCCGGCGAGGAGTGGGAGGACTGTGTCTTAGTTGCCGCGGAGTGGGAGGCACAAGGGAGCGCCCGGCCGGGGCGTCTCCTCTGGCCGCCACGCGGAGGTCCCGGGTAGATGGCCAAGCGGGTTCCCTCGTACAGATTGGTGTACTTGGACCTACCGGGCGTAGACGTTCGGGTGCTGGAAACGCGGGGAGGTGAAACAAAGTGACTGGGATGAAAGATCGGACGAGCAGAGTCATAATCAGAATAATCGGAGTCGTACTCCGGCAGCCGGTCATACAAATCACGGTCCTCCTCATATTCTGAAAACTCAGAGTCCAGAAGAATATGAGGAGCCGGACGGGTCGTGTTCGGGACGTATTCCTACCTCGCTGGCGGAGCGTAAGACCCGGAAGCGGGGGACGTCAAGGAGCATACCCGGATCGGACAGGCTTGGTCCTCCGGCAGACGGTCTACCTTGCGTTGGTCCCGGCGACGCCGGGTCTTTCCTGCTGGGTCCTGTTTAGGCCAGTTCATTCTGTCACGTCCCATCGGAACGAGAGTAGAACCCAAATGCAGGAACTCGGAAGACGCAAGGTTGTTCAAGAAGAAACACGTTTATTATATGCAGAGGTAGGGGATCGAGCAGGCAGTCCGGTGCAGCAGCGGTAGTTGGGACGTCGGGCGAAGAGAGCAGATGAGCGGACAGGCAGGAGTCGGTACACAGGGGAACAATCAACGCAGGCAGAAGTATCAAAGGAGTCAGGCTTACAAGGTTGGCCGGAGAACATGCGAAGGTCGGTACACACAGGTTCGATCAGGGATACCGGAGCACACGAACGGGACATGAAGATCAACGAACTGGCGCCGGCCAGTTGTCATCGGGGTCATATAAATGCACAGCATAATCAGGCTGCATGAGGCGCAGGTGTGCACCTTCCAATCAGAGCAACCGCGGACACCCGCCCAGCCCAGGCTGGAGCGGCAGGATCATGACAATATGGAGGTAGAGAGGGTGCTGTGACCAGCCTGAGCCACCGGGGCTAGCGAGGGAGGACCTGAGCAGAAAACTGCAAACAAAGCCTTGATGTCCCTTTGAATATCGGGTCTGGCCGAAGCTGGTCCTCTGGAACCCCCGTTGGCATGCTTTACGGGTGATCAAACCGAAGTCAGAGGGAAAGGGCACCACCCAAGGCAAGGTCAAGAAGTGACTTGGTTTCGTAAGGCTTCCCAGGAGGAGAGCCCCTCGCAGGACACCACGAGAAGGTACCTGATCTTTGTCCCGTCACACTGTTGGAGTTTGAAATGCTCCCCATGTTTATTTTTACATTTTGTGTTATTCCGGTGTTTATTGAAAATGCAGCCGGACAGAACAGGATTTTAGGGGACAGAGTGGGATTAAGTGAACAAGGGGACTCGGGGTAAAAACCACAACAGAACACTGAGGCAGTCAAGATCAGGGCAAGGCAAACTCTTTCCCATGGGCTACATCCGGCCCATTGACCATTTCATTCTGGCCCGCCAAAGATTGGTCCCTGAACCCAATAACAGGTTGTGCCATTGTGCCACCCTTAGCAGCAATAACTGAAATCAAACATCCGCAATAATTGTTGATGTGTGTTTTACATCGCTTTGGAGGAATTTTGTTTCACTCTCTTTGCAGAATTGTTTAAACTCCGCCATATTGGAGTTTTTTTTCTTTTTTTTTAGCATGAACTGCCCGTTTAAGGTCACACCAAAGCATCTCAATTGGATTTAAATCTGGACTTTGACTTGGCCACTCCAAAACCCTATATGATCCAAGATCACTTGAGTTTGAGGGCACGGACTGATGATAGGACATTCTCCTTCAGGATTTTCTGGTTTATAGCAGAATTTATTGTTCCATCAATCACAGAAAGTTGTCCTGGTCCTGAGGTAGCAAAACAGCCCCAGACCATCACACTGCCATCACCATGCTTCATTGTTGCCATAATGATCTTTTTTATTACATGCTGTACCATTTTTATGCCAAATGTACCGGGCCACACACTTTCCAAAATGTTCACTTTTTGACTCATCGGTCCACAGAATGTTTCTCCAAAAGTCTTGAGGATCAACAAGATGCTATTTTAGTAGAAAAAGGGCTGATTAAAAGAGTTGGCTGGAGGGCTGGATGTCATGTGATAATGAATCTGAATGGGTGTTAGTGCTACAGTATCTGCTCCCTTTTCAGTGTACTTCTTTGCTTGACGATGCAACCGACAGCGCCACCATTGGAAGCTCGCTCTCCCAATGGCAAGGGGTCTGTATGTGTGCGTACTCCCGTTCGTGCTTTATAATAATGAGAAGGCCTTCTTTCAACCACTAAAAGGACGGCCACTTCAACCACCATGTCATATATAGTGAGACTGTGTTAAGGAAGCATTAAGACTTGGACTCGCCAAAGTATGACATGAAAAATTTACTCGCATACGCTGAAAAAAGGGTCAATTATGCATTTATTTTGGTGTCAGTCTTGAACCTTGATAATAAATACTTATAATATCAGACAAGTGCCACAGTGGTGCTACTCCAGAGCATTGGCCTCCCAGTTCTTGGGACTGGGGTTCAAATCCTGGCCTCGCCTGTTGGAGATTTTGCATGTTCTCCATATGCCTCCATGGATTTTCTCCGGGAATTCTGGTTTCCTCCTACATTCCAAAAAAATGCATTAATTGGAGACTCGAAATTGTTCTTAGGTGTGATTGTGAGTGCGACTGTTGTCTGTCGCAATGTGCCCTGCGATTGGCTGGCACCCAGTTCAAGGTGTATCCCGCCTCCTGCCCAATGACACCTGCGATAAGCTCCAGCACTCCCGCGACCCTCGTGAGATAATACAAATTAGTAATAATATTCAACACAAAAATAGCTACTTTGGTAAAAGACAATAAAAAAATTGACATTTTTAGGGATGGACTGTGAGCCCCCTATGGGCCACCGATATCGACGGATGTGCACATTCTTATGAAAACTTGCTTGTCTTCTTTTCCTCTCGGCTTGTCCCGTTAGGTGTCGCCACAGCGTGTAATCTTTTTCCATCTAAGCCCATCTCCTCCATCTTCCTCTTTAACGCCAACTGCCCTCATGTCTCACAACATCCATCAACCTTCTCTTTGGTCTTCCTCTCGGTCTTTTGCCTGTCATCTCCATCCTTAGCACATTTCTACCAAGATACTTACTCTCTCATCTGTGGACATGTCCAAACCATCGAAGTCTGCTCTTTTGAACCTTGTCTCCAAAACATCCAGCTTTGGCTGTCCCTCTAATGAGCTCATTTCTAATCCTATCCATCCTGGTCACTCCGAGCGAGAACTTCAACATCTTCATTTCTGCCACCTCCAGTTCAGTTTCCTGTTGTTTCTTCAGTGCCACTGTCTCTAATCCGTACATCATGGCCGGCCTCACCACTGTTTTGTAAACTCTCTCATCTGTGGACATGTCCAAACCATCGAAGTCTGCTCTTTTGAACCTTGTCTCCAAAACATCCAACTTTGGCTGTCCCTCTAATGAGTTCATTTCTAATCCTATCCGACTTGCTTGACATTAAAAAAAATGTTTTGTCTTCTCCCAGGTTCAGTAAGATGGTCTACATATGCACGAACATAATACGTTTCTTTAGAAGTCTAAATTTTAAAGCTGAACAAATGATGTTACATTAAAAGATAATCTGAACTGTTTGATATAAAATGTAAATTTTTCAATGATAGGAGTGCATTTCTTAAACAATGTATTTTTGTAAATTAAATGACTTTGAAGTGCAATATGGTAATCCAGAAAAAATTATCAAATTTTTTATTTTTTAAGAATCAGTCCATATTAAAGCTAGCAAGGGGATGTAATTAATTTGGATCCTTCCAAACATTATAAAAGTTACTTGAAAATATTTAATCACAGTTACCACACTATTGTCCATAATATTGCAATTAACTGTAAATTCACTGAACAAATAGTACACCTGCCTCACAGTTCTGAGGGCACATGTTTCAATCTGGCCTTGGTTGTTTGGAGTTTGCATGTACTTCTTGTGTCTTTGTAGGTTTTTGTGGGTACTCTGGTTTCCTCCCATATCCACAAAGCCTGCATGGTAGTTTCCTTGAGGACTCAATTGTCCATAGATGTGTATGTTGAGTATGAATGCTGTTTTGTCTATATTTCCCCGTGATTGGCTGGCGACCAGACAGTTTGGAATGTACCTTGCCTCTTGCATGAAGTCAGCTAGTACGCACGATATTCGTGACAATAAGTGGTATGGATAATTGAATAATTTTGAATTGATTTTCTCTGGGTGGTTACATTGTATAATTACATAATGTTGAAACTTTTTATGTTTTTATAACAAAATTAGATAATTGAAATATTTTATGTAGAAATAACATTAAATAAACACAGCAAGCTTTGTTGAACTGGTGTTTGTAATAAACTTGATTTCACTGGATAATTGCAGATTTTGACACAACCTTTTGGCATAGATAGGCATGCAGGCATCACAGTTACCATGGATTGATGTAGATATGAAACAGGATATTTATTTGTTTTTTTGACAAAGTAAAAATTCGATAATAAAAAAGTACCTATACAGTCAATTAAAACAATGAACACATAGGGTGATTCACTATACCTAAAAAGGACTTCAGTATTTCAGTTGTAGAGTGATGAGGAATGCTTGGACATGTTTATTTGGAATAGATTACAGGATCCTTTGTGTTTGTTTTTCCAGCTTTGAGTGAACTTCCCCAACCAGTCAACATCTTGATCATCTCCGTTAACTTCATTCATATGGTAACGTGGGAAGCTGGACCAGGCACACCTGCGGATCTTTATTACCAAATCAGTATCAATACAGACATGTGAGTTTCTTCATTCTTGTATTTTATTGTATTTTATTCAGTCACATAAGTCACAGCTTTAGTCCAAGAAACCATGTTCTTATGTATCATTGTACCTTAAAGTATGGCCACAACCATTTCGGTGAGGCTATGCTTGTCTTCAACCACATTTGGAATAATTTGTTCCAGAGCCCAAACTTCTGCCACAAGAGCAATTAAGCATACAGACAATATTTTAAGTAAAATTTCAACTTTGTCATACTAATATGAGCAGATCTTCCATGCACGGATCCATTTTGTTTCACGTATCCATTGTTGGGGTTTGGGGGCAGCAGCCTAACCAGGGAAACCCAGACTTCCCTCTTTACAGCCACTTCATACAGCTCTTCCTTGTGACCCAGAGTCATTCAACAGGCCAGCCAAAAGCCAAAGTCAAGCCAGCACACCCTAAACTGTCCCCATGGTTTCCTCCTGGTGGGTCAGATACATGCCCATTCCACGTCAACTGGCTTCTCTTGATGTGGTAGAGGAGTGTCACGGCGCATCACACCATTTTGATAAGGGAGAGCCCAGACAAATTGCAGAGGAAATGTGGATCTGTGAGTTTGTTCTTTTTGTTCATGACCAATAACTTGTGTACACAGGCGAGGGTGGGAAAATAAGGCAGTCAGTTAATCAAAAGCTTTACCTTTGGGCTTAGTTCCTTCCTCACTACAAAAGACCAATGCAAAGCCTGTCGATCTCCCCTTCATTCTTCACTCACTTGTGAAAAAGACCCCGAGACAGGTGCAGGATCTTACCCCCAACCCAGAGCGGCACTCCACCCTTTTCCGTCTGTAGATCATAACCTCAGATTTGGAGGTGCTGATTCTCATCCCATTTCCTTCACATTTGACTGTGAACTCCTCCACCGGGAGTTAAATATCGTGGCTTGGTGGAGCCAGCAAAAAATTCCACCCATAAAGGTTATGGACAGATTGGTGAAATAGGGGACGCTCTCAACCTCCCCTGAAAGCACCTTACCAGTGAGGTTAATAAGTGTGATTCCCTGAGCAAATGTTTGTCCCGCCATTATGATTAGATTGAACACAGTAAAACAATGTTTTAACTTTATTGAACAAAACACTGTTCATCTTCACTCAGTGGTCTTCTATGTCAAACAGCACAAATAGATGGATACTGAGGTGCAGTAAAAGACAATATAATGTGAAAATGTCACATTATTGATAACTTCATTCTGTAAGGTCTTGGGCAGGGGTCGGCAACCTTTTAACACTCAAAGAGCCCTTTCAACCCGCTTTCCATGGAAAAGACAACACCTTGAGCCGCAAACACTTCTTAACATCTGAAATGAAGATGTTGGCTTATATGTATTTTTCGTGTGTCCATGCACCCTCTATAGAATTTTTATATATTTATATATATCTTTACACTTGTAAAATACTGAGTTGCTTATGAAATCCATACAGTCAGCCATGTTTCAGAAAAGAAAATTTCATCAATTAAACACATTCAGCATTTTATTTTCATCATCATAAACGCTGAGTTGAAGGTCTCTTTCAAATGAATTAAAAACCTGAACTTAAATTATCGATCTAGCATCAAGCTTTTGGGCTTTCATAGTGTGAAGCGGAGCCTTGACGTGAATTTAAAAATACTGTAAGATCTATCATTATGAATGTACCCCTTTAAGATGGCAGGGGGGGGGTAGAAAAAGGGGAAGTGAGTTTCGAGATCGTGCACCGATCATAAAATCACGTGAATTTTGTTTACGTCGCCATATTGCCGGTCAAATAAAGCATTGTTAAAAGTTAATTCCGTTGAGACGAAACGAAAATATGAAAATATGTCTTATAGCACGACACCCAGAGCTTTGTCCGATACCGTTAAACATTTAGAAGGTGATAATAAACAAAGGTACTTGGAAAAGTTAGTCATTTGGCATAGAGGCCATTATTTAATGCCGATGTCGATGTTTTCACAGATAGAAGATTTGACTTACTTCGTTTCCATGTCTTGGACAACTGGATATACACATGTATCTTTTGCATCAGTCATCGAGATTTACACAGAAGAGTTTGAAAGCGTATAAAAGTCTGGACGTTTACAAATACTTTCTTGCTGGATCTGTTCTCAATCAGGAATAAATCCTACATAATAATGGACCCACTCTGATTTTTTCAATTCAAATGCGAATATTTAAATAATTGACCGCTGGTTTTACACAAACCCGCATTCATTAATTATGATTGGGAAAAAAAAATAGCACAGGGAGTCATCTCCTCTGTACATGGAAGCGTATTGGTGCAACACGTTAACCTACGTAAACCTCTCTGTGACAGACGGTTTATTTTTTTAAATACGCATTGTTCTCAAATGACTTGACCTGGTGTTATAAATACTTCTTGATAATTTGACATTGAGAGGAATGATTCCTACCTGAAATGATGGATCCACAGACATGTATTTCGTTGGGCACCATCCATCCCATTTGATTGCAGAAATCCATCCATCTTTCCTCGTCTTTTCAGAGGGTATTCTATAGAAGGATATCTTTGAATAACTTTCTTGTCTATTGTGACAACCAACAACACAACAGGTTTCGGACCATTTAAAAAAATCTGCTTCAGTTCAATGACTCCCGCTTAGGCGAGCAGCTTTGTTTGACCGACAATATGGCGCTGTAAAAACGGTGACATCACATGGACAATCTCTATCACCAAGCAGCTTGTTGTTGTTGAAGTATTAATTGAAAAAAGCAACTAACTAACTCCTGTTAGACTCCTGTTCCTCATTGACCATTGCCGAGGGTATTAGAATACAATGGAAAAAAGAGCATCATTTCACTGAACTATGAAAACAAATAAATAATTGCCTGAATATATTTGACCTGCTCCCTGAACCTCTGCACACAGCGTCTACAAATCAGGGCTGTAGTAAGTCACTTTGACACACACACGCATGCACACAGACAGTATATCTTCTTCTTTTCCTTTCGCCTTGTCCCGTGAGGTGTCAATACAGTGTGTCATCTTAGATCAGGGGTCGGGAACCTATGGCTCTTTTGGTGGTTGCGTATGGCTCATCACGACATTCTGTATTCAGCAGGTGTGCTCAATCTGTCCAGGCAGTTTTGGTCGATAGCGTGACGGCGTGTCTAAAAGAAAAAAAAAAACGTTAGCCTGACGTCTTTTTTTTTTTTTTTTTTACATTTTGGCAGCAAAGGTAACTTTCTTTATCAACGACCTGCTACACGGCCACATACTCTTCTTCCGAGTTTACCTTGCACCGCCACCCCCAGCGCTCTTAAAGTGGTACACTCATAATTACAAATGTTACAGTCCTTACGCAGCCTATCACTGTGGTTTATAATGACAGTGTGCTTGTCTTCTTTTCCTTTCGGCTTGTCCCGTTAGGTGTCGCCACAGCGTGTCTTCTTTTTCCATCTAAGCCAATCTCGTGCTTTTCCTCTCTAACACACACTGTACTCATGTCCTCCCTCACAACATCCATCAACCTTTTCTTTGGTCTTCCTCTCGCTTTTTTGCCTGCCAGCTCCATCCTCACCACCATTCTACCAATATACTCACTCTCTCGCCTCTGAACATGTCCAAACCATCTAAGTCTGCTCTCTCTAACCTTGTTTACAAAACATCCAACTTTGGGTGTTCCTCTAATGAGCTAATTTCTAATCCTTTTCAACCTGTTTACTCCAAGCGAGAACCTCAGCATGTTAACACACCATACACCTTCCGCCAACTGTTCCACCCTGCTTGGACCTGTTTCTTAACTTCCATTGCACACTCACCATTGCTCTGTATTGTTGACCCCAAGTATTTGAAGTCGTCCACCCATGGTATCTCTTCTCCCTGGAGCTTCACTCCCCCTCCTTCGCCCCCCCCATTCATGCACATATATTCTGTTTTACTTCGGCTAATCTTCATTCCTCTCTTTTCCAGTGCCTGCCTCCATCTTTCTAATTGTTCCTGCACCTGTTCCCTGCTTTCAGTGCAGATCACAATAGGAGGAATCCAGTCTAACCTCATCTGCCAGCCTATCCTTTACGACTGCAAACAGGAAGGGGCTCAGTATGGATCCCTGATGCAGTCCCACCTCCACCTTAAATTCTTCTGACACACCTACGGCAAATCTCACCGCTGTTCTGCTGCCCTCATACATGTCCTGTACTGTTCAAACATATTTCTCCGCCACACCAGACTTGCGCATGCAGTACCACAGTTCCTCTCTTGGTACTCTGTCATAGGCTTTCTCTAGGTCCACAAAGACACAATGTAACTCCTTCTGACCTTCTCTGTACTTTTCCATGAATATCCTCGAGGCAAATAATGCATCTGTGGTACTCTTTCTAGGCATGAAACCATAGTGTTGCTTGCAGATACTTACTTCTGTCCTGAGTCGAGGCTCCACAACTCTTTCCCATAACTTCATTGTGTGGCTCATCATCTTTATTAAAAATGGGGATTAGCAAACTTTTCCTCCATTTTTCTGGCATCTTCTCTTCCACTAGTATTCTATTGAATAAGTTGGTCAAAAAATTCACAGCCACCTCTCCAAATTGTTTCCGTACCTCACTGGTATGTCATCAGGACCAACTGTCTTTCTATTTTTCATTCTGTTCAGTGCCTTTCTAACTTCCCCCTTCCTAATCATTGCCACTTCCTGGTCATTCACGCTTGCCTCTTCTACTCTACCTTCTCTCCCATTTTCTTCATATATTAACTTCTCAAAGTACTCTTGCCATCTACATAGCACACTACTGGCACCGTCAACATATTTCCATCGCCATCCTTAAAGAGATTGTGATGTGTAATTTCTAATGCAAATTATCTTATCGAGATGAAAATATATCTTCAACTGTACCATAAAATAAATGGTGTGACAATGTCACATGCAGTGAACATTTCACCTGAACCTGGATACGCTTCGACAAGCTTAGCCCCCCAACACAAAGGACCAAAACTGCAAAGAGCTTTTATTAAAAGACAAGTTGCTGAGGTATGTTGACAATCTCTTATTACCTGGAAACGTTGAACACTGTTGTAGGAAGCATCTTCTGCACAAGAGGTTGACATCGAACCAGCAGATGCTGAATCTCCATCTTTGGTCCATTCCAAAAGTTACCAGACTGAATTGCCTATTCATGACGGAACACATCTTTCCGACAGCAGAGAGAATACTGCAACATGTATTTCAATCTAAGGTGTTCTCAAAGACCAAATAATTCTCTGCTAATGTTATGTAACATATTTATTCAAAATATAAGCACACAGTTCAATAAAAATGCTATGATTCTACTTCTGTGGTGTATGTTTACTTCATGTACAAACATATACATCATCATTTACACAAAGAAAAACAAAATTAGGATGTAGACTATTTAAATCCTGTGTTCTTTTGGCCCTCTGAATCAGGAAAGGTGTCACGAATCTTTGACACACAGCAGGATGGAAGTGGCACTCGGTTATTTCTGCTAAACATTTCCCAACACCATCTTACACGCTGTTTATAAGCAGTATGTCGCATTAACCTGAAAATAAGGAAATGTGACAATTTTCCAGAATGGGACTTTGTTTGAACAAGCATTGATTGGACAAATGCTGCTTTTAGTAGAGCGACATGGAGGAGCAGCTGTCAAACGTTGGCCTCACAATGAGGATTCGGGTTCAATCCCGGCCCACCTAGGTGGAGTTTGCATGTTCTCCCCGTGCCTGCGTGCGTTTTCTCCGGGATGTCCAGTTTAGATCCCAACTTCCTTCTTCTTGATTATAGCTGGAATAGGCTCCAGCACTCCCACGACCCTTGTGAGGATAAGCGATGAAGGAAATGGATGGATGAATGTAAATGGCAAAAATATGGGCTGATTAGGAGCAATATTAATGTTTTAAAAATAGCTCTTACTTGTGTTGTGGAAAATTCAGTCACTGCCAATACTGTTCCTGGAATTGTAAATAGGCAACCTCCAGTACCCATGGGTTCAGACTGGCAATAAATCCTGGGTGCTCTGTCATGCACTGTAGTTGGTCTGGATAATCTGCCATTTTCTGGTGAATATGTTGACTCTCATGACAACAAAAACCCTCTTCTGTTGTTTGAATAGGAATGCACCATTTACATGCACCTTTGTGGATAAAATAAATACAAATCTGTTCACATTCACAATTTTCTACATGCTCAAACCCCCAAATCATTCCAGTAAACAAAACCATCCACCCCTTTTGCTTTTGAATTTTAAGCATTTAATGCCCAAACAAAACCTGATGACACCAGTTTACTATTTTCATTAAAACGTTTTACGGTTTTGCTCATGACATCTTGGAAAAATGTTGACTAAAATGGGGTTTGCACGGGTCTGGGTACTGTCTGGTTATGGCATCAGTTTACATTGATGAAAATAACTATGTGAACACTCTGCTCTATTGCAAGTTCTCCCACTTAGAAATCATGGAGGGGTCTGAAATTTTCATCGTAGATGCATGTCCACTGTGAGAGAGATAATCTAAAAAGAAAAATCCAGAAATCACAATGTATGATTTTTTTTAAACAATTCATTTGTGTGATATAGATGCAAATAAGTATTTGAACACCTGAAAAAAAAACAATGTTAGTATTTGGTCCAGTAGCCTTTGTTTGCAATTACAGAGGTCAAACGTTTCCTGTAGTTGTGCACCACTTTTGCACATACTGCAGGAGAATTTTGGCCCACTCCTCCACACAAATCTTCTCGAGATCATATAGGTTTCTGGGCTGTCGATGAGAAACACAGAGTTTCAGTTCTATTAGGTTTAGGTCTGGGGACTGGCTAGGTCACGCCAGAATCTTGATATGCTTCTTACAGAGCCACTCCTTGTTTTTTTTGGCTGTGTGGTTCAGGTCAATGCCATGTTGAAAGCCCCAGGCACGACCCATCTTCAATGTTCTGACTGAGGGAAAGAGGTTGTTCCCCCAAATCTCACAATACCCCACAAGATGATATCTTGCATGGGGCTCCACTCCCCTGAGTACACTGAGATTGAACGTCATGTTTAGCTTCTTCCATTTTCTAATGATTGCTCCAACAGTGGACCTTTATTCACCAACATGCTTGGCAATTTCTCTGTAGCCCTTTCCAGCTGTGTGGAGTTGTACAATTTTGTCTTTGTTCTCTTTGGTCAGCTCTTTGGTCTTGGCCATGTTACAAGTTTGAGTTTTCCTGATTGTATGGGGCTGACAGGTGTTTTTCTGCAGCTAACGACCTCACATAGGTGCATTTGATTCAGGATAACACATGGAGTAGAGGAGGATTTTTAAAGGGAGACTAAGAGGTCTTTGGGGGTCAGAATTTTAGCTGATGGACGTGTTCAAATACTTATTTGCAGCTGTATCACACAAATAAATAGTTAAAAAAATAATACATTGTGATTTCTGGATTTTTCCATTTGGATTATCTCTCTCACAGTGGACATGCACCTACAATGAAAATTTCAGACCCCTCCATGATTTCTAATTGGGAGAACTTGCAATATAGCAGTGTGTTCAAATACTTACTATATTCACTGTAGCATGTGAAATTACATTGATGGTGAAGCAAGTTAAGACCAGCTATTGCTCTCAAATTAACTTCACACCATTTTAAACGGATTTCGTTCATTGAAATCCGTATTTGTGAAAATACCAATGTGGACTGTGGACTACGTTATCATCATCTATTTGTTTTCGTGCGATAATAAATGAGCCGTGTACACGCAAAATTGTGACGCACATCGTACTGCTGGTAGTTTCTCATACAAGCACAGGCAGCTCCATCGTGCTGGACAATGAATGGCTGGGAAGTCTCGTCACTATTTGCTAAATATACGGCATTTTCATATTTTTAAAACTAGACCGAAAACTGCGTATATACATTCAGGATATCAAAGCCTTTACTATTTATCAGTTTATGACTAATTTAACCAAACAAAAACTTCACAAATGTTTACCAATCGTTGTTTCCAATACAAGCCATATGGTGCTCCCTGCGTCTGACTGCTTCTTCATGGCGAGCCATTTCGACTCCATTCGAAGCGTGTGCTGTCTAACTGGCTCAAACTGATAACCTTTAACTCCTTTATGAAGCTCGTATTCTTCACCGTCTTCGTTGGACCCTTCAGAATAGTGTTCATCGCTGAAAATATCGGAAAATTCATCATCGTTCTCACAATGTACTCCTATGGTCACTATGTTATCACCTGTAGTGACGTGTCGTGTTGTCGTGGTTGTCCATCTAGAGCCTGTTTCACCTCTTCCCGAAAGGCCACACAACATTCTTCCTTTCTCAACTTCTACCACCTGATTCTCTGCTCGACATTTGTCTTCTTAATCTTCTTACCCGCTACCAGAGTCATCCTACACACCACCCTATGTTGTTGAGCTACTCTCTCCCCTACCACTACCTTACAGTCAGTAACCTCCTTCAGATTACATCGTCTGCACAAAATATAATCCATCAGTGTGCTTCTACCTCTGCCCTTGTAGTTCACTCTATGTTCCTGTCTCTTCTGGAAATAAGTGTTCACCACTGCCAATTCCATTCTTTTTGCGAAGTCCATCACCATCTCACCCTCAAAGTTCCTTTGCTGAATGGCGTACTTACCCATTACTTCTTTATCGCCTCTGTTTCCTTGGCCGACATGTCCATTGAAATCTGCACCAATCACAACATGCAGATGCTGAATATGCAAACTCCACACATGGAGGGCAGTGTCATGATCCTGCCGCTTCAACACGAGCTGTGCGGGTGCCCGCGCGGCTGCGCTAATTGGGAGGCACACACCTGTACCTCATGCGGGCTGATCATCCCCCGGTGACGACTGGTCCTCCGCCAGTTCGTTGAGCTTTATGTCCCGTTCCAGCACTCTTGTATCCCTGATTGAACCGGTGTGTACCGACCTTCGTCCGTTCTCCGACCAACCCTGTAAGCCTGACACCTTGACACTTCTGCCTGCGTTGATTGTTTCCCCGTGTACCGACTCCTGCCTGTCCGCTCATCTGTTCTCGTCGCTCGACGTCCCAACTACCACTGCTGCACCGGACTGCCTGCTCGATCCCCGACCCCTGCATACAATAAACGTGTCTCTTTTTGAACTACCTTGCGTCTTCCGAGTTCCTGCATTTGGGTCCTACCTCTCGTTCCGATGGGACGTGACAGGCAGGGGTTGAACACTGGTTCTCAGTACTGTGACAGCAGCGCTTTCCAGCTTCTCACCGTGGCACCATTTGTACACATGATCCTGTTTTTCTAGTTACGAATGGTCTAAGTATCTGCGGTAATAAAATATTTTTCGCTAAGTACGATGTGTGCTTCGATCATTCAACCATGTAAACACTGTTCAACGTTTTCAGGAAATTAGATTGTCAACATACCTCCGCAATGTGTCTTTAAACAGAAGCTCTTTGGAGTTTTGGTCCTTTGTGTGTATGTATGTATGTGTGTGTGTGTGGGGGGGGTGATAAGCGTGTCGAAGCGTGTCCAGGTTCAGGGGAAATGTTCACTGCATGTGACATTGTTGACTGGGTTTGGAAAAATTAGCCCTCTTCATTTTCACAAAGCTTACCCACTGTCTTCTGAGGCTTGGGTCTTTGGGAAAATAATGCACACTGTGACCAGAATTATCCTACTTGCTACAAAACTGAACCACACACATGTTCACCATTGTTCTGGATTGGTTTTCGCTTACAATCACTGAGGAATTCTCAAAAC
Source organism: Syngnathoides biaculeatus (assembly GCF_019802595.1). Taxonomy (NCBI): domain Eukaryota; kingdom Metazoa; phylum Chordata; class Actinopteri; order Syngnathiformes; family Syngnathidae; genus Syngnathoides; species Syngnathoides biaculeatus. The sequence goes on from NC_084653.1 coordinate 1,598,103, forward strand.
CAGCGAGTCTCGATGCTCATGTAAATCACACTACCGGTCCACCTTGAGTGACGTCACAGGCTCCGCCCCCGGAATGAGTAATTTTTCAGTTGATGGAAACTAGGTCAAACTTTGCTGACTTTAATTCAAAAACACTTGTATTTTTGGGAAAAAATATCTCACAGAATACATATCTTATGGTACAGTTGAACATATATTTTCATCTAGATGAGATAATTTGCATTAGAATTTACACATAATCTCTTTAAGGATGGCGATGGAAATATGTTGACTGGTGCCAGTAGTGTGCCAAGTAGATGGAAAGAGTACTTTGAGAAGTTAATGAATGAAGAAAATGGGAGCGGTAGAGTAGGTAGAGAAGTAGAAGAGGCAAGTGCGAATGACCAGGAAGTGGCAATGATTAGTAAGGGGGAAGTTAGAAAGGCACTGAACCGAATGAAAAATGGAAAGACATACCAGTGGAGGTATGGAAGCAATTTGAAGAGGTGGCTGTGGAGTTCTTGACCAATTTATTCAATAGAATACAAGCGGAAGAGAAGATGCCAGAAGAATGGAGGAGGAGTGTGCTGGTCCCCATTTTTAAAAACAAGGGCGATGTTCAGAGCTGTGGAAACTATAGAGGAATAATGATGATAAGCCACATAATTAAGTTATGGAAACAGTAGTGGAGGCTAGACTCAGCTACAGTATGGTTTTATGCTTAGAAAGAGTACCACAGATGCATTATTTGCCTTGAGGATGCTCATGGAAAGGTACAGAGGAGGTCAAACGGAGCTTCATTGTGTCTTTGTGGACCTCGAGAAAGCCTATGACAGAATACCAAGAGAGGAACTGTGGAACTGCATGCGGAAGTCTGGTGTGGCGGAGAAATATGTTAGAATAATACAGGACATGGATGAGGGCAGTAGAACAGCGGTGAGATGTGCCGTAGGTGTGTCAGAAGAATTTAAGGTGGAGGTGGGACTGCATCAGGGTTCCGCTATGGGCTCCTTCCTGTTTACTGTAGAAATGGATAGGTTGACAGATGAGTTTAGACTGGTATCCCCTTTGACCATGATGTTCACAGATAATATTGTGATCTGCAGTGAAAGCAGGCAGCAGGTGGAGGAACAATTGGAAAGATGATGGCACGCACTGGAAAGGAGAGGAATGAAGATTAGCCGAAGTAAAACAGACTATATGTGCATGAATGAGAGGGGCGGAGGGGGAAGAGTGAAGCTCCAGAGAGAAGAGATAGCGAGGGTGGATGACTTCAAATACTTGGGGTCAACAATACAGAGCAATGGTGAGTGTGGTCAGGAGGTGAAGAAACGGGTCTAAGCGGGGTGGAACAGTTGGCTGAATGTGTCAGGTGTTCTATGTGACAGAAGAGTCTCCGTTAGGATGAAGGGCAAAGTTTATGAAACAGTGGTGAGACTGGCTATGATGTATGGATTAGAGACGGTGGCACTGAAGAAACTACAGGAAGCCGAACTGGTAGAAGAAATGAAGATGCTGAGGTTCTCGCTTGGAGTGAGCAGGTTGGATAGGATTAGAAATGAGCTCATTAGCGGGACAGCCAAAATTGGGTGTTTTGAAGACAAGGTTAGAGAGAGCAGACTTCGATTGTTTGGACATGATCAAAGGCGAGAGAGTGAGTATATTGGTAGAAGGGTGCTGAGGATGGAGCTGCCAGGCAAAAGAGCAAGAGGAGGACCAAAGAAAAGGTTGATGGATGTTATGAGGGAGGACCTGAGGACAGTGGGTGTTAGAGAGAAAGATGCAAGAGATAGGATTAGATGGAAAAATATGACATGCTGTGGCGACCACTAACAGGACAAGCCGAAAGGAAAAGAAGAAGAAGATACAATGTTCGTGTATCACTTCACTCTATATGCTTTATAATTGATAAGACTACACAGACCCACTATTCCTAATTGTTTCCCCAAATCAAAGAATATCTGGTTACATTATAGATGTCTTCCGTTCATATTATTTCATCCTTCAGAGGTACTACCTGGGTCTCAGTGGCTGCCTGTCAGCATGTCCAGTACCCATTGGTTTGCAACATGACAGAGGCCTTCTCCGATCCAAGGCATGTCTACATAACCCAAGTTACAGCCAAGCGGAATGGTCAGACCTCTCGACCACTGACACACTCAGGATTCCAGCCCATCAGAGACAGTCAGTGACAATTTTATTTTTATTAACTTTTTTATTCTGGCCTGTGTGTGGAATTTACATGTTCTCCACGTGCCAGTGTGGCTTTTCTCCAGGTACTCCAGTTTCCTCTCACATCGAAAAACATCTGCTAGGTTGATTGAGGGCTCTAAGTTGCCACTAGGTATCAATGTGATTGGGAATGGTTGTTTGTTTATGCAATCACTGTGATTTGGCAGGCGCATCCGCGCCCGCGCGCCATCGTACTTGCAAATCTGCAGAGTTGAGTACGAAAAATCATGTGCGTAGAATTTGTTACAAGTAGAAATACATCGACCTTCTCAGCGCACATGAAAACCAATCTAGCGCAGTGAACCACACCTCTTTTTTTTTCATTATGGAAGCACACCTGCTAGTTTACCTGACCCTGCCCCCTTCACCTCTTAAAGGGGTACGCTTATAGTTACAAACACAGCCCACCCACAGTCTGGGCAACCTAGAGCAAAGAGAGACATGCTCCTTGTGTTTTCTCTCGATAATAATGGTAAAAATAAGAACATAAATAAAAGAAGCACTGTTGCTTTAATGAATGTCAGTGTATGTGAATAATAGAAGAAAAAGTGTCAAAACTGGACAAGATTTTCTCTTTTTTGAGTGGAAAAGGTCTGATCTGAAGCCAAAGTAGAAAGTACAGAATGTTAAATGTTAACTGTTAATGTTCCACCTTGGCATCGCCTGATCGAGGATGAAAGCACAGACAATACAGTGCACAAAAAGCTAATTCTGTATTTTAAATATAGGAGGCAACAGAACATTCAAACTTAAAACTGTTTGGGAGCATCATTCAACTTTCAACATGCATTGCTAAAGATATTCTGCAAGCAATAATTTAGTTTTCCACCAAGAAAAACAGACAGGGATATCATTGTAGGTCGAAAAAAAAATGAAACAAAGTTGCAAGCGACCTTTCAAATTTATAGTTCATAGTTGACTTGCTTTAGTTATCAATTTATTTTTTTGTTTGTTGACATTTTCATTGTAGGTTTTCAAAAATACAAAATTGTTCTTAAAAATATTCTGATGGGAGTGTCAATGCTGTAATCTGAATATTTGAATGAGCCACGTAACTTCAATAGATGACCCTGACCTGACCCTAGTGCATACGTCTGATGTTGCTCACAGTGGTCACAGGGGGCGCTCGCGTGTGTGTTTGCTGAGACATGTAAAAAATAAGAGGGAACGTTGGTCTTGACATTAATTTTTGTGTTTATTTCATAAACGTTGGTAACAAAAGAAGCCTGATCCTAAACAATCAGTATTCACCTGGAAACAGGAAATGCAAGTTAACCGTACTGAGCATGTTCGGAAGTGATGCCAAAAGCCCATGTTCCGAACTTCTTCACGTACTGCGAGTGTATTTACATCAAAAGTCATCAACATCATGAGCCATGTAAAAGGAAATTCAGTTACACTGAAAACATTTCTGGGATATAACACAGGTAATGTTTCAGCATCGAACTATACTAATATGAGATTGTGATTTACTTTGACTTGATCTAAGTTCTAACATTAGACTAGTCTGTCCATATATCTAAATGTGAATGGTCATTTTCTACATGGTATGCGTTATCTTGAAGTTGAAAACCTTTCCCCTCTACATGCTTTAGGAAGATACTCTACTGCTAGCTTTCATCAATGGACTGACAATAGATACCGCCGTAAATTATTCTAGATTATAACAATACATCATGATGAAATAATATAATTTTATCATATGAATATTTGGTTTTGAAATTGAATGTCTATTGACCTCTTTAAAAATATCTGTCTCAGTGCAATGTCAATAAATTTTGATTATGGTATTAGGTAAGTTATTTTAAAGGGGTAATCCAGTGCATGCATTAACAGTGTATCCAATAGGTCAAGTAATATGTACCCTATTTTGACAAAGTGATGTTAAATCCTTTCTAATTTTATTGTGTTTTGAGAAGATTTTTATCGACAATTACGAATTTTCAGGGGCGCTGCCATTTTTGCGAGTCACATGATCTACGTATGTGACGTGTACCGTGCCTTTCCAAATGCTGGATTACATGGGACACCATTATGCCCAGCTCTGATTTCTCGGATATATCCTCATCTGATGAAGAAATATCAGTATTGGTTGATCGGGAAGACAGAGGAATACTTCCATACAGATTTTAACCTATTACTGTAATTATTGTTGAATATTCGGATGGTTCTTCGGGCGGAATGACGCTGAGTCTGACTACTCTGAGGCCTACGTGCGACATACGTGCGTAAACAAAGGCCTCTGGGAGCTTTGAAAAAAATACAGCCTTATTGGCATATTGTGGGAAGATGCATTGTTACAAGGCACGTGATTGGTCCCTGGCGAGCTGATTGGCTACGCATCATCGAAGCCTCATTCAGCAACTTCCGTTCCACCTTTTCCTTGATCCTTCCTGTCTGCCATTTTCGTCTATGCTGTTGGCTGCACGATAACCTCTCATGTTCACAATTTTGCCAAAGTGTGATGCAGATGCTAAAGCTTCCTCTGAAGCCCCGAGAGGAGGAGAAAGATGATGATGATGATCAGCAAAAAAGTGAAACTGTTGGATATGATCAAAGACGGCAGAAGTTACTGTTTTCGTGGCATGCCATGATGTGCTCTATGAAGATCTGGCAAACATCCATAAAACTCCTTCTATAACTTTTAATAAGGAAGCGAAACATGCGGTGAGTCTGCGAAATACAAAGATTGTTTGAATGGAAGCTGCGTTAGCTTTGTGAATAGCAGGATGTAGAAAAAAACGCGGTGAGTGTGGACACCCAACATAATCAGGACAAAGCCTAAGCCCTTCAAGAAGAAAGTGCTGATGAACCTCAAGCCAGCACTAGCTCTGCAAGGAGCAATTTACGGCCTCGAGGACGAGGCTTTTCGGGAGACAAAGGTTGGTTTGAAACATTTCAAAAGTGTTAGAGCCTCAGAAGCGTGCCTCTGTATGGTGAAGCTTCTTCTGCCGACAACGATGCTGCTCGTCGTTATGGGGAGGAAGAATTTGCACAAGACATTGACCAAAATATGGTATGATCTGTCGAGTTTAACAATTGTGGTGACAGAGTTATGTCCTTGTACATGGGGAATTTTGAAGCAGAACAAAAAAAAGACAACTCCCCATAACCATGTTTTTCTTGATAAAGACCTCAGTTATCCCGTCAGCACCTCTAGCAGAAGATTTTCCGAGTGGGGTATATTAATTATGTCCTTACTGTGATTACTGTGATTAATTACTGTGCAGCACAAGGTTTTGACAAATAAAGATTTAACTCGACACTTGTACTGTTGAAAATGTTTGTCTCAAATATGCAAAGTATGAAACGTACTCTCTTGTTGACAAACAGTATTTTAAACATTTAGGTACCCACGTACACTCAAAAAAACACAACTCATCTCAAAGGTAAAAAACTATCTACAACACCAGTGCCTCCAGCAGAATAGTCTTCGAGTGATGAATCGTAACTATCCAGTAATGCAGTGTTTTATCATTTATATTTCTGATAAATTTATAATACTGGGTGGCACGGTGACTCAGCTGGTAAAGCATTGGCCTCACAGTTCTGAGGTCCCAGGTTCAATCCCGGACCCGCCTGTGTGGAGTTTGCATGTTCTTCCCATGCCTTCGTGGGTTTTCTCCAGGCACTCTGGTTTCCTCCACACAGGTGGGGCCGGGATTTGAACCCCAGTCCTCAGCACTGTGAGGACAACGCTCTATCGCTGTTGCACAGTGCCATCCTCACGCAGTGAATCAAATGCTCAAATATAGAGCACACTTCGACACACATCATACTCCACTTGCACCAAAATATCCTGTGGGGGACAGCAGGAAGAAACCGTGTCAAGACCGACTGTCCGGAGTCCAAGATAGTCACCAGCAACTCCGTGTTAGGACCCAACAAGAAGATTGGAATAAAGATAGCATTGCTGGTGATTTTGCAATTTGTGAGAAACTGAAAGTCATTCACAGATGCATGGTATGCCAAAGCATTCATGCTTGATGTTGCCAATGAATTTTGACAAACCTTTGCGCATAAAGTCAAGATAATCGAACAATTAAAAGACATGCCTCTGTCGGCCAGGCGAATCAAACTGTATTACATTCACAATTATTGGATGGAAGTCTCAACACCTGCATCAGGCTTAATCTAATGACATGAAATTGACTACAAAGCCACCCACAAAAGCATTGCAGCACAAGAAGTTGCATTAATGAAAAGGAGTCCTTTTGTTAGCGTTCATTAGCAAAAGCAGAACCTTATTTAAAAGAATTCAGAGACTTATTGTACTCTAAAAGTGTTGGTCTTACATAAAAAGCTCAAATACAATAAATAAAAAAATAAAAAATAATGTATGATGCTTTTGGAAGTACATTTTAAAACATTTGCCAATATTTACACATCCCAAAAACATGCATTGATTGGAGACTCTAAATTGCTGTGATTGTGTGAGGTGTGATTGTGAGTGGACTGCTGTCTGTTTCCATGTGTTCTGCAATTGGCTGGCAACCAGTTCATGGTGTACCCTGCCTCCTGCCCAGTGACAACTGGGATTGGCTCCAGCACTCACACGACCCTCGTGAGAATAAGCGGCTCAGAAAATGGATTTCAAAACATGAGGAACAGTTCTCAAAATTTTGCAGAAGACCTGTAAAACTGACACAATAGGAACAACGACACTAAGGTGCACATTTAGAATATTTCTCCAGAATTCGTAAGGTATCGAAACGGATATTTCATCTTTAGTTAACAAACAAAGGCGAATCCACAGCTTTAATCTTGCGGTTCCTTTTAATCCCGGTGGTTGGCGCCCATAATATTAACCAAGTAGTCTTCTTGGCAGGCAGGTCACTCAACTTTTTGTCAGAGAAGGAGTCTTTCGAAGCCAGGAATCAAGATTTGATATTGAGGCCCACTTGACATCTACCAAGCATTCTCCTAGTGGCCGTCTCACAGCAAGGCAGCATGTGGGGATGGAGTTAATAAATGGTTGACAGTCCCTATCGCACCTCCAATTGTGGGACAATGTACAAGACCAAAAACTTTAAAATGTTGTGGCGATTGATCTAATACTTTAAAGGTTGAAGGAGAGATGTTCACATAAATTTTGGTGATGATGGGTCGCAATTTTCTGACATTAAACAATATTCGGCTTTTTCTCTGTAGTGAGTGCCTAGGGAAGGAAAACATTTCATGTCCATGGTGATACAGCCATTCATTTCCAGAACAGCTTATCATCGCAAGGCTTGCTAGTCTTAGTCTATCCCAGCAGTCATCGGGTTGGAGGCAGAATACACTCTGGGCACATAGAAACAGACAACAGTCGCACTCACAATCACACGTAGGGGCAATTTTAGAGTGACCAATTATTGCATGTTTTTGGGATGTTGGAGGAAACAGGAGTGTTTGGGGAAAACACACGCAGGCACATGGAGAACAAGCAGCAACAACATGAGGCCATATGGCAGCAGCATGATGGCAATGACCATCAATTTCTTGGTGAAAAAAGATGAACAAATCCACGAAGAAGTGCATATACTGTATAAGCTAACATTTTATATCACTTGAGAGGGGTTGGCCTCTGTTCCACTCTGGAGTTTCCCACAGTGAGAGATGCCGAGCAGGTGTGGATATACTTATTGCCCCACAGCTCGGGGCCTGTAACTTGGGGTTTACCCCGGTTAGTGAGAGGGTGGCTTCCCTCCGCCTGCAGGTAGGGGGACGGGTCCTGACTGTTGTTTGTGCCTATGCACCAAACAGCAGTTCAGACTACCCACCCTTTTTGGAGTCCTTAGAGGGAGTGCTGGAGAGCGCTCCCTCTGGGGACTCCATCATTCTGCTGGGGGACTTCAATGCCCACATGGACAATGACAGGGAGACCTGGAAGAGCGTGACTGGGAAGAACGGCCCCGCTGATCAGAACCCAAGTGATGTTCTGTTATTGTACTGTTATCTGTTATCCGTAACGAACAACAAGCATAAGAATGTCCACGCACACCTGGCACCAGGACACCCTAGGTTGCAGTTCGATGATGGACTTTGTGGTTGCGTCATTGGACTTCCGACCGCATGTCTTGGACACTTGGGTGAAGAGAGGGGTGAGGCCATGGAAAATGACTTCTGGTCCTCCGTCTGGCATCTCAGGAGGTGGAAGCAGTGCATCGACAACACTGTGTATAATGAGGATGGGGCACTGCTAAAGTCAACTCAGGATGTTGTGATTCGGTGGGGAAAATACTTCAAAGACCTCCTCAATTCCACCAACACGCCTCCCCATGAGGAAGCTGAGTCTGGGTTTTCTGAGGCGGGCTCTTCTATCTCTGGGGTTAAGGTCACCGAGGTGGTAAAAAAACTCCTTGGTGGCAGGGCCCCGGGAGTGGATGAGATTCGTCCGGAGTTCCTCGGGCTCTGGAGGTTTTGGGGCTGTCCTGGTTGACACGCCTCTACAACATTGCATGGACATCGTCGACAGTGCCTCTGGATTGACAGGCTGGGGTGGTGGTCCCCCTTTTTAAAGTGATTCTAATGTCTAATTTTTAATGCAAATAATCTTATCTAGATGAAAAAATATGTTCAACTGTACCATAAAATACGTATTGTGATATATGTTTTTTCCCAAAAAATATTAGTGTTTTTGAATTAAAGTCTGCGAACTTTGACCTAGTTTCCATCACCTGAAAAAAGATTCATTTTGGGGGCGGAGCCTCTGACGTCACTCAAGGTTCACCGGGTATTGTGCAACTTACATGAGCATGGAGACTTGCTGGTTTTGAGAATTCCTCAGTGATTGTAAGCTAAATCCAACCATGACAGTGGTGAACTCGTGTGTGGTTCAGTTTTGTAGCAATTTGAATAATTCTGGTCACAGTGTGCATTATTTTCCACAAGACCCACGGCTCAGAAGACAGTGGGTAAGCTTTGTGCAAACAAAGAGGGCTAATTTTTCCTGACCTGACCAACACTGTCACATGCAGTAAGCATTTCACCTGAACCTGGACACACTTCGACAAGCTTTGCCCTCCCACACAAAGGACCAAACCTGCAATGAGCTTTTGTCAAAAGACAATTTGCGGAGGTATGTTGATAATCTTTTATTTCCTGTAACGTTGAACACTGTGTACATGGTTGAATGATAGAAGCATACGTCGTACTTAGCGAAAAAGATTTTATTACCGCAAATACTTTGACCATTCGCAACTGGAAAAACAGTATAATGTGTACAAATGCTGGCATGGTGGAGCAGCATGTGTGGAGTTTGCGTGTTCTCTCCGTGCCTGCATGGGTTTCCTTCCACGTCCCAAAAACATTAATTGGCTCTAACTTGCCCCTATATGTGATTTTGAGTTTGAGTGTTTTTTTTCTTGATGTGCCTTGTAATTGGTTACACCAGTTCCGGATGTACCCTGCCTTTTGCCCGTTGAAAGCTGGGATAGCCTCCTGCAGTCCCGCAACCCTCGTGAGAAAATGGATAATGGATACAAAACTCTTTTTTTTTTTTAATACATTTTTTTGCAGGTGTTTTTTTATTTTAAAGAAATATTCCATAACATTAAAACAAGCAGTATTACATATTTGTCACTCACAAGGCCCCTTTTTGCAACTTATCAAAAACAATTTGTGAACCATTAAATAGAGTGAAATAAACCTGTGCTTCATCAATACATTCATCCATCCACTTTCTTTGCCGCTTATCCTCACGAGATTTGCGGCACAGGGAAACGGACAATAGTCGCACTCACCATCACACCCAAAGGCAATTTAGAGTCACCAATTACTGCATGTTTATGGGATGTGTCAGGACACCGGAGTGCTCGGAGAAAACCCAGACAGGCATGTGGAGAACATGCAAAAATGCAAACAAACAGTCAGGGCTGGAATCGAACTGGGTCCTCAGAATTGTGAGGCCAACGCTTTACCAGCTAGGCTACCGTTTTATCGATACATTTTTTCTCATTTATAAACTTTGAACCTTATTTTTCTATTAATTACAGATGTTGCAGGAAGCATCTTCTGCAGTAGAGGTTGACATCGAACCAGCAGATGCAGAATCTTCTTCTTTGGTCCATTCCAAAAGTTGCCAGACTGAAGTGCCTGTTCATGACGAACACATCTTTTCGACAGCAGAGAGAATACTGCAACATGTATTTCAACGTCAGGTGTTCTCAACGTACTGTTATAGAAAGACCAAATAATAATTCTGTGCTGTTATGTAACATTTATACAAAAAATAAGCATACAGTTCAATAAAAAAATGCTATGATTCTAGTTCTGTGGTGTACGTTTACTTCATATACAAACATATACATCAACATTTAAACAAAGGGGGGGGGGGAATCAGGATGTAGACCATTTAAATCCTGTGTAGTCTTGGCCTTCTGGATCAGGAAAGGTGTCACAAATCTTTGACACACAACAGGATGGAAGTGGTATGCAGTTATTTCTGCCAAAAATTTCCCAACCCCATCTCACAAGCTGTTGATAAGCAGTATGTCGCATTAACCTGAAAATAAGAAAATGTGACAATTTTCCAGAATGGGACTTTGAACAAGCATTGATTGGACAAATGTTGCTTTTAGTAGGGCAACATGGAAGGAGCAGCTGTAAAGCATTGGCCTCAGAATTATGAAGACCCCGGTTCAATCCCGGCCCCACCTGTGTGGAATTTGCATGTTCGCCCCGTGCCTGCGTGCGTTTTCTCTGGGATGTCCAGTTGGGATCTCCACTTCCTTCATCTTGATGAGAGCTGGGATAGGCGCCAGGACTCTCGTGACCATTGTGAGGATAAGCAATGAAGAAAATGGATGGATGAATATAAATGGCAAAAAGCTGGGCTGATTAGGGGAAATATTAAGTTTTTTTTCAAAAATAGTTCTTACTTGTGTTGTGGAAAATCTAGTCGCTGCCAATACTGTTCCTGGAATTGTAAGTAGGCAACCTCCAGTACCCGCGGGTTTAGACTAGCAATAAATCCTGGGTGCTCCATCATGCACTGTAGTTGGTCTGGATAATCTGCCATTTTCTGGTGAATATGTTGACTCTCATGGCAACAAAAACTCTCTTCTGTTGTTTGCATAGTAATGCAGCATTTACATGCACACCTGTGGATATAATAAATAAATAAAAAATCTGTTCACATTTACAAACTTCTACATACTGAAACACTTACATCAGTCCAGTAAACAGAATCATCTACCCTGTTTGCCTTTCTGTTTTAAGCAATGAGTGCCCAAACAAAACCACAAGATGCCGGTTTACTATTTTCATTAAAAACTTTTTTAATGAAAGACCAGCTATTGCTCTCAAATTAACTTGACACCATTTTAAACGGATTTCGTTCATTGAAATCCGTATTTGTGAAAATACCAACGTGGACTGTGGACTACGTTATCATCATTGTTAAACTTTGTATATACATTCAGGATATCGAAGCCTTTACTATTTATCAGTTTGTGACTAACTAAACCAAACAAGAATATCACAAATGCTTACCAGTCTTTGTTTCCAACACGAGGCATATTTCTCCCTGCATCCTCGGCACCTTCTTGGCCAGCCATTTCATCTCCATTCGAACGTGCGTGCTGTCTAACGGGCTCAAATTGATAACCTTTAACACCTTTATGAAACTCATATTCTCCACCGTCTTCATGGGACCCTTCAGAATAGTGTTCATTGCTCGAAATATTAGAAAATTCATCGTCGTTCTCACAATGTACTCCAATGGTCGCCATATTATCGCTTTTCGTGACATATCACGTCTAGTCGTCCAATTCCCCTGTGCAGTGTGCAATCATTTGTTGCCGATAATTGAAACATAAAATAGTTTTCTTCATAACAGATTTCAGATTCTAATTCTGAATAAAACACTACATAATAATACCAAAAAAGTGCATTGGGAGCTGACATACACTTTAAGAAGGGCCAGGGTGTGTTCCATTTATAGAGGGATCACACGCCTCAGCCTCCCTGGTAAGGTCCATTCAGTGGTGCTGGAGAGGAGGGTCCGCAGGGAAGTCGAATCTCAGATTCAGGAGGATCAATGTGGTTTTTGTCCTGGCTGTGGAACAGTGGACCAGCTCTACACCTTTGTCAGGATCCTCGAGGGTGCGTGGGAGTTCACCCAACCAGTCTAGATGTGTTTTGTGGACTTGGCATAGGTGTTCAACCGTGTCCCTCGGGGAGTCTTGTGGGGGATTCTTCGAAGTATGGAGTGTCAGAGTTAGGGCCGCATTGCCGGCAATAAGTAGGACTCGTTTCCGGTGAGTGTTGGACTCCAACAAGGCTGCCCTTTGTCACCAATTTTGTACATAACTTTTAAGGACAGAATCGCGAGGCGCAGCCGAGGCATTGAGTGTGTCCGGTTTGGTGGCCTCAGCATCGCATCTCTGCTCTTTGCAGATGATGTGGTTCTGTTGGCTTCATCAAGCTGTGATATCCAACTCTCACTGGAGTGGTCCGCAGCCGAGTGTGAAGCGGCCAGGATGAGAATCAGCACCTCCAAATCCGAGACCGTGGTCCTCATTCGGAAAAGGGTGGCATGCCCTCTCCGGAATGGGGATGAGTTCCTGCCTCAAGTGGAGGAGTTCAAGTATCCTGGGGTCTTGTCCACGAGTGAGGGAAGAATGAAGCAGGAGATCGACAGACGAATCGGAGTAGCATCTACAGTGATGTGGACTTTGTATCGGTCCGTTGTGGTAAAGAGGGAGCTAAGACGAAAGGTGAAGCTCTCAATTTATCAGTCGATCTACGTTGCTACCCTCACATATGGGCACGAGTTGTGGGTCGTGACCGAAAGAGCAAGATCTCGGTTACAAGCGGCTGAAAAGAGTTTCCTCCGCACGTTGTCCGGGCACTCCCTTAAAGAAGCTCTGGATCCGGGAGGGGCTCATTTTTGAGAGGAGCCGCATTGAGAGGAGCCAGATGAGATGGCTGGGGCATCTGATCCAGATGCCTCCTGGACACCTTCCTGGTGAGGTGTTCCTGGCTTGTCCCACCAGAAAGAGACCCCGGGGACAACCCAGGACACGTTGGAGAAATTATGTCTTTCGTCTGGTCTGGGATCGCCTCGGGATCCCTCTGGAAGAGCAGGAAGAAGTGGCTGGGGAAAGGTATCCCTGCGGAAGCTACTTCCCCTGCGACCCGAACCGTAGAAGTGGTAGAAAATGGATGGATGGAAGCTACAAAGGTGAACAATACCCCGCCTGCAATTGGCATCTTGTTAGACATGCTGTATGATTTACAAATATCTGGAACAATCAGGACTACACTCATGACGAGGTTTTAAGGGATTTTCTTCACAAAATACAGACAATCAGTAACAGCGACTTCTTGTCCAACCACAATCAAACTCACTCTATCCCCCATGGCACTATTTATCCAGATTTTTTTTTTTTATGTGTGCGTTTTTAAACAATGACAAAACGAAATGAATGAGGCTTTTTAAAGACTAGGTTCAGGATTTGAAAGTACAGATATGCAGGTGAAAATGTAAGGTGCACAGATAAAAATAGGCTGAAAAATAAATTCTACACCAAAGTATAGACACCAAAATTTGTACTTGACTAAGGTAACAAAGTATTTGGACTTTATACTTGAGACCACTCGTTAATCTGAAACATTCGCGCATAAGAAACCTCCACTCCCTCCACAAAACAAAAAACATCAGAAATGATAAAGACAGGAAATTACTTTTTCACAACAATGTTTAATTAATCAGGCTTTACTTTCTCATCAATTTATCTGATTTAGCTCATCTGGACCTACCACTGGTGGTTGTGACTCCCTGTGGAAAAAATCTGTGTTTGGACCTTCTGCCTCAACTACAGCATCTGAGGGAATTCTACAGCTCACTCAGTTACCAAATCAGGATCAAGAGCAGTGGTGCAGACAGCGCTCTGGTAAATTTCAGGACTGAAATACACAAAGTATTAAAAAAGTTTGACATTTAAATTAAATTTTTTTCCCAAAAATCTTTTACTCACACAAATGATCTAAACTTAGGTCTTTGTTTTTTGAACATGAATATGCAAAACCCAACAGTAAAATTATAGAAATCCTTAAACTCTGCATATGTATATATGAATGAAAACACACTATTGAACCCCAGCTCCTTTTTAATGCACTACACATACTCATCCCCTTTTCCTTTTAACGCACCACATACACCCATCTTTGGGGAGCGGTGGGTTGTGGGTGGTGGTGTTTGGCTGTTAGGCATATTGCATGAAAGTCTTGTTGCCCCCCTCCCCCGGCTCACTGGCCCTCCAAATTTTAAATGCACCACACCAGTTGAGTGGGGGTTGTGGGGGTTGTGGGGCTGGGGTGGGGACTGATTCACTGGGTAGGGCTAATGAATACCATTCGGGAACCGGGCAGTCATAATAACATGGGGTAGATGGGTTTTACACTTTTTGTTTGCTTGTCCTATCATACTTTGTCCCGTCCTTACTTCACACTATGTTGCACTACAGTCTCATGGAACATCCGTATTTAATGTTTCTTTGTTCTCAATACGGAACGATTTACATTTTTCATTCTATTTACAGGCAGCGCTTTGTCTTTGTCTTTGTCAAAAGAACAAAAATTTGGAAAATGTTAAGAAAAAAAATCACAAACATGGAAAAAGGGAGACAAACGAGTCAGAGGGTTGTCATAAGCAGAAGACATGAGCAAAACAAGCAAAGACACTGTATACGTAAAAGTGACTGCATAAAATGTATTGGAAAAGATATTGGGAATCAGATTGCGTACCCCGTTCCAGTTGGGAGGGGCTCAAACAGTTGAGGACCGGAATGTGTAATGTACTAAATAATGTTCCGAGCTCTGCTACAGCACCAAGTGAAATAAATGCTCCCATACCAGATGGAGACACAGCACGTCAGTAGGCTCTCGATGAATGACCAGTAGAATTTCAGCTGCAAATTTGCTTTCAGATTTTTTTTCCTCAGGACTTCCATTAAGTTGAGACGCTGTTGAACCTTCTTGGTGACGACTGTGATGTTGTCTTTCCGGGAGAGGTTGTCAGAGATTAGGACTCCCAGGCACTTGAATGTCTGGACTTTTGCCACACACTCACCATTGATGAAGAGCAGAGGTGGTTCCTCTTGAAGTTCACAATGATCGCCTTTGTTTTTGTTTCTTTGCCAAATTGCTTTCTGAACACCATCTTGTGACCTTCTGGACCTCCTCTCTTTTGATTGCCTTTGAGATCAGCCCGACCACTGTTGTGTCATCAGCAAAACTGACGATTTTGATATTATTGTGGACTGGCCTGGCAGTACAGGAGTGGGGCTCAGCACGAAGCCCTGTGCCGAGACAATGCTCAGTGTGCGGTAGAGGGAATTTGGGAGCCGATTCTCACTGTGTGAGGACTGTTGGTCAAAAACTCCTTGATCCTGGTGCATCCAGGCATCTTCTCGCCCGCTAGTATTCTGTTGAATAAGTTGGTCAAAAACTTCATTCATCAACTTCTCAAAGTATTCTTTCCATCTATTCAGCACACTACTGGCACCAGTCAACACATTTTTATCTCCATCCTTAATTACCCTTACCTGCTGCACATCCTTCCCATCTCTTTCCCTCTATCTGGCCAACGTGTAGAGATCCTTTTCTCCTTCTTTCATGTCCAACCTGCTGTACATGTGTACATGTACAACACCCAAGTTACACACATATGCCTCTTGTTTAGCCTTCGCCACCTCTACCTTTGGCCTACGTTGCATTCCAATGTATTCTTTTTGCCTCGCCTCAGTCCTCTCAGTGCCCCACTTCTTCGCTCATCTCTTTCCTTGTATGACCTCCTGTATTTTGGGGTCCACCACCAGGTCTCCTTCTGCCTTTTCCTACCACAAGACACACCAAGTACTCTCCTGCCTGTCTCTCTAATCACCTTGGCTGTAGTAGTCCAGTCTTCTGGGAGCTCCTTCTGTACATCAAGAGCCTGTCTCACTCCTTTCCAGAAGGTTGCACAGCATTCTTCCTTTGTCAGCTTCCACCACCTGGTTCTCTGCTCTACCTTTGTCTTCGAAATTTTTCTACCCACCACCAGAGTCGTCCTACACACCACCATCCTATGCTGTCGAGCTACACCCTCCCCTACCACTACGTTACAGTCAGCCTCCATCCATCCATTCTCAACCGCTTCTCCAGGTCAGGTCGCGAGGGAAGTAGCTTCAGCAGGGATACCCAGACTTCCCTTTCTCTGGCCATTTCTTCCAGCTCTTCTAGAGGAATCCCGAGGCATTCCAAGGCCAGCCGAGAGACATAGTCTCTCCAGCCTGCCCTGGGTCGTTCTCGGGGTCTCTTTCCGGTGGGACATGCCCGGAACACCTCACTAGGGAGTCAGTTACCCCAGTCAGTAACCGCCTTCAAGTTACATCATGTGCACAAAATATAATCCACCTGCGTGCTTCTACCTCTGCTGTTGTAGGTCACTCTATGTTCCTGCCTCTTCTGGAAAAAAGTGTTCAACTACAGCCATTTCCATCCTTTTTGCAAAGTCCACCACCATCTGTCCCTCAAAGTTCCTTTCCTTGATGCCATACGTACCCATCACTTCTTCATCGCCCCTGTTTCCGTCACCTACATGTCCATTACAATCTGCACCAATCACAACTCTCTCTCTGTCTGGGACGCTCAGAACTACTTCATCTAGTTCCTTCAGAATTTCTCTTTCATCTGCAAGTCACATCCTACCTGTTGGGCATACCCGCTCATCACATTATACATAATACCCCCAATTTCACATTTCAGCCTCATCACTCAATTTGATACTCTTTTCCCCTCTAAGACATTCTTAGCCAGCTCTTCCTTTAAAATAACCCGACTCCAATTCTCTTCCCATATACTCCATGATAAAACAATTTAAGCCCTGCTCCTAAACTTCTAGCCTTACTACCTTTGCATCTTCTCTCTTGGATGCACAATATATCAACCTTTCTCCTAATCATCATCTCAATTAACTCCTGATTCCTGTTATAATCCCAATATTCAAAGTCCCTACATTCAGTTGTAGGCTCTGTGCCTTCCTCGTCATCTTCTGATGACTAAGCCGCTTTCCTCCTCTTCTTTGTCTTTGACTCACAATAGCTGAATTTGCACCGACACCCTGCAGGTTGACAGTGCCGGGGGCAGGTGTTGTTAACCTGGGCCACGACCGATCTGGTATGGGATTCGTTTGATGAATCCTCATATGTGTTTGGACAGTTTTATGCTGGATGCCCTTCCTGAGACAACCCCCTGCATTTATCCGGGCTTGGGACCGGCCTACAGATTGCACTGGCTTGAGCCCCCCCATAGGGCTGCAGATAGTCAAATGAAAACAATCAAACAAACAAAGTCAACACACAATTCACACACTACCTAGGCTAAGTTAAAGTAATGGTCCAAACACATATGAAGAAAAAGAGAGATAAAAGAGATTCAAATCACAATGTCCCATCAGTGTTTCACATGGCAGGAATGAAGAAAGTTTAAGTTGAGGGTTGTGTCCACTTGTCCAGCATCCTCTAAGTCCTCACAGTCCTAATTGTAGTCTTCCTTCTTGTGGTCCTATGTATGCCTCGCTAGCGTTAGTTCGTCACTAGTGTTAGCTTGTCAGTAGCCTTAACTTGTCGTTGGTTATTTAATTTCATTCTCAATGGGTGGTAAGTGTTACCGGCCTCAGAAATGGACAAAGCCGCTCCCTGGTTGCAGGATGAGAGGATAGTAGGGGTGCGGCTTTGGATTTTGGGGAGGTAAAAGCAGCTCAGAGGGAGCGCCTGCTTCCACCCTGCACCAGTGACATCAAAGCCATAAGTATACACTACTTCTATTTTGTTATTGTTTTGTGTTGTATTGTATTGTGTGTGATTAAATTGTCTTAAATGCAATACACATACTTTGTTATATTTTGCCGGTTTGACCAAGATTTATTCAAAATTCACACGTAACATAATGCTCTAAACTATGAGACAAATTAGTCCCATACAACTATTATTTTTTTAATAGCACTATACACACACTTACCTGTCATTTAGAACCCACAAAGTTCTCGTCCTTTGCACCTGTGCAATCCATTTTTCACGAGGAACTGGGTGTTTTGGAAAAGTGTGAAGAGCCATACAGCCACACAGCCATCCTCCCAAGTGTACAAGCCAAATCCAGCAATACAATGAGCCGGCATTTTGGCTAACACCGTGAAAAAAACAGGTAATTTCTCGCCAGTAAAATAGGTATAAACCAATATAAAACACTTGACCCCGTTACTGCAAAAAACGTTTGCATAATTGACATTGCACACTTATTTGTATAGATTTTGCATCTTACACGTCTTATAAGGAATAGTCGCTATAAACAGAAATGTCTCTCATTTTTTGTTCTTGTTGCTTAGTTGTTCCTTGTTCTGTATGTTAGGACAGCACCGACTGGTGGGGAAAAATTCCTTGTGTGTTTTTACACACTTGGCCATTAAATCTGATTCAGATTCAGATTCATATTTTCAATGGGAGACAGGTCTAGACTGCAGGCAGTTCATTCTAGTAACCACACTCTTTTATTCTGAAGCCAGGCTGTTGTAACACATGCAGAATGTGGTTTGGCATTGTGTTGCTGAAATAAGATGGGGCGTCCAGGAAAAAGACATTGCCTGGATGGCATAATGTTTCTCCAAAACCTGTACGGATTCCAGACATTCCAAAACAACCCAGTCACCAACCCAGGCAGATTGGTGCCTGGAGGAGGGCACACAGTCACCCATTACAGTCAGTTCGGTTGCCTACCAGGCCACTCAAAGTGAAAAAAAAAAAAAAAATCAAAAAATAAACATGGAAAAACACAGCCATGTTGGAATATTGCAGGAAGATGCATTGGTGCAAGGCACGTGATTGTTCCCCGGCGCGACATCGACCAATGTGTGTGTAGATTTATCTCATGAGCTGATTGGTTACGCACCATCAAATTCTCACCCAGCAACTTCAGTTTTATCTTCGTCCCACCCTTTTCTTTGGTCTTACTTTCTGCCGTTTTCATGTACCCTGTTGACTCTCGGCACAATAACCTCTCGTGTTCACAAAGCCGCCGAACCGCTGTGCTTATGCAAAAGCTTCCTCCGAAGTGACGATTAGCGAAAAAGTAAAACTTTTTTATGCGATCAAAGACGTCAGAAATTATGCTTTTGTCGCACGCCGTTATGGTGTGAATGAATCCACGGTGCGCGCACAACTTAATTCCACTAAAATAATAAATTCCATAAACTGTGAATTAAAAACCAACAATAACATTAACTTTCATTGTCAATCCAAGGAAGTTTTCCTTTGATGGCTTTTAATATTCTTGTGGAAATCAGCAAGGCAAACATCATAGAAGTGAGCGATAGCTCGACTAGTTAACACATTTTCTGGATGATTCTTTTGAATAAATTCGGAAATGTCATGGAATTTCATCAAACTTCTTTTTTCTGGCTGGCGGAATAGTGGATGCCTCCACCTCTCCGCCGCCGCGTTTGCATTGCCTCCAGGTCGTTTCACTCCTCTGTCGAAAGATCCTCGTGGTGCTCCTGAACGTCGAAGGATCTACCTGTACCTGATGTACCTAAACCAACTTGTCGACGTCCTGAGCCTTTCCCAGTGAAACCATTTCCTCACTTCACGTTTAACTTCCACTTCGAGCCTCTCAAAATCCCATGGAGCAGCATGAGGCCACATGAACACATGCCTTTTTCATATTTCTCGTTTTGTTTTGATGGACAAAACAACTCTCGTTGATGAATAAATCCACGAATAAATTGTACAGTACAAGTCTCCCCGAGCGTATGACAATGGATTTGGTGAGGTAATCCCAGAAAACAAATCAGACAATAAACATTGTGTTATGATTTGCTCTTCCTATTCGGATTTTTGGCATCAGAAAGGTCAAGCCTATTGTCTCAGCTCAACTATCGCTTCTGCCTCTTTTCTTTTTTTTTTTTTTTTTTAGTTTTGCAGTTAAATGGTTGACAATTAAATCATGAGAATGATGAGCCCACTGTTTCACTCTAAAGTTTGTGAAAGTTTTTATTTTACCTTGCACTGATATTCATCTGTAACGTATCTACTTGGTCTCTGCTGGTGGGAACAGTTCTTTCAGGAAACCAAATCTCTGAAGGGAAATGTTCTGAAAGACCTTGCTCCCGGCAGGCAATACTGCATCTCCGTCCGGTTCTTTGACAGCTTCGTCCCAAGGAAGTCCAACTACAGCCACCATTATTGTGCCGTGACCCCAGGAATTTACAAATCAGGTAAATAGCCCTTCCTATTTGACATCCTCTCATTCAGTTTACATTCTAAATGTATGGACATTTTGTACAATTTATGTTTGACCTGACACTTCATAAAAATAATCTCAAGGCATGATTTGATTATAACCCCTGTCCTCAGAACTGTGAGCCCAATTTTCTACAGCTGCTCAACCGTGCCTCCATATCCATCCATCCATCCATTTTCTGAGCTGCTTATCCTCATGAGGGTCGCAGGAGTGGTGGAGCCAATCCCAGCTGTCATTGGGCAGAAGGCAGGGTACACCGTGAACTGGTTGCCAGCCAATCACAGGGCACATGGAGACAGATAACTGTCACAATCACACCTCGGAGCAGTTGAGCGTCTCCAATTAATGCATGTTTTTGGGTTGTGGGAAGAAACCGGAGTATGTATGTATTTCTTTCGGCTTGTCCCGTTAGGGGTCGCTACAGCGTGTCATCGCAGATGAACGCTCATATTTGTTTGGCACAGTTTTTACGCTGGATGCACTTCCTGACGCAACCCATCTGCACTTATCCGGGGAGAGAGTTGAGGCATTTCCGAGCTGACTTCGGGCAAAAGCAGACTACACCCTGAACTGGTCGCCAGCCAGATATCGACACCATCACTGAGTGGGAATCGATCCCACGCTGCCTGCACCAAAGGCAGGCACAGGGAAGAACATGCAAACTCCACACAAACTCTGGTCCTCAGAACTAAGAGGCTGACTCTCAATATCTGTCTTCTTCTTCTTTTCCTTTCGGCTTGTCCTGTGAGGGGTCGCCACAGCGTGTCATCTTTTTCCATCTAAGCCTATGTCGTGCATCTTCTTCTCTAATACCCACTGTCCTCATGTCCTACCTCACAGCATCCATCAATTTTTTTATTTGGTCTTCCTCTCGTTCTTTTACCTGGCAGCTCCATCCTCAGCTCCCTTCTACCAATATACTCACTCTCTCGCCTCTGAACATGTCCAAACCATCTAAGTCTGCTCTCTCTAACCTTGTCTCCAAAACATCCAACTTTCGCTGTCCCTCTTATGAGCTCATTTCTAACCCTGTCCAACCTATTCACTCCAAGCGAGAACCTCAGCATCTTCATTTCTGCTACCTCCAGTTCTGCCTCCTGTTGTTTCTTCAGTGCCACCGTCTCTAATCTTTACACCATGGCCGGCCTCACCACTGTTTTATAAACTTTGCCTTTCATCCTAGTGGAGACTCTTCCGTCGCAAAGAACACCAGACACCTTCCACCAACTGTTCCACCCCGCTCGGACCTGTTTCTTTACTTCTTTACCATACTCTCCATTGCTCTTTATTGTTGACCCCAAGTATTTGAGATCATCCACCCTCGCTATCTCTTCTCTCTGGAGCTTCACTCCTCCTCCTCCGCCCCTCACATTCATGCACATATATTCTGTTTTACTTCGGCTAATCTTCATTCCTATTCTTTCCAGTGCGTCCCTCCATCTTTCTAATTGTTCCTCCACCTGCTCCCTGCTTTCACTGCAAATCATAATATAATCTGTGAACATCATGGTCCAAGGGGATTCCAGTCTAACTTCATCTGTCAGCCTATCCATTACTAACGCAAACAGGATGGGGCTCAGCGTGCATCCCTGATGCCGTCCTACCTCCACCTTAAATTCTTCTCACACACCTACGGCATACCTTACCGCTGTTCTGCTGCCCACATACATGTCCTGTACTATTCTAACATATTTCTCCGCCACACCAGACTTGCGTATGCAGTACTACAGTTATAGGCTTTCTCTAGGTCTACAAAGACACAATGTAGCTCCTTCTGACCTTCCCAAAGCAACCGAAATTCAAACCCCAATGTCACTGCGGTGCTTCCCCAGGCAGGAATGAAGATAGGTGAAGGTGGTTTTTCCTCTGTCCAGCGTCCTCACGGTCCTCGTCCTTTTTTTCTTCCTTGAAGTCCAAACAAAGGCGTCGCTAGCCGCATTAGCTCGACGCTAGCGCCCTTGTCTTCTCCTTCGTGGTCCAACACACAGGCCTTGCCAGCAATCGTTAGCTGGTTGATGGCACCCAAGCCAAGTCCCAGGCATGCCCCTGTGGTAGCGGCTAACTCCACCACGTTACGGCGTGATTTGAGTAGTCCACTCAAACGACACACTATCCCAGTTGAACTTTCAACAGTCCTTATCAAAGACGTTGATCAATTTTTGATAAATGTCCACCGTTCACTTTATTTGTCCTTTCTCTGTCCTTTTTCTCAACCACCTCTCCCTGTCACACTGTCCAGCTCTTTCTCTCTTTCTCTCTCACTCTCTCTCTCTCTCTCTCTCGCTCTCACTCTCTCTCAAAACCCAGGTTACCACAATAAATCAACAAACAAAAGTATTTCCTTTTCACAGATGAATCAAACACATTTATATACAAATCCCTCCAAAAGAAAATAAAGTCAGCACACACATTTTAACAGATATTCCACCACATTGCATAAACAAAACCTATCACCAAATAGCTACTCCATTATACTAAACTTTGACCCGTACCAATTTTTAACCGGGTTACACATGCATTAATTAGGGACTCAAAATTGGCCTTACGTGTGATTGAGTGTGACTGTTGTCTGTCTCTATGTGCCCTGCAATTGCCCGGCAACAAGTTCAGAGCATACCACACCTCTTGCCCGATGATGCATGAGATTGGCACCAGCATCACTACAACCCTGGTGAAGAGAAGCAGTTCAGAAAATGAATGAATAAATGAAAAAAGATAAATAAAGATGCTTCTGTCAACAAGTTGTGTACAAAAGTAGTAAATGTGACATGGCAATGCTGCTGTAATTTTTACTCAGAAAAATATTTCACTGCTTGCACGTGCCTGAAAGCCAGTTAGAGCTCGTGCACCTACGTCATAAAATCATGTAACTCGCCATATTGCTGGTCAAAAAAAGCATTGTTGCAAGTTAATTTCGTTGAGACGAAATGAAAGTACGTCTTATAGTATGACATCCAGAGTTTTGTTTGATACCGTTAAACATTTAGAAAGTGATAATAAATGGAGGTACGTGGAAAAATGAGAGACACATGGCATAGAGGACCCATATTTAATGCCGAAGTCGATGTTTTCACCAAAAAGAAAGTGGACTCGCTTCTGCTTGTCTTGGCCAACTGGATATACACATGTATCTGGTGAATAAGTCGTCGAAATTTACACAAAAGTTTGAAAACTTATTTTTATAAGCACACAAATACTTGGTTCCTGGATCTGTTCTCAATCAGGAATAAATCCCACATAGTGATGGACCCACTCGGATTTTTTCAATCCAAATACCAATATTTAAATAAATGACCCCTGGATTTACACAAACGCGCGTTCATTAACTATGATTCGAAATTAAAAAAAAGAGTACGGAGACAGCTCCTCGACACACAAAACTGTATCACTGCCACACGTAAACCTTTGCAACAGACATTTATTTTCTTTTTTTAAATACGCATTGTTCTCAAATGAGTCAATTTGGCATGATAAATACTTATTGGTAATTTGAGATTGAGAAGAAGAACTCCTACCTGAAATGAAATGATCACTACACAGGCATGTGTATTTGGTTGGGCACAATCCATTACGTTTAATTGCCGAAATCCATCGATCTTTTTTGGTCTTTTCAGCAGGTATTCAATACAAATACCAATATTCAAATAAATGACCCCTGGTTTTACACAAATTGCATTCATTAACTATGATTGGAAAAAAAAAGAGGACCGGGAGTCGGGTCCGCCATACACGGAGGCGTATTGCTGTCATGACCAGAACATGGGGTTGAACACAAATGCACGTCTCGGGAGACGCAGAGGCAGTTCGGGAAAAGTGTTTATTCGGTCCAGTGTTGAGAATCAGGCAGGCAGTCAATGGGAGCAGCAGTAACAAGAACGTCAGGCATAGGAGGCAAGTCAGTGGGCAGACAGGAGTCTGTACACGGGAGATCAGGAACGGTATTACGAAGCAATGATCTGGCAAAGGCCAGACCGTATGTGTGGTTCTATATAACTGGGACATAATTACTAGAGACAAGGCGCAGGTGTGCGCCTCCGCCGATTGCGGCAGGTGCGTGCCGCCTCGAGGACCGGTACAGCCAGGACAGGTACCGGCAGGGCCATGACAGTACCCCCCCTAATGGCTGGCACTGGACGGCCCAAGCGCCTCAGGGTGAGAGGGGTGAAAGTCTTTGATGAGGGAGGGATCCACCACGAACCGGGATGGGATCATTAATCGTTCTTCGGGACCATAGACCTCCCAGTCCACCAGGTACTGGACACCCCTTCCCCGATGCGCGAGACGACAGGAGCCGCGCACAGTGTAGACTGGACCCCCATCAACCATGAGGGGGGAGGAGGGGCTTGGCAGGCGGGACCAGCAGAGACGACTGAGCTGGCTTTAGCAGACTGACAGGGCCCTCAGGGCAAGGGCGATGAGCGAATCCAGGTCTGTGGGCAGTTCCACTGCGACGAGGGGATTTTGGATGGCGGGCGAGGGACCCTGAAAGAATGCGTAGAGGAGCGCTCACACGTTCCACCAGCTCCCCATCGCATGGATACAGAACTCGATGGCATAATCCTCGACGCGGCGTTTCCTCTGCTAGAACGAGATCAAGGAAGCCGCCGCCTCATGTTCCGGAGAAGCGTATTGAAACACCTGCGTCATTTCACACAGAAAGGAGGTCCAGGAGCGGCAGGTTTCAAAACCGTGGCTCCATTCGGCTGTGGCCCAGGCCTCTCCTCTCCCTGTCATGTTGGATGTCATGAATGGTATCCGGGAGCGGAAGGCGGAGGGCTGCAACTCAAAATGGATTTCACATTGGGCGAGGAAGGGTTTAATATTAACCTTGTCTCTGGAGAACAGCTCGGGTCGGGAGAGTGGCGTACACACGGTCTGCTGGACCTCTGCGACCGGCAGGGGAGCGGGCGCGGACAGACTTGGGTTTGGGGTGCCGGCGGCTGTCAGCGGGCTGGCGTCGGGTGCGCTGGACATGGACGCAAACCACGTGTCTTGCCGAGCACACATCTCCCGTTACTGGTGATTAGTTACCTGGCGAGTGGCTTCCTGCTCGGCGATACGTCTGCCCTGGAACTGCAGGGACTGGCAGAACGCAGCTGAGTCGCGGCTGCGTCCATGTTTTGGCCAGATTCTTCTGTCACGACCAGAACACAGGGTTGGACCCAAATGCATGACTCGGGAGACACAGAGGCAATTCGAGAAAAGTGTTTATTCGGTCCAGTGTCGGGGATCGTATGTGTGGTTCTATATAACTGGGACGTAATTACTAGAGACGAGGCGCAGGTGTTACGCCTCCGCCGATTGCGGCAGGTGCGTGCTGCCTTGGGGACCGGTACAACCAGGACAGGGATCGGCAGGGCCATGACAATTGCTGCCACACGTTAACCTCTGTTAAAACTCTCTGCGACAGACGGTTTATTATTATTATTTTTTTTAAATACGGATTGTTCTCCAATGAGTCAATTTGGCATTATAAATACTTTGCAATTTGAGCTTAAGAATAATTCCCATCTGAATTAAAGTGATCGTGTGTATTTGGTTGGGCACCATCCTTCCCGTTTGATTACCGAAATCCATCGATCTTTTCTGGTCTTTTGAGCTGGTATTCCATAGAATGATCTATTTGAATATCTGTCTCATCTGTTGTGACAACCCAACAGCACAACAGGTCTCGGGCATTGTAAATATTCTCCTTCGGTTCAAGGTCTCCCTCAATGTCGAGCAGCTCTGTTTGACCAGCAATATGGTGCTGTGAAAATGGTGACGTCATGTGCACGAGCTCTATACCCCACCATGATTGGTTGGCTTTGCAGACAACACTGTAAAAGTGACATTCTTGTCAAACTCGGTGGCCACACGAACATTAAACTTTCATATTAGGGAGGGGGTCACAAAATATTACGGCCTGCGGGCCGCCAGTTTGAGACCACCATCAACACTATATTATCAGAAAAAAAAATGTTTGTGAGAGCATTTCAGGCATTTTTGAAAATTTCAGAATGTATGAAACACTTTTTCAGTCATGTACTGTTTGTGAGAGGTCATCCTATATTACATCAATGATGGCGACTCGTAATTTGTACCGATGTTTCACCAAAGAAATACATAATTTATAATTAATTCTGTTTGCTTTTTATATGGACAAAGAAAATATGTATCTCACAACCATTTATGCTCTTTTTAGACTTGCAGATCTCAGCTGTATTGTGTACTTTCTCCATTGGTGGTCTTATCATTGTGAGCCTCCTGGCCTATACTGGATTCTTCTGTCTGAGAAAGAGTCATGTGCCTGCTGTTCTGGTAAGTCAGCTTTGTTGATATTTTGTTCAAAGATACGTCTCAGATTCTGTTTGTGGATGATCAATGCAGAAGGGGAAGTCAGAGGCTTGATGTGGTCATCGATGTAGCTTGGTGTGTGTGAGGTATGAAAGTGTGCAGTGGAAGGAGTTCAAGGTGTCAGGAAGTCACCAGTTCAAGACTCGCGAAGTCTCACTTTTTCGGTTAAAATACTTCAACTCCCTCCATAGTTTATGGATATTTTTGGATGGCATCCAGGTTTAAGGTAGAATTAAATTGGCAAATTGTGAGAAGAAAGTGGGGTTTTTCATTTAGCATAAGCCCAAGGATGGAATCCCCAGCATTTAGACTGCCAAGGAATTGAAAAAGTGCTTAACTGATTCATTGGGAGGCACACATGGAGTCCTCCCCTCATGCCTCGGTGACTCCCGCATTGTTTACCAATGTTATTTGAAGAAGAGACTTCCCACCTTAACACCTGTCCCTGTAAAGCTAACACAGGAGAAATTAGCCAATGCAACATTAGTAGAAAATATCAGTTTATCATTTACTGCCTTAGTTGTTGGATGAACACTATTCATTTTTTGACAAGTGTTGTTAGGAGTTGTTTTAGTCATTATCTCCAGGGTACATTGTGTTGGAATTTCTGCTGGAATGACACATAGTAGTGGCCGAGGGCCCATGCACGTGATGCAACTATAGTTTACCCTCTTAGCTGCATTCTACATTAATAACAACCAGTTGTTTCCTATTTGTAGAAAAAAATAAAATTAAAATATTATAAAATGTTCCTCACACTTTTTTGGTTAAAATACTTCAACTCCCTCCATAGTATATGGACTCTTTTGTATGGCATTGGGGTTTAAGGTAGCATTAAATTGGCAAATGGTGAGAAGAAAATGGGGCTTTCCTTTAGCATAAGCCTATAGATGGAATCCCCAGCAACTAAACTGCCAGGTAAGTAATTGCAAGGTACTAGAAGAGCTTGGTAGACTTATTACTTATTTTATTATTTATTTGTAGTCGATGGTTCAATGTAGTCATCGAAAAGCATGCAGCATACTGCTGTTGGTGTTTCCTCACCAATGAAGCGAACAATTCTGCGAATGTAAGAGTTGAAATTCCAGCCTGCGGCACTGATATTTGCCTCAGTCTGCATCATCGATGACCTCCTGGATTGATAGCAGAATAGAATTGCCTCTCCAATGAGAAGTTAAACATAAGGAAGAACAAGTCAATAAAAAATAAGTTTATGGATTCATTGGACATTGTAATTAATACAGTACTTTGCAACCGTTTACCAATTAGACATTCATTAAACTGGACCAAAAGGAAGCAATGACACCAGTTCAAGTCTCGCGAAGTCTCACTTTTTCGGTTAAAATACTTCAACTCCCTCCATAGTTTACGGATATTTTTGTATGGCATCCAGGTTTAAGGTAGAATTAAATTGGCAAATTGTGAGAAGAAAGTGGGGTTTTTCGTTAAGCACAAGCCCAAGGATGGAATCCCCAGTGTTTAGACTGCCAAGGAATTGAAAAAGTGCTTAACTGATTAATTGGGAGGCACACATGGAGTCCTCCCCTCATGCCTCGGTGACTCCCGCATTGTTTACCAATGTTATTTGAAATGAGGTTGCACCTCTTTATCTTATGTGTGGTAGGCAGAGTTGACTGAGTATAATTATTGGTTCTGTTGTTATGTATTTTTGTCAGCTTTACAGGTGTCCAAAAGTAGCATATGAACAAAAAATATCATTACGGCTGTCAATGTTGGAGCCCAACATGCTATCATATTATTTAGCCATTTTGAAGTCATGTCGATCAAGTCACCCCTAAATGAGTCAAGTGTCTTTTAAGTCTTCACCAGCCTTCAGGCATTTTCAGATACTATAACTCTGCACCCACCGTATGCTGGACTTTGCTCACCTTTCCCTTTGGGTGACTCAGCTGAGATGACCTTTTACAGTGTGTAAGGTGTGTCCACTTGTTTCTTTCTGCTATTTTGCCCATGTCATTCAGCTCTTGCTCAGTCCATGCCAGTGTTCGGGTAAAACTGCATGTACAGTAGATGTTAATTCATAAACAGACGTAGGATTTATAGACAAATGGCAGTAATAAAGTTATTAAAGCACAGTAACTTGTTACATTTTTTTTCTTTTTTTTTTCTGATGGTGTAGTGCAGGGGTGTCAAACTCATTTCTCTTGCGGGCCACGTTGTAGTTCGGGTTTCCCTCAGAGGGACATTCTGAGTGAAGGCAGCATAGGATCGATTCCCGCTCAGTGATGGTGTCGACATCTGCACCGCGACTGGCTGGCGACGAGTTTGGGGTGTAGTCTGCCGCTACCCGAAGTTAAATGGGATTGGCTCCAGCGCTCTCTCCGAATAAATGCAGAAGGGTTGCATCAGGAAAGACATCTGGCGTAAAAAAAAAAAAATCAAAAAGATGGTTTTCCACATCAATGCTGATAAATTTCCCAATTTGTTTACAGTACTATCAAATTGATGCATGTGAAATTTCCTAGTGACATGGCTTTAGAAAACAATGTTTTTTGTTTTTCAAAAGAAGTTAATGGGTACACAGAATCCCCCAAGTTTTTTTTTTTTTTTTGCATTCGTTAATAACCCGTTCAATTAATAGCATTGGTATTATCTCTGGATCCATGCAAACAACACAATCTTTTGGACACGTTTTTTGTTTGTAGTTATCCAATTTGTTTTGTTTTTATTTATTTATTTATTTATTTGTTTGTTTGTTTGTTTATTTTAGGGGTGGGACCTTGAGTGGTTCCCACAGGTACCACTCGAACAGAAAAATTAAAATAACAGATAGCATTTTCATCCAACACCCAACAGCAAAATTTAACTGTTTAGTTACCATTATGATAGCAGTCTCACTCCCATGTGTAACCGGACTACAGCGACCTTGGCAGTAGGAATGAGAACAGCTAACTTACAAGTGGCCAGTAAAAACAAATTAGTTTTTTTTGTGTTAAGAATGGTTTCAAAAGCAATAACTTTCCTACAATCAACAAATGAACTCAAGTACCCCTTTTTGCAATTTTTCAAGATGTTTGGGGTTTTTAATAACTCCTGAAAGGGACCCATTGTGTGAGTTTTTTTTTCCCTTCATCATTTGTCTATCTCTCATTGTGTGGAAAATATTGGTAATTTGTATGGTCTCCCAAACAGTGTTTTGAATAGAATGAGACCCTTACGTGCTTGTAATGTATGTATAGTTAGACTTAATCTATCATTGGGTCCAAATTGCCCCTACGCGTGATTATGAGTGCAGCTGTTTGTCTCCATCTGCCCTGCAATTGGCTGGCAACCAGGTCAGGGTGTACCTTGCCTCCTGCCTGTTGACAGCTGGGATAGGCTCCAGCCCTCCCCACGACTCTTGTGACGATAAGCAGCTAAGAAAATGGATGGAGGAATGGATGGATGTGCAGTTTGAGGAAACCGACCACGTTTTGGATGCACATTCCCTTGTGGATTATATCGCACACAGATCAAACAAGCCCGACAAAAAATTTTTTGCATACAAGTTAAATCCATGGATCATGTAATGCCTTTGTACCAGGGCTACCATTCCTCCTGTTGAGACTTGAGACTTCCCATGGCTCAAGATTGCCGCCCACTTAACGAATGTTTTTGGTTGAATTTTTTTCGTATTTGTGCTGACATAATTCCCATTTTGTAATTTAGCACCTTATTTTTTCCACATTTTTAGTTCTGCTGGTAAACTTTGTTGTTGCATTTTGTTTAACACACCATCTGAAAGAATGTCTTCATTTGTTGCATGGTCAGCTAATCCCATAAAGGTTTTGGCTGCTACTTCTTTTGCTGTTTTATCTGTAAATCCATTTCCTAATGATTCTTTGTCTGTTTTTGATGTGTATACTGCACATTTACATATGGCCATTTCTTTTGGCAATTGAACTGCGATGAGCACATTTTCTAATAGCTCTGCATGTGTCACTGTGTTCCCTGTAGTTGTCACTATTCCTATATTTTTCCAGTATTGTCTGTGTAGATTGTAGTACCACCGTGAATACAGCAGCATCTGGTCTCAGATTGTTTAAGCCTGTCCAATAAGATATTGTCTGTACAGTTCAGTCGTCCCAATCCAAATCTGGTTCTTTTTCTGTCCAATCAGGAACATTTCGTACCACCAATACAAATTGTCCCAAACTCTCCCACTCCTGTTAAGTTTGGAATGACGTTTGTGGTGCTGTCCATTCCTTGTGTAATGCATTTAGTTTGTCAGTCAGTCTTGTTCCTGCCACCACGACTGATATACCATCTGAGTAGAGATTATCAATCATGATTTTGTCTGGTGTGGGCTGTTATAAGTTTACAGTATCTTATACTACATAGTCACATGGAATGAGTCACTTCCTACGTCATTTTGTGGTTGTTCAATCATGTCTCGAGCTGTTTGCAGCAAGAAATCTCCTGTTCTTGTGGGAGGTTTGTTTGGAACATCTAAGGTGTAATCACAGAGTGCTGGATTCCTATTTTGTAAGATATTTAACTGCCCTCCCAGTAATTCCTTTTTTCTCTTTTTACTTCTATATTTCCTGTCAGAGAGGGAATTAAGCCCAGTCCTAGTTTCAGCAAGCCATCTCTTCCCAACAAACGTATGGGGCAAATTAAAAATTTGCATTTAGGAAGCATTAGTTGTGACATTTTTGATGGGAAGATGGCTGCTCTCTTCCTCATCTGCGGCCACAATTATTAAATGTTTCGCATAAAGCTCCATAAATTTCTCCTACCTCTGTCAGAAAGGTGTCAACTTTCTTTTTCTTATTTTGTAGCACTCTTTCTGCGTGTAGTGCTTGGGTAACGTATGTTACAGGCTGCCAGTCGGTTTGTCAACCCAATGTTTTTCAATCCATTGTTTTATAGGATTATTTGAATTTGCTTGAAGAGCATTTTTTAATTGCCCTTGATGAACACTCCCTGGAGTGTGATCTTCAGGAATGCCACTCTTTGCTTTAAAACATGCAGTCATTCCAATTCTATATTCTTCAAATGGTTCATTGTTGTTTTATTTTGCTCTTCCAATGGCAGAAAAATTTGCTTTTTGTCTAAATCTAGCAGAAGTGCGCAATATTATCCCTGGTGCTGTGTGAAAGTACTTTGCTGTCATCCAAATTTGTTGTACTTTCATACCATTTAAGTGGTAAGATTTTCTCAAGTCTTCCGTTTCCTGGACGAATTATGTTACATCAACTTTATGAGATGTGATACCTTTTATGGCTGTTTTCACATCATCTTGTGCCCAGTTTTTTGTTGTTGTTATTGTTTTCTTTTGTGTGTGTTTCTCTTATTTTATCCTGCAGGTTAACTATATATACACATGTTTTTTCTCCCCAGATGTTATGTTTCAACTATTTTGCTATTTATCAACTATTTTGCGATTTGTTTTTTCCCTGTTGGAGTCAGTGGTTCACCTAGGGTGACTATACTGACTTCCCCCTGAACAGTGTGACAATTACGTTCTGTTTGAGGTAATTCTCAAGCTTCTACCACAAGTGGCGGAGGATTCTTACCTCTGCATCCTCAAACAGTTGTCACTCAATTTCCTGTTCAAATGAGGTAGCGAACCTCCACTCACACTTTTACACATGCACACGTTTCACGGAGCTCACATACAGGACACACCTTGCCCTTTTCTCAGTTTTATAGACTAATTAGTCTACTCGATAGGGACTAGTATTCTCGAGGTTTGGTTCTGCCGCGGTCACCCAGACACGCATTCACTCATTCCTCATGAGTGATTCCTACTTACCAGAGATGCCTTTACTTCCTTCGGCTTCTCGTCAACCCTCAGCCTCCAGGCGCAAAGTCGAGGCCCAGTCCCGGAAAGGGTCTCAAGTGCCGTGGCCACGGTCTTTGCCTGGACGTCGACTCGGCCCCTGGAAACCTCAGGTATCTTGAGATCCGGCTCGAAGGACCAAGTAAATGTCAGGTTCACCAATCAGACATTCATTAAACAGGACAAAAAAGGAAGCAAAGACACCAGTTCAAGTCTCGCGAGGAGAGAGGAGAGGAACTGTCTCGTACAATTCACCACTGCACTCTCTGATTATCCTCTCCTCAGCACCTCTATTTGTTTAGTTTTAAGACACCCCTTATTTATATGGATGTTACAAAAAGGAGACGGCAACAGTTGAAAACAAAGTGTACATGTTTGTTCATGTGAGTGTGCATGTGTTGAAGATTGCTGAATACATGTGTGGTCATCATTTCTTTAACAGGCAGCAGTTCTAATAGTTCTGATGATTAAACGTTGTTGTTCTTGCAATCTCCTGCTCGGAGGCTGCCACGTTATCTAGAGCAGAGCAAAGCATTTCTTTATTGGAAGCAGATGTATGATAATTCTGATCACAATTATTCCTACAGTTTCCGACGTACTTGGCGAATATAGATGATTCAGATTGTAATTACTTACAGATCGTAATCCCTGCCAGACTGATTTGGAGTCGTTAGCACGTTTTTCCATCTTTGCTGCAGAATTTTCTTTGTAATATTAATTTCATTAGTCAGCTGGTTTTTGTGTGATTGGACAGTGCAGTACAGTACAGGGCCTTATTCCCGCTACAGTATGCAACCTCTTTAGCCTGGCGAAGTTGGCAGTAAACAACGGCTTGTTGTTATTGAATGTGCGAAAAGTTTTTGTTGCTACACACACTCACAGAAACTGAGATACGATGTAACAGCATCCATAAATTAATCTAGGCTGCTACATGAATTTTCAAAGACATTTCAGTCTGCGCATTTAAAGCAGCTTTGAAGTTCTATTTATGCCTTGTTGGTCCATTTTTTTCTACTGATTTTACCAAAAGTATTGCACATTTAAGTAGTTGCGTGTATGTAGGTATTATGTAGATTAAGCAGTGATTAGATGAACCAAGGGCAGCATGGTATTTATTTTTGGTATTGCAGTCGTCTAAAGTGTTATTTTCCCTCGTTGGACAGTCTATGTGCTGCCTCTGAGAATAATTTGGGGTGAGTCTGAGTGTTTTTTCTCAATTTCGTTTACTTGTTCTGCGAACATTAGCAGTTCTGTGTGCATGCCAGCTTGTTCGGCAAGATTTAGCAGTGCTTTGTTATAAATCTTGAGGCGAAATGTCAACACCGACAAGGACAAAAGAGGCAAACTCACATGAGTAAAATAGCTTAAGGTTTGTAGGGATTTGCGAGTTTAGACCCTACGCGTGTTCACGAGTCGAGGAAGATATAACCAATGATTAGAAAAAGTTAACAGCAAATTGATTTATTACAAACGAATGTGCCGTACATCTTATCTAGGTATCTGCCGCTCACGAGACGTGTGTCTTCAGGCAGGATAGCCAAAGATGAAGAGAAAAGCTTCCTAGTAACACAAGGTTTTTATATTTATGGGTCCATGGTAAAAGTGGCCTGGTCCTGGGCCGGGATGGTAACTTTCCCCTCCTTATCGGGTGTCTTTCATCTCCACTGCAACGCCTGGGAGAGGAGGATGGCGCCAGCCGGTTTTCTGCGTACAAAGATCAAGGACAACCACCGGCTCCACAACACATCCTGATTAGAAAATGGACAACACTTTATCTGTTGATTAAATGTATGAGGTCATATTTGAGCCAATAATGAAAGTGCAATAAAAGTAAAATAGTCTTCAAGTTCAAGAACAGTGACTCTAAAAGTGGTCTGCAGTGTCTCCCGAGGTGTATGACATCTGTACACCACTTTTGATTAAAAAGAGGAAGTCCACTCGTTGAAAATAACAATGTATCAGATAGGTCATGTCATTGGTTCTGTAACTTTAAAATAAAGATTTTCATCAGATATCATTTAGGATTGTGTTGAGGATGTTTATGCCAGCAATTACGAATTTTCATGGGTGCCGCCATTTTGGCAAGTCACAAGACCTATGTGCACGGATGTGACGTGTCATGTGCTCAAACTGAGGCTCGGTTACATTCCTACACAATTATGGCCAGCGCTGATTTCTCGGATTTATCATCATCTGATGAAGAAATAGAAGTCTTGGTTGATCGAGAAGACAGAGGAATACGTCCATACAGATTTGAACATGTGGCTGTCAATAATGTTGAATATTCGGATGGTTTTTCAGATGAGAATGATGCGGACTCTGACTACTCGGAGGCCTACGCGCGAGACATGAGTGCATAAACAAAGGCCCCCGGAGCTCGCTCGCAAAGCAGCGCCGCTGGAGCCAACAATATAAGGCCTACCTTTCACTGATGGGTTCTAACATCCTTCATGGCCATGAGTGCTGTCCTCAGTGTAGTCCTCCACTAGCTGGTCTAAATGCACTCTAACATCGATAGGATGGAAGAATAGTGTGTCCTGCGCGTGGGCCTCCAGGTAGTCAGTCTGGCATCATTCCTGTTCAAAGAACCATCCGAATATTCAATATTATTTACAGCCACAGGTTCAAATCTGTATGGACATATTCCTCCGTCTTCCCCATCAACCGATACTTCTTCATCAGATGAGGATAAATCTGAAAATCAGTGCTGGCCATAATTGTGTAGGAACGTAACAAAGCCTCAGTTTGAGCACATGACAGGTCACATCCACACACGTAGGTCATGTGACTCACCAAAATGGCGACTCCCATGAAAATTCGTAATTGCCAATATACAGTAAATATCCTCAACACAACCTTAAATGATATCTGATGAAAATCTTTATTTTAAAGTTACAGGACCAATGACATGACCTGCAGTATCTCATAGAATGTTATTTTCAACGAGTGGACTTCCCCTTTAATATAGAAGCATATTCCACCGCCTTTTGTTGTCCCCGACAGCTCCACAATGCAGTCTGCTCGGTGAAGTTCAGAGCAAGGTAGCATAATGGCACAGTCACACAAATCCAAGTCTCCGTGAAGCATAGAGTGGCGAAACATCTGTAGTCTTTGTTGGTTATCAGAATGATAGCTCTTCCATTTTTTTGGGAAAGAAGCATAGATTTGTCAGGTGAATTGACAGAAATGCCAGTCTGTCTCCTCTCTTGCGAAAGTTGTAGACTCCTTGATGGTTAGCAAGTCTTCCCTTGTGTGTGTGAGTCCAGAGACGAATGAAAAACACAAAAACATAGTACTACGGCAGACCATACCGAGGCAACCAGATAGGGGCTACAAGTGATACAAGATGGCACCTACCAGTGCAGCTGCCTTTGGTACGTGTTCCTTTGTATTGTTTATTTTTGTGTGTTTTTCGGTTGTCTTGGGACTCAAGTACAGAAGAAATAGCATGCTACCCATCAGTCTTTTTTTTTTTTTTTTTTTTGAGAACCCTCACCAATTCACTGAATCTTTTCCTGGAGTTACACATCGGCGCTCTCTTCGGAGCGTCGTGGTGTAGATGGCACAGAGGCTCACGAACCTGTAGACCTTCAAGTTCTTGGGTAATACAGTGAAGAAAATAAGTATTTGAACACCCTGCTATATTGCAAGTTCTCCCACTTAGAACTCATGGGTCTGAAATTTTCATCGTAGGTGCATTTCCACTGTGAGAGAGATAATCTAAAAAGAAAAATCCAGAAATCACAATGTATGATTTTTTTTAATGATTAATTTGTGTGATACAGCTGCATATAAGTATTTGAACACCTGAGAAAACCAATGTTAATATTTGGTACAGTGGCCTTTGTTTGCAATTACAAAGGTCAAATGTTTTCTGTAGTTGTTCACCAGGTTTGCACACACGGCAGGAGGAATTTTGGCCCACTCCTCCACACAGATCTTCTCTAGATCGGACAGGTTTCTGGGTTGTCGCTGAGAAACACGGAGTTTTAGCTCCCTCCAAAGATTTTCTATTGTGTTTAGGTCTGGAGACTGGCTAGGCGACACTAGAACGTTGGTATGCTTCTTACGGAGCCACTCCTTGGTTTTCCTGGCTGTTTGCTTTGGGTCATTCTCATGTTGAAAGACCCAGCCACGACCCATCTTCAATGCTCTGACTGAGGGAAAGAGGTTTTTTCCCCAAAATCTCACAATACATGGCCGCGGTCATCCTCTCCTTAATACAGTGCAGTTATCCTGTCCCATCCGCAGAAAAACATCCCCAAAGCATTATGCTACCACCCCAATGCTTCACAGTAGGGATGGTGTTCTTGGGATGAAACTCATCATTTGTCTTCCTCCAGACATCGTGAGTAGAATTATGACCAAAAAGTTCCATTTTGGTCTCATCTGACCACAAAACCTTCTCCATGACTCCTCTATATAATCCAAATAGTCATTGGGGAATTTAAGACGGGCCTTGACATGTGCTGGTTTAAGCAGAGGAACCTTCCGGGTCATGCATAATTTCAAACCATGACGTCTTAGTGTATTACAGTCACCTTAGAAACGGTGGTCCCAGCTCTTTTATAAGGTCATTGACCAAGTCCTATCGTGTGGTCCTGGACTGATTCCTCACCTTTCTAAAGATCTTTCAGACCCCACAAGGTGATATCTTGCATGGGGCTCCACTCTGATTGAGATTGACTGTCATGTTTAGCTTCTTCCATTTTCTAATGATTGCTCCATCATTGGACCTTTTTTCACCAAGCTGCTTGTCAATTTCTCTGCAGCCCTTTCCAGCCGTGTGGAGTTGTACAATTTTGTCTCTGGTGTCTTTGATGAACACTTTGTTTTTGGCCATGTTACAAGTTTGAGTCTTACTGATTGTATGGGGTGGACACGTGTCTTTATGCAACTAACGACCTCACACAGGTGCATCTGATTCAGGATAATATATGGAGTGGAGGTGGACTAAGGCAGCACAGCCTGTCACAAGAGCTGCTGAGACAGTTCTACATAGCTGTCATTAAATTAGTACTGTGTACCCCCATAAAAGTCTGGTTTGGGGCGGCAACTAAAAAGAACAAAAGAACAAGCTCTGACTGCAACCGACAATCTAAACCGCTGAACAGATTGTTGGCACCACCCTACTCACCCTTGAAGAATTGCACATCACTGTAGTTAGGCCCAGAGTGGGCAGGATCCTTTCTGACCCTTCACATCCTGACCACCAGCTCTTCCAGCTCCTTCCGTCGGATAGGTCCGACCACTCAATGCAAATCTAAACGAGCATCATTCAAACATTTTTTTCTCTCTTGCAATTAAGTCAATAAAATTTTCATCAGCAAACCTATATTCTGCCTTGTGCCGTTTTTGGGAGACACCCTCAACACCCTGCTAATCCAATCAGTATTAGTATTAGTAATACTTACTGTTGACTGTCGCATGATTTGTCACTTTAAACTACACACTTTCCCCAACTTTCATTGCACTGGTCTATCACGAACGGGTACGGGCACACTATATAAGCTAACATAATGTGGGAGGTTGACGAACGGTCAATGCTCGACTGCATCGTTGCACAACTGTGCCTCTGGTAAGAAATAGTTCTGTACTAATTGAATGTCTATTGTTTATTCTTGTTAGTTTGTTTTTTCTTCTCCGCACTCAACATGAATGTCGTACCAGGACAGCAACGACTGCCAGAGACAAATTCCTTATGTGTTGTTACATACTTGGCCATTGAAGCTGATTCTGATTATAATCTTCTCATCAGCAGGGGAACACAATTAAAGTGCATACGCTTCATTGTCGCTGTAAGCTCAGCAAGGCTTCCCCTCCGCAAGGCACTAGTTCTTGGACAAGTTTAGATGTCCCACCTTTGAGTATTCGGGTGAAGGAGACGTATTTGCGAATGCTCGCGTCATTCTCGCCGCCCCACCGCATCTTATCCGCATTGACATTCTATGTAATCATGACACATTAAAGGCCCAAAATTCGTCCAGTAAATATGATGCATAATACTTTGAATGATTCCTAACCAGTGTCCCATGAGTGATCTTCGGGCTTCTTCTTTTCCTTTCGGCTTGTCCTGTTAGGGGTCGCCACAGTGTGTCATCTAAGCCTATCTCGTGCATCTTCCTCTCCAACACCAACTGCCCTCATGTGTTCCCTCACAACATCCAACAACCTTCTCTTTGGTCTTTGTCTTGCTCTTTTTCCTGGTCGCTCCATCCTCAACACCCTTCTACCAACATACTCACTCTCTCGTCTCTGAACATGTCCAAATCATCTACGTCTGCTCTCTCTAGCCTTGTCTCCAAAACATCCAATTTTGGCTGTTCCTCTAATGAGCTCATTTCTAATCTATCCAACCTGCTCACTACAAGCAAGAATCTCAGCATCTTCATTTCTGCTTCCTCCAGTTCTGCTTCCTATTTTATCTTTAGTGGCACTGTCTCTAATCCGTACAACATGGCCGGCCTCACCACTGTTTTATAAACTTTGCCCTTCATCCTAGCAGAGACTTTTCTGTCACATAAACACCAGACACCTTCCACCAACTGTTCCACCCCGCTTGGACCCGTTTCTTCACTTCTTTACCACACTCTCCATTGCTCTGTATTGTTGACTCCAAGTATTTGAAGTCATCCACCCTCGCTATCTCTTCTCCCTGGAGCTTCACTCCTCCTCCTCCGCCCCTCACATTCATGCACATATATTGTGTTTTACTTCAGATATTCTTCATTCTTCTCCTTCCGAGTGCGTGCCTCCATCTTTCTAACTGTTCCTCTGCCTCCTCTCTGCTTTCACTGCAGATCACAATATTATCTGCGAACATCATAGTCCAAAGGGATTCCAGTCTAACCTCATCTGTCAGCCTATTACTCCCACAAACAGGAAGGGGCTAAGCGCAGATCCCTGATGCAGTCCCACCTCCACCATAAATTCTTCTGACACACCTACGGCACATCTCACCGCTGTTCTGCTGCCCTCATACATGTCCTGTACTAGTCTAACATATTTCTCCGCCACACCAGACTTGCGCATGCAGTACCACAATTCCTCTCTTGGTACTCTGTCATAGGCTTTCTCTAGGTCCACAAAGATACAATGTAGCTCCTTCTGTCCTTCTCTGTACTTTTCCACGAGAATCCTCAAGGCAAATAATCTGTCAGAACTATCAATTACTACCGCAAACAGGAAGGGGCTCAGAGCGGATACCTGATGTAGTCCCACCTCCACCTTATATTCTTCTGACACACCGACAGCACATCACACCGCTGTTCTGCTGTCCTCATACATGTCTTGTACTATTCTAACATATTCCTCCGCCACACCAGACTTGCACATGCAGAACCGCAGTTCCTTTCTTTCTCTGTCATAGGCTTTCTCTAGGTCTACAAAGACACAATGTAGCTCCTTCTGACTTTCTCTGTACTTTTCAATTAGCATGCTCAAGGCAAATAATGCATCTGTGGTACTCTTTCTAAGCATGCAACCATAGTGTTGCTTGCATATACTTACTTCTGTTCTGAGTCCATTACTCTTTCCTATAACTTAATTGTGTGGCTCATCAACTTTATTCCTCTATAGTTTCCACAGCTCTGAACATCGCCCTTGTTTTTAAAAATGGGGACTAGCACACTTTTCCTCCATTCTTCTGGCATCTTCTCTCCTGCATATATTCTATTGAATAAGTTGGTCAAAAACTCCACAGCCACCTCTCCAAATTGCTTCCATACCTCCAC
The DNA here is from genome assembly GCF_019802595.1 of Syngnathoides biaculeatus. Lineage (NCBI taxonomy): Eukaryota > Metazoa > Chordata > Actinopteri > Syngnathiformes > Syngnathidae > Syngnathoides > Syngnathoides biaculeatus. Next base: position 1,638,429 of record NC_084653.1, read on the forward strand.
TGGTATGTCATCAGGACCAACTGTCTTTCCATTTTTAACTCTGTTCAGTGTCTTTCTAACTTCCCCCTTACTAATCATTGCCTCTTCCTGGTCATTCACGCTTGCCTCTTCAACTCTACCTTTTCTCTCATTCTCTTCATTCATTAACTTCTCAAAGTACTCTTTCCATCTACTTCGCTCACTACTGTCACCAGTCAACATATTTCCATCACTGTCCTTGATCACCTTTACTTGCTGCACATCCTTTCCATCTCTATCCCTCTGTCTGGGCAACCTGTAGAAAACATTTTCTCCCTCTTTCGTATCCAACATGGTGTACATGTCATTATGTGCCTCTTGTTTAGCCTTCGCCACCTCTACCTTTTCCCTACATCACATCTCAATGTATTCCTTCCACCTCTCCTCAGTCCTCTCCATGGCCCACATCTTCTTTGCTAATCTCTTTCCTTTGTATTGTGCACCCTTCTGGCTGCAGATAGACAAAAAAAAAAAAAAAAAGCAAACAAATACACAAAGTCAACACATAAAATACACAGTTTACATATTACTTAATCTATGTTAAAGTTTTAAGTCAGATAAGAGCTATCAAATAAACACAGTCAGCACATAAGTTACACAAATCACATACTACCTTTGTGAAATTATAATGGATATGACAATTCAGAGGACATGTGGATGTAAGGGATGAGGTAAGGTTGTTAGTGTGCTAAGCTAACTTGGGCCGAGCAGCCTCTCGTCCAGTTTCACCACTTTGTCTTCAATTATTCACATACTCCAACAGGGTTACAACAGTAATTGCATCTTAAAACAACAGCATTTCTTTTTTAACTTTCGTCATTGTTCCGGAGAGTAAACATAAGCAGCATGTCTAGCTCGTCTTTGCTCTACATTGCTCAGACTGTGTTGCTAACTAAAGCATTGGTGGTGGGTGCTGTCATTATAAACCACACTGATGGACTGCGTAAGTAAATTTGTAATTTTGAGTGTACCCCTTTAAGAGTGGAGGGGGACAATGTAAGGTAAACTCGGAAAAAGAGTGTGTGGTCAAGCAGCAGGTAGTTGTTCGCGAAGGATCCGTGTGCTACCTAAAAGAAACCAGTGGCTTCTCCTTTTCATTTTTTACAGTACGTATGTGAATTCTGCCATTGGATGTAGCAGGCAATCATGGCTCACTTGTTGAATCACATTGCAAAATGCCACAAACTGAATAGCTGTATGTTATTATTTCAATTTGCATTGGATTTTTTGTTTGGCGCGCAACGCAAAACATCTGTGTGAAGAGCCCACATCAGCGGTGCACAATTGCTTAGAGAGAACTGACATTTTTTTTTTTTTTGGCGTGCCGTCCTGCGATCGACCAAAACTGCCTCCTCGCGATCGACGGATTGAGCACCCCTGAGATATCCATTTCACCTACTGATCATTATTAGTGAAAGTTTTAGGTCTATTTTTATCTTATTTGTTGCACCTTTGTTTCAATGTAGTTTCATGAGTTTCTGATGTCTTTCTTTTTGTGTGTTAGACATCCATCCATCACACTGAAGAGGACCAGGTTGTTGCGCCCCAGAATGCCTTCTTGTCTTCCCTCTCAATTGTACCAACACTGCCCTTTCCAAGTGAAGAGAAGGACTGTCAAACATCAGACCTTTGGGATGTAGAAGACTCTTCTGGATATGGTAGTGGTTACAAAATGCGTTTGGCTTCCAACGTACTCTCCTCGTTATCATCATCATCATCATCCCCAACACTTCCTCTATCATCTGAGCCTGAACCACTGCCAAGAAACACTTCAAATTCAAACTTTGGCTTTTTCTCTGTCGGTGTTTTTTGTCCACAGGCTCAAGCCTATTTAAATGATGCATCCAAACACTCAAGCATAAACACAGCCTCACTTTCTGACTGTCTCTTGAACTCAGCCCACAGTCTAGTTTCAGAACAAGTTAGTTTAACTCCAAAGAGTATACAGCCAATTGAGGTGAAAAATGTGGTGGGTGGAAAAACAGATAACGGAGATGTTAACCTCCACTCTCTAATTTTGGGTAGGTATGTGGAGGAAGAGGAGGAGAAAAATATTTTTGACCAAGATACCATCGATTGGCAGGAGCATGACAGAATGTCAGTGATTGTGCCAGAGACTTGCAACAATACTGACGAACCCGTTGAAAGAACCTCTTCCCCTGTTGATGAAAAAGACCAGCAAGTTGAACAAGTTTTATACATGAGGCGCCCATCATCTATCTTGTAGGATATACTACGTAGTGTTGGTTAATTTTGTGTTAGCTGGTAAAAGTACTGATCAAAATTCATTTTCATAAAATAGCACACTTTAAAACTCTTACAGTGCTTTAGAGTTAATTTGGGATGAATTTACAGTGATGTGAAAAAGTATTGGATTTCCTGATTTCTTAATTTTTTTTTTTTGCATATCATACAAATGGTTCAAATCATCAAACCAGTTTTAATATCACTCATAGACAACCCAAGGCAATACAGAATGCAGTTTTTAAATGAGAATTCAATTTATTAAGGCACAAATAAAACATTTCTGACCCTCCTTTAAAAAAAAGTAATTGCCTCCCCCCCTTTGTTAAAAATCACAAAGTCACTGTGACTCAGCACAAATTTAGGAAAGGTGAGTCTCGAAAAGGTTACAGAGCCATTTCCAAGGCTTTGGAACTCCAGTGAACCACTCTCAGAGCCATTATCAGCAAATAGAGAAAATTGGCAACAGTGGCAATGTCAAGACCCATCGGTACGAAGGAGGACCCAAATGCAGGACTACGGACACGCAGAGGCAGTTTGGGAAAAGTGTTCCAATGTCGGGGATCAGGCAGACAGTCAAGTAGAGCAGTGGTAATTAAGACGTCAGGCGTAGAGAGCAGGTCCACGGGCAAGCAGGGGTCACAACACGGGAGCTCGATCAGAGATAGCATGAGTATCAATTACATCAAGCCAGACCGTCCACTGGGTCCTATATTTACACAGGGGTTAATCACTGCCGATGAGGCACAGGTGTGCGCCTCCTTATCAGTGCAGCTGTGCGGGGACCCGCCATGACAGTACGCCCCCTCTAAGACGGGGATCCCAGACGTCCCTAAACAAAAGAAACATACATACAAAAATTAACATGTCCAGGGGCGGGTGGAAGGGTATCTGGGGGAGGGCCCCTCCCCTCCCCCAACCCTAGTCTCTTGTGAGCAAGGCGTCTGGCTGGACAGGTCAGGAGGACGACACGGACGACAAGCACCAGGGTCCCTACGGGTGATTCGGGTAGACGTCCTCGAGCAGGAACCCAACGGCGAAGCAGGAACCAGACAAAAGCATGCAACTGCTCCGGACGAAGGCCTCCCAAGATGCGGTTGCGAGACGACCAGGTCTCGGTCGCCACTGAGGCTCGGTCGGGAGGTGGCCAGGGGCCGGTCGCCACCGAGGCTTCATCATGAGGCGGCCGGGGATCTGTTGCTGCCGAGGCTAGGTCATGTAGCGGATGGGAATCATCAGGAGTGAGGAGGACGACGGAGAGAATGACCAAAGCCATGACCGCCACGATCACAATCATAGCAATTCCGATGCCCTTCCAGTTTCGGCGTGGCCCATCTGAACTGCCCAGCTCCTGTCGCTGTCGAGACAGGGGGGTGGGATGGCCGCGGGCCGGTCGCCGCCGGTATTGGAACGAAGGGGACTGTGATGCCATAGCCGTCTGCTGGACAGGAATGTGAGGGTGTCGATGAGCCGTCGCCACCTGCCGGACCGGAATGTGAAGCAGCTGCGGAGCCATTTACCCCTCCTGGACAGGAACGCGAGGCGGCTGTGAGCCATCGCCACGTCCTGGACAGTAACGTGAGGCGGCTGCGGAGACATCGCCACCTCCTGGACAGGAACGCGTGATTTGGAGAGTGGCTCCTGAAACACCACAGGTGGCAGAACGCTGCGTTGTTTCTCTTTCAGTGTTTGCCTTGGCACTCCTGAACTGGGCGCTTGTTCATGAATGAGAGTCGACTCCTTCAGACAGAATCCGACTGGCTCATAGTCAGGGATCCCGGAGGAGAACTGGCAGACACTAGAGGGCATGAACAGATCCTTCTTGGGAATAGCATGGAGCGACGGGAATAATAAAGTCCTCCCCCTCTTAACTGGAGGAAAATAGATCGCCTCATCTTTATCTGAATTCACTCCCTCCTCGGAATTTAAGCCCTCTGCAATTCGTTTCTGAGTCTTGTTCTTTGGGAAAACACACGTTGAAGGCACTCTAGCAGGCCTATCTTCAATCGCCAATTCCATCCTTTTCATTCGACGGTGGCCCGGAAGCCTGTCGCCACAGCGACGTCAGTGTGACGCGGCAGTGAATCTGTAGCCACCAGCGACGTGAGCTAGGTTCGTATACCATTCGGATAGTCGATGGATACTGTGGCGTGAGAATGGGTCAGCAGCGCGTCTGTCAAAACCGCGACGTAAGGATGGCGAGGTGGCGGATCTGTTTCTACTGCAACGTGAGCTCAGCTCGGTAGCGGATCAGTAGCTACCGCAGCGTGAGCTTGCAGTGAAACCGTTAAAACCGCGACGTGGGCGTGGCGAGGCGGTGGATCTGTTTCCACTGCAACGTGAGCTTGGCTTGGTAGCGGATCAGTGGCTACTGCAGCGTGATCTTGCAGTGAATCTGTCAAAACCGTGACATGGGCATGGCAAGGTTGCGGATCTGTTTCCACTGCACCGTGAGCTTGGCTCGGTAGCGGATCAGTGGCTACAGCAGCATGAGCTTGCAGTGAATCTGTTAAAACCGCAACGTGGGTGTGGTGAGGTAGCGGATCTGTTTCCACTGCAACGTGAACTTGGCTCGGTAGCGGATCAGAGGCCACCGCAGCCTGAGCTTGCAGGGAATCTGTTGCAACCACGACGTGGGAATGGCGCGGCAGTGGATCCATTGCCACAGCGACGTGAACTTTGCTCGGTAGCAGGTCCATGGCTACTGCGGTGTAAGCGTGATTTGTTGGGAAGTCTGTTGCCACCGCAATGTGGGCATGGCTCGGGAGCGGGTCAGTTGCCACTGCAACATGGGCATTAGCCATCAGTGAGTCTGTTGCAACCGCGACGTGGGCGAAGCTCAGCTGGTTATCTAATCCCCGCTGAACCTGGGCCAGTTTGGAGCTCTGCCGCTCTATTTCCGCCCGCATTTCGTGGTAGAAAACTTTGTGATCCTCGCGTCGCTGCACCTCTGGATTTGGTGACCCCTCCTCCCTCTGGGCTGGAAGTTTCGCCACCAGCTCCAGGTCTTCTGGTTTGGTCGTTGCCAGTGAGGAGTGGATAGACAACGATGGTGTCTTTGTCGCCGCACAGCGGGAGGTACAAGGGGGGCACCCTGCTTGGGCGTCTCCTCTGGCCGCCACGCGGAGGACCCGGTAAATGGCCAAGCTGGTTCCCAAAAAAGGATTGGAGGACGAGGACTTGGCCCTACCAGCCGAAGACACTCGGGAGCTGGAAACATCTTCTTTTCCTTTCGGCTTGTCCCGTTAGGGGTCGCCACAGCGTCATCTTTTGCCATCTGAGCCTATCTCCTGCATCTTCCTCTCTAACCCCAACTGCCCTCATGTCTTCCCTCACCACATCCATAAACCTTCTCTTTGGTCTTCCTCTCGCTCTTTTCCCTGGGAGCTCCATCCTCAGCATCCTTCTACCAATACACTCACTCTCTCGCCTCTGAACATGTCCAAACCATCGAAGTCTGCTGTCTCGAATCTTGTCTCCAAAACATCCAGCTTTGGCTGTCCCTCTAATGAGCTCATTTCTAATCCTATCCATCCTGGTCACTCCGAGCGAGAACTTCAACATCTTCATTTCTGCCACCTCCAGTTCAGCTTCCTGTTGTTTCTTCAGTGCCACCGTCTCTAATCCGTACATCATGGCCGGCCTCACCACTGTTTTATAAACTTTGCCCTTCATCCTAGCGGAAACGCTTCTGTCACATAACACACCAGACACCTTTCGCCAGCTGTTCCAACCTGCTTGGACCCGTTTCTTCACTTCCTGACCACACTTTCCACCAATTTCATAGAAAGAGACAATTAACATATTTATTATTTTAATGCCATCACACAATCCAGGAATATTACCAAACATGATAACATCTGGTCACTGCCAAAACACCACAAACCAAATTACTCAAATAAAAGCCACAAAAATGTCCATCGCCTTTAATATGGAACTTATAAATGTAGTCTGTGTCTCTTTTCGTATTTAGTTGTAAATTATCAAATTTTAGATCCCAAACTTGACTGATTTGACTTCAAACTTGGCTGGGTCCGGCTGCATCTACAGTTCTTAGAGAGCCATATTAGCTTCTCTATCTCTGTGTGAGATAGTGGGAGCGGAGGCAGGATACCTTCAATAACGGTGAACACACTGGCTGCCAAACCTATTTCATTTGGCCTCTGGACTTGAAGGAAGACTTTATCAAAACTAATAGGAATGGGAGCACACGTTAAAAGTTAGTAGATGAGGGTTCAGTGTTTCTTTTAATGCCAGAGTTATCCACAGATTTCCCCAAGAAACATCTCTAAATTGGAAAAGTGTTATCGAAATTCCTCTCTCGCTCAGATATTCCAATGAGCCCGGCTGGAAAACTGACAGCCAATCAAACGTTTGCCATGCCTGTGCTGCTTCCTGTTCTGACCCCCCATTGCTCGTGGACACGTTTCACCGAACGGAGAACATCCACTATCAGGCATTTTGTGGCCGATTTTTGTGAAAAAATTACAAACAAACAAAACAAAAGTAGCATAACGTACAACATTAAAGCTTTGGTGGTTGAGCCCGAATACACACAGCTGCCAGCTGACTTGTTGGAGAGGGGGCGTGGTACTAACGACGAACAATAACAGTCCCATTATATGGACCGCGGAGATTTAATGGTTTTCTGAGGAGTTGGTTTTGATGTAGAGATTATACAGCAAGCGTGGCCAGACTTTTTTCCCCCAAAATTGTACTTTTCAAGCAGTCAGCCTCTCTGGAATGACCGGCGGGGGTAGAAGTTGGTGGGTTTGGGGTGGCGAAGTTGCACGTGCGGATCCCCGTAAATAGTAACCAGGAAGTGTTGTGAGCAAGGAGCCAACAAAGTATAACAACGAGTCGATGCTCCGTGCAATTATTACCCGCCATTGAGCCAACAAAACAGAAATAACAGTGTACAATGTTCAAGAGTTTGAGCCAGAATACACACAGGCCGAAGTCGATGTAATGGGAGGAACGTGGCACTGACGACGAACAATAACAGTCCCATGAAATGGACCGCGGAGATTTGATTCTTTTCTGAGGAGTTGGTTTCAATGTAGAGAATTTTTCTTCCCCAAGTTGTATTTTTCAAGCACCCAGCTTCTCGTGTTCGACCGCGGCGGGAATGGCGGGAGGGGGGGGCAGGGGGTTTGCATTTACGCATCTCCGTAAATCGTAACCGGGAAGTGTTGTGTGCTTACACGTATATATCTATCCATCCATCTTCTTAGCTGCACGATAGTTGCAGGAATGCTGGAGCCTATCCCAGCTGTCAATGGGCAGGAGGCAAGTTTACACACACGCAGACACGGGGAGAACATGCAAACTCCACACACGGAAGTCCGGGATTGAACAGCTGCGCCACAGTGCAGCCTCATAAAATATGTTGTTTCTTATACAGTATTAGCACGAGAGGCTATAACTAAGCAGCTAATAACCAGTAATGATTAGATGCGTGCAAATTTCCCCTGCTGGTGAACAAGCCTCAACTGTGACAGCCACAGCTCTATCCTGTCAGGTTAACTCCTTGGGAGGTTAAAGAAGGAGAAATTTTGGTGCATTTTCTCAGTTTTGTTGAACAACACGTCGGCATCTTGGCTTAGCTAGAACAAAAGGTCTGTAATGCTAAGTACCGGCAACGTCAGGGGTGGAGTCAAGGATGTTTCTTCCGCGTTTGGCTGTGAAAGCTGGCACACATCCAGATTTTGCTTGGATTTAAAAAATATTCTTTATTTTCAATTTTTTTTACAATTAATGCCCAAAATATATGTAATAATAATATTACTTCACATTGGAGGGTTTATTGTCTTGTGAATTTTGGGGAGAGTCTTCCTTTAAATGCTTATCCACATCTCTCTTGTTTTGTTGACTTGTCTGTTTCTGACTACCACTGCTGTTATACTGTATATATAAGTGTGTGTGTGTGTGTGTGTGTGTGTGTGTGTGTATGTATACAGTGTATATATATATTTTTTCCCATGGTTTTATTCAACAGGAGCTTTATGTGTGAACTTTGAGGCAACACTATCTCACCTCTGAAATGACTGAAAACTTCACCAATGTTTTGTTTTTGTTTGTTGTGTCACCAATGTCTTTTACCTGCACCCTTGAATGTTTTGGTTGCTGATTTTAACAGCAGATTTCAGACGAACTTGGACACAGTTAACAACACAACTCCCTTTGAGAACTGTGGAGTAAGTACACTCAATTATCCAATAGTTTGCACAATTGAAACTCTTTAATATGACGCTGAGAATTTCAAGAAATGCGTACTTCTCCGAAATGATCGCTGACCACATAAATAACCCCCAAATTGTAAATTAATCATATCTTTAAACATCTTCCTGTTAATCCCAACAAATTATCTTCCTGAGGGATTACACAAACCACTTGTGAGTAAACATTAACAATACCAAATCTAATATATATGTGTGTGTGTGTGTGGTGTGTGTGTGTGTATATATATATATATATATGTTTGTCTTGACACCAGATAGTTTTGCCTTAGTTAATGCTATGTTAACCTTCTCTCAACGGTGAACCTTATTGTGAAATTAGATATTGACGCAAGTTTATAAATGTTTATTTACATACCTTCTTTCCAAACAATGTGACACAAACAGAAGAGTAATTGTTTTTATTTCCCCACCTCCTGTTCATCCAAACCTCTAAAGTTGTCATCTACAGTATCAGAGTTGAAGAGCCTTAGAAAGTCTTTGTCACTGTCGATAACATTTTCATCTCGGGTTGTGCCGTTCTCATATAGCAGTCCAGCATTTTGAAATACATTGGTGATTGTTGATTCTTTGCTTGCTCTTTGATGCTTTTAAGATACGAAAAAAATGGTTAGCCATTTTTTGTGAAAGTTTTTAAATTAATTAAATAAAAAATATAAACCACATTTTCCACACTGTAAAGCGCTCTGCATTATAAGGCACACCTTAAATGAATGGGCTATTTTAAAACTTTTTTTTCATAAACAGTATAATGTGCACTGCATTATAAGGCACAAAGATTAGATGCTACAGTAGAGGCTGGGTTAGCCATCTCGCTTTATTCCCTTGGAAACTGTTTAGTCTTTACTTGGCGCAGATCATCTTGTTGTTTCCTCCACTTCCGCACCATTGATTTGTTAATGTTAAATTCTCTCACTGCTGCTCTATTCCCCTGTTCTTGTGTGACTGATCGCCTTGAGTTTAAACTCTGCGTCGTAAGCGTCTTTACATAAACACACAAATGCAAATCAAATGGCAAGCTTCGCGCAGTCATATATCCCAGCATGCACCGCGTGCTGCTACTTTTACAGGGGAAAATAGATTTTGCATCCATGTGTGTCGTGCTGCGTTATGCTTTGAGCGCACTAAACCTAGTTCTGCATTTGACACGCTCTGGGTAGCTTCAATGTCTTCTGCAGGCAATTGAGGTAGATTCTTCTACGCTCAGTGGAAGTCGATTCTTTTTCTCCACACACTTGAGATAGATTTTTCTTCTTCTATGTGCACTGAGGATAGTCTTCTTCTTCTACACATTGGAGGCATCTGCATATGCTCGAACCTGCATTATCGTGCATTTTATAGTGTGACATCTTTGTCATGGTCTATGTGATAGTTGGGTTGGTTTTGTTTTATGTTTTCCTGTGTTCCATGTTTTCCATGTCCCATGTACTCATTTTGCTAACTCTTTAGCTGTTAGCTGTGTCAACCTGTTCGAATTAACCTCCTCATTTGTGGTGACCTTTGTTTTCCTCGTTTCGTCAATCTGTGTATTTTGAAGAAGTCCGGTCGTTTGGATTAACAATGTATCCAATCGGCCATGTCATATGTACTTTACCTTGAAAATTTGAGGTTAATCCTCTATCATTTAATGGTGTTTTGAGAAGATTTTCATCAGCAATTATGAATTTTCATGGGTGCCGCAATTTTGGCGTGTCACATGACCTACATGAGCAGATGTGACGTGTTACATGCACAAAGAAAGAAATCATTGCCGGTTTGTAGTGTCTTTACATGTGGTACTACCACGATCGGACACAGTAAAATACCTTACAGTACCTCGAAATTTTGCCATAATTCGGATAGAAATAATCTGCGAAATGTTCGGTGTCATGTTCTGCCCAGAAAGAAAAAGAATCATTTAAAGGCCGGAAACCGGAGTGCCCGGAGAAAACCTACACAGGCACGGGGCGAACATGCAAACTCCACAATTCTCCACACCCACACCTACACACACACACACACACACAAAACTCCACCAAAAATCTCCACAATAATCAAACCCCGGTCCTCAGAACCGTAAGACCAATGCTTTATCAGCTGAGCTACCGTGCCGATGTTGTGGAGGCAGTATTAAATGCCACCAAGCCAAAGATAATTTCATTATCAATTAGACCCCGGCCACCTTGTTGGCTAAAACAACCTTTCCCACAATATAAGGCCGACCTTTCACAGATCCGAACCATCCGAATATTCAACAATATTTACAGCTACAGGTTCAAATCTTTATGGATGTATTCCTCCGTCTTCCCGATTAACCTGTACTGCTATTTCTTCATCACATGAGGAAAAATTCAAGAAATCAGCGCTGGCCATAATTGTTTCCCAATGTAAGCGAGCATTTGTTGGGGCATGTAATATGTCACATCCACACACGTAGGTCATGTAACTCGCCAAAATGGCAGCGCCCATGAAAATTCCTAATTGCCGATAAACATCTTCTCAAAACACTGTTAACTGATAGAGGATTAACCTCAATTTTTCAAGGTACAGTACAAATGACATGACCTATTGGATACATTGTTAATCCAAACGGACTTCTTTAACTCCCTTGGTTTCTTTTAGATCTTGTCGGTCCATTGGTTGTTGATATCATCTTTGTCCATGCCCCTGCCATTATCCTTTTCTCCCACGTCTGGTCTGGTCTAAAGGTTTTCTTTGTTACTTTGATTATTGGTTGTTTGACTCTTCAGTTTATTGTTTTCGGATATTAAATATCATTTTTTAAGATTCTGGACTCCTGCATTGCCATTTGGGTCCTCCATATCTGTGCCTTCCCTTCCTTGCTGTCACTCAAACCGTGACCTAATTGACCAATCAAATCTGGAGCCAGCGGGAAGAGCGTGGTGTCTCCCGTCACGTCGCCAGTCTGCCTCTCAGCACCCTCACCCTGCCAGCAATACCTACCTGACTCCGACACCGGTTTTGATTTGAGTGTGTGTCCTAACAATAGCACAAGGCAGAAAATAGTAGGCTTGCTGATCAAGAATTTAATGACTTAATTGGCAGAGGGAAAAAAACTGTTCAAATGCCTGTTAGTTTTACTTGCATTGATTTGTTGCACTTTCCCGATGGAAGAAGCTGGAAGAGCAGGTGGCCAGGATGTGGAGGTTCAGAAAGGATCCTGCCCACTCTGTACTTAGTTCAAGTGTGTGCAAGTCTTCAAGGGTGGGAAGGTTAGTGTCGAAAATCCATTTTGATTGTCCGTTGCAGTTGGATTTTGTACTTTTGTGTGGCGGCCCCAAACCAGACTGTGATGGAGATACACAGTATTGATTGGATGACCACTGTGAACAACTGTCTCAGCAGCTTTTGTGACAAGCTTCCTCAGAAGCCGCAAGTACATCCTTTGCTGAGGTTTTTTGAGGATGTAGTTAATGTTCTTCTTCCACATTAGGTCCTCTGAAACTGTAATTCCCAAGAACTTGAAGGTCTTCACGGTTGACACGACAGTTGGACAGGGTCAGGGGCAGCTGTGGTGAAGGATGCCTCCTGAAGTTCACAATAATCTCTCTCTCTCTCTCTCTCTCTATATATATATATATATATATATATATATATATATATATATATATATAAAACCCTCCTACCTGTGTACAATGCCAACCAACAATTTGCTGCTACCTATATGCTCAAAATATTGGGAATTATCTGTATTTATATTATGAAAGATTGTACTTGAATTGTTTTTCAAAAAACTGTCTGTACAACAATCATTAATAAAAAAAATCATTGTGCATGTGCTGATGTGCTGATGTAGTGGTAATATAATCTCGGGACAGGCCACAGGACACGCTTGTCCTGGTCCCTGTAATTGTCAGAACAGAATCCCTCAACAAGCTAAAATAAATGCTAAATGGTGGTATAACTTTTTATTAATACTGTAATACTACTTTTGTACTAATTGTCAGCTTCACCAATCAGACATTCATTAAACAGGACAAAAAAGGAAGCAAAGACACCAGTTCAAGTCTCGCGAGGAGAGAGGAGAGGAACTGTCTCGTACAATTCACCACTGCACTCTCTGATTATCCTCTCCTCAGCACCTCTATTTATTTAGTTTTAAGACGCCCCTTATTTACATGGATGTTACAAAAAGGAGACGACACGCAAAACAGTTTGAAACAAAGTGTACATGTTTGTTCATGTGCGTATGCATGTGTGGAAAATTGCTGAATACATGTGTGGTCATCATTTCTTTAACAGGCAGCAGTTCTAACAGTTCTGATGATTAGATGTTTTTGTTCTTGCTATCTCCTGCGAGGAGGCTGCCACGTTATCTAGGGCAGAGCAAAGCATTTCTTTATTGGAAGCAAATGTATGATAATTATGATCACAATTATTCCTACATTTCCCCCCTGTTTATCCTACATTTGCTCCCACGTTTTCTAGAGCAGAGCAAAGCATTCTTCATTGCAGGCAGAGACAGTAACTGAATTGGAGCAGAGCAAAGCATTCTTCATTGCAGGCAGAGACAGTAACTGAATTGGAGCAGAGCAAAGCATTTCTTCATTGCAGGCAGAAACAGTAACTGAATTGGAGCAGAGCAAAGCATTTCTTCATTGCAGGCAAAAACAGAAACTGAATTGGAGCAGAGCAAAGCATTTCTTCATTGCAGTCAGAAGCAGTTACTTAATACTATTTACAATTATTTCTACATTATCCTCCTGTTTATCCTACATTTGCTCAAATCCTTAAATCATCCAATAGATCACCCTTTCGGCTTACACTCGGAGGAAAATATAGCACTAATTACTTGTAATCTTCTGGATCAGAGTACAGGTCTGGAAGAGAAGTCATAACGTCATCATCGTGGTCAAGAATATCACTGTCATTACTCTGTTGTGCAAATAGTGGATATATTTCTGCCAATTTTGAATTTGTCGGGGCAATAGCAGTGGTTATAAGTTGGTTAAGTGATGCCTTTATGCAGGGAATACAACAACATCCACACAATGCAAGAATAGCTGCAAACAGCTATAGAAACTAGGACAGAGAACACCAAATTTTTAGATTTGCTAATTTTTTTTTTTTTTCTTCCACCACTCAGACCTGGCTGATGTATTTACACCAGAGTGCTCCTTCATCTTGTGGTTCAGGGTGCGGAGGCCTTGAATGGCCCTTGTGCATGACCCATCAGGTGCTGTGATATTTGGAATAAACAACACTGGTCACCGAACATTGAGCAGTAACCACCCTTCTCGGCCAGGAGCATGTCGACCGCTATGCGGTGCTGGAACGTCATGAGTGAGGTTGCAGCTGGTTGTTCCCTTATGGGAATAAAGCCTGCTTCCGTATAATTACCTAGTTTCTGTACATTGTAATGTATGCAGTTGATTCTGTCAACATTTTTATTCGGGGTTATCCATAACAAGATGGATTCCCATCCTGCAGCAATCTCGTTAACCAACTTATACTCATCTGGTATGCCGATGGGATGCCATTTATATCAATATATGTCAGATCTCCATCTTTCCAAGAGGACCTTTGCCTTCGGGAGAACCCAAGGGGAGGTCCAAAGATGGATGCGGCCAATTGTATATCCTCTGCTTTTGATGGAAACACAGTCACAGATAAGAGCAGTGATACCAGTGCACACGTTCCTGCTGCATTTATCAGTGTGTCATACAACTTTTGACCAACACACCACCACAACAAATCGCTGCATGGGAGCAGTGGGGCAGTTTGCAGATGGATATCATGACACCATGTTTTGTTGAGACTTCCCACCTTAAAATCTGTCCCTGTAAATCTAACACAGGAGAAATTAGCCAATGCAACATTAGTAGAAAATATCAGTTTATCATTTACTGCCTTAGTCGTTGGATAAACACTTTTCCATTTCTGAGAAGTGGTGTTAGGAGTTGTTTTAGTCATTGCCTCCAGGGTACATTGTTTTGGGATTTCTGTTGGAATTACACGCATTAGTGGCCCAGGGCCCATGCATGTGATGTAACTATAGTTTACCTTGGTAGCTGCATTCTTTATTAATAACAATGAGTTTTGTTTCCTATTTGTAAAAAAGATAATTATAATAATGAAAAAGTGTTCCTCAGGTTTTTCAGTTAAAAAAACTCCCTCCTTTGTATACGTACTCTTTTGTATGGCATCCGGGTCTAAGGTAGCATTAAATTGGCAAATGGTGAGAAGAAAGTGGGGGTTTCATTTAGCATAAGCCCAAAGATGGAATCCCCAGCAATTAGTCTCTGCTAAGGAATTGAATAAGTGCTGAAGTGATTCACTGGGAGGCCCACATGGAGTCCTCTTCTCATGCCTCGGTGACTCCCGCATAGTTGTTTACCAAGGTTATTTGAAATGAGGTTGCGCCTCTTTATCTTATGTGTGGTAGCCATAGTTGACTGAGTATAATTATTGGTTCTGTTGTTATGTATTTTTGTCAGCTTTACAGGTGTCCAAAAGTAGCATATGAACAAAAATATCATTACGGCTGTCAATGTTGCAGCCCAACATGCTTTCATATTATTTAGCCATTTTGAAGTCATGTCGACCAAGTCACCCCTAAATGAGTCAAGTGTCTTTTAAATCTTCACCAGCCTTCAGGTATTTTCAGATACTATAAATCTGCACCCACCATATGCTGGTCTTTGCTCACCTTTCCCCTTGGGTGACTCAGCTGTGATGACCTTTTACAGTGTGTAAGGTGTATCCACGTGTTTCTGCTATTTTGTCCATGTCATTCAGCTCTTGCTCAGTCTATGCCAGTGTTCGGATAAAACTGCATGTACAGTAGATGTTAATTCATAAACAGACATAGGATGAATAAACAAATGGCAGTAATAAGGTTATTAAAGCACAGTAACTTGTTCCTTTTTTTTTTTTTTGATGGTGTAGTGCAGGGATGTCGAACTCATTTCTCTTCAGGGACATTTCGAGTGAAGGCAGCGTGAGATCGATTCATGCTCAGTGATGGTGTCGACATCTGCACTGCAACTGGCTGGCGACCAGTTCGGGGTGGAGTCTGACGCTGCCTGAAGTTAGCTGGGATTGGCTTCAGCTCTCTCTCCGAATAAATGCAGAAGTGTTGCGTCAGGAAAGGCATCCGGCGTAAAAAAAAAATCAAAAAGACAGTTACTGCCGCACCACCATGACAGTGGCACAAAAATGGCTTCACACATCAATGCTGATAAAATTCCCAATTTGTTTCTAGTCCTATCAAATTGTGCTTGTGAAATTTCCTCGTGACACGCCATTGGAAAACAATGTTTTTTTAGTTTTTCAAAAGAAGTTAATGGATACACAGAATCCCCCAACTTTTTTATTTATTTTTTTTGCATTCGTTATCAATTAATAGCATTGGTATTATCTCTGGATCTGTGCAAACACGACAATCTTTTGGACACGTTTTTTGTATGTAGTTATCCAATTTGTTTTTTTTTTAATTTTATTTTATTTATTTTTTGGGGGTGGGACCTTGAGTGGTTCCCACAGGTACCACTCGAACAGAAAAATGAAAATAACGGATAGCGTTTTCATCCAACACCCAACAGCAAAATTTCACTGTTTAGTCACCATTATGACAGCAGTCTCACTCCCATGTGTAACCGGACTATAGCGACCTTGGCAGTGGGAATGAGAACAGCTATCTTCCAAGTGGCCAATAAAAGCAAATTAGTTTTGTTTGTGTTAACAATGGTTTCAAAAGCAAAAACTTTCCTACAATGAACAAATGAACTCAAGTACCCCTTTTTGCAATTTTTTAAGCTGTTTGGGGTTCTTAATAACTCCTGAAAGGGACCCACTTGTGTGTGTTTTTTTTCCCTTCATTATTCGTCTATCTCTCATTGTGTGGAAATTATTGGTAATTTGTATGGTCTCCCAAACAGTGTTTTGAATGGAATGAGACCCTTACATGCTTGTAATGTATGTATAGTTAGACTAAATCTATCAATGTGTCCAAATTGCCCCTACGTGTCATTGTGAGTCCGGCTGTTTGTCTCCATGTGACCTGCAATTGGCTGGCAACCAGGTCAGGGTGTACCTTGCCTCCTGCCCGTTGACAGCTGGGATAGGCTCCAGCCCTCTGCGTGACCCTTGTGAGGATAAGCGGCGAAGAAAATGGATGGAGGGATGAATGGATGTGTAGCTTGAGGAAACTGACCACATTTTGTATACACATTCCCTTGTGGATTATGCCGCACGCAGATCAAACAAGCCCTACAAAAAAGTTTTTTGCATACAAGGTAAATCCATGGATCATGTAATGAATTTGTACCAGAGCTACCATTCCCCCTGTTGAGACCTGAGACTTCCCATGGCTCAAGATTGCCGCCCACTTGAAAAATGTTTTTGGTAGAATTTTTTTGTATCTGTGCTGACATAATTCCCATTTTGTAATGTTGTACCTTATTTTTTCCACATTTTTAGTTCTGCTGGTAAGCTTTGTTGTTGCATTTTGTTTAACACATCATCTCAAAGTACGTCTTCATTTGTTACATGGTCAACTAATCCCATGAAGGTTTTGCTGCTTCTTTTGCTGTTTTATCTGTAAATCCATTTCCTAATGATTCTTTGTCTGTTTTTGATGTGTGTACTGCACATTTACATATAGCTATTTCTTTTGGTAATTGAACTGCTATGAGCAAATTTTGTAGTAGCTCTGCATGTGTCACTGTGTTCCCTGTCGTTGTCGCTATTCCTCTATTTTTCCAGTATTGTCTGTGTAGATTGTGATACCACCGTGAATACAGCAGCATCTGGTCTCAGATTGTTTAAGACTGTCCAATAAAATATTGTCTGTACAGTTCAGTCATCCCAATCCAAATCTGGTTCTTTTTCTGTCCAATCAGGAACATTTCGTACTACCAAAACAAATTGTCCCAAACTCTCCCACTCCTGTTGTAATGACGTGTGTGGTGGTGTCCATTCCTTGTGTAGTGCATTTAGTTTGTCAGTCAGTCTTGTTCCTGTCACCATGACTGATATACCATCTGAGTACAGATAATCATGATTTTGTCTGGTGTGGGCTGTTATAAGTTTATCTTATACTACATTGTCACATGCAATGAGTCACTTCCTACGTCATTTTGTGGTTCAATCACGTCTTGAGCTGTTTGCAGCAACAAATCGCCTGTTCTTATGGGAGGTTTGTTTGGACTATGTTAGGTGTAATAATAGAGCGCTGGGTTCCTATTTTGTAATTGTCTTCCCAGTAATTCCTTTTTTTCATTTTTTGCTTTTATATTTCCTGTCAGAGAGGGAATTAAGCCCAGTCCTAGTTTCAGCAAGCCATCTCTTCCCAAAAACGGACGGGGCAAATTAAAGTTGCATTTTGGGAGCATGAGTTGTGACATTTTTGATGGGGAGATGGCTGCTCTCTTCCTCATCTGCGGCCACAATTATTAAATGTTTCGCATAAAGCTCCATAAATTTCTCCTTTCTCTGTCAGAAAGGTGTCAATTTTCTTTTTCTTATTTTGTAGCACTCTTTCTGCGTGTAGTGCTTGGTTAACGTATTGTTACAGGCTGCCAGTCGGTTTTTCAATCCAATGTTTTTCAATCCATTGTTTTATAGGATTATTTGAATTTGCATGAAGAGCATTTTTTTAATTGCCCTTGATACACACTCCCTGGAGTGTGATTTTCAGGAATGCCACTGACTTTTTTTTTTAAACATGCATTTATTCCAAATCTGTATTCTTCAAATGGTTCATTGATGTTTTATTTTGCTCTTCCAATGGCAGAATTTTTTTTTTTTAAATCTCGCAGAAGTGCGCGATATTAACCCTTGAACTCCCTGCTGTTGTGAGAAAGTACTTTGCTGTCATCCAAATTTGTTGTACTTCCACACCATTTAAGTGGTAAGATTTTCTCAAGTCTTCCGTTCCCTGGACGAATTATGTTACATCAACTTTATGAGATGTGATACCTTTTATGGCCGTTTTCACATCATCTTGAGTCCAGCTTTTTTGGGGTTTTTTTTTTGTTTTTGGTTGTTTTTTTTTGGTTTTTGTGTGTGTGTGTTTCTCTTATTTTATCCTGCAGGTTAACTATATATATTTTTTGTGTGTATGTTTAGCTGGCAAGCAAAGTCATATTGTGTTATCCACAAATTTAGATGTTTTGTTTTAGTAGGACATTTGGTTTCTACAAACTTCTTGTCCTTACACATCATTATTATTATTATTTTTTTAGATGTTGTGTTTCAACTATTTTGCTATTTGTTTTTCCCCTGTTGGAGTCAGTGGTTCATCTAGGGTGACTATACTGACTTCCCCCTGAACAGGGTGACAAATACGTTCCGTTTGATGTAATTCTCAAGCTTCTACCACAAGTGGCGGAGAATTCTTACCTCTGCATCCTCAAACAGTTGTCACTCAATTTCCTGTTCAAATGAGGTAGCGAACCTCCACTCACACTTTTACACATGCACACGTTTCACGGAGCTCACGTACAGGGCACACCTTGCCCTTTTCTCAGTTTTATAGACTGATTAGTCTACTCGATAGTGACTAGTATTCTCGATGTTTGGTTCTGCCGCAGTCACCCAGACGCGCGTTCACTCATTCCTCATGAGTGTGGGAGTTTCCTACTCACCAGAGATGTCTTCACTTCCTTCGGCTTCTCGTCAACCCTCAGCCTCCGGGCGCTAAGTCGAGGCCCAGTCCTGGAAAGGGTCTCAAGTGCCATGGCCACGGTCTTTGCCTGGACGTCGACTCGGCCCCTGGAAATCTCAGGTATCTTGAGATCCGGCTGAAGCCAATGAGGCAAGCTATCGTTGCTTTGGACTGCGGCGCTACTTCCGGGTTGTCGGCGTCATTGGCATGAGTGATGACACTTTTTTTTTTTTTTAAAAGCAAACTCACAGGCAGTCGTTTTTGATCTTTGCTACAGTAGCTACAAACATGCTATGATAACGATCGTAAAATGCAAGCTCCCTGAGAGGTCATAGAGCTCAGGTTGGGGGCACACATTACCATAATATATAAACTGTAAATCAGGGGTGCTCAATGCGTCAATCGCGAGGCAGTGTGACCAAAAAAAAAAAAACGTCAGCCAATGTTCCCTCTAAACTGCACGCGTGTGCGATTGTGCACTGCTGATGCAGTCTCTTCGCAGATATTCTGCGTTGCACGCAAAAAAAAATCCAATGCAAATTAAAAGTATAACGATTCAATGAGTGAGGGATGACTGGTTGTTTCATCTAATGGCACAATTCACATACATACTGTAAAAAAATGAAAAGAAAAAGCCACTGGTTTCTTTTAGGCAGCACACGGAACTTTCTCTAACAATGACCGCTGCTCCGCCAAACTTTCTTTTTCCTAGTTTACCATACAAATCCCCCCCCCCCGCCCCCATCCCCGCTCTTAAAGACGTACACTCATAATTACAAATGTTACAGTACTTACGCAGCCCATCAATGTGTTTTATAATGACAGCGTCCACCACTGCTGCATTAGTTCGCAACACAGTCTGGGCAAAGTAGAGCAAAGATGAGCTAGACATGGTGTTGCTTATGTTTACTTTTGATATTAATGGAGAAAGTTTAAAAAGAAATGCTGTTAAGATGTCCTGACTGTCGGAGTATGTGAATAATCGAAGAAAAAGTGGTTAAACTGGACGAGATTTTCTCTGTTTGAGTGGGAAAGGTCTGGTCTGAAGCCAAAGTAGAAAGTGCAGGATCAGATGGTGTGTAATTTTAAAATTGCACCTTGGCACAGCCTGATGTAAGAAAGCACAGACAGTACAGTGCTAAGTACTTATTTGTCCTTATTCAATGTGCCTTATTTTCCGTATAGTGTATATTAATTGACACTTTAAAGGGCCACTGTCATGAAATGCATGATTTTTAGAATGTTATTAATGAAAAAACGGCAGCCGACATGGACCCATGCGTTTTTTTCACCACAAAACATGCTTTTGACGTACACAGCTTTTTGTAACTCCCGCCATGAAAATCCTCTCGAGGGATTTGTTTTCGAGAAGAAGCAGGAAGTGACGTACATGGCGGGACCTCCCTCAAGTGGACTTTTGGTTTCTATTAGTTTTACCTCCGGGAAGGTAGCTCGTTGTTCCTTTGTATCAGCCAAAATGCTGGCTCGTTGCAATGCATCATTGCTTGAACACTCGGGAGGATGATAACCCTAACCCTAACCCTATTTACCCTTCATAAATTTGCAAGAGACCGACTTCGTCGTGAAAAATGGAATGCACGGGTGCAGAGGACGAGAGCTTTGTGGGTTCCAAATGACAGGTAGGTGTGTATACAGCTACTGAAAAACAGAATAGTTTGGGGCAGACTACATAATCGGTCTCTCATAACGTAACAGAAGATCCGTGTACGTATGACAGGCGTGCTAAATGTGTCGATGTGCGCGTCGGACGACGTCGGGCTTGCTGGCGAACACTGCTGCGTTGCTTCGCCAGCGAAGGCTTCAGGCTCGCGGACGATGGCGGCGCATTCAGCTGCATGCGACGACAACACCGTAAAGCGCCCCGGCTCGACGGTGTTGTTCATCGCGGACTGCGGCGGCAATGAACAACGCCCTAAAACAGCCCAGCTCGGCTCCGTGATAAGCCACCTCGGCACCGAAAATCAACCACACCAGCTGAGGCGCCGCGTCCGCTGGTCACGACTTCGGCAAAGGCTGCGCGTTGGTCTTGCGGATGGCGGCGGCTCTGAAGAACGCTGCCGACTGTGCCTCACTCACCCGCTTGCGACGACAACGTAATAAAGCGCCCCGGCTCGACAGTGTTGTTCATTGTGTACTACGGCGGTTATGAACAACGCCCTAAAGCAGCCTGGCTCGGCTCTGTGATAAGCCACCTCAGCGCCGAAATGGAGCCTTACCGGCCGGCTGCGATGAACCGCGATGGCTCATCTCTGCCGTGGAAGTAGATCGGACGGGGAGGTGGTTTGGCTGTGATCGCATATCATCTGAATATAGCTTGAAATAATCGGGGAATATTGCCACGGTAACTTCACTCGGTTGTGTGATGTTCTCTTCTTCGAAAAGAGCTTCCATGTCAGAAGGGGCGTGTTCATCTCCCACAGTAGGGTCCACCACGTGTTTTCATTGGCGAATGTCCGTGTGACGTCACGGACGTGATGCAGCCAATATGGCAACCACTTGGATGTCGTAGAATGACACTTCTGTAACTTTGCGCATGGATGACGTACTCTCCGCTCATATTTATTTTTTCGTATGGACATTGAAGTGAATAATATTATATGTATTTTTCATTACAATTTCTATTTTAGAATGTTTATAGGGATGACACTTGACCTTTAAGTTAGTATACTTCTTTTGTTTCTTTAGTTTGGCAACAAGACATGCTGACACAAAACACACACACACAAACACATGCAACATAACTTTACCCGCTTTAAGTATCTTACAAAAGTTTACAAAATAATGTGGACAATATTGGAAGTTCATTGGAAACTGGTGGAATGAATGGCCATTTATTTGATAGTGTTGGATACATTTTAATTGGACCATATACCTGCCTCCGTTTCTGCCATATTGCCTTCACCTATCCCAGGGGTTGTCAACCTTTAACACTCGCAAAGAGCCATTTTGACCCGGTTTCCACAGAAAAGACTGAGCCGCAAACACTTTTTGACATCTAAAAGGAAGATGTTAGTCTATGTTTCAGAAAACTAAACTTAATTCATTAAATGAACACATTTCGAAAAATCGTAAAGTTGAAAGTCTCTTTCAAATTAATTAAAACACTGAACTTGAAATTATCGATCTAGCAAACAAAAATGACGTGAGCGATCATCCTTTGGGCTTTTGTAGCAAATAGCAGAGCCATAACACGAATTTAAAAAGTAAGATCTGTAATTATGAGTGTACTCCTTGAAGAATGCAGTAGGGCGGAGTAAGGTTGACAAGGGAGTAGAGTGAGTGTGACTGTCATGGTATTAAACCACTGCAAATCTACCAACACCCGGCTGTCTCTCTAAACTTTTACCTCGAACAAGGAGAGGACTGATCAGATATGCAGCCAAGAGGCCCATGATCACTCTTGATGAACTGCAGAGATCTACAGCTGAGGTGGAAGAGTCTGTCCATTGAACAACAATCAGTCACTGCACAAATCTGGCCTTTATAGAAGAGTGGCAAGAAGAAGATATCCCTAAAAAGTCTCATTTAAATTTCACCACAAGCCACCTGGGAGCCACACCGAACATGTGGAAGAAGGTGCTCTGGTCAGATGAAACCAAAATTGAACTTTTTGGCCACAATGCAAAACGATATGTTTGGCGTAAAAGCAACACAGCTCATCACCCTGAACACACCATCCCCACTGTCAAAGATGGTGGTGGCAGCCTCATGGTTTGGGCCTGCTTTTCTTCAGCAGGGACAGGGAAGATTGTTAAAATTGATGGGAAGATGAATGGAGCCAAATACAGGACCATTCTGGAAGAAAACCTGTTGGAGTCTGCAAAAGACCTGACACTGGGACGGACAATGATCCAAAACATCAAGCCAAATCTACAATGGAATGGTTCACAAATAAAGGTATCCAGGTGTTACAATGGCCAAGTCAAAGTCCAGACCTGAATCCAATCGAGAATCTGTAGGCAGAGCTTAAGACTGCTGTTCCCCAAGGACAGCGAGAACGCTCAATCAAGATGTATGCCATCCTCGACGACCAGAGCAATTGATCACTGGCCAGGTCTGAATTTTTTAAGCTGTTTGACATCCAAGGGGACCATACACCTTACCTGATGAGGACCTGTGCTGGAACCACGGAAATGACTGGGAGAAAGGCTGTTGGTTTTCAGATCGAAGCATTGAATGGTGAAGTGTGTTTGGAGTTGCCTCCGCTCATTGAATGTAATGAAGTTACAAGCAACAGATCGGAAATCCCTTCTCCAGAGATCACTCACTCCCATGCTCACTTGAGATCCATGGCACCTCACATCCCAAAGATCGATCCTAAAGCACAGATCTTAATCCTACTGGGGACAGACCTCATACAAGTTCACAAGATGAGAGATCAAATCAATGGACCCCACAACGCTCCCTTTGCCCAGCGTTTGGATTTAGGATGGGTTATAGTAGGGGAGGTTTGCATCGATAGTACATACAGGTCCACTGTATCAGTCCTTAAAACCCATGTCCTACAGAATGGACGCTCATCTTTTCTAATGCCCTGCCAGAATCACATCAGTGTGAGAGAGAGAGTAGGCTACGGCGGGGAGCACAGACAGTCTACCTCCACACAGCTGACAACATATCCTGCGTCTGGTGTTACTTCAAAAGATAAACTCGGACGAGATGTGTTTGTGAGAACGGAAGATGATAACAAACCTGCCTTGTCCTTCGAAGATGAGACCTTTCTGGAGATCATGCAAGCAGAGTTCAAGAGAGATGAGCAAAACAGTTAGATCGCTCCTCTACCATTCAGAACACCCAGACCACGCCTTCCAAACAACCGTGCTCAAGCTCTCTCCCGTCTTCATTCATTGCAACGCACATTGAACAAAAATCCTACAATGAAAGAACAGTTTGTCGACTTCATGGAGAAACTCTTCAACAATAAACATGCAGAGGAAGCCCCCCCTCTCTCTGAGGATGAAGAATGCTGGTACCTACCCATATTCGGGGTCTACCATCCCCGAAACCCGGGTGCCATACGAGTGGTGTTGGACTCGAGTGCACAAGAAGATGGCATCTCTCTCAACAGTGTCTTGCTCTCAGGGCCTGATCTGAACAACTCCTTATTGGGAGTACTGCTTAGGTTCCGAAAGGAGGTTGTTGCGCTAACAGTCGACATCCAGCAAATGTTTTATGGTTTCCTAGTGAGAGAAGACCACAAGAATTTCCTAAGATTCCTCTGGCGCGAGAACAATGACTTGACCAAGGAGATAACAGAGTATCAAATCCGAGTTCATGTATTCTGTAACAGCCCCTCCCCTGCAGTGGCGATATATGTCCTTCGGAGAGCAGCCCAAGCAGGTGAGCAGAAGTACGGAGCGGACACACGGCAGTTCGTTGACAAACACTTTTATGTAGATGATGGACTCATTGCTGTCCCAACTGAGGCCGAAGCAATTGATCTGCTCAAACGCACTCAAGCTTCCCTGCCAGAGTCTAACGTGAAACTACACAAACTCGCCTCAAACAGCATCACAGTGATGCAAGCCTTCGCACCTGGTGATCTGGCGGCTGGTCTCAAAGACTTAGGCCTCGGCGAAGAAGATCTCCCTGTGCAAAGAAGCCTTGGTTTGTGCTGGAACATAGACTGTGACGCCTTTACATTCCGAGTAGCAGTCAGCGACAAGCCATTCACTCGACGTGGGGTGTTATCCACAGTCAATAGCCTTTTTGACCCGCTAGGCTTGGTCGCACCAGTGACTATCCGAGGGCGAGTCCCACTCAGAGAACTTTCAGCTGATGTTTACGACTGGGACACAGAGCTTCCTGCAGAACAGTTTATCAAGTGGGTGACATGGAAAAAATCACTACAGGATCTGAGCAGCCTCCATCTTCCTCGCTCATATCTGCATCAGTCCCTCTCCAGTGCTGCATCAACTGAGCTGTGCTTGTTCTCTGATGCTTCCAATTGGGCCATAGGAGCAGTAGCGTACCTGAGGGTCGTTACTACAGACGGACAATGTGAAGTCGGCTTTGTGCTTGGGAAAGCGAAACTAGCCCCTCAGTCAGGGCCCACTATCCCACGCCTCAAACTCTGTGGAGCTGTGTTGGCCGTTGAGATGGCTGAGCTGATACTCGACGAGCTTGACCACAAACCAGATGCTGTTAGGTTTTAGTGTGACAGTAAAGTTCCTTGGATATATCTACAACGAGTCCAAGCGATTCTTCGTGTACGTGCACAATCGTGTCCAGCGTATACGACAGACAACTTCTCCACAACAGTGGTACTACGTGCGTACAAATCAGAATCCAGCTGATTTAGCCACCAGATCTGTACCTGTGTCACGGCTCACAGACACTATGTGCTTTACAGGGCCAGAATTCCTTCACAAACCACACCAACCAGAAACACCCAGATCCTTTGAGCTGGTGGATCCTGAGGAAGACGTGGATGTGAGGCCTCAGCTGACCACTCTTGCTACTTCGATCAGAGAAAGTGAACTCACCTCAGAACGATTCCAACGGTTCTCGACCTGGGAGTCCTTGTTGAGAGCAGTTTCCTTCTTGATCCATCAGATTCGCTCACACAGGACAAACTCAACAGTTACATGTAAAGGATGGCATCAGTGCAACCAACCTCGCACTCCAGAAGAGTTAGAAGCGGCAAAGATCGTCATAATCAAAGCTGCCAAGAGAGATGCTTATCCAGAAGAGTGTGTCGCACTACGAGAGAACAGGGCCATACCAAAATCCAGCACAATTCTGAATCTTGACCCTTTCGTGTGTGATGGTCTCCTGCAAATAGGAGGACGTCTGAGACATGCTTCAGTCAATCCTGAGGTCAAAAACCCAATCATTCTCCCGAAACAAAGTCACGTCACAAGATTGCTTGTGAGTCATCACCATGCGAAGGTGAAACACCAAGGACGGCAGTTCACAGAGGGAGCAAACAGGGGCTGCTGATCTGTGGATTGTTGCTGGCAAAAGATTAATAGGCTCAGTTCTTCATCGCTGTGTCACATGCTGCAAGCTCAGAGGAAAACTTGAGACACAAAAGATGGCTGACCTCCCTTCAGAACGTCTGAGCTCATCTCCACCATTCACGTATGTAGGGTTAGATGTTTTTGGACCCTGGAATGTGATCAGTCGACGCACAAGAGGCGGAATGGCTCAAAGTAAACGATGGGCTATACTTTTTACATGTATGAGCACCAGCACCAGGGAAGTTATAGAGTCCATGGATACTGCCAATTGTATCAATTCCCTGCGAAGGTTCTTCGCCTTAAGAGGGCCAGCTAAGTAGCTGAGATCGGACAGAGGCACGAACTTTGTGGGAGCCAGCTCTGAGCTGTGTATGGAACGAGCTGATCCAGGTCAAGCCTGCACTCTTAAGTTCCTCCACGAGAATGGTTGTACCTGGGAATTCAATCCCCCACACGCCTCCCACATGGGAGGAGTCTGGGAGCGCGTGATCGGCATAACCCAAAGAATTCTTGACTCCATGTTGCAGCAAACCAGACATACTCACCTGACCCATAAAGTGCTTTGCACCCTCTTGGCAGAGGTATCTGCTATCATCAACACAAGGCCTTTGATCCCAGTCTCTTCTGATCCCACTTCTCCAATGATGTTGACCCCTGCTATGCTCTCGACCCAAAAACCGGGGATACCTGCTCCACCTGGAGGCTTCAATGAAAAGGATCTCTTCAAGTGTCAGTGGAAACAAGTGCAAGCATTGGCAAATGAATTCTGGTCTCAATGGAGGGATGAATATCTCCACACCCTTCATCCAAGATGCAAATGGCACACACCACGTAATAACCTGCAGGTTGGAGACATAGTGCTGCTGAACCAGAGCCAGACACATCGCAACGAGTGGCCGATGGGGCTTGTCGTCTCCACCTTCCCAAGCAGTGACGGACAGCTCCGCAAAATTGAAGTCAGGACGTCGCAAGACAAAATAAAGACTTTCTTGAGGCCTATCTCTGATGTTGTCTTGCTCCTGGCAAAAGAAAATCAAAGTTAAAGTACAGATGCTTTAGTGGCATTAGTGCCAGACGGGGAGTGTTCTGCCCCAAGTGTTTAATATGTTAAGAAGATCGATTTTATTAGAAAAGATCTGTTTGTGTTGTTAATTTTGAGAGTGCATTGCTGAGCTCTTATTTTGAAACTGTAGAATACAGGAAGTAGGAAGCGCTGAGCAGAGCGAAAAAACGGTAAAAAGCATGTCAACAGTTGAAAGATGTAGCACGTTGAAATCAGCTTATTCCTGTGCATGAATCCGTCAGAAAGCAATGGCTGTGAGTAATTTATGTTCTTTACATGTTTCAGAAGTATTGTTAGTAACTTTAACAGTATCTTCGTGCATATTTGTGAGCTGCACGGATTTAGTAACTTTACATGTTGTGTTCATTCTCATGAGATAGCTAGCATCAGTATGTGTCTCTGCTACTCACTTCACTAGAATGCTGTTGCTGTTTGTGCTTAGACTTACTGAATGTGAATGTTTAATTCATATAGTAATGGAAGATGTTTATACTCCATACTGATTTGACATTGCAGTCTATTTAGTATGTTTTGTATTTCTTTTTCTAGTTTCACTCCATTTTCATTGTGTCACCCGACTTGACCTGTTAAGAAGTCATTAAAGGAGCAAGCACGCTCACTTCCTGGCTCTTGAAAAGGAGTTTGGCTGGCTGTTTATTCATGTTAGCACTTTGGAAGTAAAACACATGAAGAGAACAGTACAGAGATCACAATAATCTTACAAATTTACAACTTGCTGGGCTTTCTGTGTCAAATCTGCCTGTGCTGTCGAAGGTCTTTGAAGAAGGCAAAGATGGAAACTTTCTTTTGGGCCTCCAGCTTGGGAACACACAAATTTCTATTGGCCTATTAAAGTTATTATTTGCCATAGGTTGGACTAAGTAATTATTTTCCAAGTTACTCTCAAGTCCCAGGTTGAGACAAGCAAATCCTGAGCCAAAATGCGTGCAAACTACAACAGGATATTAGTTAAGACTTCCTTGATATTTGACCACAAGTAACGTTACAAGTAGGAAATAGCCAGCAGGAACACCCATGAACAACTAACCAAGAGAGACAAGGTGAGGACTGGAAAGGAAGTGGTCAATGAGGAAGGCAGTGTTTTTGATGAGTGGTGCAGTGGGATTCTTTTTTAGTGTCTAAGCAGCTGTAACAACCTATGAGTTAATACTGTATGTTAGTATAAACCGTGTTTTTTAATGATGTGCCCGTACAAGCAATTAAAGCCTATAGAGTTTCTATCAAAGTGAGTGAATGACCACCATATCACATGCATGTATGTGAACTGCTTTACGGCATTGCCACCACATAAAGTGTGACAATTACCCTTCTTATGTCATTTTAACACATTTTAATCATCTCAAACCAATGTACACATTCAAATTAAGAAAATTCAAAGGACTCTTTTTTTCTGTCTCCCGTGTATTAAAATAAAGTGAGTAATAAACATTTTTTAATCTTTTTCATTATCCATACTTTCATATGCTGATGTGTTTGTATTTGAAATTTTAAAAATCATTATAAATACCAGACAATATATATTCATGAACCTTTTTTTCATAGGGCTGAGTATAGATTACTTCATGAACACATTTATTGTGACTGGGGTAATCAGAGTCAACCACATGCGAAAGGCGTGTCACCCATGATTCCAGGGACTCTCCTCGAACAGGGTGGGACCCTCCGTGCTGGTTCTTTCACCTTATCTGTCCACATTTTGGCGGTGGGCAGCTGTCGTCTGATTCACATCCACCTTAATGTCTGATCACTTTTTTTCAGCGTCTGTCTCCCTTTGCCCCATTCACTCCTTTTTCACTTGTTGTTTATGCTGGAGGACAATGTGCCTCGGAAGCCCCAGAAACTATATCCTCTGCTGGGCCTTTTTGAGGATGGAGTTGATGTATGTCTCCCACGTCAGGTCCTAATACAGTTGGACAGCGTGAGGGGTAACTGTAGTGAAGCATGCCTCCTGAAGTCCACAATCATCTCGAAAGTCTTTTGTGTGTTCAGCTCCAGGTTGTGTCAGCCACACCAAAGCTCCAGGTTCGCCACTTCCTGTCGATACACAGACTCATCGCCATCTTTGATGATGCAGATTTCTGTGGTGTCATATGCAAACATCAAGAATTGTGAACTGGGTGCGTTGAGGAGCAGTCGTTCGTGTAGAGGGAGAAGAGCAGCGAGGAGAGGACACAAACTTTGGGTGCCCCACTGCTGATGGTGCGTGTGGATGCAGTGCGTCCCCCAGCCTCACCTGCTGTGTCCTGCCCATCAGGTATTTGTGGATCCATTGGCAGATGGCAGGCGACATGATGAGCTGGCGAAGCTTGGAGGAGAGGAGATCGGGGATGATGGTATTGAATGAAGAGCTCAAGTCCATGAACGGGATCCTCGCATAGGTTCCCATGCTGTTGAAGTATTCAAGAATAAACTGCAGACCCATGTTCAATGCATCATCACAGACCTGTTTGCTCAGAAGTCAAAAAGCGACACTCTTGAGGTGGTCCAGCACAAGGTATTCAAAGGACTTCTTGAAGACAGGTGTCAAGGCTATACAGGCCTGTCGTCATTCAGACCTGGGGTCCAAGGTTACTTGGGGACCAGGATGATGGTGGAGCTTTTGAACGAGGCTGGCACAGTTCCAGTAACCTGGGTAAACTCTTTGTGAAGACTGGAGCAAGTTGCTCTGCGTAGATTTTGAGGTAGAATGGAGACACACTTTGCCACTGCCAATTTGTTAATCTTTTGCTGTTTGAAGATACATCCCACATTCTGTGATTCATTCTATGATGATGGTCAATGCAGAAATCAGAGGTGTTATGGTGGTCTTTGGTGCAGTTAGTGCTGTGTGGGGATCGGAAGAGCCCACTGGGGATCATATGCATGATTTACTGTGGTGTATCAGTGGTCTAAAATGTTATTTTCCCCACAGCCGATACGCTGGTTGTATTTAGGGAGTTCATGGGCTTAGCTTTGCTAAAGTCTCTGAGTAATGAGGGGTAATTTGGGGTGTTTATTTCTCAATTTTGTTGACTTGTTTAACAACCGTTACCAGTCCTGTGTTCGTGTTAGCTTGAGGTGAAATGTACACACTGGCAAGGATAAAGGAGGCAAACACGCAGAGATTAGTATTGATTACAGTTTAAAAAAAAAACAGCAACTCTAATAAAAGAAGGCTGCAGTGTTTGCTGAGCTCCGTTACCTCAATGCACAATTTTACATTGACCCCAAATCAATCGGGGACCCCACACAAGGGACAGAGGGGTGACAACCACAGCAGAGAGGATCCAGGGAGAGACAAGGACTCAGACACAGCAGCATGGCTCACAAGCCCTTACTCCAGAACCAAAACAAGAGGCTTTTTTTTCTCTGCTTTGTGCGAACCTGCTCCGGGGAGCAGGCTTCCCACCTATGCCATGTTTACGCTGATTATCTGTCACATATATTGCCACGCATTTTACCTTGTCCTGTGCCAGATTGTTGTACCTCATTTTCGCATTCCCATAGTACCTTGTGTCATGTTAAGTACCTCTCGGATGCTAAACCCTGCTTCGCATTTGACCTTGTCTCTTTGGCTGCCGATTCTGTTACTTTTGCTTTCTTGAAATGCCTGTCATTGTATAGACCCTGGACCGAATAAACCTCCTGCTGCAACTGAATCTGGTACGCGGAATGGAGACGCTGCTCAGGAGAACTCACTGAACTTGTTAGAGTATCCAGACTTGTCTCTCTGCCCTCTTGCTATCATGTCATTAAGGCAGTATTTTCAAATTACAGGGTCAAATCACTTCCCCCACACAGAGCATATGATTGTGCGATTGATTTACTGCCCGGTACCTCACCTATTCAAGGAAGGCTCATCTCTCTTTCAGGCACGGAATACCAAGCCATGAGGCAATACATGGAGGAATTGTTGGCAGCCGGACTGATTCAAATAAAAAAAAAAAAAACTACAATACATTAAAAGTCAAGTGTCATCCCTATAAACATTCTAAAATAGCTATTGTAATGAAAAATACATATAACATTATTCACTTCATTGTCTATATGAAAAAATAAATATGAGGGAAGAGCGCGTCATCCATGTGCATAGTTGCGGAAGTCTCATTCGATATCCAAGCCGCCGCCATATAGGCTGCATCTTCTGTCCGTGATGTCACACTGGGGCATTCGGCATTGAAAACACGCTGTGCCACCTACTATGGGAGACGAACACACCCCTCCTGACACGGAAGCTCTTTTCGAAGAAGAGAACATCTCACAACCGAGTGAAGTGACCGGGGCAATATTACCTTATCGTTTCAAGGCATATTTATATGATATGCTGATCACGGCCAAACCATATGTGGCCAAACCACCGCTGCGCCTGACCCACCTCCGCGTGGCGGTGATAAAAATAACGCCGCCCGCAAGCGACGATGATGCCACGGCTAAACTGCCTCCCCATCCGATCCACCTCCGCAGCGGAGATGAGCCACCGCGGCCCAGTGCCGCGATGAGCCACCCCGGCGGCGCCACGTCCGCTGATCACGGCTTCGTCCGGGGTGGCACATCGACACATTTAGCACCCCTGATTTACGGATTATGTCCTCCCCCAACAATTATTTTTTTTAGTAGCTGTATACACACCTACCTGTCATTTGGAACCCACGAAGCTCTCGTCCTTTTCACCAGTGCAATCCATTTTTCACGACGAACCAGGTCTTTTGGAAAAGTATGAGGAGCCAATCCAGTGAGTGTTCGAGCAATATCCAGCTTTACAACGAGCCGGCATTTTCGCTAACACGAAGGAACAACGAGCTACCTTCCAGCAGGCACCTAAAACTAGTATAAACACACGAGACCGCTTGAGTGTGCTACTGCCCTGTATGTAACTTCCTGCTTCTTCTCGAAAAAAATCCCTCGAGAGGATTTTCATGGCGGGAGTTACAAAAAGCCATATACGTCAAAATCATGTTTTGTGGTGAAAAAACAGATGGGCCCAATCCATACCGGCTGCCGTTTTTTTCATTAATAACGTACTAAAAATCATCAATTTCTTCATAACAGTGGACCTTTAAAGTAAAAAATATAATGTGCTTCACTTACTATTAGGGAAGGGAGACTGGGATGGTGACGAATTAAGTCAGACTGCGTTCAGCTATTGCTAAGTAAGCAAGTGCTGGTAGCCATTGTTAGCGGTAAATTCCTCCTCGGCGTCCTCTCCTTTCTGCTCTTTCACACTTGGGAAAATACGCCATGCCTTTTCCCTAAATGAACATGAGGCTGATATTAAGCCTACGTTGATTTGCATCCTTGGTCCATAACGTAAGTAATCCTTCCATCTTGGGAACGATCGAAACGTCGCTTCATTTTTTTCTCCACAAAAAAGTTCCTTCGTGATCACTGTATCCCTAATAGGGACGAAACCCTTCATGTGCGGGCTTTGTCCTTCATAATAATCGCCATGGTCATCCAACTGAAGCCCAAGTCTCTATGTCCGTTGGTGTTAATCCTTTCTCCATTTTTGTTTTTATTTTATTATGTTAACCTTTGGTTCCATGGTAAAAAAAAAAAAAATAGCTTTCTTCTTTTCGGCCATAATGTGTAAAAAGGTGGGCGAACAGGGGAAATCAACTCCCAACCCACAAACACAGATTAGCCATATGCATGAGCTAAGCAGAAACACTGTGGTGCTGGGGCCATAATGGCGGACAAGACTCGGGTGTCGTAAAGTTGAAACGTTTTAGGTCTAGACTGTCTTAAACCGAGAACTCCCTGTACACTGGGCCCACACCAACAAAACAGTTTGTTACCTGGACATAGCAAAAACACAGTGCGTTATAGAGCAACGCTACTGGTGGCCCAACATAAAAATTCATGTAAATGATTATGTGAGCTTGTGTCAGGTACATGCCGCCAATAAAACCTTCCTGCTTCATCCTTCGAGAGAATTGCAACCTCTCCATTCCTCGTCGCCCCTGGTCCAGTATCTCGATTAACTTCTTGACCAGGCTGCCGAACTCACAGGACAACATAACCGTTCTGACTGGGGTGGATCGGTTCTCAAAAATGGTACACTTTTTTGGACTATTCAAAGCACACAGCAGAACTCATGGTTTGTTGTTTGGTCATGCATTGATGTCATTTTGTATTGTTACGCCATTTTTCTTAATGCCATACTAAGTAATCTTATACAATGCGGTTAGCACATGCTACGCTGTTCACATGCATGTGCATCTTCCAGACACACGAGCATCTTCCAGTGGCTTAGCAGAGTCGCAACTCACTCTAATCACATCAAAACATGATGTCCCCAACATCACAACCCACCATCCTACAAATTCAACTGCTGCATCGAGATCAGCCGGTCAACACTATGGTTTGCTTAAGCATTCTCTGCAAAGCCACGATGCTCCTCCGCCATGCTGGGTGGTAGCAAGAGTAGAGTCTGCATACCTGTTTGTCCTTGCTTAGTGGTTCTGTTTCTAACTTCCCTTGTCATTTCATTGTTATTTTATACCTAATGGGTACTCACCAAATCGCTATGTAGTTATTATGGTCATATCACTCAGAATATACGTTCACATTTTGCCGGCTTGTATTTCCCCCGAGGGGTGCCATTGTGCCAATTAGGGATCTCGCTTCGTAGCTTAACTTTGCTTGCATCTGGTCTACATAATTCCCTGGACCATGAGAGGTGTTCACAACTGTGACTTCCTCTTCAACTACTGGTCGACCGTGAAGTTAGTATGTTGTTATTATACATCTGCAAAATTATCCCTCAAGGCCCCCCAAATGCATGCGGGGCATTTCTTCAAAGGACCACATTTATGCCAAACTTTTGCCTCTTACTCATGCAAAGGCCCATCAGCTAACTCATGCACCCATGTAACACGTACAAGATGAAGACTGGCCATCTTGACTGAGCTTCTTCACGTGACCCCATCAGTGGCGAACACATAATAGCCGTGCTTAGAGTTCCAACACAAGCTGGACAAACTCACCAGTTAGACAAGACCAGCTGTAACGCATGACACCTCACTTGAGACTCCCCAACTCTGCGGAACCCTTATACAGATAACTCATGCAACCACCCTCTGTTAAAACACACTCCCCACTTCATCTCCAAAGCCTGCAGCCATCTCGCTACCACAGACGGCTCACAAGAGACCACCCTCCTCAGTCTGGCCAGGGAGCTTTCATCCTCCACATAACCTATGTCGCATCATTCCCCCTTCCTTGCACCGGGATGTCTGTGGGCCTTGCATACATGGGCGCCATAAACAAACGAGAGCAGATTTGTGATCAGAATCCCTGGTGATAACCCCAGGTGGTAACCTATGAGGTGGCTGAATGTAAAAGCACCAAATGGGCCATAGAATAGGCCTTTGGAGTAGACTTACACAGAGAATTTGTCTCTCTTACGTTCTAAGCTCAGACCCCAAGTCTCCTCACTGAGGTTTTATATTATATAATGCCAAAATACACTACAACATCAAGCAAGGGTCCATCTGCCGCCCTTGGTAGTGTTGCATGAACTTGTTTCCCAACATCACAGAGCAAGTTAGTCAAAGAATTGCAATACCTGATCATGCAGTCCAACATTTGGAGGGCATGCAAACAGGATCTCAAACGAGGACAGATTGTGCCTCGGATGCATGCGCATCCTCATATACATCTAGACAATTGGCAGACACTTCTTCACAACATTTACTCAATTTAGCTTTTAGAATCCCATTTTCTTTTTCTACTGCAACACCGTAATGGGAATAATAACTAAAATGTGTTTTCAGGTAAATTTGTAGTCTATCTAAAAGCTGAGTCATCACCTTATTTACAAAGTGCTTCAAAGTGTTTGAAAGTGCATTGTCTGACGAACGTTTTTCAAGAAATCCCCATCTTTAAATAATTTCAATCAACAACACTTTTGCCATTATAGATATTGAAGCATGCGTACCCTGAGTCAGATCTCGGAAGCTAAGCGGGTTTGACCCTGGTTAGTACTTGAACAGGAGACCGCCTGGGAATACCAGGTGGTATAAGCTTCTCTCCTTGGCTAAAATGCAGAGTGGGTGCGTCAGGAAGGGCATCTGGCGTAAAACTGTGCCAAACAATTATGCACTCATCTGAGATGACACGCTGTGCACTAACGAGACAAGCCAAAAGGAAAAGAAGAAGAAGATGCTAAAGCTTGCGTCGCTGGAAATACTTCACTCCATTTTAGAAACATGTCTACCATAACTAGAGAATATTCCTTGCGTTCACAGGGTATTAATTTTATAAACTCCATCATTACATGTTGGAATGGCCATGTAGGTGGTGGATGTGCCCCCTGTTGGGTAAGCCGGAATGGTTTACCAGAATGGAACCGAGCATGTGGGGCAAGATTTGCAAAAACTGGTGGAAAAACCAATGACATTGCATGCAGAAACCATCACCCCTTTTGAAACGTGGTCCAACCCATGCGTCATTTTAGCGTACCAATAGAAAAGATGTCCGGGGAGATAAGGCTTACCATGAGGACCCAACCAAATGCCATTCTCGAAAGTTTCCCCGCACAGTCGCCACGCAGCAATTTCAGCGGGAGTAGATAGCGAGTGAAGGTCAGCGAGAGTAAATGGGAAGAGAAATGGTGTAGGGGTTATTCTAAAGGAAGAGCTGGCTAAGAATGTGTTGGAGGTGAAAAGAGTATCAGATCGAGTGATGAGGCTGAAATTTGAATTTGAGGGTATTATGTATAATGTGATTAGCGGCTGTACCTCACAGGTTGTATGTGACCCCGAGTTGAAAGAGAAATTCTGTAAGGAACTAGACGAAGTAGTCCTGAGCATCCCAGTCAGAGAGAGAGTTGTAATTGGTGCAGATTTCAATGGACATATTGACGAATAAGAAGGGGGGATGAAGAAGGGATGGGTAAGTATGGCATCCAGCAAATGAACTTTGAGGGACAGATGGTGGTGGCCTTCGCAAAAAGGATGGAATTGACAGTGGTGAACACTTATTTCCAGAAGAGACAGGAACATAGAGTGACCTACAAGAGCGGAGGTAGAAGCACGCAGGTGGATTGTATTTTGTGCAGACGATGGAATTTGAAGGAGATTACTGACTGTAAATAAGTGGTAGAGGAGACTGTAGCTCGAAAGCATAGGATGGTGGTGTGTAGGATCACTCTGGTGGTGGGTAGGAAAATTAAGAAGACAAAGGTAGAGCAGAGAACCATGTGGTGGAAGCTGAGAAAGGAAGAATTTTGTGTGGCCTTTCAGAAAGAGGTGAGACAGACAGACAGTAAGACCTCCCAGAAGAATAGAATACTATTGCCAAGGTTTTCAAAGAGGCAGGCAGGATAGTACTTGGGGTGTCTTCTGGTAGAAAGTGGAGAAGGAAACTTGGTGGTCGAACCCTAAAATACAGGAAGACATTCAAGGAAAGAGATTAGCGAAGAAGTGGGACACAGAGACGACTGAGGCGAGGCGAAAGGAGTACATTGAGATGCGATGCAGGGCAAAGATAGGGGTGGCGAAGGCAAAACAAGAGGCATATGACTACATGTACACCAGGTTGGATAGGAAAGAAGGAGAAAAGGATCTCTACAGGTTGGCCAGACAGAGAGATAGAGATGGGAAGGATATGCAGCAAGTAAAGGTGATTAAGGATAGGAATGGAAATATGTTGACTGAGGCCATAGTGTGCTAAGTAGATGGAAAGAGTACTTTGAGAAGTTAATGAATGAAGAAACACAGTTGGTCCTGATGACATCACAGTGGAGGTATGGAAGCAATTTGGAGAGGTGGCTGTGGAGTTTTTGACCAACTTATTCAATAGAATATATGCGGGAGAGAAGATGGCAGAAGAATGGAGGAAAAGTGTACTAGTTCCCATTTTTAAGAACAAAGGCGATGTTCAGAACTGTGGAAACTATAGAGGAATAAAGTTGATGAGCCACACAATTAAGTTATAGGAAAGAGTAATGGACTCAGAACAGAAGTAAGTATATGCAAGCAACACTATGGTTGCATGCTTAGAAAGAGTACCACAGATGCATTATTTGCCTTGAGCATGCTAATTGAAAAGTACAGAGAAAGTCAGAAGGAGCTACATTGTGTCTTTGTAGACCTAGAGAAAGCCTATGACAGAGAAAGAAAGGAACTGCGGTTCTGCATGTGCAAGTCTGGTGTGGCGGAGGAATATGTTAGAATAGTACAAGACATGTATGAGGACAGCAGAACAGCGGTGTGATGTGCTGTAGGTGTGTCAGAAGAATATAAGGTGGAGGTGGGACTACATCAGGTATCCGCTCTGAGCCCCTTCCTGTTTGCGGTAGTAATTGATACTTCTGACAGATGAGGTTAGACTGGATTCCCCTTGGACCATGATGTTCGCAGATGATATTGTGATCTGAGGTGAAAGCAGGGAGCAGGTGGAGGAACAATTAGAAAGATGGAGGCACGCACTGGAAAGGAGAGGAATTAAGATTAGCCGAAGTAAAACAGAGGATATGTACATGAATGAGAGAGGTGGTCGGGGAAGAGTGAAGCTCCAGGGAGAAGAGATAGCAAGGGTGTACGACTTCAAATATTTGGGGTCAACAATACAGAGCAATGGAGAGTCTGATAAGGAAGTGATGAAACGGGTACAAGAGGGGTGGAACAGTTGGTGGAAGGTGCCCGGTGTTCTATGTGACAGAAGAGTTTCCGCTAGGATGAAGGGCAAAGTCTATAAAACAGTGATGAGGCCGGCCATGATGTACGGATTAGAGACGGTGGCACTGAAGAAACAATAGGAAGCAGAATTTGAGGTAGCAAAAATCAAGATGTTGAGGTTCTCGCTCGGAGTGAGCAGGTTGGATAGGATTAGAAAGCTCATTAGAGGGAGAGCCAAAGTTGGATGTTTTGGAGACAAGGTTCGATAAAGCAGATTTTGATGGTTTGGACATGGAAGACGCACGAGGTAGGCTTAGATGGAAATATATGACACGCTGTGGCGACCCCTACAAAGCCGAAAGGAAAGAAGGAGATGTATGTGGGCATAAGGGTGACGCAGACATGATCGGATCCAGCAAAATGGGGGCCGGGGGATGCCCTGTATGTATGATTAATGTTGGAGTAAACATGGTCCAGGTTTTTGTCTCCTCTCGTGGGACACGTCAAACACTGGACATATTTGGCAAGAGAGTCCTAAAACACGCTTGGTTGAAGTCACCAGCAACAATCAATAGGGTAGGCGAGCTGCTGTTTGTTTCCAGTCACAAGCAGACAGCTAAGTGCTGCGCTAACGTTACCCTACGGCAGGATATAAACAGCTACCACTGTTAACTCCCTTGGTAGATAAAATGGTCTGCACGAGACTGCAAGGACCTCTAAATCAGGAGAACCGTGATGATCCTGCTGTTAGAACACCATTAATTGTGCACAAAGACACAAAGTCCTCCCACTCTGGATTTACTAGAGTCTTTGGTTCTATCTTGTCGATGTAGCATGTGGTCTGCTAGTAAAATTAGCCACGTCGCCGTGATGAAAATCATACTGTAATTATGGACAAAGCTGCTTGTGGCGAGTCATAATTCCAATTCGTCCATTTTGTGGGTGATGGATCTTGCATTGGTCAAAAAGATGCTTGGAGGCGCAGACCTGTGAGGTTGCTTTCTTAGCTGACCTGCCCGACATCCTCGTTTTTGTTTACGCTCCCTGCGCCTTCTTCATTGCTTGCTGAGAGTGGCTATCCATGGATCCCAGTGGTCTCATGAAGGCCTCCGGAATATTGTTTTCCTTTTGTTATTCCTTTGTTGTTGATAAGTTACGCTTCAGCCCCAGATCGATCAGGTCCCGGAAGCTAGATGTAACCATGGCTTTACAATAATCCACAAGTAGCGGCAAAATATTAAGAAAGAAAAAGCACCAAGTACCATGGGCATGGCCTGGCCACTGCTGTAGGCGGCGCTTCCTGTGAGGGGCGTGGCCAGGTCACTGCCCTGGGGGGGTTCCACCTCTGACAGCTGTCACAGCTGTGTTGCATTTTGGACACTAATGGACGAAGTATTTAAAGGTACACTGTCATGAAATGCATGATTTTTAGTATGTTATTAATGAAAAAAAGGCAGCCGGAAAGGACCCATTTGTTTTTTTCACCACACAACATGATTTTGACATATATGGCTTTTTGTCACTCCCGCCATCAAAATCCTCTTGATGGATTTGTTTTTGAGAAGAAGCAGGAAGCGAAGTTAGTAGCAGACGCCCACTCAGGCGGCTTCATGTGTTTATACCAATTTTACTTCATACTTTTACAAAAGACCCAGTTCGTCGTGAAAAATGGATTGCACAGGTGCAAAGGACGAGAGCTTCATGGGTTCCAAATGACAGGTAGGTGTGTATACCACAATAAAAAAACTAATAATAGTTGGGGAGGACTACGTAATCTGTCTCTCATAACCTAACACAAGATCCGTGTGCATAAGACAGGGATGCTGAATGTGTCGATGTGCGCATCGGACGGCTTCCGCGTCGGCCTCCTCTTCCTCATGTCGCGGCGGCGCCTGACACCCAGCCGCCTCTTGCTCCTGTCGCAGTGGCGACCCGCTGCCGGGCCACCCCCACATCACGGTGGCGACCGACCCGCTGCTGGGCCATCCCCACGCTTTGGTGGCGACTGGGCAGCTGCCGAGCAATGCCCACACTTGGGTGGCGGCCGAGCAGCTGCCGAGCCATGGCCACCTGGACGGCGATCAGACTGACTGGGGTGGGAGGGTTTCAAAGTCCATGGGAGTCTGCCAGGGCCCGCGATCCATAGCATAGTCTATGCACCATTCCGAAATCCAAATCCATACACGTGTCGCCCCGAACAGCTCCAGAATGAGTACACCGAGAAAACCAAATATCTGCCAATATTTTGCAAGAAACCAAGCATACAGTGAGGAAAATAAGTATTTGAACACCCTGCTGTATTCCAAGTTCTCCCACTTAGAAATCATGGAGGGGTCTGAAATTTTCATTGTATTTGCATGTCCACTGTGAGAGAGATAATGGAAAAAGAAAAATCCAGAAATCACAATGTATAATTTTTTAATGATTTATTTGTGTGATACAGCTGCAAATAAGTATTTGAACACCTGAGAAAGATTGACCGTCATGTTTAGCTTCTTCCATTTTCTAATGATTGCTTCAACAGTGGACCTTTTTTCAACAAGCTGCTTGGCAATTTCTCCATAGCCCTTTCCACCCGTGTGAAGTTGTACAATTTTGTCTCTGGTGTCTCTGGACAGCTCTTTGCTCTTGGCCATGTTACAAGTTTGAGTCTTACTGATTGTATGGGGTGGACAGGTGTCTTTATGCAGCTAATGACCTCACACAGGTGCATTTGATTCAGGATAATATATGGAGTGGAGGTGGACTTTTAAAGGCGCACTGACAGGTCTTTGAGGGTCAGAATTCTAGCTGATAGACAGGGCCTACATGGATTTTCTCCTGGCACTCCGGTTTCCTCCCTCATTCCAAAAACATGCAACATTAATTGAACACTCTAAATTGGCCCAACGAGTGATTGTGAGTGTGGATGTTTGTCTTTATTTGCCCTGCGATTGGCTGGCAACCAGTTCAGGGTTTACCCCTCCTCCTGCCCATTGACAGGCTTCCTGCGACCTTCATGAGGATAAGCGGCAAAGAAAATGGATGGATGGATAAAAAAGGAAGCCGCAATCATCACACCAAATGCATATTTGCCTTTTATCACCGGTTCATCTGAGGGCTACTTTTAACTCCGGACAGGAGGGGGCGTTCAAGGTTTGTAAGTACAATAACTCTCTTGTAGAGGTGAGACGTAGAGATTTCCCCGTTTGTGCATTATAAAATCAACTTCACTCTAAAGTAACGTCGTTGTTATTGAGATTCCAAAAAATTATAATCAAATAAATTATACATAAACCCGTCTAACTTTTTCTTTCAAGGGTTGCACACAAAAGGTTTTGAAGTGTACACCATGAACTGGGTAACAGGCAATCGCAGGGCACATCGAGATAAACAGCCGCACACACAATCACACCTCGGGGCAATTTAGAGTCTCCAATTAATGTTGCATGTTTTTGGGATGTGGGAGGAGACCAGAGTGCCTGGACAAAACCCACACAGGCACGGGGAGAACATGCAAACTCCACACAGGCGGGTCTGGGATTGAACCTGGGACCTCAGAAGTGTGAGGCCAACGCTTTTCAGCTGCTCCACCGTGCCCCCTGTTCATTTACAGTATATGATTTTTTTAAAAAAAAGTTTCCACATCATCACACATTTCCACATCAGTGATATTGACGCAAGGAAGCAAGATGATGTAGAGGTTCACGTGCCTGACTTTGCTGCAGGCACCAAGGGTTCATTACTCACTGAGTGACGGTGATATGTACCTTGCGTCGCACTAGTGACCAGTTGAGAGTGGAGTCTGCCTTTCACCCAGAGTTGGCTGAGATAGGCTCCAGCACTCCTGTGACCCTTGTGAGGATAGGCAGCTTGGAAAATTGATGGATGGATGGATGGATATTGAAGCATGACTGGTATAGTATTTTGTACTGTTTTGTAATTAAATCCTCATAACGTTCTTGACAAAAGACAGACCCTTGACCTTTCGCCATACTGAACCCATCTGAGAAAATTGAGCCAAACTGAAGCAATTTAATGACACCTGGGGAAACCTCCGCAGGTGATTAATGTGTGACACTCAGTTTAAAAGAGTTGTGGCCTGCATATTTGGGTTGAGTTCTGCACAACACTAACACTTTTTGAATTCCTGATTTTGTGAGTTTTATGACCTGGAGGCCCAAATCATGTAAAAGTAATAAAAAAAAAAAAATACTCGTACTTGAAATTGTATGACTTGTGGCCCTGAATCTATCATCAAAAAGTGAAAATAATTGTTGAAATAAAGTTTCTATGAGATTAAAATTTTCTGGAAACGGCCTGTAAAGGTTTGACCATGTAATTTACTATTTGCTCTTTCTTCTTTACTTCTTTTAGATAGAAGAACATTGGGAGGTAACATGCTAATGAACTGGCATTTTTACTCCATTTTACAAGGTGGTTACTTCAGAAGTGTATATGTGCCTCTTTTACTATACCACACAATACAGCTGCACACCCCCTCATTGCCTGTTTTCACACATGTGAATTCCCACCCAGTTTCAGTTTCCACAGTATCACAGAAGATTCTTCATCACTCCTCCACAAAGGAATTGCAATAACAAAATTAAAGGGCAAAAACAAGAACAGCATATTTTCCTTGGCTTGCCCCCTTTCCTCTCCATTTCAAAACAAAGAGGAGCCAGAGCAAATGCCCCCCTCCCCCGCCTGGCTCCCACTTCTTCAATGTTATGGCAGTGTAACTTAGGTGTGGTAGTGTGGGGCTGTGTGTAAAGTGAATGAGGAGTGGTCAAGATATTCTAGCCCAAGGGTCAGATCTCTTTATATACACCCCTCCAACCCCACCACTTCCCTCCAGGAATTGCATCACCCAAAGGCCCCAAACAGTCAGGGGGGAGCAGGCTGATGAAGGCAACCAAAATAGGGAGACTGCTCACAGGAAGGGTGCCAGGTAATTAGTAATGCAGGGATTTAGTTTGATGGGGAAACAAAGAAAGCGCTACAAAATACACCTTTACCCTCCAAATTTACTCAGTATTTAAATTGACTCAATATTTTGTTCTCTTTAAAGGTGCTTTTTATTCTTTTTATTCTGAATTTTTATACATGAGTTATTGTCTCCATATTCCCTGTGATTGGCTGGCAACCAGTTTAGGGTGTAGCCTCCCTCCACCCCGATGACAGCTGGGATTGGCGCCGACACTCCTGAGACCCTTGTGAGGATAAGCAGCTCAGAAAATGGATGGATGGATGTGGGCAATTCTAAACATTTATTTGGGAGAGGGTCTACTTTTCTTTTTGCTCAATTTTTACTATTTATGGCAGGTCATGGTCCCAAACCCCAGTGAATAGCGAGGTTTGACTGAATGTTGTAATGAAAAGATTTCACAGAATTAAGCCTGAAATAAATCAAAGCAGAAATCATGTCACGTCATCACTATGACTTGACCCCTCGTTAGGGTCATGGATATAACCTGGACTGCTGGCCAGCCACTCACACTCAAGTTCACACCTACAGTATGCACAATTTTGAGTCTTCAATTAATCCAACATGCATGTTTCTGGAATGTGGGGAGAGGCAGAAGTACCCAAAGAAAAGAAAAAAGGTAGAGAAAACATAAAAACACCACACAGGAAAATATATAACCACTAGTGCTGGCAAAACAAATCCAGAAAATCTAAATTATAGTCATGGTCCCCTGCACACCTGTGTTGATTAGGTGGCGCACACCTGGGCCTCATCAGCTATAATGAACCCTCTAGACCCAGCGGACGGTTCCTACCTCAGTCCAGGTCGCTCCGAGTACCGCGCCAGTCGCGGAGTTTCAGTGGTTCAGGGCCACACCTCTCTCAGAGCAGTGATGTCATTTTCGGCAGTCCCTGGCTTAAAAGACACAACCCACACATTGGTTGGACCACCGGTCAAATCAGGGCATGGGGCGAAGAATTGTAGTAAGGTGTGTTTTGGGGCTCTAGAAGAGAGGAGTTTACAGATCGCGCCAGTCGACTTACAGGAATTGAAGTCTGTGCCGGAGTTACCAGCAGTGCCATCCCATTATCAGGACCTCAAGGAAGTTTTCTCAGAGGCAAAGGCCAAATCACTTCCGCCCCACCGCCCATACAGTTGTGCTATCGAGTTGTTGCCCGGCACCTCACCCCCTTGAGGGAGGTTCTTTTCATTAACAGGACCGGAACACCAAGCCATGAAGGAGTACGTGGAGGAGT
This sequence comes from Syngnathoides biaculeatus, assembly GCF_019802595.1. NCBI lineage: Eukaryota > Metazoa > Chordata > Actinopteri > Syngnathiformes > Syngnathidae > Syngnathoides > Syngnathoides biaculeatus. Next base: position 1,682,411 of record NC_084653.1, read on the forward strand.
AGCTAGCGGCAGGATTCATCCGACCATCATCATCACCGGTTGGAGCAGGATTCTTCTTTGTCAAGAAGAAGGACACCTCGTTACGGCCCTGTATTGATTACAGGGGACTCAATGACATCACCATCAAGAACACATACCCTCTTTCCCTAATTGCTACCGCATTCGAACTGCTGCAAGGGGGCCGGATTTTCACCAAGTTGGATTTACGAAATGCGAACCATCTGGCACGCATCAAAGAAGGGGACGGGTGGAGACAGCCTTTAATACACCAACAGGCCACTACGAGTACCTGGTTTGGCCTGACGAACGTGCCAGCGGTGTTTCAGAATTTTATTAGTGATGTGCTACGGGAGAGACGGAACAAGAACGTGTTTGTCTACCTTGAGGACATTATGATCTTTTCCCCGAATGAAGCTTCCCACATCGAGCACGTCAGGGAGGTGCTGCAGCAATTGCACAATCTATATGTCAAGATGGAAAAGTGCAAGTTCCACCGACCTTCCCTCACATTCCTGGGATTCATCTTGGCTGAGGGACAGATTCGCATGGATCCCAGTAAGGTCGACTGAGTTTTCCAAAGGCCCACTCCCACCAATCGCAGGGAGGTGCAAAGGTTCATCGGATTCGCCAACTTCTGCCGCAAGTTCATCAGGAACTTCAGTTCCATTGCTGCCCCCTTGCACGCCCTCACTTCACCCTGCAACTCAATCGAGTAGGATGTGACCTGCCAGGAGGCCTTCGAGAGACTTAGGTCGAGTTTCACCACAGCTCCTGTCCTCGTCATGCCAGATCCAGAGAGGCAGTTTGTGGTGGAGCTGGATGCATCGGACTCGGGAATGGGAGCAGTACTCTCCCAGAGGTGTGCAAGGGATGGAAGAGTTCACCCGTGCGCCTTCCTGTCTAAGAGACTGACTCCGGAGGAGCGGAATTATGATGTGGGCGATCGCGAATTACTGCCGGTCAAAACGGCGGTGGAGGAATGGAGACACTGGCTGGAGGGATCACAAGTACCATTTCTGGTTCTTATGAACCAGAAGAACTTGGGGTACCTGAGGACCGCCAAGAGACTGAATGCTTGCCAGCCCAGGTGGGCAGTCTTTTTCACTCGCTTTCGGTTCACTCTGTCCTTTCGTCTAAGCTCAAAGAATGGCAAACCAGACGCACTATTTCGGATCCATGAAGGGGAGCAAACGGAGCCCGTCAGTGTTCCGATACTTCCGGAGGCTTGCTTCGTGTCCGGGTTCACCTGGGAGATCGAGACACGGGTAAATGAGGCTTTAAGGAATTCTCCGGGGCCAGCCGAATGTCCTCCCACCCGTCTGTTCGTGGTTCCTTCACTACAAGGAGACGTCATTGAGTGGGCCCACACAAACAAGACCGTCTGTCACCCCTGGCATGGTGAAGACCCGCTCAGTAGTGGAACAACGGTTTTGCTGACCAAACCTATGCGTGCCCGATCTGTATGGCCAATAAGACCTTTAATCTGCGACCTATGGGTGTGCTACAGCCACTACCAATTCCCTCTCGTCCCTGGTCACACATTACTCTAGAGTTTGTTACAGGTCTACCCTGCTCCCAGGGAAACACAGTGGTACTCTCAGTCATCAATCGGTTTTCTAAGATGGTCCATTTTGTGCCACCTCGGAAGATTCCGTAAACCAAGCAGACGGCGCAGCTACTACCAGACAAAGTCGTCCGCTATCATGGCCTGCCAGTGGATGTAGTATCGAACAAAGGACCGCAATTCGTATCCCAGTTCTGGAAGGAGTTCTGTACCCTCATCAGGGCAAAGGTAAGCCTCACTTCAGGTCACCACTCGGAGTCCAATGGCCAAACAGAAAGAATAAATCAGGACCTGGAGACCGGTCTACCCTGTCTGGCATCGCATGATCACAGCACTTGGAGCCAACACCTTGGTTGGGTGGAGTGTGCCCACAACTCTCTGCCTTCCACCTCCACAGGTATGGCTCCGTTCCACATCGTTCATGGTTACCCTCCCTCTGTGTTTCCATCTGTGGCCACCGACTCCGCAGTGCCATCCGCATTGGCAGTGGTGAGACGCTGCAAGCAGACCTGGGAAATAGCCCAAAAGACACTAATACGCATGGGCAGCTCCTACAAATCCGCAGCGGACCTCAAGAGAAGAAGGGCACTGGCATTCAAGGTGGGACACAAAGTCCACAAAGGATCTTCCGCTGCGGACAGAGTCTCGCAAGCTAGCTCCCAGGTTTGTGGGTCTCTTTCCTATCACTAAGATCATTAACCCTGTCGCTGTTTCTTTGAAACTTCCCAGATCGATGAGGGTTCATCCCACATTCCATGTAAGACGGCTTCGACCAACTCGTCCATCGCCATTAGTCCCCACCATTAAGTGAATTCGTAACCATTTACAGAATTTGTTCTTTTTCAGTTTCCCCATTCGTATCGAAGGACCCCATGCTGAGCATGGCGCTTATTTAAGAATTAGTATCACATACACTACTTCAGTGTCAGGCGTCCGTATGTATATATGACATTTTTTTCTAGCTTTATTGAGGTCGCATCTCAACATTTCTTAAAATCTTTGATATCCTTTTATTGTATCTACAAGATGATTTGGGTTGAAAATAATCCCTTTTCAAACCTTTTCACCAGCGAGTTCAGATGGTTGGATATTAATACTTGACAAAAACTGTAAATATGATTTGCTCTGTATTGCTCATCTTCTAAATCTAACATATTCACTATGATTGGTGTTATCTTGACTGCCAAGTGATGAATCATTCGATATCCTCCTGTTATTGAGAAGCAGAATTCACAAAACATTGGATTGTTCGGCCCCCTATGTGGGAAGGTAAAGGGTGACTCACAACCCCACAAAGGAGTGGAAGTGGGTAAAAATTAAAGAGAAGGATTTTTTGAAAGCCTTGTCCTGTAATACCATGTGATCACTTCATCACAAGCTCACATCTTTCATTTCTCACCTTCATTTTCACGATAAACACAACAAGCTTTTACTATTTCAACCACAGTTACATTACAAATTATGAATATAGTTGAATAATTAGTAATAATAATAAAAATAAATAATTAGTTTTAAAACACAAAGCATATTTTTTTATGTGCTTTACAGTATTGGATGGCTTGGTGGTTAATCGCTTTGTCCAAACCTAGAAATGCACTTCCAGCTGTGTTTGAAAAATTATTTTACGAAGTCACCCGCCACAAAATAGGCCTGAACACAGGTCACAAGTCGGTTACGAAACTCTTGGGACTTTCTTCCAAAGAATTATAGCCATTTATTCCTCACCTGAGTTTTTGCTGATGATAATGAAGTTTAAGCTTTGCACAAGATGCAGTTGCATCGTCGCTAAGATAGTTTTTTCTTTAGATGGTTAGGTACTGAAACAATATTAATTGACTAAACTGTACGTGATTTCAAAGTCACCCATTTTGCAAAATGTTTGGTAAATAGATGTTAAACTTAAAAGAGCCAAGTCATTTTGATATGATTTATAGTTAGTAACATCCATCCATCTTCTACCGCTTTTCAGGGTCGGATCATGAGGGCAGTAGCTTTAGCAGGGTTGCCTAGACTTCCCTTTCCCCAGGCACTTCATCCAGCTCTTTCAAGGGGATCCCGAGGTGTTCCTCGGCCAGACGAAAGACGTACCATGTCCTGGAACATCCCTGAAATACCACACCAGGAGGTGTCTGGGAGGCATCTCATTCAGATGCCCCAACCACGTCATCTGACTCTTCTCAATATGGAGGAGCAGCGGCTTGACATTGAGCCCCTCCCGGATAACCAAGCTTCTCACCCTATCTCTAAGGGAGAGCCCGAACACCCTGCGGAGAAACTCATTTCATCCGCTTGTATCGGGGATCTTGTTCTTTCGGTCATGACCCATAGCTCGTGACCATTGGTGAGGGTAGTAATGTAGATCGACTGGTAAATTGAGAGTTTCGCCTTTTGACATAGCTCCCTCTTTACCACAACAGATCGATATAAAGTCCGCATCACTGCAGATGCTGCACTGATCCGCCTGTCGATCACCCGCTCCATTCTTCCCTCACTCGTGAACAAGACCCCAAGATACTTGAACTCCTCCAGTTGGGGTAGGATCTCATCCCCGACCTGTAGAGGGCACGCCACCCTTTTCCAACTGAGGATCATGGTCTCAGATTTGGAGGTGGTGATTCTCATCTCAGCCACTTGACCCAGCAGCAAACCACTCCAGTGAGCATTGGAGATTATGGCTTGATGAACTCAACACAACCACATCATCTGCAAAAAGCAGAGATGCATTACTGAGGCCACCAAACCGAACCCCGTCTACGCCTTGGCTTTTCCTAGAGATTCTGTCCATAAAATCTAAGAATAGAACTGGTGACAAAGGGCACCCTTGGTGGAATCCAACTCTCTCCGTAAATTAGTCCGATTTACTGCTGGCGATGCGGACCAAACGCTGACATAGATCATACAGGGACCGAACAGCCTGATTGCAGGTCGTCGTCATGTCCCTTAGTAAGATACTGACCTCACATTGCCTACAAATTACTGTGGTTAAATGTTTGGTGATGGTTGTAGGGACAATAGGCGCAGGATGACAGCTGCACATCAACTAGATAGCCCTAGGGGGGTTGTGGTTTACCATTACAAGGGTGTCACTGTGGACTGAGTGAATAATGCATGAAATAGTAAAGCATCTTTGAGTGCCAAGAAAAGCACTATACATTGTAAGTGTAATTATTATTATTATTATTTTATTATTATTATTATTATTATTATGATAAAACAACACTGGGATTTTGATGTCATGGGACATTAGAAAGCTTTTCAGTGTGTGAGAAATTAGGTTGGATTTAGTCATATGATATCCTGCAAGAAGGAAATGATGATAACTGAAAAATAAAGCGTGAGGAAGGGGAAAGAATGCGGTTGAGGTTGGTAAAAGGAGAACATTTAGAATTGGGTAAGATGATAAGATGAGAAAGGAAGGAAATTAGAATATGAGGTGTGCGTAGGTGAGAGGAGATAAAAATGGCTGAAATCAACTCAAACTGGGTAAACAGTCCATTCCCAAGATAGATTCACTGATAGATAGCTGGATAGATAACAGGACAGTGGCTCCAACAGGCCTGGGAAAAAGCAGGCTTGCTCGTGTGTGTTTTACTTTTGGCCTGAAAACCTTTTGTGCTTTGTTGATCCCACACTGATAATGTCTGCCTGGACAGGAAGCAACACAATGCCAGGCAGGCCCTAAGGAAAGGCTGAATCAGATCCACTCAAACACAAACACATGTTCCCTGGCTCAGACATAAACAAGGCAAAATACATTCACATTTTTTAATTTACAGTGCATCAGGAAGATTTGCTTCCATGCATTAATCTGTAGCAGTTGGTTCATGCATTCATATAAAAAATACATAAATACATACTTACATAAATACATACATACATAAATACATACATAAATACATCTGTCATGTTTGCCAACATAGACACATACTGTAATGTTACAGTGGAACCTTGGTAGACAAATTTAATTTGTTCCATGACTTTGTGTACTGAAATCTTCACAAAGCGAGGTAGTGGTTTCCATTGAAATGAATGGCAATGCAATTAATATGTTGCAACCCTGTAATTACGTTTACCTTGTTTTTGTCATGTATGAAGTTAAACAAATAAAATAATAAAATAAGGGTCAGTGTTGCAGTATTCATGATATCACAATATTGTGGGATTTAAAGTGCCTCAATATTTTTGTGGTTTTGGTATAAAATAATGAACCCTATTACTTAAAATTTAGTTTTGGGCTGGACATATGGAGGCATGCTGCTTAGCCGGGCTTTCTTATTAGAAAGTGAAGCACAGCCTTACCTGTCTGTGGTTCACTGCTTTAGCTTTAGAACAGGTTTTGTAACACTTTACAGATGCATCAATGTCAATTACTTTGTGTTTTCAGCCTGTATATGCAACTTTAAGTAATTTTTTTTCTGAACCATGTTAATGCAAATGACCATAATTCAATTGAGGTGCCGTGTCACAGTCTAAATCACATAAATAACTGGATGAACCAAAACTTCCTCTAATTAAACCGCAACAAAACAGAGGCAATTCTTTTTGTGAGTCAAGACAAAAAAAATGTTTGCTGTGACTAAATACTTGGAGCGGGTCTCTTTAAAAACCAAAGACCAAGTCCAAAACTTTGGTCTGCTAATAGATTCCGACCTGACTTTCACCTGAAGAAAATATCCAGAGTGAAAGCTTGCATGTACCAAGCAAACCAGGCGAAGCTCACCCATGCTTTTATCTCGCGTCGGCTTTACAACTGTAATGGTCCTCTGCCTGGATTCCCCCAAAAGAGCATCAAACAACTGCAACTCATTCAGAACGCTGCAGCTCGGGTTTTCATTTATTCTGCACACATGTAGATGTTTTTAGTATGTTATTAATGAAAAAAACGGCAGCCGATGTGGACCCATGCATTTTTTCACCACAAAACACGATTTTGACGTATACAGCTTTTTGTAACTCCCGCCATGAAAATCCTCTCGAGGGATTTGTTTTTGAGAAGAAGCAGGAAGTGACGTACGTGGCAGGACCGCCTTCAAGTAGACTTGTTTCTTTCTACTAGTTTTACCTCCAGGATGGTAGCTTGTTGTTCCTTCGTGTTAGCCAAAATGGCAGCTCGTTGCATTACTGGACATAGCTTGAACACTCCGGAGGATGGATTTACCCTTTATAAGCTTGCAAGAGACCCGGTTCGTCGTGAAAAATGGATTGCACGGGTGAAATGGACGAGAGCTCTGTGGGTTCCACATGACAGGTAGGTGTATATACAGCTACTGAAAAAGAAAAATAGTTTGGGGCGGACCACATAATCGGTCTCTCATAACGTAGCAAAAGATCCGCGTACGTATGACAGGCGTGCTAAATGTGTCGAGGTGCGTGTGGGACGGCATCAGGCTCGCCGGCGAAGGCTGCTGCGTCGCCTTGCCAGCGAAGGCTGCGCGTTGGGCTCGCGGATGGCGGCGGCTCTGAATAACACTGCCGACAATGCCGCACTCAGCCAGATGCGACAACAATGCCGTAAAGCAGCCCAGCTCGGCTCCGTGATAAGCCACTTCGGTGTCGAAAATGAGGCGCTCCGTCCGTCGGTCACAGCTTCAAAAAATCGTCCCTGTCACAGAGAGGTTTAGAGGTTAACGTGTGGCAGCAATACGCTTCCATGTACGGAGGAGCCGACTAACCGTCCTCTTTTTTTTTTTCAATCATAGTTAATAAATGTGAGTTTGTGTAAAACAAGGGGGCCTTTTTTTAAATATTGGTATCTGGATTGAAAAAATCTGAGTGGGTCCATCACTATGTGGGATTTATTCCTGATTGAGAACAGATCCAGCAACGAAGTATTTGTATGCGTCCAGACATTTATATGCTTAAAAACTTTTCCATGTAAATCTTGACAACTTACTCACCAGATACATGTGTATATCCAGTTGTCCAAGACAAGCGGAAGCAAATTAAGAGTACAATATCTTATCGGCGAAAAAATCGACTGAGATTAAATATGGGTCCTCTATGCCAAGTGTCTAATTTTTCCATGTACCTTCATTTATTATCAACTAAATGTTTAATGGTATCAAACAAAACTCTGGATGTCGTGCTATAAGCAAAGCAAAGCAAAGCAAATTTATTTGTATGGTGGACTTCATCCACGAGGGAACTCAATGTGCTTTACATGACTAAAGGCATTTGACAAAGAGATAAAACATTTAAAATGAGATAAAAACAATACAAATGACAAACAAAAATTTCCTTAAAAAAAAAGGCCGTTAAAACCACATACAATAGAAGTAATATGATCAAAAAGTGGATATTTTCTAAAAAGCATGAGAAAAAAAGAAGAGTTTTCAACCTGGATTCAAAAACATTCACACTTGGGGCTGACCTCAGCTCTGTTGCCAACTATTCCATTTGTGTGCAGCATAATAGCTAAATGCTGCTTCTCGATGTTTGCTTTGGACTCTGCACTCCACAATTTGACCTGAGTCAGTCAATCTCAGCTCGACTGGGTTTGTATTCCGTAAGCATTTCTTTCATGTATTCAGGACCTAAATCAATTAGTGATTTATAGACCAGTAGCAGAACTTTAAAATCTATTCTAAAGCTGACTAGAAGACTTTAGGATTGGAGTTATATGCTCTGACTGCTTTGTTTTGCTCAGAACGCGAGCTGCAGCATTCTGAATGAGCTGCAGCTGTTTAATACTCTCTTTTTTTTTTTTTTTTGGAGTCGAGTCAGAAGACTATTACAGTAGTCAAGTCTACTTGAGATAAAAGCATGGATGTGTTTTTCCTGGTCTGCTTGACACATACAAGACTTCACTCTAGATATGTTCTTCAGAGGGTAGAAGACAGTTTTTGTGATTGATTTGATATGATTGTTGAAAGTCAGGTCGGAATCAATCTGAACACCATGTTTTCGGACTTGGTCTTTGGTTTTTAAAGATAAAAAGTCCAGGTGTTTATTTACAGCAATTCTCTTTTCTTTATTGCCAAAAACAATTGTTTCAGTTTTGTTGTGATTTAGTTGAAGAAAATTTTGGCTCATCCAGTTATTTATCTGATTGAGACAGTGGCACAATACCTCAATTGAACTGTAGTCATCTGGAGACACTGATAAATATAACTGTGTGTCATCTGCATAGCTATAGTAGTCAAAATTAAAGTTTTGAAGAATTTGACCCGAGGGTAGCAGATACAGGCTGAACAGGAGAGTTGCGTTCTACACACTGAGCACGTTAACAGGAGAGGTCCAAGAACTGACCCTTGAGGGACCCCATAGGTCATTGCCATTCGCTGAGACTGAGCACCTCCAATGGTCACAAAGTAGCTCCTTACCTCAAGGTAGGACCCAAACCATTTAAAGACCATTCCATTTAGTCCAACCCACGTTTCCAACCTGTTTAGCAGTATATTGTGATCTACCGTATCAAAAGCCGCGCTGAGATCCAACAAGATTGATTCAGTATTCAACCTTATATCATTTAGCACTTTGATAAGAGAAAAATCTGTAGTGTGATGAGTTCAGAAAGAGAAACAACTCGTAAATCAAGCCTCGCCTTCTTTTCCTTCATACGGCGGTTCACTAATGGCTATACAGATACACATACAGATTCTGCACACAAGTGTGATATGTAACACGAAAATAGGAAACTGTCAATGATGAATTCGTCTTTGGGTTATAATATATTATATTATGTGGCTTCTTGGTCTTCCTCTGACTCTGGAAAGATCTCGCGCTATCAATGGTTTCTCCGTCGATATGCATTTAAATACCATTGAAATACCCCTCGCTGAAATACCTGAAGCCCTGCTGTCTGCTTTTCAACGATATTTTACTGTTAGCTAAGAATGCGAGTGAGAAATCAACTGGTAAATCGGACAGTTTCGCTCTCGTCTTTTCTTGCTACGCCGCCATTTTTGCTAATTGTTTGTCTGAGGTTAGCACATGTGGGGTGACGTAACTTCAGGAGGTGTGGTTAAGTGCCCTGTACGGAGGGATCAATTAGTATGTGTTGACGCTATCATCACAAACACACCCACATGCATGCGCACACACGTGCAGAAGTCTTCAGTACCCAATGCCACAGCACCGATCAAATCAATCAAAGCCAATGTCATTCTATTCAACGAAATGACGAGTACTTCTCCACAAGGCGCATGCGCGACTAAAATAGAATAAAAAGAGAAGAATGTTTTGGGTAAAAATAACAGATGAAATACATACATCAAGGCACAGTTATTGCTAAAATAAATAAATAATTGCATGCAGTGTAGTTTTCAGTCTTATTATCCCTTTCCAGGCTTTGGTAAGATTATTAAAACCAAGAAGAGCAGACAAAAGTTCAGATGCATATTACATTACATTACACTAGTGTTAGGTTCAGTGGTTTTGAGTTCAAGGACTTGATGGCTGTGGGGAAAAAGCTGTCTTTGAATCTGGCTGTCCGTGTTTTGTGGGACCTGTCCCGTCTGCCAGAGGGCAGCAGGTTAAATAGGTGGTGACCAGGATGTTAAGAGTCCTTTCCAATGTTAGTGGCTCTGCTGTGATAGTGGCAGTTGGCAATGTCCTCTAGGGAGGGTAGAGAGCAGCCAATGATCTTCTGGGCACTGTTGATCACTCTTTGCAGAGCTTTCCTGTCCACTACTGTGGATCCAGCATGCCACACTGTGAGGCAGTTTGTGAGGATGCTCTCCACGGTGGTTCTGTTGAAAGCCAGCAGTAACTTAGCTTCCAAGTTGGTCTTCCTGAACACTCTCAGGAAGTGGAATCGCTGCTGGAAATTTTCTAACCTTGTTTCTGCAGGCAGACTCATCTCCTTTTAAGATGAGCCCGATCACAGTGGTATCATCAGCAAACCTGATGATGAAGTTGCTGTGATGGGCTGGTATGCAGTCATATCTGTACAGAGAGTATAGCAGATGGCTCAGTACACAACCTTGGGGGGACCCGGTGCTGAGGGTAATTGAGGAAGAGATGTGTGGACCAAGTCTGACAGACTCTGCAGCAGATGGAAGGAGGTTGTCCAAGGAGGGTGAGTTTGTCAACCAAAATGCCTGGGATGATGGTATTAAAGGCTGAACTAAAGTCTATGAAAAGAATCCTGACGTAGTTCTCTTGGCATTCCAGGTGGCTCAGTGCAGCATGGAACGCTATTGCAATAGCATCCTTGGTGGACCGGTTTCCTCTGTCGGCAAACTGGTAGGGGTCGAGTGAGGGTGGAAGTGAGCCCCTTATGTGGCGTGCAACAAGCCTCTCAAAGTACTTCATGATGGCAGATGTGAGTGCAACAGGCCTGTAATCATTTAGACTATCAATGACTGATTTTGGGGGAATGGGGATGATCGTTACAGATTTCAGGGAGAAGGGAATGGTTGATTGTTGCAGGGAGCTGTTGAAGATTTTTGTGAAAACACTGATGAGCACAGCCTTTCAGTACCTTCCCCGGCACTACTTCTGGGCCAGCACCTTTCCTGTTTTACAATCCTGCAATCAGCACACCTCTCACTTCATGTTCTTGAAACATCAGTGTGCTGCTGATGGTAGGTGGTTGTGATGAGCCTGGATTTGATCTGTCCGTCTCAAAACGGGCAAAGAGGTTTAGTTCCTCTGCCAATGAGGCACCTGTCTTTCTGGCACACATCTTTTTATTTCTATTGTAGTTTGTGATGTGCTGTTATCCCTCCCACATCTTTTTTGAATTATTTTCTATGACGCACTCCTCAATATTTCTTTTGTAGACTGCCTTGGCCACTCTGGTGCCTCTCTTTAAGTTGGCTCTGCCAGCACTGTATGTGCTTGTCCCCTGACCTGAAGGCGTCGGCTCAGGAGTGCCTTAGTCTCTCGGGTCATCCAAGGTCTTTGGTTGGGGAAAACCCAGATCCATCTATTACAGTCGCAGTGTCTATGAAGTTTTTGATATAAGACAGAACAGTATCTGTGTGTTCCTGGAGGTTCTGGTGTTCAAATAATTCCCAAACACTGCAGGAAAAAGTCCTGCACCTGAGAGAGTGCATTCTAAGGCCATGTTGTAATTGTCTTTGTTTGAGGCCTTGTTTGTTTTTGTAGGGGGATGTATGTGGGTGTAAGGGTGACACAGACATGATCGGATCCAGCAAGATGGGGGAGGGAGGAGGCCCTGTATGCATCTTTAATGTTGAAGTAAACATGGTCCAGGGTTTTGTCTCCTTTGGTGGGACACGTCACATACTGTACAGACTTTAAACATGCTTGATTGAAGTCACCAGTAACAATAAATACTCCGTCGGGGTGGGCGAGTTGCTGTTTATTTACGGTCACGAGCAGACGGCTAAGTGCTGCGCTAACGTTAGCATCACCGGGATAAAGACAGCTACCACAATGACCTCTGTTAGCTCCCGAGGTAGATAAAAGTGCACGACACTGCAAGGACCTCTAAATGAGGAGAACAGTGCATGTCGATGATCCTGCTGTTACAACACTTGTCATTGTGCACATCAGAATCAGAATCAGATTTAATGGCCCAGTGTGTAAAAACACAAGAAATTTTTCTCGAGCAGTCGGTGCTGCCCTGGTACAACATACAGAACAAGGAACAACAGAGCAAAAAGAACAAAGAACAAGAGATGTTTGATGCAAGATGTAAAATCTAGACAAATAAGTGTGTTAACGATGTAAATTGTGCAAAGGGAGCAGTTTAAGTGACGAATCGTGCGTTCTACAAAATATATATATATCTATTACTGATTGGACCAGCAGGATGTGAGTGTACAAACATGGCACAAGGCAGAAAACAGTAAATTTGCTGATGAAGAAATCCATTACTCAATTGCCAGAGGGCAAAAACTGTTCGAATGCCTGCTACTTTTGAGTTTCATTGATCTGTAACGCTTTCGTGATGGATTGAGCTGGAAGAGCTGGTGGCCAGGATGTGGGGGAACCGAAAGAATCCTGCCTCCTCTGGACCTAGTTCGCTTTGCGTGTAAATCCTTAATAGTGGGTAGAGTGGTGCTGATAATCCGTTCAGCCGTTTTGATTGTCTGTTGCAGTCTCAGCTTGTCCTTTTTTGTGGTGGCCCCAAACCAGACTCTGATGGAGGTACACAGTACTGATTGGATGACCGCTGTGTAGAACTGACAAAGCAGCTTACGTGACAGACCGTGCTTCCTCAGAAGCCACAGGAACTACATCCTTTGCTGGGCTTTTTTGTGGATGGAGTTGATGTTCGTCTCTCACCTCAGGTCCTTTGAGACTGTAATTCCCAAGAACTTGAAGGGCTCGACAGTTGGACAGCGTCAGGGGCAGCTGTGAAGTTTGCCTCCTGAAGTCCACAATCGGAAACCTGATTGAAATTTGTCAAGAAGTCCATTTAAACTCAAGAAATTGCTGAGTTGATTAAAAATAACTTTCTCAAGAATCTTGGCTATGAATGGGAGATTTGAGATGGGTCTATAGCTTGCTAACATGGAATTGTCCAGTGCTGTTTTTTAGAAGAGAATTAACAGAAGCTCCTTTCAGAGCTGTGGGAAACTCGCCAGACTGAAGTGAGCAATTCATTATTTGCTGCAAATCAGGTAGCACTGACTTCACAATAGTTTTGAAAAAGTCAGATCCTATTTAGTTGAGACAGCTCGTTGATGGTTTCAACTAGTGAAGAGTTTTCTCTACGGTTTTTTGATCAACTGTATCAAATTCTGACAAGTAAATAGAGTTTTCTCTGGGTGGCTTCAGATGTGACATCATTCTATCTTTTTGCTGATTTGTGCTGACATTTGACCTGTTGGATTGTATTTTTTTCACTAAAATAACAGGCAAACTCATTCCATTTGTCAGCTGTTACGAGTTCTGGATCGATCTGATTCGCGGGGGTTGTAAGCTTGTCAACCACAGCAAATAGAGCATGAGTAATGTTGAGGTTCTTACTGATTATTTCAGAAAAGTGTTGCTGTCTAGCTCTTACTAACTTTTGATTAAAATTACAAAGACACTATTAAGGTCATAGTCAATTTGGAGTTTAGTTTTCCTCCACTTGCGTTACACTTTCCTCCACTCCGATTTAGATCTCTTGACCATCATTGTGCTCCTCCACGGTGTTCTAGGTCGCCTCAGGATGGTCTTAGTTTTAACAGGAGCGACAGCATTCATGGCATTTGTGATTTTCAAGGTGAAATTGTCCAAACGTTCATCAACTGTCTCAGCATTCACAGTCTGTGGCACAGCCAGTCTTTATAAACTTAGTGGCAGTACTCTCATTTATGTATCTTTTCCTAATAGAGAGAGAGGTTTCTGAACTTTTGGAAGAATCTGTAATTCAAAAAATACACAAAAATGGTCAGAAATAGCCATATCCTTAAAGGAAGACTTTGTCGGAACTAATAGATTGAACAGCTGTGGCACCGTGCAGCCTCATAATATATGTGGTTGCAAATACAGTATTAGCACGAGAGGCTATAACTAAGTTGCTAATAACCAGTAATGATTAGATGCGTGCAAATTTCCCCTGCTGGTGAACGAGTCTCAACTGTGACAGCCACAGCTTTATCCTGTCAGGTTAACACCATGGTAGGTTAAAGAATGAGAAATTTGGGTGCGTTTTCTCACTTTTGTTGCACAGCACATCGGCATCTTGGCTTAGCCAGAACGACTGGTCTGTAATGCTAAGCACCGGCGACGTCAGGGGCAGAGTCAAGAATGTTTCTTCCGCATTTGGCTGTGAAAGCTGGCACACATCCAGATTTTGCTTGGATTTCAAAAATATTCTTGATTTTCATTTTTTTTCAGGAAATGTCCAAAATATTCTTCTTTTCCTTTCGGCTTGTCCCGTTAGGGGTCGCCACAGCGTGTAATCTTTTTCCATCTAAGCCCATCTCCTGCATCTTCTTCTTTAACACCCACTGTCTTCATGTCCTCCCTCACAACATCCATCAACCTTTTCTTTGGTCTTCCTCTTGCTCTTTTGCCTGGCAGCTTCATCCTCAGCACCCTTCTACCAATATACTCACTCTCTCGGCTCTGAACATGTCTGCTCTCTCTAACCTTGTCTCCAAAACATCCAACTTTGGCTGTCCCTCTAATGAGCTTGTTTCTAATCCTATCCAACCTGTTCACTCCACTCGAGAACCTCAGCATCTTCATTTCTGCTCCCTCAAGTTCTGCTTCCTGTTGTTTCTTCAGTGCCTCCGTCTTTAATCCGTATATCATGGCCAGCCTCACCACTGTTTTATAAACTTTGCCCCTCATCTTAGCGGAGAGTCTTCTGTCGCATAGAACCCCAGACACCTCCATCTTTCTAATTGTTCCTCCGCCTTCTCCCTGCTTTCGCTGCAGATCACAATATTATCTGTGAAGATCATATGCCAAGGGGATTCCAATCTAACCTCATCTGTTAGCCTATCCATTACTACCGCAAACAGGAAGGGGCTCAGCGTGCATCCCTGATGCAGTCCCACCTCCACCTTCAATTCTTCTGACACACCAACGGTACACCTCACCGCTGTTCTGCTGCCCTCATACATGTCCTGTACTACACATACAACAACATATTTCCCCTCCACATCAGACGTGCGCATGCAGTACCACAGTTCCTCTCTTGGTTCTCTGTCATGGGCTTTCTCTAGGTCTACAAAAACACAATGTAGCTCCTTCTGACCTTCTCTGTACTTTATCACAAGCATCCTCAAGGCAAATAATGCATCTTTACTTGCTGTACATCCTTCCAATCTCTATTCCTTTGTCTGGCCAACCTGTAGAGATGCTTTTCTCCCTCTTTCGTATCCAACCTGGTGTACATGTCGTCATATGCCTCTTGTTTAGCCTTCACCATCTCTACTTTTGCCCTACGTCGCATCTCAATGTATTCCTTCCACCTCTCCTCCGTCCTCTTCATGTCCCATTTCTTCTTCACTAATCTCTTTCCTTGAATGATGAAAGGAGTGTTAATTAGTGATGCTTCCATAACCGTTGAGTACCCGAATGTATTGTGCAACCATGGTTATATAAGTTGTTTTTCACACTAACTTGTTTTTCTGGTCAAGACGTCTTGACCGTTTCACTATCTTGTTTTTCACTCACTTGTTTTTCGCATATAAGTTGTTTTTCACTCACTTGTTTTTCTGGTCGAGACGTCTTGACTATCTTGTTCGCGTGCATACCGAAGACGAACATTGTTGTGGGATGTCTTGACAGTTATGGCTGCGTAAGATGTTTTTCAGAGCCTGAAGGACACACTTAGGTGTCAATAGTAAATCAGGAAACAAACGTTAAGGGCGCCAGGGGGGACAAGTAGGCCACCCGCCCTTCCTCTCGCACACAACTGAAAAGTATAATAGAGAGATGCAGAGTACAAACAGGTAGAGTCTGCTGCGGGTTTCGTACGGACGCCCAGCTGGTTGACAAGCGGAGCTCTACCTGGGTGTTAGGCTCTCCAACTTCTCGGCATAGGTAAGGGGCTCATATGATTGATTTCACGCAGTGTCAACTGTGTTTTGAGAAGTTGCATTTGGTCAAAATAAATATGCGTTATTGAGGCTAAATAGCATTTGGGAACGTTGGTCTTTTGTTGAGTTTCGTCTTTGTCTCCTGAGCGCCGATCAGCACCGATCCTTTCAATAAAACAGATGACTTTTTGTATTTTGGGGTTCTACCACCAAGTCTCATTCTCCCCTTTCCTACCAGAAGGCACCCCAAGTACTCTCCTGCCTGCCTCTATGAGTACCTTGGCAGTAGTATTCCAGTCTTCTGGGAGCTCTTCCTGTCCATCTAGAGCCTGTCTCACCTCTTTCCGAAAGGCTGCATGGCATTCTTCCTTCCTCAACTTCCACCACCTGATTCTCTGCTCCACCTTTGTCTTCTTAATCTTCCTCCTCGATACCAGAGTCATCCGACACACCACCATCCTATGCTGTCGAGCTACACTCTCTCCCACCACAAATTTACAATCAGTAATCTCCTTCAGATTACATCGTCTGCACAAAATATAATCCATCTGTGTGCTCCTACCTCCGCTCTTGTCGGTCACTCTATGTTCCTGTCTCTTCTGGAAATAAGTGTTCACTACAGCCATTTCCATCCTTTTTGTGAAGTCCACCACCATCTGACCCTCAAGGTTCCTTTGCTGAATGCCATACTTACCCATCACTTCTTCATCACCCCTGTTTCCTTCGCCAACATGTCCATTGAAAGCTGTGGCAATCATAACTCCCTCTCTCTCTCTCTCTCTGGGATGCTCAGGACCACTTCGTCGAGTTCCTTCCAAAATTTCTCTTTCAACTCAAGGTCACATCCTACTTGTGGGGCATAGCCACTAATGACATCATATACAATACCCTCAATTTCAAATTTCAGCCTCGTCACTCGATCTGATCTTCTTTTCACCTCCAAGACATTCTTACCCAGCTCTTCCTTTAAAATAACCTCTACTCCATTTCTCTTCCCATCTACTCCATGGTAAACGAATGTAAACTCTGGTCCTAAGCTTCTAGCCTTACTCCCTTTCCACTTGCTCTCTTGGATGCAAAATACATCAACCTTTGTCCTAATCATCATGTCAACTAACTCCTGAGCTTTTCCTGTTATAGTCCCAACATTAAAAGTCCCAACACACAGTTGTAGGGACTGTGCATGCCTTTTCTTCTTCTGCCGACTAAGTCGCTTTCGTCCTTTTTTTGTCTTCGACCTACATTACCTGAATTTCTACCTACACCTTGCAAATTAACAGTCCTGGGGGCGGGCGTATTTAGCCCGGGCCACGACCTATCAGTTATGGAAGTCATTTGATGAACGCTCATATATGTTTGGCACAGTTTTACGCCGGATGCCCTTCCTCCTGCAACCCTCTGCATTTATTTGGGCTTGGGACCGGCCGACAGGTAGCACAATAATGTGCTGCCCAACGGGCTGCAAATAGACAAAAACAAGCAATCAAATAAACAAAGTCAGCACATAAGATACAGAATTCACACACTACTTAGTCTATGTTATAGTTAAAGTCAGATAAAAACAATCAAATTTACAAAGTCAACACATAAGATGCACAATTTACATACTACTTAATCTATGTTAAAGTTTAAGTCAGATAAAAGCTATCAAATAAACACAGTCAGCACACAAGGAACACAAATCACATACTACCTGCGTGAAAATATCATGGAAATAGCGATTCAAAGGATATGTGGATGTAAGAGATGAGGTAAAGTTGTTAGCGCGCTAGGCTAAACTTGGGCCGAGCAGTTTCAATGCGAACAATACAGCTCGTATTTGGGTCCTCACATAAGACTTGTTAAATTTCCTCATGTCCCTTGTTGTACCCGTTGTTTAGGTTGTACACGTTATGAAGGTAAACACGCTTCTTCAACAACACTGTTTGATTGCAAATGATAATCGTTGTTAGCCAGCTAAGCTCAGGCGGTCTGGGCCTATAAGCATGTTTAAATTGGTATAAGTAGGTAAGTAAGGACTCACGGTCCTCGTTGTAAACAAAACGCAGGTTTTGCAGGTCGTGTAGGTACTCACTCTTGAATGTTTGCCTCTTCAGCAGATATTTGATTACAAACATTGCTTGATTTTCCGGAGCTAGGCTAGGCTATGCTTGGCCGCACAGCTTCAACACGAACACAAACTCCTCCAATTTGGGTACTAAAATTATACAGATGATGATTTTAGTCCACTGAAGTCGTCATCAGGGGCATCCCACGTCAAGTCCTCACAACATTCGGTCCAAATTTAGCAGGATTTAGTTATTGAACGGTCTCACAGGTCGGAGCCTCTTCGAATTGTTGTCACCAGTTGGGAAACCGGAAGCCGGAGCCTAACGTCCAAAATATGTGTCATAATAATATTTCTTCACATTGGATGGTTTATTGTACATTTTGGGGTGAGTCTTCCTTTAATGTCAATAGATAGAATTTCATCATCCTAAGAAATTACCAGGTCTAAGATGTGACCTTGAGTGTGATTTGGACTCTTAATATGTTGTGAGAGGTCAAATGTGTCTAGTATAGTAGAAAGTTCTTTGGATGTTATTGTCAACATGAATGTTAAAGTGCCCTGTTATGACAAAATAGTTGAACTCAGGTCAAATAACTGACAGCAGTTCTGAAAAATCCTCTATAAATTTTCCATTGTATCTTGGAGGTCTATAAATTATTAAAACGATCACCTTTAGGTCACACTTAACTAACAAAACACAGATATTCCAAAGAGCTAAAATCACCCAGTATAATTTCTTTAGATTGAAATAATTATTTAAAAATACCAGCAATTCCGCCACCTTTTTTCCCGTTCAACACTTCTTCATAAAATTAAATTCTGATGGTGTTTTACAAAGTTTAATGTTGACCAGCTTTTACATTTCATCTCTTCGTTAAATTGCTAATTGTTTACTATTTGAACATTTCTTAGCTAGCAGCTAGTCCCAGAGACCACCTTTGATTTAATTTGTTCTGTCATGTCTTCTTAAATGCTGATTTATTTCTTGGTACATGTATTAGTAAGGGCGCCACGGTGGATCAGCTGGAAATCGTTGGCCTCACAGTTCTGAGGTCCTGGGTTCAATCCCGGACCCACCTGTGTTGAGTTTGCGTGTTCTCCTTGTACCTGCGTGGGCTTTCTCCGGTCACTCCGGTTTCCTCCGACATCCCGAAAACATGCAACATTAATTGGACACTAAATTGACCCGAGGTGTAATTATGAGTGCGTCTGTCTGTCTCTATGTCTAAAATACCTCTTTTTCTGAAGAGGAAATTATACAAGGGAAGGGGATGACAAAAGAGAGAGGTCAAGAGGGTGAGAAAGGACATTCAATCTTCCATTAAGGTTACAAACAGCATGGTCAGTGGGGCAGCTGGTCAAGAGGGGACGCTAGGGTCACACCCATGACTGACTTTGCCACCATATTTTCCTATAAGACAAAAAAGTAAGATAAATAAATTTATTTAAAAATCAAGGAGAAATGTTTATATATATATATATATATATATATATATATATATATATATATATATATATAGTAAATGATGATGACAAAAGTCGTTTCCTTTCCATTTCTTCTTGTCTTGATCCTGCTGCTCCAGCGGCCGCGTTAATTGGGAGGCACACACCTGCACCTCATGCGGGCTGATTATCCCCTGTGTATGTATAGGACCCCGATGACGACTGGTTCTCGGTCAGATCGTTGAGGTTCATTTCCCATTCCAGCACTCTCGTATCCCTGATCGTCTACCCGTGTGTACCAACCTTCACCTGTTCTCCGACCGACCCCATAAGCCTGACTCCTTTGGACACTTCTGCCTGCTTTGATCGTTCTCCCGTGTACCGACTCCTGCCTGCCCGCTCACCTGCTCTCTTCACCCGACGTCCCAACTTCCGCTGCTGCACCTGACTGCCTGCCCGATCCCCGACCATTGAATAATAAATGTTTTTCCCCGAACTACCTTGCATCTCCCGAGTCCTGCATTTGGGTCCTACCTCCGTTCAGATGGGTTGTGACAGTTCTCTGATTTTAGCATGTATTTATGGTCTGGGGTGCACAAATGTTTAAACATCATCTATTGTTTCAAATTTGATGTACAGTGAAGAAAATAAGTATTCGAAGACTCTGCTGTATTCCAAGTACTCCCACTTAGAAATCATGGAGGGGTCTAAAATTTTCATCTTCGGTGCATGTCCACTGTGAGAGAGACAATCTATAAAGAAAAATCCAGAAATCACAATGTATGATTTGTTTAAATGATTTATTTGTGTGATACAGCTGAAAATGAGTACTTGAACACTTGTTTATCAGCTATGACTCTGACCCACAAAGATCGGTTAGTGCGCCTTTAAAAGTGCACCTCCACTCCATGTATTATCCTGAATCAGATGCACCTGTGTGAGGTCATTAGCTGCACAAAGACACCTGTCCACGCCATACAATCAGTAAGACTCAAACTTGTAACATGGCCAAGACCAAAGAGCTGTCCAAAGACACCAGAGACAAAATTGGACAACTCCACACGGCCGGAAAGGGCTGCGGAGAAATTGCAAAGCAGCTTGGTGAAAAAAGGTCCACTGTTGGAGCAATCTTTAGAAAATGGAAGAAGCTAAACATGATGGTCAATCTCAATCGGAGTGGAGCCTCATGCAAGATATCACCTCGTGGGGTCTCAATGTTCCTAAGAAAGGTGAGGAATCAGCCCAGGACTACACGACAGGACTTGGTCAATGACCTGAAAAGAACTGGGACCACTGTTACACTAAGACGTCATGGTTTGAAATCATGCATGGCACGGAAGGTTCCCCTGCTTAAACCAGCACATGTCAAGGCTCGTCTTATGTTTGTCAGTGACCATTTGGATGATACAGAGGAGTCATGGGAGAAAGGTTTGTGGTCAGATGAGACCAAAATGGAACTTTTTGGTCATAATTCCACTAGCCGTGTTTGGAGGAAGACGAATGATGAGTTCCATCCCAAGAACACTATCCCGACTGTGAAGCATGGGGGTGGTAGCATCATGTGTGTTTGGGGGTGTTTTTCTGCACATGGGACAGGACGACTGCACTGTATTAAGGAGAGGATGACCGCGGCCATGTATTGTGAGATTTTGGGGCCAAAATCCTTCCTGGAGAGTGTGCAAACCTGGTAAACAACTACGGGAAATGTTTGACCTCCGTAATTGCAAACAAAGGCTACTGTACCAAATATTAACATTGGTTTTCTCAGGTGTTCAAATACTTATTTGCGGCTGTATCACACAAATGAATGGTTAAAAAATCATACATTGTGATTTCTGGATTTTTCTTTTTAAATTATCTCTCTCACATGGACATGCACCTAAGATGAAAATTTCAGACCCCTCCATGATTTCTAAGTGTGAGAACTTGCTATATAGTAGGGTGTTCAAATACTTATTTTCTTCACTGTGTATATATATATTTTTATTGTACACTTGTAAAATAGTGTGTTCCATATGAAATCCATGCAGTTATCCATTTTTCAGAAAACTACATCACCAACTCCAAGGCTTGGCTGACCTGGCAATTTTGTACCGAGTGGGTGCATGAGGTGATTGCCGCAACTGTGAAAGCTTACTTGGAGAAGAAAAACATGCCCTTCCATTCCCTTCTGCTTATGCCCACACTCCAGGTTTGGAGGACGACTTAACTGATAAATTTGAATTCATCAAAGTCAAATGTCTTCCTCCTAACACGACACACTTGATTCAGCCCATGGACCAGCAGGTCATCGCCAATTTCAAGAAGCTCTATACAAATTTTTTGTTCCAAATATGCTTCGAAGTGACAAGTGACACTCAGCTAAGCCTTTCTGATTTTTGGAAAAATCACTTCAACATTTACCACTGCATCACCATTGTCGACAAAGCTTGGAGCCAGGTGACACTTGGACGATGAACTCTGCATGGAAGAAGTTGTGGCCTGAATGTGTTGCTGAGCGGGACTTCGAAGGTCTTGCAGCTGTTGCAGGTCCTTCAGCAGCTGCTGGTGGCGACACAGGGTCTCCACAGGATTGTCAAATCATTCATGAAATCGTGACAGTTGGACAAAATCGCAGTTTGGAGATGGACACCGATGATGTTGAGGACCTGCTGGAGGAGCATCGTGCCTAGCTCACAACTGAGAAACTCCTGTACCTTCAGGAGGAGCAGAAGAAGACGTTGAGGAGGATATGTCATCTGATGAGGCTGAAGGCAGGAAGAATGTCTCAAGTGTCGATATGAAGTTATCTGCGCTAAATGGAACGACATCCATAATTTTGTAGAACTTCATCACCCAAATAAAGCTGAATGTTGCAGAGCACTGCTGAATTTTAATTATGTTGTTATGAGCCACTTCAGAAAAGTGCTTAAAAGACGGCAGAAACAAACATTAGATTCGTTCTTTGTGAAAAAGAGGTGAGTCAACCCCACCAAAGACATCTGAAACTTTTGTTTTGCATTGCTTTTTTCTTTTGTTCCATTCACCCTACCTCTAGTTGCAAGTTTTTTTTTTTTTACACGTTACATACTTTCTGTGCAAATCAAAAAAGTCATTTTTTCCCCCTGATTATTGCTTGTCTAAGGTTATTCTGCACTTTTCTTCATAAAAAAAAAGGTTTACAAGGCTGTGGGGTGAGTCGCTACAGATACGGCAATCCACTCCCAGTCTGGAGTACTCTACTAGGCTAAAGCATACATTTTAAGCAAAAAATTTACATCTTTCTCAAATGATTTAATTATATAAAGTATTTACACTATACGTGTATTTCTACTGTGCAGTTTATTATCAGGAAAAGCTAAAAAAGATCGCTTAAAAAAAACAATATTTTTTTAGGCTTGGATTATTTCATTTTAATGAGAAAACATGCTTCGGTTTTTGAGCGTTTTGATTTTCAACCAGCCTTCTGGAACGGATTGTGTTCGAGAACCGAGGCACCACTGTATCTCCATCCATCCATCCATCTATTTATTTTATTAGCCTCACAAGTTTCACAGGAGTGCTGGAGCCTATCCCAGCTGTCAACAGGCAGGAGGCAGGGTTCACCCTGAACTGGTTTGACTGGGAATCAAAGGGCACATAGAGACAAACAGCCGCACTCACAATCACACCTCGGGGCAATTTAGAGTCTCCAATTAATGTTGCATGTTTTTGGGATGTGGGAGGAAACCGGAGTGCCAGGAGAAAACTCACACAAGCATGGGGAAAACATGCAAACTATACAAAGGCGGGGCCGGGATCAAACGTGGCCCGCGCGCACACACACACACACACACATGAAGTGTCAGCCTCACAGTTCTGAAATCCCAGATTTGATCCCGGACCTTCCCGTGCCTGCGTTGGTTTTCTCCGGGCACTCAGTTTCCTCCCACATCCGAAAAAATTAATTGTACACTCTAAATTCCCCCTAGGTGTGATTGTCAGTGCGGCTGTTTGTCTCAATGTTCCCTGCAATTGGCTGGCAACCAGTTCAGGGTGTACCCCCCCTCCTGCCCGTTGACAGCGGGGTTGGCTCCAGCACTCCCGCGACCCTCGTGAGGACAAGCGGCTAAGAAAATTCTTTTGAGGGTGTATGGACACACAAAAAATATATATAAGCTATCATCTTCATTTCAGATGTCAAGAAGTGTTTGCGGCTCCCAGTGTTCTTTTCCTTGGAAACCTGGTTGAAATTGCTCTTTATGTTCAAGGTTGCTGACCCTTTGCTCTATATAGTATATAAATTCAGTATTGTTAGGCCCTCTTGCGTCACCTGCAGAATGCAATGTGGTAACCACATGCTAAGGTATTTTGGTATTTTATGGCAAAACAGTACCTTGTATCTGGAAGCATTGTTTTTTTTTTACACTATAGTATAGGCAATTTCACCGGTTCCTTTTATAGGTAATTTGTTCCTGTCTCATGTCTGGATGAGTGGCCACTTCTCCACATTGGCCTCAGACAGCAGGAAACACGGGACTGGGCGTTGATCCTTGTAAAAGAGATGGACAGGCCATTTGTATTCTTTTTCCCAGAGACTGCTATATTTATGTCTATTGTTTATAAAACCCTGTGTGTTCAGTGTTTGTGTGTGCGTGCATGTGTGTGTGTGCATGCGTGCGAGAGTGCGTGCGTACGTGCGTGTTGTTTAGCTCCTTTGCTTGCTTGCCAATTGGAGTTACTCCAATGATGAAAATAACATCCATCCATTTCCTATACTGCTTATCCTCATTAGGACACGGGTGAGCTGGAGCCTATCCCAGCTGACTTTGTGCAAAAGGCAAGGTAGGCCTTGGACTGGTTTCCAGCCAATTGCAGTGCACATACAAAGTAACAAGCATTCACACCTCAGGACAAATTAGTGCAGGGGTGTCACACTCATTTTTGTATTGGGACACATTGTTGGTATGGTTTACCTCAGAGGGTTGTTATGACTGTTAAACCATATAAATGTTTCATCACCTTATCATATTACGGTGAACCCCCATATATATGGTTTTGTAGCGCCGGAGAAAAGGAGTCGGAGGCGGAGTGTCGGACACAGGAACAGAACTTGCTTTATTGTTCGACATCAAAACACTACTCGCATAACGGCGGGAACTCTGTTAACCTTTCCTCCGGAAGCGCAACAACAAAAACAGTCCGTGCGGAACCCCGCACCCCAACTCGTGGTCCCGCGGGTGAATTATGTAAACACCACAGTTTGACACTTGCGGGTTTACTTATGAGCAGATACTCATTCGATTGTGCAAAAGGTGCAGATCCTACTCAGGCACATGAGTGGCAAGTATTGCTCAACAACACATATGCAAACAGTGCAGTATGGTGAGACTACTATAGTGAGTGCGCGGATAATGTATAATTGCCCTGACAGAAATGTGACAAACTCAAGACGAAAAAAATTGGCATGTTTCAGTTTAATTTTAAGTTGGCTCCTGAAGAAGTTCATGTCATGTTCTTTGTTTTGATTGGGTTGGGTTGGTTTTGTTTACCGAGCTCCATGTCTCATGTGCTTATTTTGTTGGTTTTGTCCACCTTTTCTCATTTACCATCCTCCCTTGTGGTGGCCAATCAGCCACAATCCACCCACTTGTGTCCTGTTCAAATGTTTCTCATTGCAGTGATGAAAGTCCTCCAGATTTTTAAATTTTCATGAATTTTGCTCCGGAAAATTGAGGAAAAAGTGCCTAAAATTAATCCGGATATTAGTGACAACATTGAACGAACATGCGTTTGAGTTCGTTGTTTTGCTTTCACGAGGGTAGCCATGATGAGGCACTATCACTAGTAACAATAACGCCCCTCCCCTTGAATTCTCTAAAGATGTTGCTTTTGCTTTGTGCGGTCTTGACATTAATTTACGTGTTTATTTCATAAACGTTGTTAACTAAACGAGCATGCTCCAAAACAACCGTTATTCATCCGGAAACAGGAAATGCAAGTTAACCGTTCTGAGCATGTACGAAAGCGCATGTTTAGAACTGCTTCACGTTATGCGAGCGCATTTACGTTGAAAGTCATCAACATCATGAGCCATGTCAAAGGAAATTCAGTTACACCAGGGGTGCTCATTGCATCGATCACGAGGCAGTGTGACGGCGTAAAAAAAATATTTGACTATCATCCACCTCGTCGCTTGATTCAGGTGTGGTCAATACGTCGAGCGCGTGAACATAAAGGCACGTTCTAACAAGCCGGCCTCCTATTTACGACAGTCCCGTGATGCGTGCCCCCCCAACAATACGTCACAACTGGCGACAGGAATGTTTGTTCCAATGTTGCCACGAACGCCGATTATGTTGAACTACACTTTCAGCGTTTTCAAAACATTGCGAGTATAGACCATTCGTGTTAATACCTTGACAGGCCAGTGCATTTAACTTTTCTTCAGAAAAATTTTAACTACCGTTTTATATCATGTTCTACTAATATCCGTTGAAATGGGAAATTATCATTTCTGAGTTTGAAATTTTAGTTTTCTGTTTTAGTTATGTATTTGTTTATTTAATTTTTAATTTAAAGTTATGTTGTACTAATCCAGTAAGTTATTTTAAGGCCATCCATAATGACACCCGCAACTTTATCTGCGAGCATGTCTGACCACACCAGTACATTTTTCAAATGTGAGTGACTGTGTGTAAGTAAGTAAGTTTCTTTCGGCTTGTCCCGTTAGGGGTCACCACAGCGTGTCATCTCAGATGCAACGCTTGTATTTGTTTGCCACAGTTTTTACCCCGGATGCCGTTCCTTTATATAAATATTAAAGGCATATCTAAGACTGTTAGCAATGTGGTCGAGTGTATCAGTACAACGCGACGTAACAAGTTTGAGACTTAAACGGCAATAGTAATTACTACAGATCAACTTCTTTTACATGTTTTGCTGTACGGTGTAGAAATTCTAGGATATATTTTCGTGTAGATTCGATATCTATACTATAATATGTATAATGTGGGGAAAAGGAAATTTTTAGATGTATTTTTACTGAATAATTCACTTAATTCATTTGTCTTGAGATAAGATGGCATATTTTAAGCATATTTTAATGACAAATGTGATTTAGTGCTATCCAGTGATAGGGGGATGGGGGGCAAAAAAATCTGGTCTTGGCCATTGGGGAACTTCTGCCCAATTTTTTTTTTTGATCAGTACTTGGAAATTTTACTTTCAATTTTTGTCTGAATTTTGTTCACAGATATCACCAGAATGCACCACAGCCATCAATTTTTTAAAAAATTTCCAGGGGGGCCATGCCCCCAGAACCCTCTAGTGCTCGCATTTGTATTTTCAGGAATTTTCACCAAAGTCCACTTTCATCTCTATCATTGTCACTTTAGTTTCTGTGTACTTAACTCCGTGTTTTCTTTCAGTTCTTGTTGGTCCATTGTCCTTGTCACTGGTTGTTTGTTATTTTGTTGCCCATTGTGTTTTTGAAAGTCATGTCAGGTTTCTAGTTTAGATTTAAGTCATACTGGGGGAAGATACAAGCAGGGAATCAAGTCGAGTGACTACCTGCTTCAACATGATGTCCTGCTGCTGCTGCAACTGCCGGCCAAATGTAATAAAATGGTTCTAATGTTGGGCAAGGTGAAGACCTTGAGTCTGGATAGCCTTGCGAACAAGAACATGTTGTGGCCAAATTATTCTGTCATGAACAGAACTTGAGGCTGAACCCAAGATGCACAGCTCTGGAGACCAGGTATCGTTTTAGCCAGGGGTGCTCAATACGTCAGTATACCAGTCAACCGTGAGGCAGTGGTCAATCGCGGAATGGCGTGGCATAAAAAAAAAAGACGTCAGCCAATGTTCCCTTCAAGCTGCACGCGTGCGCAATGGTGCATGGCTGATGTGGTCTCTTCGCACAGATAATTGCCCAATTTGCATACGTACTGTAAAAAAATGAAAAGAAGCCTTTTGGTTTCTTTTAGTCAGCACACAAAACTTTCTCTAACAACGACCTGCTGCTCCACCACACTCTTTTTCCTAGTTTACCTTACTCCGCTCTTAAAGGGGTACACTCATAATTACAAATCTTACAGTATTTACGCAGCCCATCAATGTGGTTTAAAATGACAGCGTCCTTATGCTCCGCCCCGTCGGTAGCTCGCGAGAGGCTGGCTGCTTGAAAAGTAGATTTTGGAGTAAAGTCTGGGTACCCCTGGTTTTAGCAGATTTATTCACTCCAGGGTCAGCGCACAGGAAGGCAGTCCAGAAAAGTAACAGGATCAGAATCGCTAGGCGAAATGGCAAGGTCAAACACCGAGCAGGGTCAATCATCCGAGAAGTCAGTTACATGAGACAAGGAAATGCGGAAACATTACAATAAAATAGAACGTTCTGGCGAAAACCCAGACCACTTGCGTGACAATATACATAGATGGTAATTAGTGCGAACGAGGACCTCTCCAGAACAGGTGCACCTGAGGTCGGGGAAGGACAGTGTGATAAGTAAAAGAAATAGGCCTACTTAAAATAGCTCAATGCTATCATTTATTACATCTGACAATATGAAATGTTGGGACAGATTTAGTAAGAATCATAGAAATTACTGCAAATAATGATGGGGCCTGGAAATGGTCCTCAGGCTTTGTGTTTTACAGATGTGATTAAGAGTCTGCTCTTTTTACATGCATGCCTTAGGAATATAAGAGGAAGTTGGAGTACCTTGAGAAATGGGGACAGAAATGAGGTAACTTATGTATTTCTAGCAGTGGGAATACTGCATATCGTCTCTGGTAATGAAGCTGACTGAACTATTCATGGACAAAGGAAGAACCATTACTACAGACTTTCCCACATCATTGTCAGATGCACAAGAGCACACTTCTTGGCACAGCCAGTAACTATCCTGGGCGATACCAGAATCAGCTAAGAAGACTATGAACTATGAACCGCAATGAAAGCAGCACTCAGGTATGTTACATATGTTTTGTTTTATGTTGTGCTACAATTTCTTGTCCTTGTTTTACATCAAGGGCTAAAATGACATCATGGTGCATGTATTGTCATGACGGTGCCATGCAGCTCTGGTGTGAAGAGTTGGGCACTTTGTGCCCCCTTGCTTCTGTGATGGACTAGATGATTTTGCAGAAAGAAAAGAGGATCATAGACCCTACAACTGAGTGTAGGTAGTTTGAATGTTGGGTCCTTGACAGGAAAAGCTTGGGAGTTGGTTGACATGATGATTCGGAGAAAGGTTGATATACAGTTTTGTGCAAGAGACTGGGCAGAAACACAGTAAGGCTGGAAGTTTAGTGGCAGTGTTTAAATTATTTTTCCATGGAGTAGAGACCAGAGAAATGGAGTAGGGTTTTTTTTTTAATAAAAGCAGAGTTGGCTAAAAATACAAATCCAAGATGGTGCCTACCAGTGTGGCAGCCTTTGGCACATTCTCCCTGGTACTGTTTACTTTTGTGTGTTTCTGGGCGTCTCGGGACTCAAGTACACAAGAGAGAACTGGCCAAACATAAGAGAGTCTTCTCCGGACTTTTTTCAACAACTCCCGCCAATTCGTTGAATCTTTTTCCAGACTTGCTTGTTGGCACACTCTTCAAAGCCTCGCAACGAAGAGGGATGCGAGCTGGTACACAAGTTCGCCTGCGAAAGAGAGGACATCGACTAACGCTTCCGACGATCCTTTTTGTGAACCTACTCTCTCTAGCCAACAAAATGGATGAACTTCAGCTTATGATCAAGACCTGCAAAGACTTTGGACATTCTGCTGCCTTGGGCTTCACGGAGACTTGGCTTTGTGGACACGTCCGTTGTCCTGCCATCATGTAGACCATGTCGCTGAGCTAACACAGAAATCGAATGGCGGTGGAATATTCTTTTATATCAATGGAAAATGGTGCACTGACGTTACATAGCTCAGTACACAGTGCAGCCTGCTTTGAGAGTCATTATTTTTTAATTGTAAGCCGTTTTATTTGCAACATGAATTCACATCATTCATTCTCGTAGGTGTTTACATTCCGCCGCAAGCTAGCATGAACACAGCACTGCTAACGCTCAACGAGCAGGTCAGTGAGATTGAGAAAAAACGCCCAGTTTTACCGCTCATTATTCTAGGAGTTTTTAACACAGTGAAACTTAAACATGAACTCTCTAAAAATAAGCAGCACATGAAATGTCCAACGAGGGCAAATAACACTCTAAACCACTGTTACACTCCATTAAAAACGCATAACGTGCAATCCCCTGCTCACCCATTGGCTCCTCTGATCACTGCTTGCTGTACGTAATACCAACATACAGGCAAGCACTTAAGTGTGCGAAGCCTTGAGTAAAATCAGTTAAAAAGTGGACCAACGAGGCAAAATTATAACTTCAAAGCTGCTTCGACGACACAGACCGGAGTGTTTTTGAAAATTTGGCACGCAGCCTAGATGAATTCATGGATATTGTTAACGTGTATGTCATTTTCTGTGAGAAAGTGTGTGTACCAACAAAAACTTTTTGCACATTCAATAACAGCAAGCCGTGGTTTTCAGCCAGACTTAGACAACTCCGCCAGGGTAAAGAGATTGCATATCATAGTGAGGACAGGGCCTTCTACAATTGCACTAGAAACCAGCTGACTAAGATATTAACATTGCAAAGAGGGACTATGCAGTTAAACTGGAAAATCATCTAATAACTCCAAATCAGTTTGGCACATATTACAATCGCTCACAATTACAAGCGACGTTCCCCCCCAGTAGAAAACTAAAGTGGGCGAGCGGGCAACCGAAATAGCTTTTACTACAGATTTGAAATAGACACTTACACACCACGCTCCCACCAAGCCGCACCACAAGTCACACCACCTTCCACTCCACCATTTAACATCCATGAAAGCGACGTTAGACAGATCTTCAAACAACAAAAGATCAACAAAGTGCTGGGCTCAGACCTTGTGTCCCCATCCTGCCTCAAATTCTGTGCAGACCAACTTTCTCCTGCCTTCACAAAGATCTTCAGCAGGTCTCTATAACTGTGTGAAGTACCAACCTGCTTAAAATGCGCCATCGTACCGGTCCCAAAAAAAGCAGCAGTCTCAGGTCTTAAGGACTACAGGCCTGTTACCTTGACATCAGTGGTCATGAAGTCCTGTGAACGCCTTGTGCTGGACCACCTCAAGAACGTCACAGGTCCACAGCTGGACCCGCTGCAGTTTGGCTATCGAGCTAACAGGTCTGCTGATGATGCCAAAGTAAGAATTAATTCTGAACATCCCAAACACACAGAGAGTTGTGCTTGGTGCAGATTTTAATTGACATGTTGGGAAAGGAAACAGGGGTGATGAAGACGTTATGGGTAAGTACGGTATCCAAGAAAGGATATATGGTGGTAGACTTTGTAAAAAGGATGGAAATGGCATTAATAACACTTTTTTTTGTTCAAAAAAGGTAGTAACATAGGGTGTCCCACAAGAGTGGATGTAAAAGCATGCAGGGGGATTAAGTTTTGTTCTGACGATGTAATCTAGAGGAGGTTATTGACTGTAAAGTAGTGTTAGGGGAGAATGTAGGTAGATGGGGTAGGATTTTAATGTGTCAGATGACTGGTGGTGGGGAGTAAGATTAAGAGGTCAAAGGTAGAGCAGGGAACCATGTGGTGGAAGCTGAGAAAGGAAGTGTTTTGCAGCCTTTAGAAAATAGGTGAGACAGGCTCTTGGTGGACGGGAGGGGCACCCAGAAGACTGAACTACTACAGCTAAGATGATCAGAGAGATAGGCAGAAGAGTACTTGGTGTACCTTCTGGTGGGAAAGAGGAGAAGGAGATTTAGTGGTGAAACCCCAAAGTACAGGAAGTCATACAACAAAAGAGATTGGCGATCTCCTGATGAGAGGGGAGGTGAAAGGAATAGCTTGAGATACAACGTAGGGCGAAGGTAGAGGTGGTGAGGGCTAAACAAGAGGCATATGACAAAAGGTACAACCGGTTGGATATGAAAGAAGGAGAAAAAAATCTATCCTTGTTGCCCAGAAAGAGGGATAAAGATGGGAAGGATGTGCAGCAGGTTGGGGTGATTAATGATAGGGATGGAAATGTGTTGACTGGTGCCACTTGTGTGTATAAAAAAAAAAGAACTTTGAAAAGTTGATGAATGAAGAAAATGAGAAAGAAGGAAGAGTAGAAGAGACAAGTTTGGTGGACGAGGAAGTAACAGTGATTAGTCAGGAGAAAGTTAGAAAGGCGCTGAATAGGGTGAAAAAGGGAAAGGCAGTTCGTCCTGATGACATACTTGTGGCGGTATGGAAGCAATTTGGAAAGGTGACTGTGGACTTTTTCGAACAGAATACTAGTGGGGGAGAAGATACCTGGATAATGGAGGAAAAGTGTGCTTGTTATTATTATTATGGCCAAGGGCGATACCAGAGTTGTGGGAACTATAGAGGAATAAAATTGATGAGCCACACAATGAAGTCAGTGGAAAGAGGAATGGAGGCCAGACTCATGGCAGAAGTATTTACGAGCAGCCGTATGGTATGTGACAGAAGAATCTCTGCTAGGGTGAAGGGGAAAGTTTATAAAACAGTGGTGAGGCCAGCCATGATGTATGTATTAGAGACAGTGGCAGCCTATATTTGATTAAATACACTACAAAGATGAGATGTTTAATGTTAAAATATAAACCTTGTTTTTCATAAAAAATCATTAAGTTTGAATTTTATGGTTGCAACACATTCTAAAAAAAGGTGGGACAGGGTCATTGTTTACCACAATGTTACATCACCTTTTCATTTGCCAACATTCAGTAAACGTTTAGGAACTGAGGACACAATTTTTTTTAAGCTTTGGTGGTAAGATTCTTTGTTGTTTGATGTACTGCTTCATCTGCTTAACAGTCCGGGTTCTCCATTGTTGTGTTTTATAATTCATGGTGTGCCACACATTTTCAATGAGCAACAGATCAGGACTGCAGGCAGGCCAGTCGAGTACCTGCTGTCCTTAACTCTGAAGTCACACTGTTGTAACACATGCAAAATGTGGTTTGGCATCGTCTTGCAATTAGCAGCGGCATCCATGAAAAATTTGTTGCTTGGATGGCAGGATATGTTTTTCCAAAATCTGTATCATTCAGCAGAATGGTGCCTCTACAGATGTGTAAGTTACCATTGCCAATGGCCCTAACACAGCCCCATGACATTACAGACATAACAGTCTGGTTGGTTCTTTTCCTCTTTGGAACAGAGGAAACGACATCCAAATTTTCCAACATTTATCTGAAATGTGGACTTGTCACACCACGGAACACTTTTCCACTTTTCATCCATCCATTTTAGATGAGCTTGGGCCCAGAGAAGCCGCCGGCATTTCTGGGTGTTGTTGAAAAATGGCTTTTCCTTTGCATAGGAGAGTTTTAAGATGCACTTATGGATGTAGTGCCGAACTGTATGTAATGATAACACAAATAAAGAAAATTGGGCATGTGGAAATTAAAATAGGGCATCAAGTTTGGCTGCTGGGTTAGGTTAAATGTGTATTCGTGTTTAATACAATCCGTTACTATGAGAGGGCCAATGTTGGTACTTAGTGTGACCCTAGTATAGTAATTTCCCCATAATTATTAGCTGCTGATGTAAGTCCGGTGAATGCTTGCCATGCTGACTCATGACTGGAGGTAAGCTGGTCTCCGGGAGTGGTCTTTCTCTGGACCTCAGGAGCAAGAAGGCAGATTTGATTGAAGCAGGAAAAATAATGTAAAAATTAGAGCAAAACAAAAATGACAGAAGAGGAAAGTTGTTGTCCTGTTTGGACGCTGTTATGGTCCTGCTGGTCCCTGTCCTGGCCATACCGGTCCCCAAGGCGGCACGCACCTCCCGCAATCAGCGGAGACGCACACCTGCGCCTCATCTCTAGTAATTACGTTCCAGTTATATAGAACCACACATACGGTGTGGCTTTTGCCAGATTGTTGCTTAATGCCTCGTTCCCGCACTCTCGCAATCCTGTTCCTGATCTCCCGTGTACCCATCCCTGCCTGCCCACTGACCGACCTTCTACGTCTGATGTCCTGGTTACCGCTGCTCCCGTTGACTGCCTGGCTGATTCCCGACCTCGGACTGAATAAACATACTGCCTCTACGCCTCCCAAGTCGTGCATTTGGGTCCAACCCTATGCTACCAATGGCAAGTTTTTGTGCTAGATTACTCACTGCACTCAGACCTTAGACATGACGATCTCAGACGCACACACTGAAAGCTCAAGTTTTCACGTTTTCCATTCACGAAGCAGTGACATCATCTTGGGCGGTCCCTGGCTCAGGCAACATAACCCTGTCAGTGACTGGCCATCCGAACAGATCAATGCGTGGGGTCCAAAATGCGGAGGCACGTGCTTCATACCCTTCATGAAGAGGGTTCGGAGGTCACTTCGGAACCTCCATGGGACTCTATGCAACCACTGGAATTCACCTCGTTCCCTGCCTGCAATTCTGATCTTAAGGAGATATGAAAAAGTACAGTTTGAGCTCAGAATAAAGACAACCTTCTTTGGAAAACGCTTACCACAAGTGGCCAAGGGAAAAGAGCTATGGACCAGGTGAAGTTTCGATGCAAGAACAGTCACGCAACTGTGCGCTGTGTTGATTGCTAAAAGTACACTTAACAGATGCAGAAAGAAGATGGCATGGTATTCCCAAATATGTTCAAACAATATAGAAGGTCGAAAAGATGACTTTATCCACATGCTGCACCGAATCGTGTTTGTATATTTGATTGCAGACATTTATAACTGAACTCTTGTTTTGCAATAAATCTAGACAAAAAATGGAAAACCAAACTGTCGACCTCTTACTAAGAAGGGAGGGGAAAATGTTTTTTGTTGTGATCACACAAATGGAAACATCATTACTCATTGAAGCCTGTTG
Source organism: Syngnathoides biaculeatus (assembly GCF_019802595.1). Taxonomy (NCBI): domain Eukaryota; kingdom Metazoa; phylum Chordata; class Actinopteri; order Syngnathiformes; family Syngnathidae; genus Syngnathoides; species Syngnathoides biaculeatus. Next base: position 1,716,744 of record NC_084653.1, read on the forward strand.
AAATCTCTCTCGTTACAACATACTGATTCTGCAAGAAACGACTGCCTTCATGCTTGGACAACAGTGCATACACTTTTTGATTTATACATCTCATTACAGATACACACCCAGATCTCCTTATAAACACGTAGTTGCATTGCACTTTGTTGCAAGGGCACAACAAAAACATAAAACATCAACACAGGCTACATTCAAAAGTCTGATGCGCTCTACATGCACTGAGATCGTGGTACTCAAAAACAGAGGATGTTCCAATTTCTGTAACTTCTATTTAAGGATGTTATATAAACTATAACTAATGAATGCCCTTCCTCAAGTCGTTAGGAGCTAAGTTGTCTGGGGCTTCATGTCCCTGGTAGGGTCACCCTTGGCAAACAGATTCTAGGTGTCCTCACCAGACAAAGTATGGCTCCATAAACCCTATGATGAGTAAAACAAAGGGATTCAGGATTCCCTTGTCTGCACGTGAGTCACGCCCCCCCCCCCACCCCACCCACGCTCCATGGAGCGAGGCCCGGAGATGGGCCTCGAACGCGAGCACCTAGTGTCCGAGCAGGTGTGGGAAGGGTAGCCTCTCTCCTCCCTCGGGTGGGGGGATGGGTCCTTACTATTGTTTGTGCCTCTGCACCAAACAACAGTTCAAAGTACCCACCCTTTTTGGAGCCCTTAGAGGAAGTGCTGGAGATGTGTTCAGGCATAAGGGTGTCCACATGTGCACTTAGCACCAGGACTAGGTTGTAGTTCTATAATCCTCTTTGTGGTTGTGTCATCGGAATTGTGGGCACATGTCTTAGACACTCAGGTGAAGCGAGGGGCGGATCTGGCAACTAATCACCACCTGGTGGTGAGTTGGCTTCAATGGTGGGAGAATATGCCGGTCCAGTGTGGCAAGCCCAAACGTATAGTGAGGGTCTGCTGGAAATGGCTGGCAGATTCCCTTGTCAGAAGAAATTAAACTCCTACCTCTGCAAGGACTTTGCTTATGTTCTGGGAAAAGCGGTGGATATTGTGTCCAAGTGGTTGATGTTCCGCGCCTCGATTGCAGAGGTGGCTGACCGGAGCTGAGGCCATAAGGAGATTGGTGGGACACTGCTGACCTCAACTCAAGATGTGAGTCGGCGGGGAGAATACTTTGAAGACCTCCTCAATTCCACCAACAGCTCTTCCCAAGAGGATGCAGAGTCTGGGTTCTCTATCTCTGGGGACGAGGTCACAGAGGTTGTCAAAAAGCTCCTCGGTGGAAGGGACATGGGGGTGGCTGAGATTTGCCCAGAGTTCCGAAAGGCTGGGATGCTGTGGGGCTGACCTGGTTAACACGCCTCTGCAACTTTGCGTGGAAATTGGGGACAGTGCCTCTTGATTGGCAGACTAGGTTGGTGGTCCCCCTTTTTCAGAAGGGGGACTGGAGAGTGTGTTCCAGACAGATGGACAGAATTTCTAGGCACAGTCGTAGTGTAGTGTGTGTCCGGTTTGGTGGCCTCAGCATTGCATCTCTGCTCTTTGCTGTTAGCTTCATCAAGCCATGATGTCCAACCCTCACTGGAGCGGTTGGCAGCCAAGTGTGAAGTGCTGGGGATGACAATCCATACCTCTAAATCTGAGACCGTAATCCTCAGTAGGAAAAGGGTGGCGTGCCTTTCCCGGGTCGGGGATGTGTTTCTGCCCCAGGTGGAGGGTTCCTGTATCTTGGGGTCTTGTTCATGGGTGGGTGGGTGGGGGGTGGATGAAGTCCCTCCGGAAGAGCTGGATGAAGTGGCTGGTTAAAGGGAAGTCTGGATTTCCCTGCTAAAGCTACTGCCATCACGACCCGAACCGGAAAAGCAGTCGAAGTTGGATGGATGGATGAATGGATGAATAAAAAAATGTTTTCCTCTGCTTTAGATAACGTGGCAGGCACTTAACATGAGATAGCATAAGAACAAGAACATCTAATAATCAGAACTGCTAGAACCAGGAGCACCTTTTGTCTGTTAAAGAATTGATAAGGACACATGTACTCAGCAATCTTCCACACACATACCCATACACACATGAACAAACAAGTACACTTTGTTTTCAACTATGTTTTGCTCACAGAGGTAAGAATTCTCCACAACTTGTGGTAGAAGCTCGAGGATGACCTCAAACAGAAAGTAAATCTCAATTTGTGGATAACACAATATGGCTTTGCTGGCCAGCTCAACACACACAAAAAAATAGTTGACCTGCTTGATAAAATAAGAATCACACAAAAATGATTTAAAAAAAAAGAACTAGACTCAAGACGATGTGAAAACAGTCATAAAAAGTGTCACATCTCATTAAGTGTATGTAACAGAATTCGTCCAGGGAATGGAAGACTTGAGAAAGTCTTACCACTTAAATGGTGTGGAAGTACAACAAATTTGGATAACAGCAATGGGGGGAGATTGGCATAGCATCAGGGGAGATTGGAATCCAAAAGATAAAAACGAAGTACTTTCTCACAGCAGCAGGGAACTTAATCATTGAGTTCAAGGGTTAATATAGTGCACTTCTGCTAGATTAAGACAAAGAGCAAATTATACTGTCATTGGAAGAGCAAAACAATGATGAACCATTTGAAGAATATAGAATCAGATTGATTGCATGTTTTAAAGCAAACAGTTGCATTCCTTTAGATCACACGAGAGCATGTGTGTATCAAGAGCAATTAAAAAATGCTCTTCATGTGAATTCAAACAATCCTTCAAAACAATGGATTGAAAAACATTGGGTTGACAAACCAACTGGCAGCCTGTAACAATATGTGAACCAAGCACTTAGATGCAGAAAAAGTGCTACAAAATAAGAAAAAAAAGTTGACACCTTTCTGACCGAGGAAATTTATGGAGCTTTTGGCAAAACATTTAATAATCGTGGCGGCAGATGAGGAGGAGGCAGGGGAAGCGTAATGGGGAGGGCACATGAATTTGATCAAAAAGAAATTATTTGCTGGTGTTGTGGAGAAAAAGGTCACATTTCACGTGACTGCCTTAAAACAAAACACCCACCACCATATGACTTAGAGCAGCCATCTTCACATCAAAAATATCACAACCAATACTCTTTATTTGCCCCATACGTTTGTTGGGAAGAGATGGCTTGCTAAAACGAGAACTGGGCTTAGTTCCTTCTCCGACAGGAAATATAGAAGTAAAAAGAAAAAGGGAATTACTGTGAGGACAGTTGAATGTCTTACAAAATGGAAACCCACCACTCTATTATTATACCTTTGATATTTCAAACAAACCTCCCACATGAGGAAGAGATCTCTTGCTGCAAACAGCTTGAAACATGATTGAACAACCACAAGATGAAATAGGAAGTGACTCACTCCATGTGACTATGTAGTATAAGATAAATTTATCACAGCCCACACCAGCCAAAATCATGATTGATTATCTGTACTCAGATGGTATATCTGTCGTGGTGACAGGAACAAGACTGGCTGACAAACTAAATGCATTTCACAAGGAATGGACACCACCACACACATCATCGTACAAAGAAACTGAACAGGAGTGGAAAAGTTTGGGACAGTTTGTATCGCACAATGTTGTTTCAGATTGGACAGAAAAAGAACCAGATTTGGATTGGGACAACTGAACTGTACAGAAAATCACCTTATTATTCTTCTTTTCCTTTCGGCTTGTCCTGTTCGCGCTTGCCGCAGCGTGTCACCTTTTTCCGTCTAAACCTATCGCGCAGAATATAATCCACCTGCGTGCTTCTACCTCCCCTCTTGTAGGTCACGATAGGTTCCTTCCTCTTCTGGGAAAAAAAGTGTACACTACTGCAATTTCCATCCTTTTTGTGAAATCCACCACCATATGTCCCTCAAAGTTCCTTTCATGGATGTTGTGCTTACCCATCACTTCTTCATCGCTCCTGTTTCCTTCACCAACAATTTCATTACAATCTGCAACGATCACAACTCTCTCGGTCTCTCTGTTACTAGTTCCTTTCAGTATTTCTCTTTCAACTCTCGGTCACATCCTACCTGTGGAGCATAGCCACTATTCACATTATACATAATGTGTATCAATTTAAAATTTCAGTCTCATCACTCTATCTGATACTCTTTTCACTTCCAAGACGTTTGTAGCCAGCTCTTCTTTTAAAATGACCCCCACTCCATTACTCTTCCCATCTACTCAATGGTATAATAATTTAAACCCTGCTCCTAAATTTCTAGCCTGACTACCTTCCCACCTGGTCTCTTGGATGCACAACATATCAATTTTTCTCTTAATCATCATGTCAACCAACCCCTGAGCTTTTCTTGTCATAGTCCCAACATTCAAAGTCTCTACATTCAGTTGGAGGCTCTGTGCCTTCCTCTTCTTCTTCTGCCGATTAAGCCACTTTCCTCCTCTTCTTTGTCCTCCACCCACAATAGCTGAATTTCCACCGATGCCCTGCAGGTTAACGGTGCTGGGGCCGGACGTTGTTAACCCGGGCCACAACCAATCCAGTATGGGATTAATTTGATGAACCACAAAACATGATTTTTATGTAGATCGCTTTTCGTAACTCCTTTTTGTTTATCACCGCTGCAGAGGTGGATCAGACGGGGAGGCGGTATGGGCGCGGCGACCCCCAGCTGCCTCTTGTTCCTGTCTCGGTGGAGCCTGATCTGCAGCTCCTTTTTGCTCATGTCTTGGCAGAGCCTGAACACCAGCTGACTCCTGCTTATGCCTTTGTGGAGACTGACCCCCAGCCACCTCTTGCTCATACCTCGGTGGAACCTGACCCCATGCCGCCTCTCTCTTACGCCTCGGCGGCGCCAGACCCGAGAGTTTCCTCTCGCTTATGCCTTGGTGAAGCCTGACCCTGAGCCACCACTTGTTTTTGCCTCAGCGGTACCCAACTGCAACCTGCCTCTCGTCCATGCTTCAGCTGTGCTCAACCACAAGCCAACGCTCGCCCATGCCTCAGCGGTGCACGACCAAGTGTTGCCTCTCGCCCATGTCTCAGCAATGCTTGACCCTGAGCCACCTCTCGCCCATGCCTCGGCGTTGCTCGACCAGTAGCAGCCGGTGGCTCTCGACCATTCCTCGGCGGTGCTCAACCAACAGCAGCCGCTGCCTCTCGACCATGCCTTGGTGGTCCTAGACCAGCAACAGCTGCCGCCTGTAGGTTCTTGGGCAGAAGAAGCCACTGCCACTGCTGCCGCCTATCGACCATGCCTCGATGGTGCTCCATCAGCAGCAGCAGCACTCCAACTTGAGGAATTGCCTCTACATGGGGTTGGAGACATTGAAGTTTTCCTGGCAACAACAAGAGGACGCTGATTCATTCCTTCGTCTACCATTTGAGCTACTCGCTATTTCTCTCGTTACAACAACAATAGCAGCAGCAGCTGTGGCTCCACCTCCACCAATCAACAATGCCTCGGCGGTGGTCGACCACCACCAGCCGCTGCCTCTTGACCATGCCTCACTGGTGTTCGACCAGCAACAGCAGCAATTGCCTCTTGACCATGCCTTGACGCTGCTCGACCACCAAGAGCAGCCGCCACCTTTCGACCATGCCCTGGGGGTGCTCGACCACTAACAGCTGCCGCCTCTTGACCTTGGTGGTGTCCATCAGCAGCGGCAGCAGCAGCGGCTGCCTATTGACGATGCCTTGGTGTTGTTCGACCAGCAGCAGCCCTCCCTATAAATTATACCTCGGTGGTTCTCGACCAGCAGCAGCCACCACCCCTCGACCTTACCTCGACAGTGCATGACCACCAGCACCCGCTGCCTCTCGACCATGCTTTGGCTGTCCTTGACCACCAGCACCGACCGCCTCTTGACCATAGCTCGGTGGTGCTCGACCAGCAGCAGCCATCTCTGGACCAGGCCTCGACTGTGCTCAACCAGCAACAGCAGTCGCCGCCTATCATACATGCCTTGGCATTGCTCGACCAGCAGTAACAGCCCCTGCCTAATGACCATACCTCGTTGATGGTCGACCAGCAGTTGTTACCTATCCACTATGCCTCGACAGTGCTCGACCAGCAGCACTAGCCGCCACTGCCTATCAACTATGCCTCGGTGGTGCTTGACCAGCAGCAGCGGCCACCGCCTGTTGACTACGACTCAGCGTTGCTCCACCAGCAGCAGAAGCAGGCGCTGCCTCTTGATCATGACTCGGCGTTGCTTGACCAGCACCAGCAGCAACTGCCACATCACCATCCCTTGATGGTGCACGACCAGCAAAATCAGCCGCCACCTCTTGACCATGCCTCGGGGGTGTTTGACCAGCAGCAGCCGCCACCTATCCACAATGTCTCAGAGGTGTTCGAACAGCAGTAACCGCCGCCTCTTGACCATGCCATGGCTCCTCGGCCATCTCATGTTCCTGACCAAAGCGGTGGTGATGGCTCGTCGGCCGCCTCACGTTCCCACCCCGGCAACGACGACATCACGGTCCCCTTCATTCTGGTGCCGGCGGCGACAGGTATTCGGCCATTTCACATTCCTGTCTAGATGGCGTCCAGCCCGCTGCCGCTCCCCGCTCCTACTTCGACAGCGACTGGCACGCGGCCGCCTCACACTCCTGCTTCAACGGCGAGTGTGACAGTTTTGCGGCAACCTCACGTTCCTGTCTCGACAGCAACAGGTATACGGCCGCCTCACGTCCCGTCGGCTACCACCCTGCAGCATCCTCAGGCCACTGTCTCGACGGCTGCCACCTCCCTCTCCTGCTTCAATGGCGACCAATCCGTGGTCATTTGAGGACCACGCCACGGCGGCAACCAAACCCCGGCCGCCTCATGAACTAGCCTTGGTGGCGACCGGCACCCAACCGCCTCACGACCTTGCCTTGGTGGGGACCAATCTACGGCCATCTCACAACCACGTCCTGGGAGGTCTTCGTCCGGAGCATTCGCATTCCCGTCTGGTTCCTGCTCCGCCCTTGGGTTCCTCCTCGAGGACGTCCGCCCGAATCACCCCGTAGGGACCCGGGTGCTTGGCGTCCGGGCTGACCTCCTTATCTGCCCGGCCAGACGCCTCGCTTTTGGTGGCCTGGACAGCCACCAGACAGACTGGGGTTGGGGTGCCCTCCATCGGACCCCCTTCCACCCACCCCTGGACATGTTTTTTTGTGTGTGTTTCTACTGTCTAGGTACATCTGGGATCCGCACCTTCAAGGGAGGGTTCTGTCATGAGCCAGGCTTGACCATGGCCAAGAGGGGCGTGGCCACTGCCCTGGCCGGTGACACCTGTCACTGCTTACAGCTGTTGCACATTGGGACTGTAATGAGATAGTGTATTAAGTTGGAGTTTTGGTCACTGGCATTTACCAGTTCGTTGTTTGTTGTGCTCTGAGTCTGTGAGTGTGCTTTGTGTTATTGAGAATAAAACCCACTGATCACCATTTCCTCACTTTGGAGTCATGCATTTGGGTCCTTCCCCGCACCGAAGGCACCTGACGAAATCTTGATTTGCCATTGGGACCCTCCTCGTGGACTTCTGCCTGAGTGGCCCCGTAGAGACCCTGGTGCTTGGTGTCCTAGCCAACCTCCTCCTGAACTGCTCAGCCAAGCTCCTCAATTTGGGTGCCCTGGACGGCCACTGTACAGACTGGGGTGGGGTTTTGTGCCCTCCTCTTGGCCCTCTTCCACCTTCTCCTGGTAGGTGTTTTCTTTTTTGTTTGTTTTCTTGCATCTGAGTTGCACACCTTGGGAAAGGGTTCTGTCAGGGGCGTGGCCACGCCACTTCCCTGTGTGTAGGCAGGCCACTACCCTGTGCCTGGCTGGCACCCAGAGTCAGCGCCTCACATGCGCCTCATTGGCTCTAACTATGTCCAATGCTTTCATTGTTGCTGGGTCCATATTGGCCAGTTTTCTGTCGCGACTGGTAATCATATGATGTAGGAATGGACCCTAAAGCACACATTTAAATATATAAATAATAATTTTTGTATGGATAAACATACATGTACTGTATATCCATACATATATACAGTACGTATGTATATATGTATGTATGTTACATACGTTTCATTTATTTTCTTTCTGTGTTTTTAACCACAATTTTATTGTTCAGTATCCTTGTTTTTTTAAATGGTTGAAATAAAATGAATTATTATTTATGATTATTAATAATAATTTTAATTATAATTAATATTATTTTTCAGAAATTGCTAAAGTGAGCCTTGTATTCCATCTAAGGTTGTTTGCAATGACAAAAAATAATGGAAAAAAATCACATATGGATATGAATCAGCTTTTGGGTTTCAGAAAATCTCAAGTGAGTTTTCATTGTTGACTGTTGCTCCTTCCTATTCACTAGTTTATGGGCTTTCACACAGCAGATGCTCATTGCTCATAATGTCACCATGAAACTGGTCATCAGGAAACACCTATTGTTAAGAACTCGGGGAAATAAAGGATTTTGACTGTGAATTATGTGTGTGTGTGTGTCGGTGTGTGTGTGTGTGGTGACAGTACACAGCAAAAGGGGTGTGTGTGCTAGTGATATGTTTCTCTTCCTGTTTGTAGGTTCTCAGGAGTGCTCATTTTTCCCATGCAGTGAATTTCACACGCATACACTGGCAGGCTTTCCTGTCTGGACACTTTGGAAAACTTTAGATGATGGGAGAAAGAAAATGTATTAAAAAGCTGAAAGGGCTACAAGAAATTCCAGCTCCTGAGGACCAATCATCAGGGAAAAGAGGCGGCACAGTGGATCAGCTGGTAAAGCGTAGGCCTCACAGTTTTGTGGTCTCGGTTTCATTCCCGGACCCGCCTGTGTGGGGTTTGCATGTTCACCCAGTACCTGTGTGGGTTTTCTCCGGGCACTCCGGTTTCCTCCCACATTCCAAAAACATGCAACATTAATTGGACACTCTAATTTGCCCCTCGGTGGGATTGTGAGTGTGACTGTTGTCTGTCTCCATGTGCCCTGCAATTGTCTGGCAACCAGTTTAGAGTGTACCCCACCTCCTGCCCGTTGACAGCTGGGATAGGCTCCGGCACTCCCTGCGACCCTCGTGAGGTTAAGCAGCAAAGAAAATGGATGGATGGATAGATGGATGGAAAAGCTAAGAGGAGCTATAGCATTGCAGGCTGCACATATGATCCCAGAGAACAAACATAACAACAAAATATAGAAATCCAAGATAAAAGAATATAGTGTACACGCAGGAAATAAGTGAGGAAAACGAATACAAAAGTTCACAATTGTTTCCTTAAAATGTAAAACGTTTTTAAAAAAAAGGGAAACATATATAAAAATATACCTGGTTACATTTTATTAAATTCCAAGGGTGTAATGTCAATAACCAATAAATAATATAAACAATAATATAATCATGAACTTCATTAAAATGAGAAATATTGAATGGCTCATGTCCAAGGCTAATGAAAAGAGAAAAGTGCAACAACAGACCTCTGTAGCCCGCCTGTCCTGAGGAGCAAAAGCTGATTCCTCATATTTTTTGCTTATATAGGTTGCACGACGGCGTCGAACATTACCTCATTGAGCACAAGACAGTCCAAAAATCATAAATGTTTTGCATAACCATCTATTCTCATTTCATTTTTCTAAGGGCGATAATCACCCCTTTCTGTTCGTCATCACCGCATATGTCCCCCTGTAGTATGACTGTTTTGGTCATTTCGCTTTTCCTAGGGCTAAAATATTCACTTTCTGTTAGTCATCACTGCTTATGTACTCTCTAATAATATTAGACTGTTTTGCTTTACTTCCAACCATCTATACAACTGGAGAATACTTTCCGAGTAGAAACTGAATTAAGCGTATGGATTACATTCATCTGTCCATTTTTTGAGCCACTCATCCTCACAAGGGTCACGGGAGTCCTGGAGACTATGCCAGGTTTCAACGGGCAGGAGGCTGGTTACACCCTGAACTGCAGGGCACGTCGAGACAAACAGCCTCACTCACAATCACACCTGTGTGCAATTTAGAGTGTCCAATTAATGGCGCATGGTTTTGGGATGTGGGAGGAAACTGGAGTGCCCGGAGAAAATCCACGTAGGCATGGGAAGAATATACAAACTCCACACAGGATCCGGGATCTCAGAACTGTGAGGCCAACGCTTTCCAGCTGAGCCACCGTGCCGTGTATACAAAAATACAATGTAAAAATTTCAGTGGCATTTTTTTATTAAAATCCTAGTGGCACATATTTACAGTACTTCCATAGTGAAGCACCAGACAACTTAGCTCCTAAGATCATGCGGACACACAAACCGCTCGAGAACGATAAGGTGACGGCTCGAGGAGGAGCTAAATACTGTACATGAAGGGTTTTTAGTAATTTTAGTTTCTTAGTGTTAATGGTCTCTGTAACTGCCTTTTACTTTCCTGTACTTTGTTTTTCTTAATTATTTTTGCTCTTTCTTTCAAAATCTTTTTAATAATTGAAGTAAATTGAGTTATCCATCCATCCATTTTCTTAGCCGCTTATCCTCACAAGGGTCGCGGGGGAGTGGTGGTGCCTATCCCAGCTGTCAACGGGCAGGACGCCTCCTACACCATGAATTGGTTGCCAGCCTATCGCGGGGCACATACAGACAAACAGCCGCACTCACAATCATAGCTAGGGAAAATTTAGTGTCCATTTTGATGGCGCATGTTTTTGGGATGTAGGAGGAAACTGGAGTGCCCAGAGGAAACCCACACAGACACAGGGAAAACATGCAAACTCCACACAGGCCAGTCCAGGACCGAACTCGGGACCTCAGAACTGTGAGGCCAACGCTTTCCAGCTGATACCCTATGTTCATTATTTTTCTGGTTGTTTTGTGTTTGCTAGTTTTGTTTTTGTTCTTTACCCACAACAAGATATATCTGAAGTCATTTTGATGTAAACCAGCTACCTGCAAATTTACATTGGTATGTTTATATATCAAACTTTCGATTATCTGCAGCCCGTTGGGCAGCACATTATTGTGCTCATGTCGGCTGGTTTAAGCCCGGATAAATGCAGAGGGTTGCGTCAGGAAGGGCATCCGGCGTAAAACTGTGCCAAACATAAATGAGAGTTCATCGTACATATTCTACAACAGTTAGGTCATGGCATGGGCTTCCTACACCCGCACCCGGAAATGTTAATCTACAAGGCGTAGGTAGAAATTCAGGTAATATAGGTCGAAAACAAATAAGAGGAGGAAAGCAGCTGAGTCGGAAGAAGAAGAAGAGGAATGCACAAACCCTACAGCTTTATGTAGGGACTTTGAATGTTGGGACTATGGCAGGAAAAGTTCAGGAGTTAGTTGGCATGATGATTAGGAGAAAGGTTGAAATATTGTGCATCCAAGAGAGCAAGTGGAAAGGGAGTAAAGCTAGAAGTTTAGGTGCAGGGTTTAAATTATTTATCCATATATCATGGAGTAAATGGGAAGAGAAATTGAGTAGGGGTTATTTTAAAAGAAGAGCTGGCTAAGAATGTCTTGGAGGTGGAAAGAGTATCAGATCGAGTGATGAGGCTGAAATTTGAAATTGAGGGTATTGTGTATAATGTGATTAGCGGCTATGCCCCACAGGTAGGATGTGACCTTGAGTTGAAAGAGAAATTCTGGAAGGAACGAGACGAAGTAGACCTGAGCATTCTAGAGAGAGAGAGAGTTGTGATTGGCGCAGATTTCAATGGACATTTTGGCAAAGGAAACACGGGCGATGAAGTGATGGGTAAGTACGGCATTCAGCAAAGGAACTTTGAGGGACAGATGGTGGTGGACTTCGCAAAAAGGATGGAATTGGCAGTAGTGAACACTTATTTCCAGAAGAGAGTGAAACATAGAGTGACCTACAAGAGTGGAGGTAGAAGCACGCAGGTGGATTATATTTTGTGCACAGTGTAATCTGAAGGAGGTTACTGACTGGAAGGTTGTGGTGGGGGAGAGTGTAGCTCAACAGCATAGGATGGTGGTGTGTAGGAAGACTCTGGGAGTGACTAGGAAGACTAAGAAGACAGAGGTAGAGCAGAGAATCAGGTGGTGGAAGTTGAGAAAGGAAGACTGTTGTGTGGCCTTCCGGAAAGAGTTGAGACAGGCTCTAGATGGAGAGGAAGAGCTCCCAGAAGACAGGAATACTGCCAAGGTATTCAGAGAGGCAGGCAGGAGAGTGCTTGGGGTGTCTTCTGGTAGAAAAGGGGAGAAGGAGACTTGGTGGTGGAACCCCAAAATACAAGAAGTTATCCAAGGTAAGAGATTAGCGAAGAAGTGAGACATGGAGAGGACTGAGGAGAGGGGAAAGGAATACATTGAGATGCGATGTAGGACAAAGGTAGAGGTGGCGAAGGCTAAACAAGAGGCATATGACAACATGTACTCCGGGTTGGAAATGAAAGGAGAAAAGGAGCTCTACAAGTTGGCCAGACAGAGGGATAGAGATGGGATGGATGTGCAGCAAGTAAAGGTGATTAAGGATAGCGATGGAAATATGTTGACTGGTGCCAGTAGTGTACTAAGTAGATGGAAAGAGTACTTTGAGAAATTAATGAATGAAGAAAATGGGAGAGAAGGTAGATTGGAGGAGGCAAGCATGAATGACCGGGAAGTGGCTTTGAGAAAGTAAGGGAGAAGTTAGAAAGAACAGAATGAAAAATGGAAAGACAGTGGCTCCTGATGACATACCAGTGGAGGTATGGAAGCAATTTGGTGAGGTGGCTGCAGAGTTTTTGACGAACTTATTCAATAGAATACAAGCGGGAGAGAAGATGTCAGAAGAATGGAGGAGAGGTGTGCTAGTCCCCATTTTTAAGAACAAAGGCGATGTTCAGAACTGTGGAAACTACAGCGGAATAAAGATGATGAGCCACGCAATGAAGTTATGGGAAAGAGTAGTGGAGGCTAGACTCAGGACAGAAGTATCTGCGAGCAACAGTATCCTTTCATGCCTCGTAAGAGTACCACAGATGCACTATTCACCTTGAGGATGCTTGTGGAAAAGGACAGAGAAGGTCGGAAGGGGCTACATTGTATCTTTGTAGACTTTGAGAAAGCCTATGACAGAGTACCAAGAGAGGAACTGTGGTACTGCATGCGCAAGTCTGGTGTGGCCGAAAAATATGTTAGAATAGTACAGGACATTTATGAGGGCAACAGAACAGTGGTGAGGTGTGCCGTTTATGTGGCAGAAGAATTTAAGGTGGGGGTGGGACTGCATCAGGGTTCCGCGCTGAGCCCCTTCCTGGTTGCGGTAAATGGATAGGCTGGCAGATGAGGTTAGACTGGATTCCTCCTATTGTGATCTGCACTGAAAGCAGGGAACAGGCGCAAGGACAATGAGAAAGATGGAGGCAAGCACTGGAAAGGAGAGGAATGAAGATTAGCCGAAGTAAAACAGAATATTTGTACATGAATGAGCGGGGCGAAGGAGGGGGAGTGAAGCTCCAGGGAGAAGAGATAGCGAGGGTAGATGACTTCAAATACTTGTGGTCAACAATACAGAGCAATGGTGAGTGTGGTATGGAAGTGAAGAAACAGGTCCAAGCGGGGTGGAACAGTTGGCGGAAGGTGTCTGGTGTGTTAAGATGCTGAGGTTCTCGCTTGGAGTGAACAGGTTGATTCCCCTTGGACCATGATGTTCACAGATGATATTGTAATCTGCAGTGAAAGCAGGGAGCAGGTGGAGGGACAATTAGAAAGATGGAGGCACGCACTGGAAAGGAGAGGAATGAAGATTAGCCGAAGTAAAACAGAATATATGCGCGTGAATGAGAGGGGGAGGAGGAAGAAGAGTGAAGCTCCAGGGAGAATAGGTAGTGAAGGTGGACGACTTCAATTACTTGGGGTCAACAATACAGAGCAATGGAGAGTGTGGTAAGGAAATGAAGAAACGGGTCCAACTGGGGTGGAACAGTTGGCGGAAGGTGTCTGGTGTTTGATGTGACAGAAGAGTATCCGCCAGGATGAAGGGCAAAATTTATAAAATAGTGGTGAAGCTGGCCATAATGTAGGGATTAGAGATGGAAACAAGTCCGACTTATTGCCGGAAATGCGGACCAAACTCCGACAGCGGTCGTTCAGGGACCGAGCAGCCCGTATCAGGGGATTTGGTACCCCATGCTCCCGAAGAACCTCCCACAGGACTCCTCGAGGGACACGGTCAAGTGCCTTCTCTAGGTCCACAAAACACATGTAGACTGGTTGGGCGAACTCCCATGCATCCACGAGGATCCTGCCGAGGGTATAGAGCTGGTCCACTATTCCACAGCCAGGACAAAAACCACATTGCTCCTCCTGAATCTGAGAATCGGCCTCCGACAGACCCTTCTCTCCAGTACCCCTGGGTAGACCTTACTAGGGAAGCTGAGGAGTTTGATCCCTCTATATTTGGAACACTCCCTCAGTCACCCTTCTAGAAAAGGGGGACCACTACCCCAGTCTGCCAATCCAGAGGCACTGTCCCCGATGTCCACATGATGTTGCAGAGGTATGTCAACCAGTCAGCCCGACAACATCCAGATCCTTTAGGAACTCCGGGTGAATCTCATCCACCCCCAGGCCCCTGCCGCCAAGGAGCTTTTTAACCACCACGGTGACCTCGACCCCAGAGATAGAAGAGCCCACCTCAGAGAGCCCAGTCTCAGCTTCCTCATGGGAAGGCGTGTTGGTGGAATTGAGGAGGTCTTTGAAGTATTCTCCCCACCGACTCACAACATCCTGAGTTGAAGTCAGCAGCGCTCTGTCCCCATTATACACAGTGTTGGCGGTGCACTGCTTCCCCCTCCTGAGACGCCAGACGGTGGACCAGAATTTCCTCAAATTCGTCCTGAAGTTGTTCCCCATGGCCTCACCGAACTCCCACTTCTGGGCTTTTGCCTCAGTGACCACTGAAGCTGCATTCTGCTTGGGCAGTCGATACCTATCAGCTGCCTCGGGAGTCCCACAGGCTAGAAATGCCCGATAGGACTCATCAGGTGGTGATGAGTTGACAGCTCTGCCCATCTCTTCACCCGAGTGTCCAAGACATGTGGTCGCAATTCCGGTGACATGACCACAAAGTCGATCATCAAACTGCGACCTCGGCTGCCCTGGTGCCAAGTTGACGTGTGAACACCCTTATGCCTGAACATTGTGTTTGTTATGGACAATCCGTGATGAGCACAGAAGTCCAGTAACAGAACACCACTTCTGATCGGGGGGCGTTTTTCCCAATCACGCTCTTCGAGGTCTCACTGTCATTGCCCATGTGGGCATTGAAGTCCCCCAGTAGAATAATGGAATTGCCAGAGGGGGCGCTCTCCAGCACTCCCTCTAAGGACTCCAAAAAAAGGCGGGTACTTTGTAGTACTGTTTGGTGCATAAGCACAAACAACAATAAGGACCCATCCCCCTACCTGCAGGCGGAGGGAGGCTACCCTCTCATACACCGAGGTAAACCCCAATGTACAGGCCCTGAGTCGAGGGGCAATAAGTATACCCACACCTGCTCAGCGTCTCTCCGTGTTGGCAACTCCAGAGTGGAACAGAGTCCAACCCCTCTCAAGAGGAGTGGTTCCAGAGCCCAAGAGGTTTGTAGAGGCGAGTCCGACTATATCTAGTCGGAACTTCTCGACGTCACGCACCAACTCGGACTTCCCTGCCAAAGAGGTGACATTCCATGTCCCTAGAGCTAGTTTCTGGGGCTAGGGATCGGATTGCCAAGGTCCCCGCCTTTGGCAACCGCCCAGCTCACTTTGCACCCGACCCCTGCGGCCCCTCTCACAGGTGGTGACCCCATAGGAAGGGGGTCCCATGTTACCCTTTTGGGCTGTGCCCAGCCGAGCCCCATGGGTGCAGGCCCGGCCACCAGACGCTCGCTTTCGAGCCCCACCTCCAGGCCTGGCTCCAGAGGGAGGCCCTCGTGACCCGCGTCCGGGCAAGGGAAACCAAGATCTAATTTTTGTAGTCATCATAGGGGAGTTTGGAGTTGTACTTTGTCTGGTCCCTCACCTAAACACAATCACAATCATGCCTAGGGGCAATTTAGAGTCTCCTATTCATGCATCTTTTGGGGATTTGGGTGAAAACTGAAGTGCCCAGAGAAAACCCATGCACCTAACACCTAGCACCTCAGAACTGTGAGGCCAATGCTCTCCAGCTGCGCCACTATGCCGCCCAAATGTATTTGTACAGCACATTTCATCCACAGGGTAATTCAATGTGCTTCACATGATTAAAAGCTTTTGGATACAAAGAAATAAAACATTTAAAACAAGGGGGGGGATAAAAATGACAAAAAAATAAATACAAAATGGAAAACAAAAGTACAATTAAACTAGCGTACAGTGCAAGAAATATTAAAAAGTGGAAATACTCTAAAAAGCATGAGGAATAAAAGTTTTCAACCTGGATTTAAAACATTCCCACTTGGGGCTGATGTCACCGCAGCTCGCAACGTACTTCTGTGCAGCATAATAGCTAACTGCTGTTTCACCATGTATGCTTTCGACTTTGTACTCCTGTGTGTTGACCTGAATCTGTCTTGTTCAGAGCCCTACTGGGTTTATATTTTGTGAGCATTTCTCTTATTTATTCAGGGCCTAAACCATTTAGTGATCTACAAACAAGTACCAGAACTTTAAAATCTATTCTAAAGGTGACTGTAAGCCAGTGTGAAGACTTTAGAATTGCAGTCCTATGCTCCGACCTGGGGGCACGGTGGAGTTACTAGTTAGAGCATTATTAACTCTGGATATTCTGGTTTCCTCCCACATCTCAAAAAACAGATTAATTGGAGACTTTAAATTGCCCTTTGGTGTGATTGTGAGTGCAAATGCTTGTTTTTTTTTTCTATGTGCCCTGCGATTAGCGGGGAACTGGTTCAGGGTTGTACCCCGCTTCATGCCCAATGACAGCTGGGATAGGCACCAGCAGTCCCACGACCCTTGTGATGATAAGTGGCTTCAGAGATGAATGAATGGATGCTGTGACCTCTTTGTTCTGGTCAGAACCTTAGCTGCAGCTTTCTGAATCAGCTGCAACTGTTTAATGCACTATTTAGGGAGTCCAGTCAAAAACCAAGTCAAGTCTGATAGAGAGAAAAGCATGGATGAGCTTTTCCTGGTCTGCTTTACACATCCAAGCCTTCACTCTAGATATGTGTTTCTGATGGTAAAATGCTGTTTTTGTAATTAATTTGATAAGACTGTTGAAAGACAGGCTGAAATAGAACAGACAGAACACCAAAGTTTCAGACTTTAAGTCTTAATTTTTAAAGAGAGTTGAGTCCAGGTATTTATGAACAGAAATAATATTTTTTTATGCCCCCCAAAATTATCTCAGCTTTTTTTGTGGTTCCGCTGAAGAAAATTTTGGTTCATATAGCTATTTATCTGCTTTCGACAGTGGCACAACACCTTAATTTAACTATAGTCATCTGGAGACAATCATAAATATAACAGTGTCATCTGCATCGCTAGGATATGCAAAATTGAAGTTCTGAAAAATTTTACCCTAATTTAGGAAATACAGGCTGAACAGGAGGGGTCCAAGAAGTGACTCTTGAGGGACCCCAAAGGTCATTGCTATCTTTTGAGCACTTCCAATAGTTATAAAGTAGCTCCTTTTCTCCAGGTAGAACCTAAGTCTACGCTTGGTAACATGACAACGTCCCCTGCTCTTTTTCTTTTAGAAGAGGCTCAGCAGCTACTTTATGAGCTTTCAGAAACTTGGCAGTCTGAAGTGAGCAATTCATTATTTGCTGCAAATCAGCTAGCATTGACATCACAGTAGTTTCGAAAGTCAGATGGCATTGAGTCAAGAAAGCTCAGCGGTGGTTTCAACTGCTAAACCAAGTGTGCCCAATGCGTCAATCGCAATTGACTGGTCGTTTTTTTCTGACCTTTAGCTTACCGCGCATGTGCAAAGAACGACAGAACAGGAAAACAGACTAGTCAGCAAGTTCCCCCCCATTTTAAGCCCTCCCTTAAGAAATCTTATCGAACATGAGTATGGATACTGGAGTAACTAAGACAAAAAAAGTGTCACTTTCATTCGGAATATGAAGTGTACTTTTTTTCACTATGTCATTTTCGAAGCGCCTTTGCCTCATCTGCCAGTGTAGTGAAATGTGGAATGGCATTTTCAAACTGTTTATAGAAACTACGACACAGACATTCTGGAGAAAAGCAAGCTGAGAATGACAAAAGTGAACGAACTAAAATCACAATTGGCCGCACAGTGTCACTTTTCACACAATATAGTTCTACAGCGAAAGCTGTCACCGAAGCATTGTTCCGGGTTTGTCACATCATCGTTAATAACAAGAAGTCCTTCCAAGACAGAGAGATGGTAAAAGGGGCATAGCTGACTCGTTGTTCCGATCTTTTTAAAATAAGGAGGAAATATTATCTTCAATAAAATCTCTGCAGCTGTAAAGGAGTACAGTTACACGGTGCTGTGAAGCCATGGCCATGGTGTGGAAGGACACTTGAAATTGTGAGTGTTTCTCACTGCAGTTGGATGAATCCACTCACGGGAGTGACACAGCCCAAGTGTGCATTTTCATGCGTATGGTGGTGATGATTATCAATGTGAAACTGATGTGTTCTTGGTAGTCTCAAGACGGTCTTGGTTTTAACAGGGACAACAGCATTCATGACATTTGAGATATTCCAGGTGAAATTGTCCAAAAGTTCATCAACTTTCTCAGCATTCAGTTTTTGGCATAGCTACAGTCTCCAAAAAATTTGTGGCAGGTATCAGGTCCAAGATGTGACCTTCAGTGAGTTGGACACTTAATATGTTGAGAGAGGTCAAATGTTTTGAGTATGTCAGAGTTCTTTGGATAATTTTCCATGTTATTGTCAGCATGGATCTGGAGACAATCAAGACTTTATAGATTCCCCCGCCTCTAGTCCAGAGTAAACTGAGATTGGCTCCAGCACTCCAGCAAACGCTATTGAAGATAAGCGGGAGACAAAGTTAATTTGACTAGGATGATAAAACACACAGGCATGGGGAGAACATCCACACTCTACACAGGCGAGGCTAGGTTCTGAAACCCGGTCCCAATGACGTAGAATAAAAACTAGGGCGTGCACAGGGCCCTTTCACGTGGTAATTTGGCTTCAACTTCTGATCAGGGCAAAACATTGCTTTGGGTACTATTTCACTTGAAAACTGACATCCTTTGACATCATTACAATCGTACATTATGAAACATAATAACATCAAATTTTGTTGAAATTCATTAGGTTTAGCTTTTTTTGTGTCAATTATATGGTTAATTATTGTTGCGCTGTTGGCTGTCAAAACCGTACAGGCGGTCGTAAAGAAGTAACTTTACACTGGTAATTGTGTTTCAGGTTAGCCTACATTAGGCTGTAGGCTTGAACTTGAAGCTTAAAGGGCTACTGTCATGAAATGGATGATTTTTAGAATGTTATTAATAAAAAAAAACGGCAGCCAATATGGGCCCATGTGTTTTTTTTACCACACAACATGATTTTGACGTATACATCTATTTGTAACTCCCGCCATGAAAATCCTCTCAAGGGATTTTTTGAGAAGAAGCAGGACATGTCGTAAAGGACAGTGGCACCCCCAAGTGGATTCGTTTGTTTCCATGCGTTTTACCTCCGGGAAAGTAGCTTGTTGTTCCTTCGTGTTAGCCAAAATGCCGGTCATTGCATTGCTGGACATTGCTTGAACACTCGGGAGAATGGATTTACCCTTTATAAGTTTGCAAGCGACCCGGTTCGTTGTGAAAAATGGATTGCACGGGTGCAGAGGACGAGAGCTTCATGGGTTCCAAATAACAGGTAGGTGTGTATACAGCTACTAAAAAAATAATAGTTTTGGGACGGACCACGTAATCAGTCTCTCATAACATAACAAAAGATCTGCGTACGAAATATGTCAATGTGCACGTCGGACGGTGTTGGGCTGCTGCGTTGCTTCGCCAGCAAAGGCTGCGCTTCGAGCTCGCGGACAGCGACGGCTCTGAAGAACGCAGCACCAATGCCTCACTCAGCCGCGTGCACGCAGTAAAGCGCCCCGGCTCGACTGCTTTGTTCATCGCGTACTGCGGCGGCTGTGAACAACCCCCTAAAGCAGCACGGCTCGGCCCCATTATATGCCAGCACGGCGCCGTAAATCAGCCACACCGGCTGAGGCGCCGTGTTCGCTGGTCACGGCTTCTGCGAAGGCTGCGCGTCGGGCTTTGTGGACGGGGGTGGCTCTGGAGAACCCAGCCGAGAATGCCTCATTCAGCCGTGTGCGTGCAGTAAAGCCCCCCGGCTCGACTGTGTTGTTCATCGCGTACTATGGCGTCTATGAACAACCCCCTAAAGCAGCACCGCTCGGCTCTGTCATGAGCCACACTGGCCGGCTGCGATGAGCCGCGATGGCTCATCTCTGCCGCGGAAGTGGATTGGACGGGGATGCGGTTTGGCCGTGATTGCATATCATCTGAATATGGCTCGAAACAATAGTGTAATATTGCCCCGGTAACTTCACTTGGTTGTGTGGTGTTCTCCTTTTCGAAAAGAGCTTCCGTGTCAGAAGGGGCGCGTTTGTCTCCCATAGTTATTGTGCACCGCGTCCTTTCATTGGCGAATGTCCGGGTTGTCACGAACGAGACTAGAGGGCGGACCCAAATGCACGACTCCAGAGGCAAGCAGGTAGTGTACAGAAAGCCTTTATTCGGTCCGTGGTCAATGATCAGTGAGTCAGTCAGGAAAAGCACCAGTATCAGAAGAGGCAGGTTTATTAGGATGGTCAGGTATACGGGAGTGCAGGAACAAGGCATGATAATTAACGATCTGGCGGAGGACTAGTTGTCCCCCGTGTCCTATAAGTACCGGGTGTAATCAGCCGAAACAGGGTGCAGGTGTGTGCCAACTAATTAGCTGGCCACGCCCAGCCTGGGGAGGATGACAGGAGCATAACACGGGTGACCTCTCGGACGGGATGCAGCCAATATGGCGACCACTTGGATGTCGTAGAATGACACTTTTGCAACTTTGCGCATGGATGACGCGCTCTCCGCTCACATTTATTTTTTGGTACAGACATTGAAGTGAATAATATTATATGTATTTTTCATTACAATATCTATTTTATAATGTTTATAGCGATGACACTTGGGTTTTAAGTAACATTACTTATTCTGAAATTTACGAATGACTACTTCTTCAGAACTTTTTATATTACTCCAGAATACCATCATATAAGCATTGTAGGCAATTATGGATGTATGCCATCAATCGCATTGATGCAGTGACGAAAAAGCAATGAGTGCCGTCAAGACAAGATATGATGTTGTTTGTTGTGAACACTTCAGAGAAGACTTGAACAAATGTTATTTCCAGCGAATGTTCCAGGAAAGCAGTGTGGCCGATAGCCGGTGTCCCACGTAGGTGGGTAGACGGGGATGTGGGCGGCCGCGTGGGAAGAGGAGAAAGGAGCAAACAGCCACCGGTGTCTGCGGACCCCTGACGGACTTACTTCACCCAGCATGGGTCCTATTGAGTATGCTACATACACAAGACTTGTAAAAGGGTTAGGAAATCGAAAAATTATGGGCCAGTCATTTTAAATATTTGATCGGGTTCCTTTACCTCCTCGTCTGTCTGTCGGGGAGTCTGTTGTGAGTTAGAAGTGATCCGCATATCGTCTAATATGACTCGAAACGATAGGGTAATATGGCCCCTGTCACTGCACTTGCTTCTGAGGTGTTCTCTTCTTCAGAAAGAGCTTCAGTCTCAGAAGGGCCATCAGAAAAATCAGAAAAGCTTTCTTTTTCCATCTGCCATAGCAGGTGGCACAGCGTGTTTTCTATTGTGATTGTCCTAGTGTGACATCTGTAAATGACGTCTCGGGCAATATGGCCGCCACTGGGATGTCGAGAGAGACTTCCACAACTATGCACAATAACGACACACTCTCCGCTCACTTTTTTTTTAATTATTGACATCGAAGTGACTAATATTATATGTAGTTTTCACAACAATACCTAATTTAAAATATATATTTTTGTGTCAGTTGCTCTTTAAGGATTCATTCATTTATTTGCACAATATTGTATATCAATGTGAGTTTAGACAAAGCATGCATTTACACTGAATTTTTAATAATGTCTAAGTATTATTAATACAGTAACTCAGTTCTTGATTGTTTCACTGCAATATATGCAGGGTTTTTCGTGTATTTGTGGAATTCCTCCACCAGGGGCCATAACTTGAGGGTTTTCTAAGATTTTTTTTTTTTTTACGTTGGACACAGGTATATTGTGGTTGATTCATATAAGTTGTTGTTGTAAATGTGTCGTAACGTTTTGTATATTTTATATGTCCTTCAAATGGATGATATCATTGAGGTACTTAATACTGGAAATTTTACATTGTTAAATGATAGTATTCGGAATTGTTTGTTACAAGTGAATGCGTATATTGTGACTATTTTTATATTCACCTTCAGATACTTATAACACTGAAAGAATAATAGATTTTGGTGTACAATAAAAGTTTCCTGTTGTATTTTATTACTATAAAATAATAAAAGTGGGCAGCAAGCGTTGACCGCACAGTTCTGAGGTCCTGGGTTCAATCCTGGACCCGCATGTGTGGAGTTTGCATCTTCTCCCCATGCCTGTTTGGGTATTCTCCGGGCACTCTGGTTTCCTCCCAGATCCCAAAAACATGTAACATTAATAGGAAAATCCAAATTTCCCCGAGGTGTTATTGTGAGTGGAGCTGTTTGTCTCTGTGTGCCCTGCGATTGGGTGGCAACCAGTTCATGATTTACCCTGCCTCTTGCCCGTTGACAGCTGGGATAGGCTCCAGCACGCCCGCGACCCTCATGAAGATAAGCAGCTAAGAAAAAGGATGGATAATAAAAGTGAAAGGTGTAAGGCAAACTAAGAAAACATGAGTGTTGCGGAGCACCGGACATCGTTAGACAAAGTTCCGTGTGCTGCCCTAAAAGAAACCAGTGGCTTCTCCTTTTCATTTTTTATAGTACGTATGTGAATTGTGCCATTGGATGTAACAACGAGTCATCCCTCACTCATTGAATCACATTGCAAAATACCAAACTGAATAGCTGTATGTTATACTTTCAATTTGCATCGGATTATTTATTTATTGTTGCGCGCAACGCAGAATATCTGCAAAGAGACTGCATCAGCGGTGCACAAATGTGCACGCGCGCAGTTTAGAGGAAACATTGGCTGACGTCTTCTTTTTTTATTGGCACGCCGTCCCGCGATCGACCAAGACTGTCTCGCGATCGACACATTGAGCAGCCCTCCCTTAGATGATTGCTTTATAAATCTGAGAGCGATACTGTGGAATTTATTGATAACATTTCCGAGATTGTTCATCCTCTTGTACAAAAAGTGCCCAAAAAATTCCTTATAATCTGTGAAATATATCAATTGAAATGCATGCTACACTAAGACGAGAGGTGGGCGGGGCAGTTGACATGTTTCCCATGGGGAATATTAAAGGTCTGTACCTCCCATAGAGCTCGTGCACATGATGTCACTGTTTTCACGGCGGCATATTGCCGGTCAAACAGAGCTGGTTGACACTGTGAGAGACATTGAACCGGAGCAAAATATTCACAATGCCCAAGACTTGTTGTGCTGTTGGTTGCCACAACAGATGAGACAGATCTTTAAAGAGACCATTCTATAGAATACCAGCTGAAAAGACCAGAAAAGATCGATGGATTTCGGCAATTAAACGTGATGGAAGGTGCCCAACCAAATACACATGCCTGTGTAGCGATCACTTCATTTCAGGTGGGAAATATTCTTCTCAATCTCAAATAACCAAGAAGTATTTACAGTATAATGCCATGTTGACTCATTTGAGAACATTGCGTATTTAAAAAAAAAAAGTCGCAGAGAGGTTTACAGAGGAGTGTGTGTGCTTGTGGCCGCAATACGCTTCCGTGTAGAGAGGAGACGACTGCCTGTCCTAAATTTTTTTTCCCGCAATCATAGTTAATAAATGCGAGTTTGTGTAAAACAGGGGTTCATTTATTTAAATATTGGTATTTGTAGTGAAAAAATGAGAAGTGTACAGAGACCGTGCACATGATGGATGGTGCCCAACGAAGTACACACGTCTCTATAGGAATTATTCTTTTCAATCACAAATTATAAACAAGTATTTAAAATCCCATATTGACTAATTTGAGAATAATGCATATTTTTTTTTTTTAAAAAACTGTCGCAGAGGGGTTTACGGAGGTTAACGTGCTGCCACAAAACGCTTCTGTATTCCCCCCCCCCCAGTCATAGTGAATGAATGCTAGTTACCAGGGGTCATTTATTTAAATATTGGTATTTGTATTGAAAAAGTCTGAGTGGGTCCATCATGATGTGTGATTTATTCCTGATTCAGAACAGATCCAGCAATAAAGTATTTGTATGCGTCTGTGGTGTTTACATAATTCACCCGCGGGACCTGGAGTTGGGGTACGGGGTTCCGCACGGACTGTTTTTGTTGTTGTGCTTCCGGAGTAAAGGTTAACAGAGTTCCCGCCGTTATGCGAGTAGTTTTGTGATGTCGAAGAATAAAGCAAGTTCTGTTCCTGTGTCCGACACTCCGCCTCCGACTCCTTTTCTCCGGTGCTGCACTGGTGACACCGACGTCAGTCCCGGCGTTTTCGAGACTGAAACGAACATGGCAACCGCCATCCTCAAATTGCCGGAGTCTTGGGAGACGTCCGCGGGACTCATGGGCCACCCCTCCTGTCCGCTAATGGCTCCCCTATCCGCTCTTATGGCATGAGGACTGTGGACTTGTGTTTCGGGAGTCAGCGCTTCACATGGGACTTTGTCACTGCCGATGTCTCATTCCCTCTCCTCCGCGCTGATTTTTTTGTGCCCACGGGCTGCTGGTGGATGTTAAGAGGGGCCGTCTGGTGGATGCACTGACTTTTTCCACGGTCGCCTGCGTCCGCAATGAGGCGACTTATGGCGGTCTTTCCAGTTCGCTCTCGGACGGCACCAAGTACCAACTCCTCCTTGGTGAGTTGCCTGGCTTGACACGGCCCACTTTCTTCTCTGCCACGACTAAACATGGGGTCGAGCACCACATTGAGACCAAGGGCCCCCCGATTCACGCGAGGGCCCAACGGCTTGACCCAGAGAAGCTAGCAGTCGCTAAGTCCAAGTTTGCCAACATGGAGCGTCTGGGCATCGTCTGCTGCTCGGATAGCCCGTGGGCCTCGCCACTACACATCGTCCCTAAACCGAGTGGCGGGTGGCGACCGTGTGGTGACTACCGCCGCCTTAACGACGCCACTACGCCCGACCGCTACCCTGTTCCACACATTCAGGACTTCTCAGCCCACCTGGCGGGCAAAATCCTGTTCTCCAAGGTCGACCTGCTGCGCGGGTATCACGAGGTTTCCGTACACCCCTCAGATGTTCCCAAGACAGCTGTAATCACTCCGTTTGGACTGTTCGAGTTTCTGAGGATGTCGTTTGGTCTTAAAAACGCGGCACAATCTTTCGAGCGTTGAATGGATTCTGTGCTCAGGGACTTGCCATTTGTGTTCGTCTATTTGGATGACATCCTCGTCGCCAGCTCCTCGGAGGATGAACATCTGATGCACCTCCGCGACCTCTTCGCAAGACTTGAGCAGCATGGCCTGATCATCAACCCGGCGAAGTGTGTTTTCGGGGTGCCCTCTATCCAGTTCCTCGGGCACCTCATAGACAAGAACGGCGCCGCCCCCCTTCCGGCAAAGGTGGAGGCCGTCTCCGCTTTTCCCCGACCTCGCTCGGCTCGGGGCCTCCGGTAGTTCCTGGGGATGGTGACTTTCTACCACCGGTTCATCCGCCGGGCGGCCCACATAATGCGCCCGCTCTATGAGGCTCTTAAAGACAAGGCCCCCAACCAAGACGTCGAATGGATGGCCGAGAGGATGGAAGCCTTCGAGGCTACGAAGGCCACGCTGAGTCGTGCCGCTATGCTGGCCCACCCGACCCACGGGGCCCCTGTCGCTCTCACTACCGATGCATCGGACTACGCTGTTTAGCCGTATTCGAACAGTGGGTCGGCGGCGCCTGGCAACCGCTTGCCTTTTTCAGCCGTCAGCAGGTCCCCAGGGAGCCCAAATACAGCACGTTCGATAGAGAGCTCCTCGGCCTCTGGCTGGCGATCCGCCACTTCCACTCCCTATTGGAAGACCGTGAGTTCACGGCATATGTGGACCATAAACCCTTCACTTTCGCCATGTCCAAGGTGGGCGAGCCATGGTCCGCCCGCCAGCAACGCCAACTGTCGTTCATCTCTGAGTACACTACGGACATCCAACACATCGCCGGCAAATCCAATGTGGTCGCGGACTGCCTCTCCAGGGCGATCGTCGGCACTGTGCATCTGGGTCTCGACTACTCCCGCATGAGCGGAGACCAGGCCTCGGACCACGGGGTGCAGGCCCTCAAGATTTCTGACACGGGTTTGTGCCTGGTCGACTCGTGCGTGGCTTGTCAGCGGGCTAAGGTGCATCGCCACACAAAAGCCCCTTGGAGCTCTTCGCTGTCCCCGAGAGGAGGTTTGACCACGTCAACGTCGACTTGGTAGGTCCACTTCCTCCCTCGCACTGATTCACCTACTTGCTCACCATGGTGGACAGGACGACCCGCTGGCCCGAAGCCGTTCACCTCTCCTCGACAACGTCGTCAGACGTGGCCCGGGCGTTCATCGGCATGTGGGTTGCACGCTTCGGGACCCCGTGCGACCTTTCCTCAGATCGTGGCCCTCAGTTTACCTCTGAACTCTGGAACGCTGAGAGTTTGGGGGTCAAGCTGCACCGCACTACCGCCTATCACCCCCAGGCGAACGGTCTTTGCGAGCGGTTCCACCACTCCATGAAAGCAGCCCTGCGTGCCGGCTTGACGGACGGCAACTGGTTGGATAAGCTCTCGTGGGTCATGCTCGGCCTCAGGTGCGCCCCCAAGGAGGACCTGTTGTCCTCATCCGCCGAACTCGTCTACGGCCAGCCACTGCGGGTCCCCGGCGAATTCATCCCGGACGCCACAGCGCCCTGGTCCGCAGCCAGGCAACGGTCCTCCCTGCTGGAGGCCGCAAAAGGGTTCGTGCCGGTTCCCACGTCGCAACATGGCACCCCAGGTGCCCGGCTGCCCCGTCACCTGCGCTCTGCGGATTTTGTGTTTGTTCGTCATGACGCCCACCGTGGACCTCTCGCCCCCCATACTACGGGCCGTTCAGGGTCCTGGAGCACGGGGATAAGAGCCTGCTCGTGGACATTGGCGGCAGACCCGAGACTGTTTCCGTGGACAGGGTCAAGCCCGCGCACCTAGACATTGCCCAGCCTTTGGGGTTGGCCCTCCCCCCGCGCCGGGGTTGTCCCCCTTTGCCCTGTGCCTCTGCGCCTGCCAGGCTGCCCTTGACCCCGCCTGGGCCCTTGTCCCGTGACTCAATGGACAGTGCCCCCCCCCCCCCCCCCCGGCCCCTACAGTGCACACCCGCCGGGGTCGGGTCGTCTTCCCTCCACGGCACAAAGATTTTAACTATGGGTGAATTCTGGGGGGGCTTGTGTGGTGTTTACATAATTCACCGCGGGACCTCGAGTTGGGGTACGGGGTTCCACACGGACTGTTTTTGTTGTTGCGCTTCCGGAGTAAAGGTTAACAGAGTTCCCGCCGTTATGCGAGTAGTTTTGTGATGTCGAACAATAAAGCTAAGTTCTGTTCCTGTGTCCGACACTCCGCCTCCGACTCCTTTTCTCCGGAGCTACACGTCCAGACTTTTATACGCTTTCTAACTTTTCTGTGTAAATATCGACAGCTTACTCACCAGATACATGTGTATATCCAGTTGTCCAAGACAAGCAGAAACGGGTTAACAGTCCAATTTATTATCGGGGAAAACATCGACTTCGGCATTAAATATGGGTCCTCTATGCCAAGTGTTTCTTATTTTTCCACGTACCTTCGTTTATTACCACCTTCTAAATGTTTAACGGTATCGGACAAAACTCTGGATGTTGTGCTACAAGACATTTTCGTTTCATCTCAATGGAATTAACTTGCAACAATGCTTTGTTTGACCAGCAATGTGGCGATATGACGTGATTTTATGATGAAGTGAAAAGCTCTATTACATATGTCTGTGTCAATGTAGCTTCTCAAACTGCATGCTGCAAATGTTAATGCTTATAATAGAAGAAGATATGCATGTCTGTAGGGATCTAAAACATCCGAAGTATTTAGATTTATCGCAGCGTTTTCCATAATGTGTGTATTGTTCACCATGGTTTTTGCCATGACCGGAAGTTAGAGCTTGTTGACCATGGTGGAACCAATGTTGGATACAGAGTGCGCAGTCTAGTTTGCATTCTACGTCATTGATGACGGCAGACATAATGTGTACAGAGTGCGCAGTCTAGGTTTTATTCTACGTCTCTGCCAGGTCATCAGTACTGTGAGGATAATGCGCTAAGTCAACTACCGTGCCGTCTGACTTAATTCAGTGTCCTTGCATTGCCTTCTATGGTATAGCCGACCTTTCCAACATGGCCACCAAGTAGGCACATTGGTTAGTCAAGTAGCTATGCATTTCGAGTTCATTGGTTGAGTAAAAAGGCCGACTCAAAACGGTCGACGCGATGCACGATGGGACTAAAGTACTACTCGCCATTTTTGCCTGATATAGGCTAGCAAACTGCAAACCACTTTTTGGAATATAATTCCGTTAAATCAGAATTCTTAATGTAGGCGTGCCTGTTAATTTTCATTAATAATACTTTAAAAAGGGCGTGTTGTACTCGACCTTAAAAAACTGATCACACATAAGCCGTACGTTTTACTAGCGGTCGAAAAGAACAGTGTTCAACATGGGCCGCTCTCGAAGCCGAAGCTCTTCCCGGTCTAAACATTCCAAAAGCAGCAAGCACAGCAAGAAAAGGAGTCGGTCACGATCCAGGGATAGGGAGAGGTCAAAGAAGCGTTCTAAGTCAAGAGATGCGAAGAGAATAAGGCGCAGAGATTCTCGTTCCCGGTCCCGATCTGCTGTAACCTCATCTCGCAGGGAGAGAGCGGCGTCTCCACCGGATCGTATAGACATTTTCGGAAGAACATTGAGCAAGAGGAATGCGTTAGACGAGAAGCAAAGGAAGGAGGAGGAGGAAAGGAAAGCTGAAATGGAACGGCAAAGAAAAATGTGAGGATTTTGCACAATACAGTGACACTCGTCTGTTACATCTTAATTTAACATGCTACCTTAGCTTTCTGTGGTTGACAACGCCAGCCTTTAGCACAGGGCTCGATGAGACAAGGCCTCAACTAGTTACACATGGCTCTCAATTTTAATGCTTATTTCATTTACAATTTTCCACGATGATTTATGTCAGTGGCATCTCCTCCTTACACAGACTGAATTATTCTTACTGACTTGATTGGTTTAAAGCAGTGGTTGTAAAACCTTTACACCAAGTACCTCCTCAAAAATACGACCCTTCAAATACACAATTACGCCCAACATTAAAATACATGGCATATTTAGACCAAGTGGTTGTCAAAAATTGGGCAGAAGTATAAACTGTAAGGCATTAACTGTTTACAAATGGGTAACATTGCACTCAAATATTGTGAAAACAGTTCGCTTAAATTCTATTGTACCTAAAATGTAAACAAATTGTACCTAAATATTTGAAAACAGGATTAAAATATTTAATTGCCAAAGTTTTGTGCTTGAAAATTAATCACAAATGTGCTGCACATAAAGGTCCTCTTCCAACAAATTTTAAAATGTTATTTTTTGTAATCTTTGATGTCCGGGTATCGGGTTTGAAAGATAATATAGGTTGGAAATAACCAATGTTCTTTTTAAAGCTATTCGAATTGGTCTTGTCTGCCCAGCACGTGAGAAGGCCTGATTTTGTATTACAAACCACAGTTCCAATGAATTTAGGATGTGCGAAATGTAAATAAAAATGAATTACAATGATTTGCAAATCATTTTCAGCCTCTAGTCAATTCAATACTTTACAAAGAGAAATATTTTATATTTATATTTTGTATTTATATATTATATTATATTTATATTTAAATGTTCCAACTGATAAATGTTTGATGATGATACTCATTTTTTGTTTGCACCACTTCCCAAAAAGATGGGACGTGGCATGTTTACTCGTGTTACATCACCTTTCCTTTTAAGAACACTCAGTAAGCTTTTGCGAACTGAGGACACTAATTGATACTTTTTTATTTTTCGGGGGGGGGGATACACTAATTTCCCCCTTCTTTCGTGATATACCACGTGAATTACTCAACAGTCCACGGTCTCCCTTATTTTATTATGCGCCTCATAATGCTGCACATTTTTAGTGGGAGACGTAACTGCTGGTACTAAGACTCTTTTCCACAAGCCACGCAATTGTAACACATTCATAATATAGCTGGACATTGTTTTGCTGAAATAAGGAGGGATTTCCTTGAAACATTGCTTGGATAGCAGTGTACGTTGGTCAAAAACTTGTATTGTCACCCATATTTCATCTTAATGGTCCCTCCACAGATATGCAAGTTATCCATGCCATAGACTCGCTCTACTAACGCGCCCTTCACTCTTAATGCTTTTGGACTTACACAAATGTTCGAATCACCCAGGGCCCAGGTCTCTGGATGATTTAGAGAGATTCTGCAAAGAGGAATGGGTGAAGATCCCTCTTTCTGTCTTTTCCTATCTTGTGAAACATTATCGGAGAAGATTAGGTGCTGTTTTGTTGGCAAAAGGGGGTTGTGCAAAGTATTAATACCAGGGGTGACAATAATTGTGACACACATTATTTTATGTCAAATAATTATTTCTTTATGTGGGATTTTTTCCCCATTGAATAAATGCACTTGTATTGAAGGTTGGATTTTTCTCTTTTTTTTTTTTCTTTCCATTAAGGTCCCATGTTATTTAGAAAAAAAAAATAGAAGCTAAAAAACGCATCTTAACCAGGGGTGCCAATAATTATGGAGGCCACTGTATAGTCAGCGTTGTGTGGCTTTGTAACTATATATGTTCATACTGAGTTTATGCTATAAATGTGTTGTCCCAATATGAATTTAAGTGAATGAATGGAAGTACTTATTACTTAACTTTAAAAGGTGCATAAGTATTGTTCCCCTTCTCAAATTCTCATTTTTGCATAGTTTACCCTCTTAAATATTTCACATAAGACAAACGTTTTTTGTTTTTTTACAAAATAAAAACCTGAAAAGTGGGGTGTACAATATTGCATTAATACTTGGTAGCGCCACCTTTTCCTGCAATTACAGCTGCAAGTCGCTTGGGATATGTCTCCATCAGTTTTACGCATCGAAAGACTGCAATTATTGCCCATTCTTCCTTGCAAAACAGCGTGAGCTCTGTGAGGCGGGATGGAGAGCGTTTGTGAACAGCAGTCTTCAGCTCTGCCCACAGATTCTTGATTGGATTCACATCTGGACTTTGACTTGGCCATTCTATCACATGGATACATTTATTTGTTAACCATTGCATTGTAGATTTGGCTTTATGTTTTGGATCATTGTCTTCTTGGAAGATAAATCTTCGTCCCAGTCTCAGGTCTTTTGCTGACTCCCAACAGGTTTTCTTCCAGAATGGTTCTGTATTTGGCTCCATTCATCTTTCCATCAATTTTAACCATCTTCCCTGTCCCTGCTGAAGAAAAGCAGGCCTAAACCATGAGGCTGCCAGCACCATTTTTGACAGTGGGGCTGGTGTGTTCAGGGTGATGCAGTGTGTTGCTTTTACACCAAACATATCGTTTTGCATTGTGGCCAAAAAGTTCAATTTTGGTTTCATCTGACAGGGCACCTTCTTTCACGTTTGGTGTGTCTCCCAGCTGGTTTGTGTCAAACTTAAAACAAGACTTGTTATGGATATCTTTGAAAAATGACTTTCTCTTGCCACTCTTCCGTAAAGGCCAGATTTGTGCAGTGTACGATTGATTATTGTCCCATGGACAGACTCTCCCACCTCATCTGTAGATCTCTCCAGTTCATCCAGAGTGATCATGGGCCTCTTGGCTGCATCTCTGATCAGTCTTCTCCTTGTTCGAGATGAAAGTTTAGAGGGATGACCGGGTTTTGGTAGATTTGCAGTGGTCTGACACTCCTTCAATTTCAATATGACTGCTTACACAGTGCTCCTTGAGATTTTTAAAGCTTGGGAAATCTTTTTGTATCCACATCCGGCTTTAAACTTCTCCACAATAGTATCTCGGACCTGGCTGGTGTGTTCCTTGGTCTTCATGTTGCTTTCTGCACAGAACCCTGAAACTATCACACAGCAGGTGTATTTATACATCATCAGTCAACATTGGATCATTCAGAGATCCTCACTAAACTTCTGGAGTGAGTTTGCTGCACTGAAGATAAAAGGGCCTAATTATATTGCACGCCCCACTTTGCAGTTTTTTTTTTGTTAGAAAAGTATAAAATGTCCAATAAATTTCATTCTACTTCACGATTGTGTCACACTTGTTGATGATTCTTGACAAAAAATTTAAATAATAAAAAATGACATAAATTTAAAGCCTGAAGTGTGGCAAAAAGTTGAAAAGTTCAAGGGGGCTGAATACATTCACAAAGCACTGTAACTTGAAGGAAGACTTTGTTGAAAAAAATGGGAATGAGAGCACACAAAAGTTAGTAGTTGAGGGTTCAGTGTTTCTTTTAATGCCAAAATTATCCAGAGATATCATGAGAAACATCTCTCAAATGGAAACTATTATCGAAATTCTTCTCTCGTTCAGACATTCCAATGACACCTGGATGGAAAACTGACAGCCAATCAGCGTTTGCCACGTCTACAGTGCGTCCTGTCCTGACCCCATTGCTTGTGGATATGTCTTCACTGCATTTTGTGGCTGATTTTTGTGAACAATAATTACAAACAAAAACAATTATCTTAATTAATTAATAATTATTTTAGTAATAATAGTAGTAATTAAATGACTCCACGGGAGGTTAAAGAAAGACACATTTGGGTGCGTTCTCTCATTGTTGTTACAGTTTGGGCACAACACGGCATCTTGGTCTAGCTCGAAAGAATGGTCTGGAATGCTGAGACCTGGTGACGTCACGGGGCGGGTATTAAGGACCTTTCTTCTGGGTCTGGCTGTGAAAGCTGCCACATATCCAGATATTGCGTGGATTTAAAAAAATATATATATTTTCAATTTTTTTCTCTTAATGTCCAAAATATATAATAATAATACTTCAGATTGAAGGGTTTATTGTACATAGAAATTTTTGGACAAAGTCCTCCTCTAAAGGGGAAATACACTGGTTTGCATTAACAATGTATCCAATAGGTCATGTAATATGTACTCTATTTTGACAATCTGATGTTAAATCCTCTCTCATTTAATTGTGTATTGAGAATATTTTTATTGACAATTACGAATTTTCATTGGCGCTGCCATTTTCGCGAGTAACATGACCTCCGTGTGCGGTTGTGACGTGTACCATGCCGCAACAAAGGCTCGATTACATTGGACACCATTTATGCCCAGCGCTGATTTCTAAAAACCCCTACATTTTCGAAGGTGCATTTAGGGAGTCCTAAAAGTCCTTAAAATCCGCGAAAACCGGTCAAGCCCCTAAAAAGGCCTTAAATTAAAAAAAAAAATCAAAGGTAGGACCTCTACCGCCAAAATTCTCCTTAAAAAAAAATCTTTTATTTAAAAAAAAAATAGCGATCCGTCTGGCGTCCAAATCAGCCGGAAATTGTCAATGGAAGTCACCGTGTTGACAACTTGTCGCCATCTTGTCGTTATTCCATTGTCTGTTTCCGTGAGTAGGAATTTCACTTCGTCTTCGTTACGACGTAGCGTAGTTCTTTCATCGATCCAACTTGTATCAAGGGGAAGTGCATTTTTCAAGAAGCTTGGGTTGAAAGTAAGGAGTTTGGGAGCTGGGTTCGTCGAGATCCAAAAGATCGGCACATGTTTTACTGCCATCTGTGCAAGCAGTTACCAGCTTGAAAAGATGGACGTCAAAGCGCTGGAGTCGCACCGGGAAAACAGGAAACACGCTGATTTGGCGAAGACGCTTTCATCTTTCGTTGGTATGAATCGGTTTCTAAAATATCAAGATAGTGAAGCATCAACTTCAGGCAGTGGTACTAGCAGTGCATGCGCACCTACAGTTTTCCAGCAATCGACTTCAACCAGCCAGAAGTCGGGCTTTATGAACGTAGTTCTATACACGAAGATGGACTCCTTAAAGGCAGAGATCGTGTGGACTGAATGATCTGAAGCCATTACAGTTACAAATCTTGTGAAAATAATTCGAAAGCAGTCATGTTCCCAGACGGTGAAATTGCTAAAAACTACCACTGTGGGGAAAGGAAGACTTCGTACCTGGCTACATTTGCTATCGCTGCCCACTTTTCATCTCTACTGCCTCAAAGCCAAAAAAGCCAGAATAGAGACTGACATATCTACGCTTATTGAGAAGGCTGACAGGCTGTGTGAGGAGACTTAAGAAAAGAGGAATCATAGGTTTATCACCGAGGCCAATGCACTCAAGAGGCAGAGCAAAGGACAAGACAAGGACACTTTGGCACCTCTGCAGCAACAAATAGAGGAGGCACTGGGTAGGCTCAAGGAGCTGGAGTAGGGGTGCAGAAACAGACATCAGTAGAAGACATTTGTGTATATAGTTGCAATTGTAGTTAGAATCTGTTTTTCTGTATACTGTTATGTGAAGACGTTGACAATGGTCATATCAATGAGAACTACCACAAGGGGCGACAGGTGATCAATGTCACAGGTACTGAGATACTGGAACATTTGATGAACCAACAACGGTTGATGGCACTATTGGGTGAGTCTTTTTTCCTTACTCTTGATTTCCCACGATGGCCCTAAATTTTTCGTGTCGGCCCTAAATTTTTTCCGTGTCAGCCCCTATGAATTCCCCTAAAAAGCCCTTAAATTTTTTTGGTCAGACTGAGTATGAACCCTGTTCCATACATGGCCGTGAGCGGCTTGGCAAGCTGTGAGCGGCACAGCCGTGACCGGCTCGGCCCCTCAGTTGATCAGGGAGACGGAGGAATACTTCCATACACAGCCGTGAGCGGCCGAGCGGTGCTCACGGCTGTGTATGGAAGTATTCCTCCGTCTTGCCGATCGGCCAAGCTGTGAGCTCCCTCCTCGAGCCCTGGAGCACGCTCGCCGGGGAGTGAGTTCACGGCTCCCCCAAGCCCTGGAGCTGTGCTGCTCACGGCTGTGTGTGGACATATTCCTCTGTCTTGCCGATCAACTGAGTGGCTGAGCCATGAGCTTGCTCCCCGAGACCTGGAGCACACGTGCCGGGGAGCGAGGTCTTGGCTCCCCTGAGCCCCCGAGCTGTGCCGCTCACGGCTGTGTATGGAAGTATTCTTCTTATCTACCTGATCAACCAAGCGGCCGAGCCGCTCACGGCTGTGTATGGAAGTATTCTTCTGTCTTTCCGATCAACCGAGTGGCTGAGCCTCTAAAAAAAGCTGCAACAAAATGACATGATCCAAAGCTCACCTAAAAACAAAGGTTTTTATTACTTTTGGAAAAAAAACAATTATTCCCAAGACTTTTGGGAGGAATTTTATGCAGACTGAAAAGGTGAAAGTTCAGCTTTTTGGAACATCTTGTTACATCGTGTGTGAATGTAGCAGAGCATGTCACGTACATCCAAATTCGTCAACTTTTCGCCCAAATTTGCAGTTTTGAACTCTAATTAGCATGCTTTACAGGATCAGGAATTTTTGGAGTCAGTCAGCGAGTTTAAAAAAATATATATAGTTGATCACAAGATGGATTGTCTGTTTACACTTGTTCATTTACTGTTTATACTTGTGTTGTGTTCTCAAAAAATATTTACATTAGTCTATGCCATTGAGGCATAGTGACAGAAAAAATGAATTGCTTCTCTTAGATGCGATGAAGTACATACAATAATGTATCTACGTTTTGTGAAATTTCATTTTTTCTTTGTGTTTTGAGATTTTTCAATTGTAAAATATGTACCCTAGCTTCAAAAAGGTTGGAAATCATTACTCGTGTCAGGTCATAGATTCCAATCAGTCAAGTCAAATCAACATTACAACAAAAAAGAAATAATGAATAAATAACTTACTGTAATTAAAATACTTTGTTGTAATTGCTTCACACGTACCAAAACTTTAGCGCATGGTTTGACAGAAGACCAGTGTGTTCGCTTACAATGGTTAGTGCTAGCACTAGCTTGCTAGGCTACATAAAGTTTTGTTCCCTGATTATAAGCTATACCATATTTAAACTACGTAAACATGCCTCAAGCA
This sequence comes from Syngnathoides biaculeatus, assembly GCF_019802595.1. Lineage (NCBI taxonomy): Eukaryota > Metazoa > Chordata > Actinopteri > Syngnathiformes > Syngnathidae > Syngnathoides > Syngnathoides biaculeatus. The sequence continues at coordinate 1,752,987 of NC_084653.1, forward strand.
AGCATTGACTTAAGTCTTCTACTGAGCACCGCTAACAAGAATACTTTATTTCCCCGATTTTTCTCTACTATTACTATTGCTATTACACTCTGCACGATCCACTCAAGTTGTCATCGCCATGGTAATGTGTGTCTGCTCGTATTTCAGTTAAGTTAAAGCCCAATCAGAACCCGCTTTAATGGCCAAATTTGTAACAACAGAAGGAATTTGTCTCCGGCAGTCGGTACCACCCTAGTATGACATTCAGGCCATCCATAAAAATATTTAGGTTTCCCGTAAATATTCAAAAGCAGATAAAATTATTAACCAGTCAGGAAGTGATTTTCTTGCTGTCTGCCTCACGCTATCGGTTATCGTGGCAGACTGCATGCGATTTAATTTCTTGCTTGTTTTAAACGGCAAATACATCGTGAGTAATAAGTTGAGAAAGGTGAGCCCTTCTATAACACTCCAGAATACATTCAAACAAATTTCCCCGGAAGAATTTGGAGATGACATGCTGTCTGAGATAAAAGCACTGCAACTGGGGCAAACGCACGGTGGTATCCAATGCGAATGTTCTCATGATTTTGAGACATTATTACAGTTCAATCCAGATGTTAGGGTAGTGATTTTTCCTTTGAGGGAAAATGCCACTGTTGAACAGCCCAAAATGGATACATTTGTTACTATGATGGCAGCTGCCAATGAAAAATCAAGACCTATCCTTCCCATTGAAAAGAATGATTCTGGGGAAACCACCACCTTTTTAAAGGGGAAATCCAGTGCTTGGCATGAACAATGTATCCAACAGGTCATGTAATATGTACTCTATTTTGACAATGTGATGTTTAAATCCTCTCTCATTTAACAGTGTTTCGAGAAGGTTTTTATCAACAATTCCGAATTTTCAGGGACACTGGCATTTTCGCGAGTCACATGACTTACGTGCGCAGATGTAACGTGTAAAGTGCCGCACCAAAGGCTTGATTACTTGGGACACCATTTATGCCCAGCTCTGATTTATCGGATTTATCCTCATCTGATGAAGAAATAGCAGTATCGGTTGATCGGGAAGATGGAGGAATACTTCCATACAGATTTGAACCTGTAGCTGTAAATAATGTTGGATATTCGGATGGTTCTTCGGGCGTAATGACTACTCTGAGGCCTACGCACCCGAGGTAAGTGCGTAAACAAAGGCCCCCAGAGCTCTGGGGCGGGAGCCGCGGATAGTTCTTCGGACTGGAATGACGCGCAGTAGGGATCGCAAAAAAAACGATTAACCGGTTTTACAATCGGTACCATTGTGGTGTTTACATAATTCACGGGACCTCGAGTTGGGGTGCAGGGTTCCGCACGGACTGTTTTTGTTGCTCTTCCGGAATGACGAGTTCACAGAGTTCCCACCGTTATGCGAGTAGTGTTTTGATGTCTGTGTCCGACACTCCGCTTCCGACTCCTTTTCTCCGGCGCTACACCATCGATCGTTAATTTACTCCGTGGTAATGGGGTATTTTGTATACATTATTGAGAAACAAGCTTGTTGAATGTGGCTTTAAACAACGCACTCGTGTAAGTTTAAATTTTTGTTCTTTTTTTTAAAAAATGTTTTAATGTTAACATTCTTGAAAAAAATGGAAATGATATTGAAAAAATAACGCAATGTGGAATACCGGAATCGGAAGAAATTATTGGAAATTTTAACCGATTTCGAAAGTCCGATTACGGTTTCGGTTTTAAACAATCGAAAACCGGTTATAACTGTTTAAATGTAACCATTTGCGATCCCTAACGCGGAGTCTGACGAGCGAGTCGAGCTTCGGCGTCCGGCGGAGTCTGACGAGCGAGTCGAGCTTCGGCGTCCGGCGGAGTCTGACGAGCGAGTCGAGCTTCGGCGTCCGGCGGAGTCTGACGAGCGAGTCGAGCTTCGGCGTCCGGCGGAGTCTGACGAGCGAGTCGAGCTTCGGCGTCCGGCGGAGTCTGACGAGCGAGTCGAGCTTCGGCGTCCGGCGGAGTCTGACGAGCGAGTCGAGCTTCGGCGTCCGGCGGAGTCTGACGAGCGAGTCGAGCTTCGGCGTCCGGCGGAGTCTGACGAGCGAGTCGAGCTTCGGCGTCCGGCGGAGTCTGACGAGCGAGTCGAGCTTCGGCGTCCGGCGGAGTCTGACGAGCGAGTCGAGCTTCGGCGTCCGGCGGAGTCTGACGAGCGAGTCGAGCTTCGGCGTCCGGCGGAGTCTGACGAGCGAGTCGAGCTTCGGCGTCCGGCGGAGTCTGACGAGCGAGTCGAGCTTCGGCGTCCGGCGGAGTCTGACGAGCGAGTCGAGCTTCGGCGTCCGGCGGAGTCTGACGAGCGAGTCGAGCTTCGGCGTCCGGCGGAGTCTGACGAGCGAGTCGAGCTTCGGCGTCCGGCGGAGTCTGACGAGCGAGTCGAGCTTCGGCGTCCGGCGGAGTCTGACGAGCGAGTCGAGCTTCGGCGTCCGGCGGAGTCTGACGAGCGAGTCGAGCTTCGGCGTCCGGCGGAGTCTGACGAGCGAGTCGAGCTTCGGCGTCCGGCGGAGTCTGACGAGCGAGTCGAGCTTCGGCGTCCGGCGGAGTCTGACGAGCGAGTCGAGCTTCGGCGTCCGGCGGAGTCTGACGAGCGAGTCGAGCTTCGGCGTCCGGCGGAGTCTGACGAGCGAGTCGAGCTTCGGCGTCCGGCGGAGTCTGACGAGCGAGTCGAGCTTCGGCGTCCGGCGGAGTCTGACGAGCGAGTCGAGCTTCGGCGTCCGGCGGAGTCTGACGAGCGAGTCGAGCTTCGGCGTCCGGCGGAGTCTGACGAGCGAGTCGAGCTTCGGCGTCCGGCGGAGTCTGACGAGCGAGTCGAGCTTCGGCGTCCGGCCCGCTGCCGGAGCTCGCTCATCAGTTTCCCCGTTATTCCCGTCCCCGAACCATCCGCGGCTGCCGGCCCAGAGCTCCGGGGGTCTTTCTTTATGCACTTACGTCCCGCACGTAGGCCTCCGAGTGGTCAGACTCCGCCGTCATTCCGCCTGAAGAACCATCCGAATATTCAACATTATTTACAGCTACAGGTTCAAATGTGTATGGAAGTATTCCTCCACCTTCCCGATCAACCATTACTGCTTTTTCTTCATCAGATGAGGATAAATCCGAGAAATCAGCGCTGGGCACAATGTAATCGAGCCTTTGGCGCGGCACCTTACACGTCACATACGAGTACATAAGTCATGTGACTCGTGAAACTGGCAGCGCCCCTGAAAATTCGGAATTGTCGATAAAAAATCTTCTCAAAACACTAAAATGAGAGAGGATTTAACGTCACATTGTCAAAATACAGTACATATTACATGACCAATTGGATACATTGTTCATGCCAAGCACTGGATTTCCCCTTTAACGAAGTCCCGGAAGAGGTCGACCGAACCAGTGCCTCATTCCCAAGTTCAGTATCCAAAGAAAAAGCTACAGTGAAGAAAATAATTATTTGAGCACTCTGCTATATTGTACGTTCTCGCACTTAGAAATCATGGAGGGGTCTGAAATTTTCCTCGTTGGTGCATGTCCACTGTGAGAGAAATAATCCAAAAAGAAATATTCAGAAATCACAATGTATGATTATTATTATTTTTTTTAACGATTTGTGTGATACAGCTGCAAATAAGTATATGAACACCTGTCTATCAGCTAGAATTCTGATTCCCCTAAAGACCTATTAGTCCGCCTTTAAAAGTCCACCTCCACTCCATGTATTATCAGTGATGAAAGTCCTCCGGAATTCCAGATTTTCAAATTTTCATAAATTCCTCCAGAAAATTGAGGAAAAATTGCCGGATATTAGTTGACCTCATTGAACGAGCACGCGTTTGAGTTTGTTGTTTTGCTTTCACGAGTGTAGCCATGTTGAGGCACTAACACTAATAACAGTAATGCCTCTCCCCTCGCCTTCTCATGTCCTCGCCATATCGCGGAGATTCCGAAATTTCGGCGAGAATGGAAGCCACAAAGGGTGCACCTGTGCACACAAAAGGCAGATTTAACATTGAATCTCAAGTATTTGAATTGTATTTTGTGTAAACTAATTCATGGGTGATTGACCAGTTACAGCCCCAGGACAATGTTCAAACGGGTAGACAGGAAAGCTGACATACGTGCAATAGACGCAAGTGTTAGCAACATGTTCAAGTAGTCATGGCTTGAGGAAAAGGACTTGAACGGAGATTTTTGTACGACCACATTAGAAAGGTTGACAAACCTGGTAAGTCAGTTAAAATCATATATATATATATATATATATATCACAATATTAAAGGCAACTCATGCTATTAGTATTAAAACATCTATATCGAAGATAGTGAGCAATCTGGTTGAGTGTATCAGTACAACGTAACAAGTTTAAGACTTAAACGTTAATAGTAAATACTACAGATCAACTTCTTTAACTGTGGAGAAATGATAGGACATATTTTCGTGTATATTCTATATCCATATTATAATATGTATAATGTGGGGAAATAGACAATTTTAGATGTCTTTACTGAATAGTTCACTTATTTCATTTGTCTTGAGACAAGATGGCATATTTTAAGCAAATTTTGATGACAAATGTGATTTTGTGCTATCCAGTGTTAGGGGGATGGGGGGAAAAATCTGGCCTTGGCCGTTGGGGAGCTTCTGCCCAATTTTTTTTTTTCGGTCAGGACTTAGAAATTTTACTTCAAATTTTTGTCTGAATTTTGTGAACAGATATTGCCGAAATGCACCACAGCCATCCATTTTTTCAAAAGTCCTTAATCAGATGCACCTGTGTGAGGTTGTTAGCTGCATAAAGACACCTCTCCACCCCTACAATCAGTAAGACTCAAGCTTGTAACATGGCCAAGACCAAAGAGCTGTCCGAGACCAGAGACAACATTGTACAACTCCACACGGCTGGAAAGGGGTACGGAGAAATTGCCAAGCAGCTTGGTGAAAAAGGTCCACTGTTGGACCAATCATTAGAAAATAGAAGAAGCTAAACATAATGGTCAATCTCAATTGGAGTCGAGCCCCATGCAAGACATCACCTCGTGGGGTCTCAATGATCCTTAGAAAGGTGTGGAGGAGTGGGCCAAAATCCCTCCTGCAGTGTGTGCAAACCTGGTGAGCAACTACAGGAAACGATTCACCTCTGTAATTGCAAACAAAGGTTACTGTACCAAATATTAACATTGGTTTTCTCAATTGTTCAAATACTTATTTGCAGGTGTATCACACAAATAAATAATTTAAAAAATCATACATTGTGATTTCTGGATTTTTCTTCGATTATCTCCCTCACAGTGGATATGCACCTACGATGAAAATTTCAGACTCCTCCATGATTTCTAAGTGGGAGAACTTGCAATATAGCAGGGTGTTGAAATACTTATTTTCTTCTCTGTACTTGAGGCAAGATGTCTTTACTCATGTCCTCTATTCTGTCGCTAATGGTGTCATTTGAGAGAGGAATTTGGGATAATCTACCTTCGGCCGCTGTTCCGAGTATCAGATTCGCCATCTTTAATTCAGCTGCTTTTACAAGTGTTTCACAAATGGTGTATGGTTTGCCCTGCTTTGTGATCAGGTACGCAACTTCATCTGATGCTATGACGATCGGTTTGTTAATGGGTACAAATCCAAGAGCAGGTAAAGTGGCTTTATCATCGAATCTGGCTCTCTTCACCTTGAATTCAGCCAGTGTTGTGTTCTCATATTCTCCATGTAGATGCAGCTTTTCAAAGTGTTTCTTTAGTTTTGCCGTTGCGAAGCTAGAATTGCTCAACTTGGCATTGCAAATCATGCAGATAGGACGCTGACTCCCATCCCGTTCCGTGATACATGAGAATCCACATTGTAGATATTTGTCCGACCACTTTCTTTTTTTGCTCGACATAGTATGGATTAAAATATGAAGATAGTAGTCACATGATATACTGCGATGAGATTCACACGTTGGATCACTCCTGAGTGCACTAAATTTCTCACAGCACAGATTGGCCAAGCAATGTCAGGTGATCATTTGCAGCCAGTGATGACCAAGCGCGGCATGTCATCACATATAGACATGATGAATCAGTGTGTCTTGATCTCCGCGGCAGAGGCTCCACCAAAACCCTGAGACTGACTCACCGAACCCCTAGTGTTCAATCGAACCCAGGTTAAGAACCACTGTACGAGATCCTTGCAATTTTAGCAAGTGCTGGCGATCATATGCTAATTTACTGCAGATATTGACTGTTTTTAGTGATGAATTTGAAGAACTTACTTTTTTGAATTATTATCCCAATAATTACTATGCATTGCTAGTTACTTATGTGATTTCCAATTGGGAAAATTTGCATCATTTTCTCTAACCAGTTCTTCATCTGTTCTCCACTAGTCGCCAGCAGGAGATTGAGGAAAAGCTTATTGAAGAGGAGACAGCGCGGCGAGTGGAGGAGTTGGTGGCAAAGCGTGTAGAAGAAGAGCTGGAGAAACGTAAGGACGAGATTGAGCGGGAGGTGTTACGTCGCGTTGAGGAAGCAAAGCGCATCATGGAGCGACAGCTGCTGGAGGAACTGGAAAGACAGCGACATGCTGAGTTGGCAGCACAAAAAGCCAGAGAGGTAACGCTCTGTCGTTTGGAATTTAGCCCCTCCTTTCTCTTCTTCTTACCCCAACCTTTTAAAGTCCAGTCACCCTCTACAAACGAGACTCGGTGGAGGTGAATTTGGAGGGCCCCTCTTCCAGTGTCCCAGTCTGAATATTTTACCCCTTAAAGCTTTCACAACCAATGGGACTGCTGAGCCCTGTTTCCAACAAGCTGCATATTATGGGTCAGTTTAGTAATTTGCTCTTCCATCATCCAAAGTTGAGTGAGGCTTTCTACTGATCAATTCTTGGCACACTGGTTTTACTGTACAAAATGCAGTACTTCTTGTGATGGTGGATATCAATTAACCATACCAATCCTCAGAAACACAGCCAATAATGTTTTTTCTTATTGCACTGATCATTCTTAGTGTAGAATTCGTCACACTACTTTTGAAGAAACACAAATTAGGATATATAGCTATCACCACCCTATGGGGACACAGTGGAATTAAAAGCCTAATTCGAGTTTCTGTTCTGAACCACTCTGGCAAACTGAACTGCTTGGTGGAAACTGACTTTGCAATGCCATTGAAGTGGCATCCTTCAGGGATCATGTTAACATTTCAACATACAAGCTAAATTGTGATCCATTTAATGATTGTGTTTTTACAACATAATTATCATATGGAATAGTCAAATGATCCTAATCAAATGTCACATCTTGCCTCCAAAATAGACATTAAATGTGGTGAAGGCTTCACTGTCACCAGAGAAATGTAGTCATTTACATACCTGTCTTAAATTCCTCATGTCATCATTCAAAAATAAAAGAGAAATAGTTATCATTAAGATCTCAATAATTAGATAAAAATTTTCCCTGGCATGACTTGAAAAACTTGGATTGCCGTCCATTTATCAGTTAACCTTTCTTTTGATATATAATAAGGAACCTCAAATTAGGTATAACAAATCTATGTTACAATTTCTTAGAAACCAGTATTTGGAAATGCCTAGGATTAGAAAGTAGATACACTCACCATGAAAAGAATTTCTTGATATAGATCTTAAAATACTGTTTATAGGTAAAAGCCAGGAGATATGTTTATGCTCTGTGCAACCACCACATGCATTATTACAGGATGTTAGTTTTGCAGGTTTTGATATGAACCAAATGACGCCTTCTTACATGGGAAGGAGAGTGGTTAGTTCCATCTAGAGTTAAAGCTGTAGGATGTACACCTTCTTTGCTATTTGGATTAATTCAGTAACATACTTTTATGCATACACACACATTGATGTAAAACGAGATAAGCCCAAGTGTTCACACTGCAGGTCTTATCTGTCCAGATTTCCCACAATTGGACTCACGCATGTATTCTTATGTAGTTCTTTTTCAACAGAACATTTGTTCTATCCAGGTTTTCTTAACAACCTTGATTTAATTCAGGCCTTTAAAAAAAAATCCATTTGTTACTGATAAATATGTTTCCTGTCTGATAGCTTAGTTTTACCTTTGCTTGTTTAACTTTTTTTTTTTCCTCCTAAGAAAAAAATGTACTGTTTTACTCATGACTTGCTTCTTCTATAGGGCTGTTTGTAAAAATTGATATTGTTATTTGTAACCACCTTCCTAACTAGCACTTGACCTGAGCTGGCCTGCAGCCTTTCAGCTCAGCTGTGGCTTGTGTCCTGTTCTGTAAGTTTTACCGTGGTCCGGTCCCTCTTGAACACACACAAACACCACTTTGTGCTGTACTCTCCTTCACTCTGCTATCATCTGGGGCTGTGCCACTGCACAGAAATGGAAAAACAATACTTGAATGCGAGCAGTGGCTGCAGGCTCAGCAGCGCAGAAATCAGTTTTAAAGAGGAATACCGCGGGTGCTGTCTGGCAGAGTTCCCCATACCCACCTACACACGCACCCCTGGAGTGTTTCTCTGTCTGCAGGGGCCACAGAGTCTGGACAAGACAGTAAATATACAACTGTTTTATGCGGAATGCTTACACCAGTTGTGTAGATACACAGGCAAGGAACATGCGTAGGTATACATGCATTGGTGAGCCAACACTATTCCATTTTATTCCTGTATTTTTTTTTTTTTTGCTGAGGACATATACTGTCTATTCTTCTAGATTGTCATTGATACTTGTTGAGTGTGAGGGGGTTCCCACTGATTATTTTTAAATTGCTAATTATTTCACAATAATACAGAAACCTTGGTGTGGCTAAACTTAAAATGTTTCTAAAAGGATAACAGCTGTAGCGGAAGGGCAAAGGGTTGGCTTTGTAACCCCCCCACCCCCACTCTAAATTTAGAACAATGTGGCGTGGCTGCAAAAAGAGCCACGGTGTGGTCGTACAAGAGACTTAAAAAGCTTCTCTGTGGTGTAAAAAATCTAATCAGTGTGCATGTATGTATGGTTAATGCAAGTGTACAAAGTATGGTATGGTTGTCACCTGTTTGTGCGCTAACATGCCATCGTGTCACCCATCTAGGAGGAAGAAAAATCTAAGCGGGAGGAGCTTGAAAAAATCTTGGAGGAGAATAACCGTAAAATTGCAGAGGCCCAGGCAAAGCTGGTATGCTACTTTTTTTTCCCCCTCAATTTTTTTCCTCGTTTTATGTCGGGATGAAAAAAGTCCAAATCATTCAGTATGATGTTTTTGAACAGCACGCATCCTGTTCAGTTCATCACCACACAACTTTCTCATTTACTAATGTGGCAAATTGGTGTACAGTTGTGCTAATGCTAGATAAGGTGGCGGCCTGTATGGTTCCAGTGGCACATTCTTTTAAATCTCAAAGGAGATTTAGACGGGACACACCATCCGAGTCACACCATTCCAGCGATGCAGTAGCCAATCATATTTCAGCAGGTCATGTCGTGCTTAGTACTCAAGTGGTATTCACGATGACTCAAGCAAGACCACCGTAATCCACCACAACCAAATCTGTATCTCTCCAATGCAAGATATCCTGTACAGAAAATGGACGACTTGCAATTACAATTTGCTGGAAATCACTGTTCAGTTTTGAAATGATCAGGAAAACTTGTATAGCTGTCAGTATCATGGTTTTTAGAATCGATAATCCTTAGGTCAAACAAAAAAAAAGTTGTAGTTCCAATTTCCTCCATTTCAGAAGTCGGGTTGGGGGGGGTTGTTATTTTTATGAAATATTTTTACTCTGTCTCCAGCAAATGCTGCCATCCTTTTCTTGTCAGTTCTCATTAATTCAGGCTCACCCGTGCATAACGTAATCAAAATTCATGAAGGCTTGGTACAAAAAACATGAAACGATATAAAAAATCTGACATTGCAAAACATGAAAACGTAACTTGACTTCATATGGCTCAGTCATGCTATGACATGGGACTAGGCAGGTACGCTAGCTGATGCTCGTGAACACATGCATGTACGAAAACAACAATCTGGCAACAAGTGGCTTGTAAAACAAGGTTTGAATGCACAACATAACAGTCACATTTGACGAGCGTGCACAGACGAGCAAGAAAAATCACGCGCATAGAATGTATTACGAGTAGAAAAAATATTGATAGACGTCGCTTGATTTGTGTTGTCTTGACATTAATTTACGTGTTTATTTCATAAACGTTAACAAAACAAGCTCGCTCCTAAACAATCAGTATTCAGCCGGAAAAGGGAAATGCAAGTTAACTGTACTGAGCATGTAGGAAAGTGATGCCAAAAGCACGTTCCGAGCTCCTTCACGTACTGCGAGCGCGTTTACGTCGAAAGTCATGAACATTCTGAGCCATGTCAAAGGAAATTCACTTACACCAGGGGTGCTCAATCTGAGGCAGTTTTGGTTGATCGTGTGACTACATGCTCCAAAAAAAAAAACATTTAGACTATCATCCACCTTGCTGCTTGACTCAGGTGTGGCAAATACATTGAGCGCACTCACATAAAGGCGCGTTCTACCAAGCCGGCCTCCTATTTATGGCAATTGTGGCGATGCGCGCGTGCACCCTCCCCCCCAAACCCCCCTCCTAACTAACTATAATACGTATGAAAGTTTTACTTTGACTTGATCTAAGTTCTAACGGTCATTTTCCCTGTGGTACGAGTTATCTTGAAGTCGAAAACTTTTGCCCTATACATGCTTTAGATACATGCTTTAAGATATAGATCATCTACTGCGATCTTTCATTAATGGATTGACAGTATGGATACCGCCGTAAATTACGCTGGATTATAAAAATACATCACGATTGGCGACAAGAATGTTTGTTACAATGTATCGCTAGCTTGTTGCCACTAATGCCGATTATGTTCAACTAAACTTTCAGCATTTTCAAAACATTGTGGGTATAGACCGTTCATGTTTATTCCTTGACAGGCCAGTGCATTTAACTTTTCTTCGGATAAAGTTTGTCAGATAAATAATTTTTATTGATGAAAAATTTTAAATACCGTTTTATATCTTGTTCTACTAATATCAGTTGAAATTGGAAATGATCATTTCTGAGTTTGAAATTATTTTCTTTTAGTTATCTGTTTATTTTATTTTTAATTGAAAGTTTTGTTATTTTAAGGTCTTGAGATTCAATCCCTAATCACTCCCGCAACTTTATCTGCGAGCATGACTGACCACACACGTACATTTTCAAATGTGGTTGACTGGCATAGTTTAGTTTATCCTCCACATTTCCCATCCATGGCCAAGACTTCAAAAGCAACATCTGGCTCATCTCCAATCTGAAAAATATCCATTGGAGCTACCTTTGGTGTCTTGGTCCAGTTCTGGTGCCTCCTGAATTCATAAACCGTGATCCTATTTATCTCCCACAGCATGTCATCCTCTGTGCCATCCATGGCTTTTGTGGGGAAACATTTTTTTAAGTCCCAAGAGTGTTGGTTCCGCAGCCCAGCCTCTCGCCCACCTGACGCCATAGGTTTCCTGGGGCGTCTGGTGGCTATCAAAACTTTGTGAGCTCAAACTACATAGAAACAAGGGTAATTGGCACATTTTAAAAAAACAAAGCGACTATTTCAATTGTGTGTGCTCTCGCATTTTTTATCAATGTGCCCATGACGGTTGTATTGCGTAGTTTGAGCTCACAAAGTTTTGATACTCACGTGAGACGAGCTATTGTTGTTTCGGACTGCGGCGCTACTTCCGGGTTGGCGGCGTCATCAGCACGAGGAATGATACATTAATTTTAAAAGCAGCTGCACAACTAGCTGTTGTGGGTACATTTTTTTTTTCTTGGTTTAAGTAATAAACTCACGGGCAGTCGTTTCTGACCTTCGGTGCACTGGCAACAAACATGCTACGCGAACGATCGTAAAATAGAAGCTCGCTGAGGAGGTCATAGAGTTCAGGTTGGGGCCACACATTACCGTAATAAATATAAATGTGTGACATAAGACGTCGAATATCATAACGAAATGTATTTGTATTCCTTTTTTTTTTTTACAACTCTATTTACCTGTATACAACTATACAATGTGACTGTATTTTTTATTTTTCATCCATACCTAAACATAATGCGCTCGACTAACTTTGAAAATATTTTGGGAAAAATTTGAGCATTATTTTGAGAAATTACGGTACATACTCTGGTATAACAACTCTTAAGTTATTTTAAGGTCTTGAGATTCCATCGCTAATAACACCTGCAACTTTATATCTGCGGGCATGACTGGTGGACCACACCTGTAACTTTATATCTGCGGGCATGACTCACCACACCCATACGTTTTTCAAATGTGAGTGAGTGACATCAACTCGCACGAAGAATTGGCAAATGGTCACACCGCAGGGCTGCTATCAAACACCCGACCTAACTGTGCTTCCGCATATGCGCGTGCGTGGCCGTAGAGAACCATGTCCCTCACATTTATTCCGTGGTGTAAAAATGTTAGGGCTGGTGGGAATTTTTATGGTTGGCAGGGAAATCAGAACCACAAGCTTTATTTATTTTTTAACGCCTTAAGACATTTCCTCGAGTACTGCTTGAGTAATGCCTGCTCCCTCCTCCCAAAAGCGTGTGTGTGTGTGTGTGTGCGTGCGCGCGTGCGTGTGCGTGCGTACACACACACACACACAGTGCCTTGTGAAAGTATTCGACCCCCTTGAATTTTTTAACCTTTCACCACATTTCAGGTTTCAAACAAAGATATAAAATGTAATTTTTTTGTCAAGAGCAGCAGAAGAAGTGGGACACAATCGTGAAGTGGAACGAATTTATTGGATATTTTCAACTTTTTTTAACAAAAAGAAAACTGAAAAGTGTGACGTGCAATATTATTCGTCCCCCTCACGTTAATACTTTATAGCACCACCTTTTGCTGCAATTACAGCTGCAAGTTGCTTGGGGTATGTCTCCATCAGTTTTGCACATGGAGAGACTGAAATTCTTACCCATTCTTCCTTGGAAAAACAGCTCGAGCTCATTGGGGGGTTAGGTTGTGAGCATTTGTGAACAGCAGTCTTCAGCTCTGCCCACAGATTCTCGATTGGATTCAGGTCTGGACTTTGACTTGGCCATTCTAACACCTGGATACGTTTATTTGTGAATCATTCCATTGTAGATTTGGCTTTATGTTTTGGATCATTAACGGTGTGGCTCCCAGGTGGCTTGTGGCAAACTTTAAACGAGACTTTTTATGGATATCTTTGAGAAATGGCTTTCTTCTTGCCACTCATCCATAATGGCCAGATTTGTACAGTGTACGACTGATTGTTGTCCTATGGACAGACCCTCCCACCTCAGCAGGAGCTCTCTGCTGTTCATCCAGAGTGATCATGGCCCTCTTGGCTGCATCTCTGATCAGTCTTCTCCTTGTTCGAGGTGAAAGTTTAGAGGGCTGGCCAGGTCTTGGTAGATTTGCAGTGGTCTGATACTTCTTCAATTTCAATATGATTGCTTGCACAGTGCTCCTTGAGATGTTTAATGCTTGGGAAATCTTTTTGTATCCAAATCTGGCTTTAAACCTCTGCAACAGTATCTCTAACCTGCTTGGTGTGTTCCTTGGTCTTCATGATCCTTTCTGCACTTTAAACAGAACTCTGAGACTCATCTCACAGAGCAGGTGCATTTATACGGAGACTTGATTACACACCGGTGGATTCTATTCATCATCATCTGTCAACATTGGATCTTTCAGAGATCCTCACTGAACTTCTGGAATGAATTTGCTGCACTGAAAGTAAAGGGGCCAAATAATATTGCACACCCCACTTTTCAGTTTTATATTTGTTAAAGTAAAAAATATCCAATAAATTTCGTTCCACTTCACGGTTGAGTCCCACTTGTTTTTGATTTCTGACAAAAAATTGAATTTTTTTTTTTTTTTTTTAAAGCCTGAAATGTGGCGAAAGGTTTAAAAATTCAAGGGGTGCAAATATTTTCGCAAGGCACTGAATATGCATGTGCATTGAATGAAAATAGCTCAAGTTTCCTAGTCGGATGATGATCTTTGGAGAAAATAATCTTTCAATTTGACTCACAAAATGCCAGGGAAAAATGCACAGTTAAACAAAAGTACGTTGATGAACACCAAGCCACTCCGATTTTTCTGTTAGATATCTATTGCATTTCACAGCTTCAAATCTTCACTTCATCTCATTCCACTCCATTGATCTGGAATTTCCACAAGGGACTAAACATCACAGTCACAGGTGAGTCACTTTGAACAATCACACAAAAAAAGGATATGCCGTTTAAAAAAAAAAAAAAAAAATTCCAGAGACCTAACGTTTGCGTCATATTAAGTGGCTTGGAACATTGCAAGGACCAAAAAGCCATATAATGAGGGGTAATTTATGAAAAAAATCCTTGATGTCACTGAAATCTCGTGTCCTCAAAACAAGACCTCAAACAAAGAGTATCAGAGCTTATATTATCTTGCCACACTGTTGAAATGAGAGTATCGGACATAGGCGTGGCTACTGATTCACAGTTGCACTCAGACCTCCAATTGTGTGAGTATTTTAACGTTGCATTAGATGAGAGTTGAATGCAGCCCTATAGAGGCACAAGCCACTGCAATCTCTGGGCTGGTCCCGAGCCCGGATAAAACCAGAGTGTTGCGTCAGGAAGGGCATCCAGCGTAAAAACTGTGCCAAAGAAATATGACCGTTCATCGAAAGAATCTAAAGAGAGAAATTCTGGAAGGAATTAAATGAAGTAATTCTGAACATCCCAGACAGAGTTGTGATTGGTGCAGATTGTAATGGACATGTTGGTGAAGGAAACAGGGGCGTTGAAGAAGTGATGGGTAAGTACGGCCTCACGGAAGGGAACTTTGAGGGCCAGATGGTGGTGGACTTTGCAAAAAGGATGGAATTGGCAGTGGTGAACACTTATTTCTAGAAGAGACAGGAACATAGAGTGACCTACAAGAGCGGAGGTAGAAGCACGCATGTAGATTATATTTTGTGCAAACGATGTAATCTGAAGGAGGTTACTGACTGTAAATTAGTGGTAGGGGAGAATGTTGCTCGACAGCATAGGATGGTGGTGGGTCGGAAGATTAAGAAGACAAAGGTAGAGCAGAGAACCATGTGGTGGAAGCTGAGAAAGGAAGAATATTGTGTGGCCTTTCGGAACGAGGTGAGACAGGTTCTCCATGAACAGGAGAAGCTCCCGGAAGACTGGACTACTACAGGCAAGGTAATCAGAGAGACAGGCAGGAGAGTTTTTGGTGTTTCTTGTGGTAGGAAAGGGGAGAAGGAGACTTGGTGGTGGAACCCCAAAATACAGGAAGTCATACAAGGAAAGAGATTAGCGAAGAAGTGGGACACTGAGAGGAATGAGGAGAGGCGAAAGGAGTACATTGAGATGCGACGTAGGGCAAAGGTAGAGGTGGTAAAGGCTAAATGAGTCATATGATGACATGTACACCAGGTTGGACACGAAAGAAGGAGAAAAGGAGCTCTACAGGTTGGCCAGACAGAGGGATTGAGATGGGAAGGATTTGCAGCAGGTAAGGGTGATTAAGGATAGAGATGGAAATATGTTGACTGGTGCCAGTAGTGTGCTAAATAGATGGAAAGAATACTTTGAGAAGTTGATGAATGAAGAAAATGAGAGAGAAGGAAGAGTAGAAGAGGCAAGTGTGAAGGGGCCGGAAGTGGCAATGATTAGTAAGGGGGAAGTTACAAAGGATGAAAAGTGGAAAGGCAGTTGGTCCTGATGACATACCAGTGGAGGTATGGAAGCAATTTGGAGAGATGGCTGTGGAGTTTTTGACAAACTTATTCAACAGAATACTAGTGGGTGAAAAGATGCCTGAATAATGGAGGAAAACTGTACTTTTGCCATTTTTAAGAACAAAGGTGATGTTCAGAGCTGTGGGAATTATAGAGGAATAACGTTGATGAGCTACACAATGAAGTTATGGAAAAGAGTAGTGGAGGCTAGACTCAGGACAGAAGTAAGTACCTGCGAGCAACAGTATGGTCTCATACCTAGAAAGAGTACCACAGATGCATTATTTGCCTTGAGGATGCTGGTGCTGTTTGCAGTGGTAATGAATGGATAGGCTGACAGATGAGGTTAGGCTGGAATCCCCTTGGACCATGATGTTCGCAGATGATATTGTGATCTGTAGTGAAAGCAGGGAGCTGGTGGAGGAACAATTAGAAAGATGGAGACAAGCACTGAAAAGGAGAGGAATGAAGATTAGTTTAAGTAAAACAGAATATATGTGCGTGAATGAGGGGTGGAGGGGGAAGGTTGAGGTTACAGGGAGAAGAGATAGCAATGGTGGACGACTTCAAATATTTAGGCTCAACAATCCAGAGCAATAGTGAGTGTGGTATGGAAGTGAAGACCCGTGTCCAAGCAGGTTGGAACAGCTGCCGGGAAGGTGTCTGGTGTGTTATGTGACATCTGCTCAGATGAAGGGCAAAGTTTATAAAACAGTGGTAAGGCCGGATGTACGGATTAGAGACGGTGGCACTGAAGGAAAAAATCAGGAAGCAGAACTGGAGGTATTACAAATAATGTTGTTGAAGTTCTCGCTCAGAGTGAGCACGTTGGATAGGATTAGAAATAAGTTTATGAGAGGGACAGCCAAAGTTGAATGTTTTGGAGACAAGGTTAGAGAGAGCAGACTTCGATGTTTGGACATGTCCAGAGGCGAGCGAGTGAGTATATGGGTAGAAGGGTGCTGTGGATGGAGATGCCAGGCAAAAGAACGAGCGGAAGACCAAAGAGAAGGTGATGGATATGGTGAGGGAAGTCATGAGGACAGATGGGGTTAGAGAGGCAACCCTGTATGGGACAAGCCGACAGGGGGAAAAAAATAGATGACAGTTGTGACATACAGGATGACTTTATTCAGCTGTTTATCTGCGTGAGAGCACACAATTTATTTTTAATTTCTGGGCTATGGTCTTGGTACTCTTTAGGAACTGATTTTTCTTGGTGTGTGACATTTACAATAAATCTGACTGAGCAAATGCATCTGTGTGAGGAGAAAAAGATGTTCACCTGTATGATGTGGCACTTCATCTCTTACTGGTTGGACACCCCTGCATTAGGTATTAACATTGTAGGTTAAAAAAAAAGATGCTCCTTTGTTGTTTTCAGTAATGCTTTTCAACTGGCCCAACGGTGTCCATCTGCAAAAATAACCATGCGTAAAAAATGGGCAGTAAAGAAATTAAGGAAGAAAGAAAAATTAATACAACTGTGAACATACTTTCCCTTTTAACATACAGTGCCCTCCATAGTTATTGGCACCCCTGGTTAAGATGTTTTTTAGCTTCAAATATTTTTTTTCTCAATAATATGGGACCTTAATGGAAAATAAGAGAAAAATCCAACCTTCAATACAAGTGCATTTATTCAGTGGGGGAAAAATCCCACATAAAGAAATAATTATTTGACATCAAATAGTGTGTGTCACAATTATTAGCACCCCTGGTTTTAATACTTTGTACAACTAACTCTCTTTTGCCAACAAAACAGCATCTAATCTTCTATAATGTTTCACAAGATGGGAAAAGACAGAAAGAGGGATCTTCAGCCATTCCTCTTTGCAGAATCTCTCTAAATCATCCAGAGACCTGGGTCCTCTCCTCTGTACTCTCCTCTTCAGCTCACCCCACAGGTTTCCAATGGGGTTGAAGTCTGGGGACTGAGATGGCCATGGGAGGAGCTTGATTTTGTGTCTGGTGACCCATTTCTGTGTAGATTTGGCCATATGTTTGGGGTCATTGTCTTGCTGAAAGACCCAGTGACGACCCATCTTCAGCTTTCGGGCAGAGGGGAACAGATTTTGATTTAAAATGTCCTGGTATTTGAAAGCATTCATGATGCCATGCACCCTAACAAGGTTCCCAGTGCCTTTGGAAGCAAAGCAGCCCCACAGCATCACTGACCCACCCCCATACTTCACAGTGGGTATGAGGTGCTTTTCAGCATGCGCATCTTTCGTGGCACGCCAGACCCACTTAGAGTGTTTGTTGCCAAAAAACGCAATCTTGGTCTCATCTGACCAAAGCACATAGTCCCAGTTGAAGCCCTAATACCGCTTGGCGAACTCTAGACGTTTGCTGTTATGATTGTGAGTGAGGAAAGGTTTTCTCCGTGCATGCCTCCCAAACAGGTTGTTGGCGTGTAGACAGCGCCTGATGGTTGATTTGGAGACTTTGTGACCCCAGGATGCTACCATTTGTTGTAATTCTGTAACGGTGAGCTTTGGAGATCTTTTGAATTCTCTTACCATCCTCTTCACTGTGCGTGGTGGCAAAATAAACCTGGGTCCTCGTCCAGGGTTGTTTACCACTGTTCCAGTTGTTTTGAACTTCTTAATTATACCACTCTCAGTGGACATGGGCAGCTGCAGTTGAGTGGCAATCTTCTTGTAACCTCTGCCTGACCAGTGAAGGTCGATGCACATCTGTCTCACTTGTATGCTGTGTTCCTTTGTCTTTCCCATGTTTAAGAGTGGGTAAGAGATATGGCCTCTGTGTCACGTCATATTTGTACCCCAAAGAAACAGGAGGTGATGAATTACTAATTAAATGTTCCTACATACTCTGGTAAACTTTGTAAACTACTGTCGAAATGACAAATGGTTCAATTATATTTATTTCATGTGAATTGTTAAGGGTGCCAATAATTGTAGACCAGGTGATTTCATGAAAAATAATTATTTTTTAGTCAGGGATTTTTTTTTTATGTTCTCACAATTCATTTGAGTTGAAGGTTACATTTGCCTAAAATTTTCAGTATGACAGTATTCTTCTGCAATAAAAACTAAATTTAGTTTAAGTCTTTTAACACATCTTAACCGGGGGTGCCAATAATTTTGGAGGGCACTGTAACTATACAAGACACAATTGATTTTCTTGAGTCAACATACGAAACTCAACTGATTACCATGACCACAAAACCAAGATAGGAACCGAACCGTGTTTTAATCCTTGTTACACCATTCACTTACTGCTTTGTACATGAACAAATCTGTGTGGTTTCAATGACATCGCTGCTGCTTATCAAAAATTGAGTGGGATTTCTGCCGGTGTTATGGTCTGATCAACATCCACGCGATTAATATTGTTAATTTACTAAAATGCAACTTTGGTCTTGATTAATTTAATACATTCTATTTATGAAGTATTTTCGTTTGTGTTTTGTGCTCGTCTGTCCTAATGGCTTCCAAATTGTTGATGGCATTATTTTTATCAGGCTGAAGATCAGTTGCGTATTGTGGAGGAACAGAGAAAAATTCATGAGGAGCGCATGAAACTGGAGCAGGACCGACAGAAGCAGCAGAAGGAAGAACAGAAAATCATCCTTGGCAAGGGCAAGTCCAGACCGAAGCTCTCCTTTTCCCTCAAGGCCACAGAATGAAGGAGTGGTCACCTTCATCCTCATCCAGCTCTGCCCCTCAGCAACACCCAGTCATCCTATGCTGACTGCTCACTTCATTTTGGAAGTGTTGAACGAAGAAAAAAAGTGGTGCAACCTAGTGTTTAAACTTGCAACCGATTGGAAGGTCCAAATCTTCCTTCCGAGCATGAAAGAGCAGACAAACCTTGATGGGCCTTCCAACCCCCTCCCTCACTCCATTCTTTTCTTTCCTGTCACACAAAAAAACTCAAGTTTTGTGATTTTGTCATTTTATTTTTATTTTTTAATTTTTATTTTTTTTTTTAGAGAAAGTGAACTTTTGATGTAGAATGCTTTAACCTCACTCTTACCCTATAAATAAGTCTTAACTCCGTGTCATAAGTAAAAGCACACTAGCGCTCCTCTCCCATATGCCTGGGCAACAAGGGTGCATTGTAACTCCCTGATAAAGAGGAATGATTGTGACGTCTAGTACAGATTACTGTAAAGAGTCATATGCAGCTTGGGAGTTGACCTTTGATTTTTGGATGTTTTATTTTAATAACTAGTTTGGAAATACAATCACTGCAAAGCCTTGAAAACCATAACTTTGTTTTCCACAGTCCCTATTTCTTTTTCTTATGGTCTTGTTACTTTGATGTTGTACATGACTGGATCCTGGTTTGAGAGGAAATCTGAAGCTCATTGAGATTCATTCAGTACATCTTAAACAAAACCTTCCTCCCAAGCTGTCCATGAATGCGACTTTTTTTTTCTTCTGACATGAGTTTTGTCAGTGGAGAATGAGCTCATGATGTTATTTTGTGAGTCCTTGTGATGCGCTGCCTCCCCCACAATATTTAACTTTTTTTTTTTTTTTAATGAGCCATTAACGTGGAAATGTCAAACTGTATGTCATTTATGTTCTTTAGCCCTGTAATGGTCAATTAACTTGGCAAGTTGCGCCCCTTGGTAAGTTGTGAAGGGTAAAGGATGGCCAAATTCAGGTAAGATAATGACTGAGGTCAGTCAAGTGTGTATTTGTGTGTATGTGCGTGCGTGTGTGTTTGTGTATGTGTGTGTGTGATACGAGCTGACCTCAGGTGGGTATACAGATTTATGTGGGTTTCATGTTTTTTTTCCAGTTGTCACAAAAATTGACCAATAAACCAGTTAAAACGTCACTCTCCCATTCAGTTGGTACATCATACATGAACGATTCCTGCTAGGTCTCCAGTTTTGCCCATATTGTTATCAGTTCAGTATCCACAACTGTCAATTTACTGAAATGCAAAGTGTCTAAGTGACTTACTTTATAATCAGATATTTTTTCAAACCATAATTTACTTGCGATTGTTATCTGAACAGGGGGACACATCCGTCACTTGTAATCTGTGTGCAGATAGAATGGTCGAGGTTCAGCGTTTAGAAAGCAGAGCCAACCAGGCCAGGCTGATCAACTCCCCCCTCCACCCTTTTTCTCTTTTTACTCAGATCAATTCTAGAATACCCATTTTCCATGTGCTTGAGAAGCCGGTCTGAGCTATATTTCAAGTTTAACCAAGACGTTTTATGTCGAATTATAATATAGTGTACGTGCTTTTTTATTGGGTGAAATGACTTGTGGGAAGTGTGTCCATAAGGTTTCAAAGGGCCACGCATTTGATATCTCTGCTGGAGAAACAGAAGTAAGGCCAGGATGTTCCTTTTCCGTTGGACTCCGACACAGCCTCGAAGCTCAACCGAGAGCCTGATAAAACTGCAGACAGATATTTTTTTTTTGCCTTTCATATTTCAGGTTGCAATTCAGTAAAGTTTACATGCGTAAAACTTTGCAGTACATTTAAGTAAAATCAGCACTCATAGAACAGAGTAGTATGAGGGCTCGTATAGCTTGTAGGTGGTCATATGCAATATTTTAGTTCTGTATACATCTCAGGTGGTCTAATACGCCATATTGGTTAGGAGTAACATCAAATGAAAAAATGCTCAAAGACCGATTTCTACGGAGGATGCCATTATTCACTGGTCGGTTCAGTAGGCAGATTGTAATAAACAGTTTCTTGAATTTAAAAAAAAATGCAGTTGTGTTGCTTTCAAGTAAGAAGTAACATCGGGCTCCTAAGGGATTCCTTGGTGTTATACCAACTTGATCATCTCCTGGGCAAACGCAGTCCACAGCGGCTTCCTTTCAGGCTAGGGCTCTGATCAAATGAAGTTGTTTAAAAAGTACCAGATGTTCACACGTTGGCATGGTTGAGGTATGGTCTAATGGATGACCGTCAACAAACATTTTGCGTAAATTTGTTTGCCAATGTCATTAAAGTAGTTGTAGTAATTGGCGACATTTTGTGTCTGCATGAACTGTAAAGATGATTCAAATCACATTAATCCTTTACGGGCAGGGGTCGCAAATATGCAACACGTTTAATATCATCCAAAATTTTAAGACCAGAGTATCGTTTTCTGAAAGTATCAGATTTTTGCTCTGCGAAATTTTATTTGGGCCAGAGAGGTTTAAAGCAAAGTACTGTAGTACATATCTATTTTTTTTGTAGGTTTATAAACAAATAGCTGTTAAAAATGGCATTCAGTTCCAAATGGATAATGTGCGAAATAGGCGTAATTTCTTTATTTTACTTGAAAATAAATGTTAGCACTAATCATATGCAAGTGAGTACCCTACATGTTCGAATTAAGTAAATTCAACGGCCTTTTTTTTACATTGTGTACTTTAAAATGTGTAACTGCTATAATTTATTTGCAGAGAAAAAAAAACAGGAAAAAGTCATTTGAATTGACTTAATTTCAATAATTCGGTTTTCCACAATTAATATTTAATCAACATATTTATTTTCAAGAAGGAAATGGTAATATTGTCAGACAATCAAATTTTAATCACGTGCAACTGAAAGCGATGTACTTTTTTCAGTGTATAACTTTGGAGTAAAACGGAAACTAAAAGTTCTTTCTTTTTTATGTGAGTGCAGCATTTCCGCTAGTGGGCGCTGTTGCTTTTTGGAAAACTTGAGCTGCCTTCCATTGCACTTACTTACTTACATTGGTTGTGCTCCAGCCGACACTCTTCCAACTTACGAATTCGATCATTTGTCTCATTATGAAGCTAGAAACAACCAAAACTTTTTCCCAAAAATGTTTTTTAGGTAAATGTATAAATATGTAAACTTGAGATTTCATGACATCATTTGGGCATAATTTAAGCTTTAAACGTCTCACTTGATGTATGTTACACATATGTTGAAAATGATTCAGTTGGTGAGTAAAGTGGTCGCCGTCCTCCTCATCCCTCCCCCACAAGCGCAGGACTCACTGAATCGGTCACCCCGCTTGACTGACAGACTTGCGTCGACTTCTCCGCCCAGGGACCAATCAACAGCGCTTGTAGGCGGGGTCTGGCTGAACCCGACTCCACCTAATATATGCACTGGCAGTCTCAGTGACTTTCTCTCCAGGTTCGGGAGCTCTATTCAAACGTCCACGGTAGATTGAACCGGATGCAGCTCTTTTGTGGACCTCTATTATAAGAACTTTAAGATGTTTTGTTTTATTGCATTCTCATTTTTTATTGTTTTCTTCATTTTTCACGCAGTTTTGATCATTTCCCCCTTTTCATTTTTCCCCTGCTGCTGTTAGCCACCTTTTTTTTTTGTTTGTTTCACCACCAGCCCCATCTGAAAGGGGGAATATCATTTAATTCCACCTCTCGTCTTCGCTCCCGTTTGAGCTGCTGCTGCTTTGGATTTGATGCGAATTGCTGGACTAAAACAAAGGGGATTTATTTTTTTCCCTTCTTCCTGCAACACTTGTTCGTTCTGAGGAATGTATAGTGACGGCTGTAAGTGTGCGCTCTGAGCGGGGGAGAATATTGACGCAGCGCCTGTGAATCAATTGTGCGTCTTGGCTTTGTGGACCAGGACTCTCTTGACGATGCTGTAGAGCACCTTCGGGTCTGTGGTCCGCGCACACACCCACCTGATCGGGATACAAAGCTAACAAACGACATTTTCCATTCGGGAGAGCTTGTCGATCGAATATTTTTTGTGTTATTGGAATCTTTATTTTGACAAAAATCGTGCACCCACTTGGAGGCACGCCGAACGGTGCAGCCATGGGGGATTCGATGTGGAGCTGTTATTTTGGAGTTCTATTTCTTGTCTCCAAAGTCGACTTATGTCGGGCGCTCATCTTGGAGTCCATCTATTGGAACACAACAAATACCAAGTAAGTACACTCGCCCCAATGCCACCAGTGGTGCGCTGAGCTGTGGGGGGAAATTGGCTGCCAGTCTGCCTTGAAAGACTGGTTGCTCACACGGAAAAACATAAACGAGTATTTATATATGTATATCAAAAGACAATTCAAATGAAATAATATAAAAATAGCATATGTGATTTGCCAACAACATACAAATACGGCACTAATTGTATTTTATTCCGATCCCTTTTACGGCATAGACACCGTGAACGGCCTCCGTGTTGTGTGCGCACGACAGTGTGGAGAAGTAACGTAAATAATGAAGACTTTGAACATCCTCATTTTTGCTTGCTTGATTGGTTTGGTTTGTGGGTGATCTTTTGTGCTTAATGTGGACGGACGTCTCAGTCCGGTGGGTGGTGCGTTTCACTGTGCACCATACAAAGCACATTAAACAGGGCTGTGCGTAGTTAGCTGATGTGTAATTGGATTCATGCTGTCGTTATCAAGTTTTGTTCGACTGTGGTGTGGTAGGCTTTGATTCGTCTATCCCAACAACAGCTCGCCTAATGCACTAATTGCACAGGACTTGGAGAACGCCTTTGAACGTGCATGAGCCTGTTGCCTACCTTTGATTTATGTTTGGTCTATAATGAAATGTTTTCGGTTGGAATAACCCCACTTGAGGGAGGCTTGGGGAAAATTGGGTCGCTATAGACTTCTTATTGCATTTTGGCGCTCTACGAGAGCCACCAAAATGTCATTCGGGCACAGTTATTATTATTATTATTTTTTTTAACCCAACACAAGTGGGGAAAAAATACCGCACGATCATCGAGGGAAGAACTACAACATGTAATTACTTCAGGTTTGTCGTCGGGGAGGATGAACCTAATAGACGTGTTTTTTTTTTTTTTTAAATAGCATTTTCATCTTTCAATTAATTTACGGTTATATTTAATTAAGATGCAGTTAGTGATCCCCAATTCACAATTTACTCAAACATAGAATGTTTTCCCTCTCGGAACAATTCATTTGTGATAATTCAAGAAAAGTGAAAAAGTGATTTACTTTCATCCACCTCCCAAAATGTTTTTTGTGTTCTTATTTGCCTAATTTTGTTGCTCATTTTGTGATCGTTTAGACTCACTAACTCCAAACCAATCTGCAGCCGACTAAAACTATTGCTATTTAAATATCCAATAGAACCACGTCGCTGTGACGTAGTCCTGTATGTTTCCGAAAGTAAATTGACTGTAAGTTGTAAAATGTTGCGAATAGACACATTATGTAATTTTTTCGGTGGGGTGGGCAGAGGGTGGAATGGGTTGAGCTTGAGTTCTTTAAGCAGCTTCCTGGCCCTCTAGATCTCGGCATACAGGCCACCCAATTGTTCATTGAAGATGTGAAAGACTATATTTGTTGCTGTCACACAAAATGAGTTATCTGGTATATCATCCATGTGCTGGCCAGATCACTTTGGAAATATTCTGCGCCTATTGAAAATGTAGTGCAATTATTTTCATCCCTTTTATTATAGTAATTAATTAAATTTGATTACATTTTATTCACAGTTCTCAATTTTGAATGATTGCTTCAAGAGGACGCTTTGATGCCCCCCTCCCAAAAGGGTTTAAAACCATAGAACATTGTTTTGTAATCATCCAGCTATTTTTTTTACGTAAATCTTAACACACCATGTTTTCAGTATGCGTGTCTGTGTAGCATGTGAAAAACACTATCATGTTGAATGAATGACGAATGTGCACGTTAGAAAATATCACTTCACATGACAAACCAAATAAGTGAATGTTAAATAAAAAATCCATAATTATAAAGGTGAAAGTTCAATGTTCTTTTATTTATTCAAAAGTGTAACTAAGAGTCGAACTTTTCAAAATCACAGGCAAACTATAGAGAAGTCAAATCAACTACTAAATCCGTTCATTCATTTTCTTTGCCGCTTATCCTCACAAGGGTCGCGGGGGATTCTGGAGCCTATCCCAGCTGTCAACGGGCAGGGGGCAGGGTACTCCCTGAACTGTTTGCCAGCCAATCGCAGGGCACATAGAGACAGACAACAGTCCCACTCACAATCACACCTTGGGGCAATTTGGAGTGTCCAATCAATGTTGCATGTTTTTGGGATGTGGGAGGAAAGCGGAGTGCCCAGAGAAAACCCACGCAGGCACGGGGAGAGCATGCAAACTCCAGACAAGGAGGGCTGGGATTGAACCCGGGACCTCAGAACTGTGAGGCCAATGCTTTACCAGGTGATCCACCGTGCCGCCTACAACTAAATATTAAACATTTTCTCATTCAATTACATAATCACTTATTAGTCACGCACATGTTTCCTTAAGATGTCGAATATGATAAGCATTGTAGAAAATTAATGGATAGAAAAGTTTTAAACCTCTTTCCAACAGTTTCCATGGTCAATATGGTGATTCTATGTATGAGAATACCTTTTCAGAGCAAAGTTGAAGTACTGTAGCATCGAAAATTAAAAGTGACTTGTTATCTCTTATTTTGAAAATGTGATGCTTGTCTGACCTTGGAATTTTTGTGCCCCCATCTGCCACTAACGCAGCAAATATTCCGCTGAATTAGTGCGTGCGTGTGTGCATTCTTTTTGTCCTGTTTGGAGTTCAGGGGAAAAGGGTCAGACTGTGATATCACTGATTGAAAACTAGATTTTTAGTTTCTTTCGGCTTGTCCCGTCAGGGGTCGCCACAGCGCGTCATCTCAGATGAACGCTCATATTTGTTTGGCACAGTTTTTTACGCCGGATGACCTTCGTGACGCAACCCCTCTTTAAATTTTGGGGGAAACTACTGGCAACCTCAGAGAAACATTCACTCAGTACTATTTCGAAATCATAGGTTGAAATAAAGAGATGTTAAAAAAACTGTAACATGGTTTGAGATCAGGTTAATTCTAATTAAAAAAAACAACACACAATTTGTTGATTCTTGCAACAATTTTCAAATAAATGACAAACAGCTCCCAAACTCTTTGATTTTTCTCTTTGATTCTGAAGCTTATGTAAAGTCCTTATGCCTCATGAATATCTTCATTAAACAGGTCAGTGATATGCTCCACAGACGTAGTGGTTGTTTCTGCTATGTGTTCCTTTCAGTTTCTCTTAGTCTGCCACTTTGACTATTCAACAAGTGTGACCATTAGAAATGTGAAAGCTCGAGGTCAGTCAAACGTTTTTGTGTGTAGGTCGAGCAGTGGATAAAAGATAGTCATTGCGAGCTTTATGGCGTTCTCCATACATGTTACGTGTGCATCTGTGGGGGAAATAAAAAACATCCCTCCTCCTAAAGGCTCACTGTGTTGATTAAACGCTATTGGTATGTGCATTTTAATACTAAAGCGCTTATGCATGAACCTCCCAAGAAAAAAAATGAAATACCCAAACTCCACATTCTCCTTTCCAGTCTTTTGAACATGCACAAACTCACACATGCACACGTCTCCGTCTTCTAATCCATTTTGTAGATTGGATTTAGAAACAAAAGAGGCCTGCTTTTCATGGTTTATGTAAAAAGAACGCTCCATCTCCTCCTCTGCAGTTCATTAAGAGATTACATGTAAGCCCAAAGGCCCTTTGTGACCGGACAGTGATGGGGGCACCTCTATCGGTTCCTTTGTTGTTGTTGTTGTTTTTTTTTCAGGGCTTCTCCAAAGAGCTGCAGGTCCATCATGAATAAGTGATGAGGCCCTGGTTCTGAAGGTTGTATTGATGCCCCTCCTTAAATGATCCCTCTTTCCAAACAATCCTAATGTGCCAAAATACAGTGAAGAAAATAAATATTTGAACACCCTGCTATATTGCAAGTTCTCCCACTTAGAAATCATGGAGGGGTCTGAAATTTTCATCTTAGGTGCATGTCCACTGTGAGAGAGAGAGAATCTAAAAAGAAAAATCCAGAAATAACAATGTATTTTTTTTTTTTAATGATTATGTGTGATACAGCTGCAAATAAGTATTTGAACACCTGTCCTATCAGATAGAATTCTGACCCTCAAAGACCTGTTATTCCGCCTTTAAAAGTCTACCTTCACTCTATGTATTATCCTGAATCAGATGCACCTGTGTGAGGTCGTTAGCTGCATAAAGACACCTGTCCACCCCATACAATCAGTAAGACTCAAACTTGCAACATGGCCAAGACCAAAGAGCTGTCCAACGAGACCAGAGACAAAATTGTACAACTCCACACGGCTGGAAAGGGGTACGGAGAAATTGCCAAGCAGCTTGGTGAAAAAAGGTCCACTGTTGGAGCAATCATTATAAAATGGAAGAAGCTAAAAATGACGGTCAATCTCAATTGGAGTGGAGCCCCATGCAAGATATCACCTCGTGGGGTCTCAATGATCCTTAGAAAGGTGAGGAATCAGGCCAGGACTACACGACAGGACTTGGTCAATGACCTGAAAAGAGCTGGGACCACCATTTCCAAGGTGACTGTTGGTAATACATAAAGAAGTCATGGTTTGAAATCTTGCAGTTGAAGTTTCCCCTGCTTAAACCAGCACATGTCAAGGCCCGTCTTAAGTTTGCCAATGACCATTTGGATGATATAGAGGAGTCATGGGAGAAAGGTTTGTGGTCAGATGAGACCAAAATGAAACTTTTTGGTCATAATTCCACTAACCGTGTTTGGAGGAAGACGAATGATGAGTTCCATCCTAAGAACACCATCTCTACTGTGAAGCATGGGGTGGGAGCATCATGCTTTGGGAGTGTTTTTCTGCACATGGGGCAGGACGACTGCACTGCATTAAGGAGAGGATGACCAAGCCCACCTATTGTGAGATTTTGGGGAACCACCTCTTTCCCTCAGTCTGAGCATTGAAGATGGGTCCTGGCTGGGTCTTTCAACATGACAGTGACTCGAAGCACACAGCCAGGAAAACCAAGGAGTGTCTCCATAAGAAGCATACCAAGGTTCTGGCGTGGCCTATCCAGTCTCCGGACCTAAACCCAATAGAAAATCTTTGGAGGGAGCTGAAACTCCGTGTTTCTCAGCGACAGCCCAGAAACTTGTCTGATCTAGAGAAGATCTGTGTGGAGGAGTGGGCCAAAATCCCTCCTGCAGGGTGTGCAAACCTGGTGAATATCTACAGGAAACGTTTGACCCCTGTAAATGAAAAGGCTACTGTACCAAATATTAACATTGGTTTTCTCAGGTGTTCAAATACTTATTTACAGCTGAATAAATCATTAAAAACTCATAAATTGTGAATTCTGGATTTTTCTTTTTAGATTTTTTCTCTCACAGTGGAAATGCACCTACAATGAATATTTCCCCCCATGATTTCTAAGTGTGAGAACTTGCAATATAGCACGGTGTGCAAATACTCATTTTCTTCACTGTATATCCTGTTTACCTTTCTCTCTGGTTCAGCTATATTAATTTAGCTACACTGGGCAAGAGTAATGGTGAATATTTGCTGAGGGAGAAATTAAAAGTTAGTTTATCAAACCATGTTATGTTTGGAAGAGTGTTAAGTGTGCTGAGGGTATGTGGATATGTGACTGTTTTATGATGACAGAATTGATCATCACGATCATTCATGAAAACAAGAAAAAGCAAAGTGAAATGAAACAGTATAGAACAAGAAAGCAATGGGGCCACCCTGGGTTTCAGAGGGTAATTATGTCAAGGGCTGCTCAGATCCCGTAGGCTTGGATTACTGGATGAAAGGTGCAGGGAGAGCAGACAGAGCTAGTGATGACAATTGAGGATAGGATGACAGCATAAAGACCTCTGTCCCTTCAGCCAACAGAGGCCGAAAGCCGCTGCGCTGCAATAATTGAGGGTGGATTAACCTTCACTATATGTTGGTTTGGCCTCTTTGTCCATCACTTTAATGAAAGCTTGCATTGTTGCTGGGATTTAGAATCAACCCATTGCTCTTCTTGATTAGCGGTAAATCTTAACCATCTACTCCATTGGCTTTGTCTTTATAACTTTGAGGGGAGACTCACCAAAACCTTAAACTGGGTGGCCATTATTTTTTGGGAACACAGTAATTCGTTGGTTTCAATTGAAATTGATGGTAGAACAGTGAGAAGTGGTAACACTCATACTGTTGCTATACTCTTAACTCTAGCAAGTCATTATTCTGACATGTTTTTACATCTCTTTTACACCAAACCCCCACACCCTGTACCCCCCCTCCCCCACACACACACAAAAAATCCTTCTCACACATACACACCAAACCTAAAGCGGAAAAAGGTCGTTAGACAAACAGATCGCACCCAGGCAAATGCTCTTTCATGTCTCCAGTGTCACTCACGTTAACCCAAATTTAGGAAGACGTCATTTTAATTCCTGTTTAGCACATAGAATTTGATCAAAAGACTAGGTTTAAAATACAATTTGCCAAAATTATTAAAGCCCAATTATTAAACATGAGTGGCACCGTGACGCAGCTGAAGAGTGTTGGCCTCACAGTTCTGAGGAGGGGATTCTAATTCCGGCTTCCACTGTGTGATGTTAGCATGTAATCCACGTGCCTGTGTGGGTTTTCTCTGGTCACCCCTGTTTTCTCCCACATCCCATAAACATGCAACATTAATTGGAGACTTAAATTGCCCCTAGGTGTGATTGTGAGTGCGGCTGTTGTCTGTCTCAATGTGGCCTAGGATTAGCTGGCAACCATGTCCCCCGCCTCCTGCCCGTTGACAGAAGGGATAGAATCCAGTACTCACGTGCCATTGTGAGGATAAGCGGCTCAGAAAATGGATGGACAGATGGATATTTTACATGCAATACTGTATGCACAATCTCTGGCTTTAGAGTGTTTTTCCAACACGAATTGTGAATTAATTTGTCAACAAATTGACAAACTTCTTAGTACTATTAGATTACTTGAATTTCACACCAAATGTACATGCATCTGTATTGAGGAATGAGCCCAGATTGCTCTGTTTGGAATTTGGGAAGGAAGGTGTCAGACAGAAGAAAGAAAGATAAAAGAACATGTCTTGTGTTTGTTTTTGTTGTTCTTAGTGTGCTCCACATCCAATGATTGTTCCAATTTTAGATGCAACATAAATTGATTCAATGTAAATTGATCCATATTTTCACCCATCCATCTTTTTTCTAAGCCAATTACCCTCACAAGGGGGTTATGGGAGTGCTGGAGCCTATCCCAGCTATCATTGGGCAGGAGAGAGGGTACACCCTGAACTGTTTGCCGGCAAATCCCAGGAAACATGGAGACAGAGAACAATCGCACTCACAATCACACCTAGGGGCAATTTAAAGTCTCCAATGAATGCATGTTTTGGAGATTTGGGCGGAAACCCAGAGAGGTGCCCGGAGAAAACCCACGCAGGCACAAGGAGAACATGCAAACTTCACACAGGCGGGGCCGGGATTTGAACCGGCCATCCTCAGAACATTGAAGCCAACACTCTACAGCTATATATGTGTGTGTATAATTGGTTTGGTTTTTCACAGTTCATGTACCATTCTACCCAATAGTAAAGGGATGCCCATCCGCGCTTGTATCGCAGAAACTTGAGGTATTGAACGATGTCACATAAATGGTGAATAAGCTGTTTACTTTCCTCACTTGACATAAATGTCATATGTTGTTGTTTACCTGGTCTGGGTTTGCATCTGCTGCTTAAATATGTATTCACTGTATTAGTGAGAAGAGCCACGAGAAACAACAATGCCTATACAATGAGACACGAGCAAGTGATGTAAATGTATTATCTCAATTATTTTTTAAAATATTTTTTTATTTGTTCAGTGTTTTTTTGCTCCACCAGGATTATCTAATGTAAACATGATTTATTCAAATGAATGATTGATTTAGAAACGTTTAAATCTGCATTTTGAATGTCTTGTTTCTTCTAACATTATGAAAAGAGTTGTTGAAGTATTATAATGAAATAATTTCTATATATGGGCTGCAATTTTTAGCAATTATTCAGATTTTTATTATTATCAACTAATAGTTTCTCAGTAAACGTAAAAAATGTAAATACGCTATCATCATCACCGATCCTAAAAATAGAATGAAATGAATATATGGAAGAGTTGAAAATTAGCTCATGGTAATTAAGTATTACTTTATCAAGTATTTTTCCTACATTATATGTAAGACTCCCACATGTTGAAAATGGGGGCAAGTGATTAGCCAAGTTCCATGAGGGTTTAGGACAGGGGTGTCAAACTCCCTTTGGTCTGCGGGCCAAATAAAGCTTAATTTGAGATCAAGCGGGCCGGACCAGTAAACTCATTGCAAAATTACATAGAACTAACAATAAGCCCACTTTTTTCCTTTGTATTAGTCACTAATACTAATAATTAGTGCAAAGAATGAGTAAATTATCAAAATGTTTATTAACAGAATTTTCCTTTTACATTATGAACAATATATTATGAACAAGAGAATAACATAAGAACATAAATAATGTGCAATTTTAACAACACTTTTACACAGTTCAACATATATTTAAGTGTGTTGTACATAAAACTGATCACAGAAATAGTAACAATGTTCCAAAAACATTTAGTACCAGCCTTGTGGAACTTAAAAACACTGTTTTTCAACATCTGGAAAGCAATTTGAACAAATGAATAACTTTCACAGCAATTATTCGTCTTGCTTGGAATTTGCCCTTGAAACTTGACATCGTTTATCCTGCACAAGTGCATCAATATGAGGCATCATGTCCTGAGAAGCAGCCAATTTCAGAATCTCATTCAAATGCTTATGTGTGAGCTTTGAGCGCAGCTTTGTTTTATTAATGTTCATTAGTGAGAAAACTTGCTCACAAAGGTAGGTTGCCCCAAACATGGACAATGTTTTAGCAGCTAGTTCTGTCAATGCGGGATAGCCTGGTAGGAGGTACTTGTAAAATGTGTCCAAGCTTACAGAGGCAAATCTGTCCTTCAGTTCTACATCACACTGCAAATCAATGATTTCCAGTTGCATGGCAACGGGCAAATCAGAAGCTTTGACTGTGAATGGTGAGCGAAAAACTGCAAAATCTGTTTCGAGTTCGCTAAAAACCTGAAATCTTTTCTCAAACTCCATCAACAGCCCTGAAATCTTCTCTTTGTACCGTTTCACGTCAGAATTAACGCTTGCTGCGCACATATCTTTTAAACTGGGAAAATGAGCAGGGTCACCGCTTGCCACCTGCGTCTCCCATAACCCGAGCTTTAACTTGAATGCACGTATGCTGTCATAATACTGTGTTACGATTTTTTTGCGTCCCTGCAACATTTTGTTAAGAATATTCAAGTGCTCAGTGATGTCAACCATAAACGCAAGGTCCTGCAGCCACAGATGGCACTGTAATTCCTTAACAGGTTTACCTTTTTTCTCCATGAATTGTCCGATTTCATCACGTAAATCAAAGAAGCGCTTTAGCACAGCACCTCTGCTTAACCATCGTACGTTCGTGTGATAAGGCACACCATGGATAATGTTACAGTCACTGAGAAAGCTGTCAAATTGACGATGATTAAGACCTCTGGCTCGGATGAAATTAACAGTTCGGACAACCACCTCCATGACGTGATCCATTCTTCGCGATTTGCTGCATAATGCCTCCTGATGCAAAATGCAATGAAATGTCCAAAAATTACCTCCCCCATTTGCGGCTTGTACTTTATCTCTGAACTTTGTCACAACACCTGCCTTTTTACCGATCATTGACGGCGCACCATAAGTAGCCAGGCTTACGGCGCGTGACCAGTCCGCTCCGACTCTGTCCAGCGCTCCAACGACGGAGCTGAAAATGTCCTCAGCTGTTGTGGTGTCGATCATCGGCACCAGCTCGAGAAACTCCTCTGTGACATTCAAAGTCTTGTCAACTCCACGAATGAATATGGCCAGTTGAGCGACGTCCGTGATATCAATACTCTCATCAATCGCAACAGAAAATGCCAAAAATGACCCCACTTTGCGTTTTAGTTGGTGGTCCAAATCTGCAGAGAGTTCCGAAATCCTGTCTGCCACGGTATTTCTTGTCAAGCTTATATTGGCGAAAGCATGTCGCTTCTCAGGACACACAATTTCAGCAGCCGTCAGCAAGCAGTTTTTGATGAACTCTCCATCACTGTACGGCTTTGATGCCATTGCTATTTGGCTCGCAATTAGGTAGCTGGCTTTCACCGCAGCATCACTGGCTTCTCGGCTCTGGGTGAAAACAGATTGCTGTTTCTTCAGCTGCGCCATCATTTCATTTACCTTCTGTTTTCTCAATTCTCCATGCAAACTGTTGTATTTTTCACCATGCAGAGTTTCGTAATGGCGCCGAATATTGTATTCTTTAAGCACCGAAACTTGCTGCTGGCACACCAGGCACACAGGTTTCCCATTCACCTCCATGAACATATAAGAACATGTCCATTTTTCTTGAAAAGTCCGACACTCTGTCTACTTTTCTCCTTTTTGACAAAGACATTTTGCTGTTGAGGGTGGGAGGCAAACGGAAAAGTAGATAATGCAATTGTCGCCAATAGACGCTGTACAGACGTTCAATTTTACCAGGTCAAGGTGGTCCTAGTTCCACCGCAGTGTTGCTTTCATGTTGTCTGCATGTACTAAAACACTGCGCCCCCTACCGGATAATACAAGAACTACAAATTTTAAAGAAAATTCATATTTTTTTTATACAATGCAGCTTTCTTCCCCGGGCCGTACCAAACCACCAGACGGGCCGGATCCGGCCCGCGGGCCGTATGTTTGACACCCCTGGTTTAGGAGAACAAATTACTCACTGGTGACACTTCACAATTCTTGTGTTTGTTCATATTCACGGTACATTTGGCACTTTTGCTTCAGACAATCTTATTAACTTTTTCTCTGTGGAGATTTACAAAATATTGCACACCGTTCCATTCTGTAAGTTACAGTAGATAAAATGTATCTTTTTTTTTTTTGCCAAGACAGACCTTTTTTTTCACAAACCGTAAGTTGGTGATGATTTATTTCACAGTTGGGCCGTTCAGTTCAGTTCACACAGGATATAGTTTGTTTGAGTATAACAAAAACAGGATAAAAAAAGAGACGGCAGCATGAGACAATGAAGTTTTCTTTGGCTCTTGCATGTCTGGTGTGAGCATGTTATTAAGCTTTTGCATTATCACTGGAAATGTTTGATCTCCTGGAAGTCACCCACTTCCTGCAGATATAGTTGTCATGCTAACTGGGTAGCAGTATGACGCCCCTTGTCGGAAAGTTTCTGATGAAATGTGATATCAGCAAAGCCCTTTTCCCTTTGTGTATGTATCTAGGATGATGATCGATATCTAGGTGCAGCCATGTCTGTGTGAGTAGGTTGGGATTTTTAGAACGATGTGTGTTAAATCCTTCACACAAGTGGATCTAATTGAAACCTGAAGGAAAATGTTCATTACACAGTAATCCCTCACTATACCGCGGGTTACTTATTGTGGATTGCGGACTCTATGTTCTCATTAACTACTGGTGATTCCAACCACTAACTGTTGATAAAGATGAAAAAGATTTTTCTCCTTCTCTTTTTTTCTTCTCACCTTTCACCAAGCACCCTTGACAGAGTCTTTTATATGGTTATATGGTTGTTTTTCTGCTCTTTAATGGCAACGCCTTATTTTTCAGTGATTTTTATTTATTGATCAATGTAGTGCTCTCTCTCTCTCTCTCTCTCACACACACACACACACACACACATACATACACACAGTTCACTGGTTTGAATATATTGTGGCACCAATAACTTGAGGACAAATGAGAAAGAAAAGAAACCTTACTGAGTAACTTTAATTTGCACACTAAATCACTAAGTTGCTAAAGGATTTAGGGAATGGAAATGTTTAACCCACAAGCTAAAGTCAAAGATTCATTAAAAATACTTTCACAATTACTAACCTAGCTTAACGTATAGTTTATACACACATCCATAACAATATGAACAGGAACATGTACAATACATGTAAAGAGTAATGTCAACTTTGATTTCCCCCAACTACGCAAAGTATTCTGGGAAACAGCTGGATCTGTTGGATCTGGCCTGTAGGCCTTGAATTTGACACCTGTAGTTTATAGTTTTCAATTAACCTACCATGGGTGTTTTGGGAATATGGGAAGAAACCAGAGTACCTGGAGAAAACCCACGCACACACTGGGAGAAATGTAAACTCCACCCAAGTCCTCAGACCTGTGAGGCAGTTGTCTGAACTAGTGGGTCACTGTGCCACTGCAATCACCCAATTTATTAGAATTAGAATTAATACCGAAAAATAAACCAGGATATGAATAAATGGTCAGGCAACTTGCACTTCTATTTCACAAAAATATTTACTAGTACCGGTACCAAAATAGACAAAATAAAACAGTTGGAATAATTTTTACGTCATATTTGTAACTGAGCTGTTTATCCATATTTCAATACATCATTCATCACTTTTGACAAGTACAAAGATTATATTCATGAAGCTACACATTTTGATCTGTCAAGACTAAATCACGTTGTCACAATCATTTTATTACAACTTCATGAGTGATAATACAATTGTTAGTTATCATTGGAGAATTCATGAAATCACATTTTGTAGTCAGGCTGTCGTATTTTTTGTGGCTCCGACCCCTAACGGGACAAGCTAAAAGGAAAAGAAGTAGAAGAAGAAGATTCTCTATCTCCCAAAGACAAAGGATATAACTTTAACTTCTATAACCCTAAACTCAAATTCTGCATGATAAAAAAAGAACAGAGCCTTTGCTTCACTATAATAATATGCTCCTTATATGTGATTCTACAACATTTTTACCATTTTGAAGAACTTGCATTATTTCCATGGTGCCATTTCCATGCCATCATTTGGGAAATGAAGAGGAAAATTAATACAAAAAATAACATTGACATATACTGCAAGATGTTAGGGTAGCTAAATGGCTTCATCAGTATTGTGCCATCTCCCCTTGTGATGGGTTTGATGAAAACAAGAAATGTTGTGGATTATAGCTTTAACTAATAGTGAGGATTTCAGTTAGGTGAGTAAAATTACACTTTTTACCAATATCCTGGACATGTCATGAATTTCGGGGTACAGCAGAAATGAATACAATAATGAATAACATACATGGTGTTTTATACTGTGTCCATATCTTCACAGATATTTTCAAATCACACACAAACATGGCAATCCTACATTTTAAGCATCTATCTATGGAGTTTAGCTTGTCATTTGAAAGGTGCAAAATGATCTGATATATTTCTCAATTTAACAATAGAACTTGTCTCATCAATTTATCTCTGTAAATATGCTGATTTCATTTGTCCCAGTGACAGATGTGAGCAGAACTCTGACACATACTGCTGATAAATGTTTGACCCCATGAATCTGTTTTTGTGTGAGCAGGGATTTTTTTCTTGTGATGCATGTTTTTTTTTTTTTCTCAGAAGAAAAGATTTCTGCTCTATCTGTACACGTGGACATGCTCTTTGTAATGTGATAATGGATGGGTCGTCTATGTATTCATTTATTTTTTTATTTAATTACTCTGCATTTAAAATGTAATTGTAAACATCTACATCTCACCAGGTTGTCATTTATCACACACATACAAACAATTTTGAAAACAAGGATTATCATTGGTTGTAGCCATGAAAGACATATTAGACTTCAAAGTTTTTCCTCAATGAACTCATCAGTTACTATACATATATATATATATATGCATGCTCTTTTTCCAAAGACTTTTTTTTTTTAAGTTTATACCAGTATTTATGGGTAACATGCCAGATTTTATTCATTTAAGTTTGGCGAAGCAAAGAAAGCCAATTTAAGCATTTTTTTTTATGTGTATGATTGTGGGAATGCTGTAGGGTCCTCTACATACTTTTAGATTAAATGGGCTATTATTTTAGATTTGGGAAATATTTAAAGAAATTCAATTACACTCCCAGCCCATGCATTCCTGCTTCTGTTGCTGTTGTTGAAATGTTGTCTCACAAAGGAAGGCATTTCTTTTTTTTTTTTTTTTTGGCATTTTTTGTTTTTTCAGCTTGTGTCCTGCCATTTCTGACTTGGTAAATTATTTTGTAATTATTGCTTTATTTTAATTTACCTACTTATTTATTTGCATTGCACAACATTTCCACTCGGCTGAATGCAGTCTATGCAGATTTCTCTTCTGTTATGGGATAAATTTACAGTTGCACATTTGCAATAACCTACTATTCCAAAACCTTTGACATGATTGTTCATATATTGAAAGTGCATGGAGATAACCGCTAATTACAACTCAGTGTTCCCCCGTAATTCACTGGAGTTACATTCCTTACACCCCATGAATAATGGTGCAGTATTAAAACACACTGATTACACTGTCAGCATGCATGCCAGGACATGTTTTAGCATGTATGTAAACAATCACATGATGGTGCTCACAAGGTAGTGAGAAACAGTTGTAACTTGATAAATAGAAAACCCCTACGCACTGCCTGTGCACTGATGATGTTGTACACATTCACAGTGTCATATCAAAACTAAAATTAGCCCACCACAAAAAACAGAATAGCATTACAAAATAATCACAAAATAATTTACACAAAATATGCACTTTAAAGAGCAACTGACACCCAAATATACATTTTAAAATAGGTATTTTTATCAAAACAACATATAATATTCACTTCGATGTCTATGAAAAAAGTGAGCGGAGCGCGTGTCATTAATAAGCATGGTTCCAGAAGTCTCACTTGACATCCCAGTGGCGCCCATATTGCCTGCGACGTCATTTACAGATGTCACACTGGGACAGTCGCCATAGAAAACACGCTGTGCGACCTACTATGGCAGATAAACAAGAGAGATTTTTGAATTTTTCTGATGCCCCTTCTGATACTGAAGCTCTTTTTGAAGAAGAGAACATCTCAGAAGTGAATGAAGCGACCGGGGACATTTTAACATATCGTTTCGAGCCATATTAAGACCATATGCGGATCACTTCTAACTAACAAAAAACTCCCCGACAGACAGGAGGAACCTGATGTAATATTAAAAATGACGGGCCTATAATTGTTCAATTTCCCAACTCTTTTACAAGTCTTATGCATGTAGCGTGTTCTGGTGGACCCATGCCGGGCGAAGTAAGTATTTCAGGTGTGCCCAGACACCAGTGGCTGGTTAAAGGGAGAAGTCCTTTCTCCTCCTCGCACACAGCCAAACCACCCCCACGCCCGACCCACCTCCGCGTTGGGGCTAACGGCGGCCACCGGCGATACGACGCGGATCTTTTGTTACGTTCTGAGAGAAGGATTATGTCGTCGGACACGGACGGACCTTTTTATTAATACTGCTGCTTTCAGACAAGTACATGGACACCACACTGCATTCCTGGAACATTCGGTAGAAATAACATTTGTTTGAGTTTGGTGACTAAACGTTGTTTGGCTAGTTAGCTCGTTTTACAGGCTACTAAAATGTCTTTGTATTTCTATTTTGTTATTGTTTTGTCTTGTATTGTGTGTGATTAAATTGTCTTAGATGCAACACAATTGCATTGTTATATTTTGCTGGTTTGATCAAGGGGCTTTATTCTAAATGATCACGTAACGTATGCTATAAACTGTGAGACAAAGTAGTCCCCCCCAACTTATTTTTTTAATACCTCTATACACACCAACCTGTCATTTAGAACACACAAATCTCTAGTCCTTTGCACCTGTGCAATCCATTTTTCACCACGAATCGGGTCTTTTAGGTGTCAGTGGCCCTTTAAACTCTATTTACTTGTCTCCCAGAATGCTTTGCGGCACTAAGTAGGTCCTTAGTGCCTCGCAACCGTGCCAGAAGCATGCAGGGAGAATGTAAATAGAGTTTAAAGTGCATGTTTTGTGTTAATGATTTCAGGAGTCATTCTTTTATTTGTTTAATTATTTGCTAGTTTTGCTATTGTGTTTGCTGTGGTGTGAAAATTTTAGTTTTGATGTGACACCGTGAGTGTGCATCGTCAGTAATGTCCTGCAAACACAGGCAGTGTGGGCCAATGTAAGCTTCTTCTGCTTACAGATGTGAAATGCAATTGTTCCTCACTGCCTCATGAAAGCCATTAAATAGCAGCTTGCATGTATACTAAAATACTTGCTGCCATGCTAATGCAGTGTAACAACTGTGTTTAAGTGTACTTTGTTGGACAAGTCACACAACAACATTTGCAAATGTTGGAAGTCAGTGAACAGATAACATGCACCATGTCTAATGTGGTGCCTCGTCTATGTGGGACCACGAATGGGCAAAGGCTCAGTGTATTAGTATTGCAACATGATGAATGTGAGGTTAGGTTTAATACTAATTTTCTGTCAATTCTTCTTGCAGATTTGTACAAGGACAAGGTGTGGTACTCTACCCTCAGATTGGGGATAAATTGGACATTGTATGCCCTCGAGTGGATGGTGGGGTGGGTGAAGGAGTGGAGTATTTCAAGGTGTACATGGTGCCCAGGGAGCAGCTGGAGAGCTGCACCATTACCAAGGCTGACACACCACTCCTCAACTGTGTCAAGCCTGACCAGGATGTAAAGTTCACCCTCAAGTTTCAGGAATTCAGCCCCAACCTTTGGGGGTTGGAATTCTTCAGGGGAAAAGACTATTACATTATCTGTAAGTATCAATAATATCTGAACTGTGATCCCTAATGTTCCTCTGGATTTTTCTTGATGTTTGAATCAACCTGTAGATTTTTTTTTGACGAGTGAACAAGTTGTTTCTTTTGGTGTGTTATTTACTTCCCAGTTCCACATTACATTTGGGGCCACTCTATATTGCTGATTGAATGTGATGTACTAACAGTGCCGTTTCTAGACATGCGTACTTTTATTTTATCCATCCATTTTCTGAGTTGCTTATCCTCACAAGGGTCACAGTAGTGCTGGAACCTATCCCTGCTATCATCGAGCAGGAGGTGGGGTACACTTTGAACAGGTTTCCAGCCAATCGCAAGTCACATGGAGACAGACAACAGTCACGGTCACAAGCACACCTAGAGGCAATTTCCATCATCCATCCATCCATCCATCCATCATCCATCCATCCATCCATCCATCCATCCATCCATCCATCCATTTTCTTAGGGACTTATCCTCACAAGGGTCACGGAGAGTGCTGGAGCCTATCCCAGCTGTCAACGGGTAGGAGGCGAGGTACACCCTGAACTGGTTGCCAGCCAATCGCAGGGCACATAGAGACAAACAGCCGCACTCACAAACACAACTAGTTGGCAATTTAGTGTCTAATTATTGTTGCATGTTTTTGGGATTTGGGAGGAAACCGTAGTTCCCGGAGGAAACACACACAGCCACAAGGAGAACATGCAAACTCCACACAGGCAAGTCCGGGATTGAACCTGGGACCTCAGAACTGTGAGGCCAATGCTTTCCAGCTGCGCCACGTGCCCCCTAGGGCAATTTAGAATCTCCAATTAATGTAGGGGTGTCAAATGATGTGAACGGTGTACGCGGCGCCTTGGCCATGGTGGCTGATTTTCGGTGCCGAGGTGGCTTATCATGGAGCCGAGCTGGGCTGCTTTACGACGTTGTTCGTAGCTGCCGCCGTCCACGATGAGCAAGCCGTGGCGGGGGCGCTTTATGGCGTTGTCGTCACACGCGGCTGAGTGCAGCATTGTCGGCAGCTTTCTTCAGAGCTGCTCCCATCTGCGAGCTCGAGGCCGTCCGACGCGAACATCGACACATTTAGCACGCCTGTCATACGTACGCAGATCTTTTGTTACGTTATGAGAGACCAATTACGTGGTCCGCCCCAAACTATTATTTTTTTTAGTAGCTGTGTACACATGTATCTGTCATTTGGAACCCACGAAGCTCTTGTCCATTGCATCTGTGCAATCCATTTTTCACGACAATCTCTCTTGCAAACGTATGAAAGGTAAATCTATCCTCCCGAGTGTTCAAGCAATGTCCAGCAATGCAACGAGCCGGCATTTTGGCTAACACGAAGGAACAACGAGCTACCTTCCCGGAGGTAAAACTAATAGAAACAAACGAGTCCACTTGAGCGCGGTCCTGCCATGTACGTCACTTCCTACTTCTTCACGAAAACAAATCCCTCGAGAGGATTTTAATGGCGGGAGTTACATCAAAATCATGTTTTGTGGTGAAAAAACTCATGTCTGCTGCCGTTTCTACATTGATAACATACTAAAAATCATGCATTTCATGTGAGAAAACGGATGGATGGATACTACATAAATGAAACAATGTACAGTTTTCATGTACAATTCACCAATTGAGAATGTGTTTATAAACTTCCTGCAGTAGCTGGGTAATGCTCGTGCTAATTTCCTGCTGGTTCTGACCAGCATGTGCAGGGACAAACAGTATGAAAAACATTTGTTTCAGAAAAACACATTCATGTTCAAAGTCATGGTGAAGATGGTATATATTTAATAGAACAGTGCATTTTAATGAGAGCTTGCAACCAGCTAAAATACTTGCTATATAGGTAAATAACATGGCTAACTGGAATTGCTAACATCAGCCCATTTCTGCTTTGGTTTTTCTTTACGAAGTGAGGAAAGAGCAGACAAGTAGCTACTCATTTTCTGAGAAATATGTACTTATTTTTGACTACATTTTGTTTTCCATTGGAAAATTTTAATTGTTCGTTTTATTTTCACATTCACTAATGTGCTTACAGATTGTGTTGGATAAAAAAAAAAAAAAGCCTAGCCTAACCTTAACCCAAGTATTTCAAAATGATAAATTTCAGCGCTGTAATTGGCATATTGTGATGCTCACTGTCATACCATCAGAATGTGGTCCATGCCCCGTTTTGATATTATTAATGTCCATTGTGTCTTACTGGCGACACGGTGGATCAGCTGGAAAGAGTTGGCCTCACAGTTCTGTGGTCCCGGTTTCAATCCCGTACCCACCTGTGTGGAGTTTGCATGTGCTCCCCGTGCCTGCATGGGTTTTCTCCAGGCACTCCAGTTTCCTCCCAGATCCCAAAAACATGCAACCTTAATTGGAGACTCTAAATTGCCCCTGTGTGTGGTGTGAGTCCTCCATGTGCCTTGCGAATGGCTGGCAACCAGTTCAGGGCGTACCCTGCCTCCTGGCCGTTGACATCTGGGATAGGATCCAGCACTCCCTGCAACCCTTGTGAGCATCAGCGGCTAAGAAAATGGATGGAAGAATGGTTTTTGTCACGTCCCATCGGAACGAGAGTAGGACCCAAATGCAGTACTCGGACGATGCCTGGTAGTTTAAGGAGAAATGTTTATTTTATGCCGAGGTCGGGGATCGAGCAGGCAGTCCAGTGCAGCAGCGGTAGTTGGGACGTCGGGCGAAGA
The DNA here is from genome assembly GCF_019802595.1 of Syngnathoides biaculeatus. NCBI lineage: Eukaryota > Metazoa > Chordata > Actinopteri > Syngnathiformes > Syngnathidae > Syngnathoides > Syngnathoides biaculeatus. The sequence goes on from NC_084653.1 coordinate 1,795,941, forward strand.
GAGCAGGTGAGCGGGCAGGCAGGAGTCGGTACACAGGGGAACAATCAAAGCCGGCAGAAGTATCAAAGGAGTCAGGCTTACGAGGGTGGTCGGAGAACGGCCGAAGGTCGGTACACACAGGTTTGATCAGGGATACCGGAGCACACGAACGGGACATGAAGATCAACGAACTGGGGCCGGCCAGTTGTCATCGGGGTCATATAAATACACAGCATAATCAGGCTGCATGAGGCGCAGGTGTGCACCTCCCAATCAGAGCAACCGCGCGGACACCTGCACAGCCCAGGCTGGAGCGGCAGGATCATGAGAGTACCCCCCCCCTCAAAGGCACGGCTCCCAGACGTGCCTAAACGAAAGAAACAGACAATAATTAATACAGGCAGGGGTGGGCGATGGTGGTCCGGATGAGGGCACGCCCCCCCCCCCCTGAACCCCAGTCTGGTGGCCATCCAGGCCACCAAACGCGTGGCGTCTGGGTCGTCCTCCTGACCTGTCCACCCGGACGCCAAGCACCAGGGTCCCCACGGGGTGATTCAGGCGGACGACCTCTGTGAGGAACCAAACGACGAAGCAGGAACCAGAACGAGGCAGGCCACTGCTCCGGACGAGAACCTCCCACGCCGTGGTTGCAAGACGACCAGGGATTGGTCGCCACCGAGGCTTGGTCAGTAGACAGCCGTGGATTGGTCACCAACGAGGCCAGGTCATGAAGTGGCTGGGAGCCATCTGGAGCGAATAGGATGATGGAGAGAAGGACCAGAGCCATGACCGCCACCATTACCATCACAGCCATCCCGAAGTCTCTCCAGTTCCGGAGTGGCTCCACAGAACTCCCCAGCTCCTCCTGGACAGCAGCGTGAGAAGACGGCGACACCATCGCCATCACCTCCTCCTCCTCCTAGACAGCAACGTGAGAAGCCGGCGACACCATCACCACCTCCTCTTGGACAGCAACGTGAGAAGGTGGCGACACCATCGCCGCCTCCCCCTGGACAGGAACTTGAGAAGGTGGTGGCACCCTCGCCACCTCCTGGATGGGAACATATGGACTTGCCCGTCGCCATCGGAGCAGGAACAAGGGACGACCGCGGACTGGTCGCCGACAGAGCAAGAACGGGAAGCGACCGCGGACCGGTTGCCACTGGTACTCCAGGGCACGGACGAGAAGCGGCTGTAGAGACGTCGCCACCTCCTGGACAGCAACGTGAGGCGGCATCGGGTCGGTCCCCACTGCCACGTGAGCTTGCCGTGCATTCGTTGAAACAGCAACGTGGGCGTGGCGCGGTGGCGAATCCGTTTCCAGGACAACGTGAACGAGCGTCGGCAGAGAGTCAGTCGAAACTGACACGTGGGCATGTCTCGGGAGCGGGTTAGTTCCAACTGCCGCGTGAGCTCTGCTCGGAACAACCAAAACCTCGACGTGGGAATGGCGAGGTGGCGAGTCAGTTTCCACAGCTACGTGCTCTTGGCGAGTTGGCGAGTCCGTTCCCACTGCGACGTGCACTTGGCAAGGTGGCGAGTCCGTTCCCACTGCGACGTGCACTTGGCAAGGTGGCGAGTCCGTTCCCTCTGCGACGTGCACTTGGCAAGGTGGCGAGTCCGTTCCCACTGCGACGTGCACTTGGCAAGGTGGCGAGTCCGTTCCCACTGCGACGTGCACTTGGCAAGGGGGCGGGTCAGTTTCCACGGCAACGTGAACCTGAGTAGGCGGAGAGTCAGTCGAAACTGACATGTGGGCGTGTCACGGGAGCGGGTCAGTTCCAACTGCCACGTGAACCTGCATCAGGAGCGAGTCCGTCGGCATTGCGACGTCAGCATAGCTCGGCTGGTTCGCCAATCCTTGCCGGACCTGGGCCATGAGAGCCGCCAATTCGGCTCTACTCCTGGATCTAAATGTTATCACTCTGAAGTTAAAGTTGAAACAGCAGGGTTAATTTGAGGTATTAGTGGACATGAAGTGACATCACATACGTACACGTGTAGAATAGCGGGAGTTTCAGCGCATGTCCAGAGAGAGAAATTCGAATAGCTTCATACTAAACACACTTGCCTTCTGCATTGGTAGATTTGAATTTTAAACAAAGTGTTAAGAATAACCACTCTTATATTCCATGCAAACTTCCTGATTCATCACCCATCACTAATAATGCTAATGTGGAGCCTAAAGTGGGGAAACAAGGAGAAATTTCTCTCTGTTTAGTGAGTCACATTTTCTATTAATTGCCTCTTTTTGTTTTCTTGCTTAAATTTTGTAGCTGGTACAGCCAACTGAATTTGAATTATGGCATTATGCTGTGAATTCAGTGATTATTCTTTTTTGATTTGGAGAAGCTCCAAGCCTTGCAATGGAAAGTTCCTTAATAATAAATAAATGCAAATAATAAATATGATGAGACAAGAATGCAAGAAGATGCAGAGTGGCTGTCCCAATCTTTGTTTGTGGGTGTAATTGCTTTTGAGACAACAGAATGTTTTGTGTGAAGAATGTTTAATATTAGAAGCATACACAGTGACCTGGAAAAAAAACTTGGGTCTATATATACATGTGAGTTTCCATTCTCTACAGCTTGGACTCAAGATTTACTGCAAGGATTTGATTAGTCTTTTGGAGTGAGCACTTGATACATAATTAATTAACCAGGGTTTAATCCTCCATGTCCTCTCTCAATTGCCAAGGAACCCACATCAATTCAACAGATCTGGCTCTCAACCAATTGGATTAGTGCTGCTTTATGTTAATAAACCATACAAAAGTTAGACTTATATTACTTGGCTAGGTATATTGATTCAAATATATGGAGAATTTCTTTATTTTTTTAACATCTCACTGACAGACGTTTCAATGTAATGTGCTAAAGATAAATGTGTGATTTAGTTTGTGCTTTTACAGACTGTGTGTGTCTATGAGCAGGCAGTTTGACACATGTTGTGATGCATCCATCCAACAGGCAGTTTAATGTCTGCAGATATTTCTGTCTCTCTGCCTATAAGAGTGCATGATGTGTTTTCATGCATGCCCATGTGTACGTGAATGTCTTTAAGTGGCAGTGCTTGCTGCTCTAGCTGAGAGCAAATTGGTTTGATGTGATAGCTTGCAGCAGCATATCTTGAAGATGAGAGCCTTCTATGGGGGATTACATGAGCAAAAAGGCACAACCTAAGGACGTCCGTGAATGACATATCGAAAGAAATGGTGAAGTTGAATGACAGAGGTTGAGAACAAGAAGAGGCCACAAAAGGAAAGACAAAAAAAGATCTTTTTCTTTTACTTTTTAGACAGAAATAAGGAATAATCACATTTCTATCTAAAGAAAACATCCCTGTCTACTGTTCACACTCAACCATCCATCCATCCATTTTCGAGCTGCTTATCCTCACGATGGATGCAGGGATGCTGGAGCCTATCCCAGCAGGCAACGGGCAGGAGGCAGGGTACACCTTAAACTGGTTGCCAGCCAATCGCAGGGCGCATGGAGACAGACAGTCGCACTCACAATCACACCTAATTTAGAATATCCAATGAATGCATGTTTTTGGGATGTGGGAGGAAATCGTAGTGCCCGGAGAAAACCCACGCAGGCATTGGGAGAACATGCAAACTTCACACAGGTGAGGCTGGAATTGAACCCGGGTCATCAGAACTTTGAGGCCAATGCTTTACAGCTGTACCACCGTGCCGCCCACTCTACCATTTGAATATAATATATGAGTTATTTCCATATACTGTAATATGATCAATAATGGTCATGACACACCGAAAAAAAAAATTCTCGAAGGTTTTTCCACCACGTGGGCTTTATATGGGTAGATATCGTATACGGAAACAGACATTTAATTTTTTTTTTTTTAAAAGGTATTGATCAAAGATGTTTGGCATTTGTACTAAAGGCACCACCTATTGATTTAGGCTAAAGATGGTGGCCCACTGAAATACACGTTTTGCATAAGGGTGGAGACAAACAGCTTCATAAGAATCACAGAGTTGCACATTTTACAGTACAGTAACGACAGCTTGAGTAGAAAAGGCATATTAAGAAGTAGGAGAAAAATATATATATACGTATTGTATCCAAAAATGGGATTTACTATCCACAGAAAACATGTTGCACGTAATGAAATTTCATTTTGGATGCCTAACAGTAAGAAAATGTATTTTTTTCCATAGAAACAATTATGGCCTTTTGATGGATAACAACTGCCAATAACTCAAATACTCACGTCAGTAAAATTAATGTCCATGTCTTTACCATTAGGCGTTAAAAAAGGCTTATGGTTCCGATTTCCCAACAAACCCTGAAAAATTCCCGCTGACCCCAACATTTTTACACCATGTAATAAACATGTGAGGGATGTAGTTCTCCACACTCTTGGTTGTGTGGAGTTTGCATTTTCTCCCCATGCCTGCGTGGATTTTCTCCGGGCACGAAGACTCAAAATTGCCTGTAGGTGTGAATGTGAGGGTTAGTGGTTGTTTTATTTAAGCCCTGTGATTGGGAGGTAACCAGTTCAGGGTGTACCCCACCTCCTGCTCATAGTTAATTGGGATAGGCTCCAGCACTCCCACGACCCTGGTGAGGATTTGCTGCTCAGAAAATGGATGGATGGATGCTTCAACCGTTTGTCATTTCTGTAATAAATCGTAGTCTTTAGCATATAACTTTCAAATGTTGACATTTAAGTGCCTTCTGAGGGGATTGGTTGCAGTAGTGATGAGACAGCTTTGATATTTGGGGTGACCCGTCTTTGGCCTGCCCTTTTTCCAGGGGTCATTGAGACCTTTGTGTGCTCAGGCACTCCCTGTCACAGGTGATTTGGCAAAAAGTGGTGACGGGCATTAACCAGGGTACCACCCCAACATTGAGATGATGGCTTCACGCTTCATAGCTACTCTACGGATGGCAATTACACTATTTAGCTCATAGCTGTTTAGCTATTTAGCTGAGGGTTTTTTGGGCATTTTTCTCCTTTTTGCACCCTCCTGTTCTTCTTTTTGTCCTTACTGTTTCTAAGTGATTTTATTGACACTGGAAGTTGAAAGTTTAATCCAGTTGTAATTACTTTGCTTGAACCCTCTCCACTTCTCGCTCCAGAATACCCTTGTCTGGCACGTTTCCGATGGCCTTATGTCATCCAGGCAGGTTTAGCTCATCCAACAATCATGTTATGTTTTAATCCAAGACTGGCTTGCCAGGCACAACAAATGTTTGCCACTACATTTAGAGGGGCCAAAGAAGTTAAAATGACCTCAAATGGAAGGACTTTTATTTTGGTTCTGACACAGGGTCATTAAGCCCTAAATACTCTTTTGGCACAGTTATTGCCCCATACTCACAACTCTAAAAACATGCCTTTGTGGTGCTGGTCACTCATAGGTCAACATTGTTGATTAATGATTTCCAACACAATTGTTAAAATTTGTGTGTGTTGTGCCAACAGGTTTATAAAGCACCAATAGACACAGTCACAGGAACACAACCCGTTAAGGAGCTTTGTCTTTGATGTTTTTCAGTCACAACTGGAAAGCCACAGGTCAGCTAGTGAGAGATTGCATGGGGTGAGAGGAGGAAGAATAGAAGGAGGGAGTCCTTGTTAACATGCTCTTTGTGTCTGCTCCCATCACAGCAAGGGGATGCAGAACAAAATAGAAGAAAACAAAGACAGGGCAAAACAGAGAAAGATAAAACTGAGCCTAATTTTTAAAACCATTCCCATGCTTAAGGATTCGTCATGTTATGTGCTTCCAGGAAAATCCTCAGGGAAAATAGTAGTAATGGGGGTGGAATATGTTGTGGCAGTGATCGGGGTGGGGTCGGGGTCACAAGCACAAAGGGTTTCGTAAGCCAGCAGTGAAGGTGGGGTGTTGTTCACAGGAAGAAAAGAAAAAAGTAAAGAGAATGAGATCTTGGACTAGAAGTAGAGGAAGGGAGGGGACCAGGCATGGTGGAGGCAGATTTAGTTAATGCGCGCCACTGCACTCTGGAAAGAAGCCAGCCACTCTAAGCCCTGTCAGATCCTTAGGTTCTATGTTACTGACCTGATAGACAACAAGCCTGATTCCCCACCCCCTGTCCTGCCCACCCCGCTTCTTTTCCCCTTTCAGTCAATCAACCAACCAGCTGCATTCCTACTTAGCAGCTGCTCAAGAGAGCACAGAAAAAAATCAATCACACGTGAGAGGTGGAACCTTAGCATCTTGAAACCATCATACCTAATAGATTTTTTTTGGGCTGGACAGAATCTGGAGAGCTATTTCCAAAACAAAATACACCACTTTATAATTGCAGGACTTGTGAGGCCACGTAGCTCAGTGGTTAGAGCACTGGTTTGGTAAACCAGGGGTTGTGGGTTCGTATCCCACTGGGCCCTCCACTCCCTGAGAAGGGTTGCGTCAGGAAGGGCATCCGGCGTAAAAATTTTGCCAAACATATATATGCGTTCATCTGAGATGATACGCTGTGGCGACCCTGGAAGGGACAAGCCGAAAGAAACACACACGTAGTTGCAGGACTTGTAATGTCTGCTCAACTCACATCATCGATTAGGCAAAATGATGAAATTATAACTTCGGGGGTGGTTATCCCTTAGTATGGATCAACTGAAAAGATGGGAATAGCCTTGTTAAGTATGACTTATTTTGTGCCTTGGCGTAAGGATTTTGATACTTTCCTTATGTTTCTGAACTTTCTCTTTTCCTCCAAGATAGGTCTATGGCAGGTATAGCAATACAGGCTATCAAAACACGTTTTTTTTTTGGCAGTGATAATTCTAACCTTTGTCCAATCTCTTGTGTGTGATAGCTACTTCAAATGGCACGATGGAGGGGATTGACAACCAGGAGGGGGGAGTATGTAAGACAAAATCCATGAAGATGATCATGAAAGTGGGACAAAGTGAGTATTCATAAATTAGAGTCATGTAAAGAATGAGCAGACTGTCACAACACAGTTCTCATTCAGTTTGAAAAATGTTTCGATAAGGTCACAAGAGACAGTGGAGCATAATATTCCATTGTCTCTGTGACACCTGGGTTGAAGGGTAAGTGATATAATGAACAGAAGATCTCAAGCACATTCACACAATTGAGCAAAACGGCTGTACTTCTAAACATATCCATGTTTACAAGCACACAGACTGTTAACAGAATCACTCCACACGAGCACAAACATAAATCTGAATCTTATTCTTGATGATCCCAATAATTATTTTTATGAATCAGTTGCTTAGCTGATTTATAGTGTTGCAATTTCCTGGGGCTAGCACTTTCATTAGGCTCAATTGAGAAAATTGTTTAAAGTTAAGGTTTTAAATAAAGTACAAGAGATCCTCGACTTGAGATGAAGTTTTATTCCTGTGACATTTCATAACCCAATAGTGTGAACATACCTTAGCCTGTATCACTAACCTATGCTTATGCAAAGTTATAATTATTTGCATGCAAAACACATTCACAACTCACAAGTGAAATAACAAAATGAAAAATAGTATCAAAACAGAAAAAAATTCTTACATTACTCCATTCTGTTACACTCCTATGGCTCTTTTCGAAATTAAATCATATGTAAGCCATTTTTTTAACAGTAATGCAAGATCGATTTGATATTAAATTGTTTTGTGTTCATAGTTTTTGGTGTATATCAAGTTTAAACCACTTAATAGTGTATAAACATTTATAACATTGATAACATTTCAGGTGGCCATCAGTTACTCACAGTTTATTGGTCTTCATGGCATCACTTGTGCCTTGTGTGCTAGCGTATTATTGTATTTACGACACAGACATCATAGGCCGAAGGAAGTGTTTTCTTAATAATAGGCAAACTGATGACCTACTGCTACTGTTACACTGAAGAACGCCTTATGTCACAGTTGGATCATTGTAGTGGCTTGCAGCCAAAAGGCAGGTGGACCCAAGCACAGACAAGCAGGGAGCGTATGAATGCACGTTATTCTCAAAAAAGTTTTTTTTTTCCCAAAAAAAAAGATAAAGTATTTGAAAGCAGGATAAAGTAAACTAATTGTTATGAGACACGGAAGATAGACGCCGAAGAAGACAGGAAACAGGACACATGACAATGACTAGAGACTAACTGAATGAAAACCAAACTAAATACAAACAGATTGACAAGACAACAATGTACACTAGGACAAGACGAGTGGGTGGAGAGAGCTGATTGACCGACTTGAGGAAGAGGGCTGACAAGAACAGGTAGAGACAATAACATGATGGGTACATAAGGACAGCACAAACAGGACAATGGAAAGCACCAAACTCAAACTAGATAACAGAACTAAGACTATAATAACAAAATACAGTAATATACATAAAGGAAACAGAAATGATCTGTGCCGCTTGGCACTTGCAACCTAATCCTAACCTATACCCGATTGACAAACAATGGGTCTTTTCGAGGCTTCAGTTAGCCCAACACAATTTTATAAGGTGAATTACTGGATTACACTGCTGTGCTACATGAATCCTTAAAACCACAGTACTGACTTTCAGCCCTCATTATCGTGACATAGTACTGTAATATGAATATTTTTCATCAGTTTATTTGTTTTATTTTGGCTTAGATGGAAATCTAATTTACAGTAAGTAACTTGAAAGCTGTGTCCTTAAAACTCAAAATGAGTTGAATTGAATGACTTTTTGTGCATTTGTGTATTTTTTCTCAGATCCTGCTGACCCTATTTCATCCAAAGACAACCCTACCAGGGTTCCCTACTCGCCTAAGCACCCAGATAGCAAAGAAACCTACAAAATTAATGAAGTGCTAGAGAAGCCAGGTGAGATCATATACTCCTGTTTTAAATTCTGGGCAAGTGGAAACTGAGTTGAGAATTTATTGAAACAATTCAGCATTACAAGGAAAGTAATGGAAAGAAAGGACACCAATTAATTAGTCTACAAATTGAATGCTATCCATAAAATGACAGGCATCTCTGCCTTCTTCACTCGCAAGGACTTAAAAGACATCAATATGCTGCTCCACTCCATGTTATCCATCATTGAAGTTTTCAGGCAAATGAACTGATTCTGTGCCATCATTTTAACCCCCTGCTCCCTCTTCCCGTGACAAAATTTTTAAACAAAATCAAAACTAACATAGCCACATGTATTAATGAGACTTTTTCCAATTGTTGTAATAAGTCTTTGCTCTAATTATTTTTTTTTTGTACACTATCCTGTGTAATATAAAATTCCCCTTCATGTTAGCTGCTAGAAGGAGCAGAAGGGCAGTGAAGCAGTATGTGAGGCAGCATAATATCCTTGTACAGCACAAGTATCAATTATTACATAAGCACTACGACAGATCAATCACTTTCAGGCCTCAAGAGAAAGGAAGATAACCTGTAGACATGTCAGTACCTGTTCTCAGAACATCAGAGCACACCGAACCTTCAGTACTGAGAGAGTTTCATATGGAAAGGAAATGTGTGTTTTGTTTTTTCTACCCTATGAGTGGTTAAAATTTAAATTATGCTCTTAGGATCCACGTGCCATTCTCGTCATCGACCCCCTCAATAAAATTATGTTCTTGCAAGCTTTGCAGAACTTGCCATTGTTTGAGGCATGGGTCCTCCTGAGTACGCTACAAACACAAGACTTTTGAAAGAGTTAGGAAATCGAACAATTATAAGTCTGTCATTTTGATTATTTCATCAGGTTCCTTGTCCGTCTGTCGGGGAGTCTGTAGTTAGTCAGAAGTGATCCGCATATCATCTAAATATGGCTCGAAAAGATTGGGTAACATGGCCCCGGTCACTTCACTTGATTCTGAAATGTTCTCTTTTTTGAAAAGAGCTTCAGTCTCAGAAGGGGTGTCAGAAAAATCCGAAAATCTCTCTCGTTCATCTCCCATACCAGATGGCACAGAGTGTTTTCAATGTTGACTGTCCCAGTGTGACATCTGCAAATGACGTTGTAGGCAATATGGCAGACACTGGGATGTCGAGTGAGACTTCCGCAACTTTGCGCATGAATGACACGTTCTCCGCTCCTTTTTTTTTTTTTTATAGACATTGAAGTGAATATTTTTTTGTAGTTTTCATACCAGTATCTATTTTGAAATGTATATTTGGGTGTCAGTTGCCATTTACAGTCAGAAAACTATGATTGTCATCAAAATGTATGTGGACATCTGTACTTATGCCCACTTCTTCCTCTGAAAATAGAATGATCACTTCCATTTTGGACACATTCACTGCCATTACCATTTCTACAATGAGGAAAATGCTTAACGTCCATAAAAATAAAAAATATTGGGGATGATCATTCTGATATTTTCATAGGTCGAAGTGGGCATAATTTCACGTCAACATACATTTTGGTGACATTCATAGTTTTCTGACATTATGAGTCTTATGTTAAGCATTTTATTTCGACCCTCCAAGTTTTTTTTTTTTTTTTTTAGGTAGACAGCAGTACCATATGACAGACGGTGTGTGTGTGTGTGTGTGTGTGCGTGTGTGTGTGTGTGTGTGTGTATATATATATATATATATATATATATATATATATATATGACAAAAACTAGCCTGTTCTGACACTTAGACCCCAATGCTTCTCTTTCTCTGTCTGCCAGGTGCAGCATCCAGAGAAAGTGATGTAAACAACACTGGTGGGAAGTCGTCCAATATCATTGGTTCCGGGGTGGCCATCTTTGTCAGCATTGCCTCAGGCAGTGTCATCTTTATCATCATTATCATCATGCTGGTGCTATTGCTGCTCAAGTACCGGCGGCGTCACCGAAAGCACTCGCCACAGAATACGGCTACATTGTCTCTTAGCACTCTGGCCACGCCTAAACGAAGCGGCAGTGGTGGGAACAATAATGGCTCTGAGCCCAGCGACATCATCATCCCACTTAGGACTGCTGACAGCGTCTTTTGTCCTCACTACGAGAAGGTCAGCGGGGATTACGGCCATCCGGTCTATATAGTCCAAGAGATGCCACCGCAGAGCCCTGCCAACATCTACTACAAAGTCTGAAGAGGAACGTTTAAAAACATGAGACATATTGGACTAATCCCAGGGTGGAAAGTGGCAGGGTCGTGGTTTCAGATGCCACAGCCTCCATGGCTGCAAACAAACTCCCTCACCCTTTCTCTGTCATTCTGCCAACTCCTCTCCTCTCATACCTTGTTAGTAATATTTTCATGGTCAACATTAGATTATATCTACTTCCTCTGGTATGTTCACATTCAGTTGGCAGAGGCTTGAGAAATTGCTGCTTCTGCTACTTTGTGGGGCTTTGATGGAGAGGAGGAAGAACTTTTAGTATGTTTACCCAATGTTTTTCTCTTCTATGGTTTGTGCACATGGGGCTGGAACGTTAGGGAGCTTGATGGATGAGGTCAGAGAGTTTATAAAGATGCAAGTGTTCTTTTCTTTGACTGTGATGGGAGGGACAGCAGGCCATTTCAATGTGAAAGATTCCTTGTAAGAGACGAAGGTTATCTCACATCATCATAGAAACTACTGGTTGGAAACATTTGAGACTGGGGGAAAGATAACAGAGAGGCGATAGGCTGACCCTGAACTCACAAAGTGGCTGGCCTTCCTTGATGTTCACAGGCTTGAATGAATATTTGAGTTCCCCAGGTGAACAAGAAAAAGGGTGTACATTCTTGCACCAATCCTCTCTGGGATTATCTTGATTGACTCACAGATTTGACCCAGACACTCTGTCAGCCACACATACGCCCACCCATGACCACGCACATCCGTCAATGCAAACTGTTTGGGTTTTTGTTGTGGATTACACCATTTGCCCTCATTCTTAGCTATTTTCTCACCAAATCCTCTTTTCATATTACTTGAAGGTTTATCCAATATGTGTCCCATCCTGTGTCAAAATATGTTGCATTTCATCATGTGTGGCTTTCATATCCTGTGGAGCTGTGTGCGCATAAAGGTTTAGTTATTCCTTTTTGTGCCAACAATTTTGTACGTAATATTCAAACACAAGCAAGATAGCAAGTCTGTTAGGATAGAGGAGTCAGGATGGTTGCGTGGCTGCTCTGTTAAAAAAGATGTCTGAAGAGTGGGGCGGTTTCTATAGAAACGGCAGTAGTTTTAGTTTTGGTACCTGTACACTTCAGAGCAGTCCGGCAAAAATTGGCATAGTTTTTCATCTCTATATAGATTATTATTAGATTATAGATAACCCTAACCATTAAAAAGATAATTGTAACCATAATTAAAACGTTAAAAAGTCAGCAAATGTTTTTCTGTGATAAAGTTCAATAATAAATTACATAGCATAGTCTATCCATCCATTTTGCATACTGTTTCTCCTCACTAGGATGATGGGCGTGCTGGAGTGCATCCCAAATAACTCTTGGCAAGAGGCTGGGTACGCCCTGAACTGGTTGCTAGCCACTTATAGTGCACCTAGAAGGAAAACAACACATGTTCACACTTATGGCAGATTTAGTCTTCAATTAACCTACCATTAACTGTAGTTTTGATAATGTGGGTTGTGATGTGGGAGGAAACCCACACAGGCACTAGAAGAAGAACATGGAAACTACACATAGGCAAAGCCTGATTTGAATCTGTGTCTTCAAAACTGTGAGGCACATATGCAAATAATTTCCAGCGTTCCACTCGACATAGCATTGTAAAACAGTAAAATATTCTGCCTGTAATTCATATCTTTATTGTGGTAAGTGTTAAGCGGCCACAAAATACGTTTTTTAAAAATTCATTATATATTTTAAAATGATCGTCCAATCAATCCGTTATCCTACTTTTATTCTATGAAATAATGGAATTGGCATCAGCCTAAAAAAAAAAAGCAGGTGGGCCCAAGTTAATAGTAAGTACTCACCTGAGCTGCACAAAACCTGAGCTTTAAGCAGGAAATTGTTTCGGGCAATATTTTCATTTTTATTTTCTTTACATGAGGTGAAGGAAGTTCAAGATACAATGAAAGTTAGCATAGCTGTGTGGAATGGCTTTAGGTACTGTAATGTTTACCCTAAACATCTGAGGACAAGGCCTCTTGGGCCCAAAGAAGTATGGCCAGTGCTCATATTTTTTTAAAGCAGGGACCTATTCATCCATTGTCACTGGTTCTCTATCTCCATCATAATTTCCACGTTTTGGGGGTGTAAAGTCAAATCACAAAGTACACTACACAACACTTTTTGACTGGTTGTGTACATCAAAGAATGGACAATATGTAAGTACGAGATTTTAGTTGTGATAGACATACAGAGCACAGATAAGCATGGCATGAACTGATATTAATATTTTGTGGTATACATGGACAATATGCAACCAAAATAATTTATCATTTAATATGCTTCAAGTCCTGCAATTTCACGAGAACTCCAGGTGAAGCAGGGCCACGTGAGGGAATTGGGAACCTTGGCTCTTATAGAGCAGAGTAGCTGTGTCTAACTCACTCAATGTAGCATATACCGTATTTCATCAACACCCACTGCCCCTAATTACTTCACACACATGCTTCATGTCGTGTTTCCATATGTGTATGTACATGACAGTTCAACTTTAGGAGTTCAGCAGATTCACGTATCTTCAGCTTATGATCATATCTGTTAAGTGTACAGCACGCCATCTTCATGAATATCATCAAATTTCACCAAAATGCCAAGCCTAGTATAATGAGGTTTGTGCCTCTAAGAGGCTACAAAATCAGCAAATATGCAATTGTTATTTATTTTTTTAATCAATTCTGATATAAAGAAAAACACCTATGGGAAGTGTTCTTAACCACTGAAAGATATTTCAAATGACATACAACAACAAAAAAGTGTGTTATACAAGCCTGCTTTTAGTTTTATTCCCTGCATATTGTTTCAACAATTTTTGTTTTGTTGCTGTGCAAATGTTTAGCTGTGAAAAATTGACCAATTAAAAATGTATGACACCTGAACAGGTATTTAATGAAGGTAAAAAAAACCCACATCAAAAGCAAGATATTTAGTTGCTGTGTTTCTGCAGCGGAATATGACAATCTTATTAGTTTCTTTGAATCTGGCGTCCTTTTCTCAGCTGTCACTTGAATAACACTCTCCTAACATTGACCAGATTTGGTTTGAATGTGATTAAATGTTACAGAGAGGCAGCAGTGAGAGTCTTAACAAGTCAGTGAGGAAAAGCACATCACGTTCCTGTAAAATGCCTTGCTTGTATGCTCAGTCCTTGGTCACTTGACTCAGAAATTTTGCACCACTCCTTTGTTGGTAAGAAACTGTAAATAGATTCATGTTTGTATTGTATATGGATCCTGAGTTGTTACGATAGCCTTATTCACCTTTTTAGGAATTTAGGATTGCATAAAATGGAAACACCAGTAAGAGAGAGCATACTACTTTTTGGTAAATAGCTTATGTAAATATTGATGAGACCACAAGAAAACATTTTTATAAACTCTTAAAGTAAAAAGTTTTGTATAAAATTTGAATTTTTTGCTATGTATTTTAGCTAGAGCTCAATGGAAAGCGTCCTCCCTACTCCCTTCCCTTTTGCACTGTTTCCATAGTAATTTGATTTAAAAAAAAAAAACAAGCAAAAATTTGCCAAACTGACTGCTGCATATTTGTGCCATAAGTGTGTACCATAAATATTTATTGAATGTGTTTTGTTTTTTTGTTCCATTTGTTATTTTATTTCAGTCCAGTTTGTCAGTAACACAGTATTATATTTGAATTGCTTTTTTTTTTCTTTCTTTCATCCTTGGTTTTCTATTCTGCTGTCATAGTTACTGGGTGGCTGTAGCCTTTTTCTCCTTTCCGGTCAATACTGAGTTGAGAAGTTGTGAAAAAATGGTTTTAACATTCAAAATCTGAAAAAAAAATCAAATCAAAGTGAGGATATATGACACACATTCCACCGGTCTTACAAAATGCAAACTTTTTCAATAAATTTTTTTTCCTATGGACATGCTCTCTGATTGTTTTTTATGGGGTCATTGAGAAAAACTCTCTAATTTGATGCATTTTTCTCTGTGGAATATATGAGGCGCATTTATTTTAAGCTACTAATAATTGATTTTTTTTTTATTTACACAGTCTGTGGTTTAAATATTTGTTTGATGAATCATTATTATTCATTTTAAAGTTTTGTTCATCATCATCTTGTCAGCAATTTTAGAAATTAGGTCATTGTTGGATCCCCGTCAGAAGCATAGAGCTGTAACTGAATTTCTTGCTATGTCATGAGAACCGCCACAAAACATTTTCAAAATGTTTCAAAATTTGCCTCAATTGACTTTTGACGCAGGCGGCACAGTAAGGCAGCTGTAAAGCGTTGGCCTCACAGTCCTGAGACTCAGATTTGATTCCGGCCTCGCCTGTGTGGAATTTGCATGTTCTCCAGGTGCCTGCGTGTGTTTTCCCCGGGTACTCCGGTTTCCTCCACATCCCAAAAACATGCAACAATAATCGGACACTCTAAATTGCCCATAGGTGTGATTGTGAGTGCGGCTGTTGTCTGCCCTGCAATTAGCTGGCAACTAGTTAAGGGTATACCCTGCCTCCTGCCCATTGATAGTTGGGATAGGCTCCAGCACTCCTGCGACCCTTATGAGGATAAGCGGCAAAGAAAATTGACAGAGAGATGGACTTTTAACACCACAAAATATGTGAATTAGAATTTGCCTTCATTGTGACATGGAAAAGACCCCCATTATTCAAGTACCTGCCAACTTTGTGGTTGTTGCACAGCCACTCATCTCACAAAAAATTAGTGACAATATGACTGGTAGTGGAGGCATCATGCTGTGGGAATATTTTCACTTTCAGGGACAGGACGACTGGCTGCAATCGAAGGAAAAATGAATGCGGCCAAGAACAGGGATATCCTAGATGAAAACCTTCAGAGTTTTCAGGACCTCAGGGTTAAAGGTTCAACTTGCAACAAGAGAATGCCCCTAAGCAGACTGCTAAAATAATCAAGGAATCAAGTCCATGACTGTTTTTGAATGCTCCACACAGAGGCCTGACTTAAACAGAATTGAGCATCTCTGGAGAGACCTAAAAATGGCTGTTGAAACTGCTCACCATCCAATCTGACAGAACTGATACTTATGTGTTACAGTGAAGAAAATAAGTATTTGAACACCCTGCTATATTGCAAGTTCTCCCACTTAGAAATTATGGAGGGATCTGAAATTGTTGTCATAGGGTATGTCCACTGTGAGAAAGATAATCTAAAGAGAAAAATCCAGAAATCACGATGCATAATTTTTTAACAATTTATTTGTGTGATACAGCTGCAAATAAGTATTTGAACACCTGAGAAAACCAATGTTAATATTTGGTACAGTAGCCTTTGTTTGCAATTACAGAGGTCAAACATTTCCTGTAGTCGTTCACCAGGTTTGCATACACTGCAGGAGGGATTTCGGCCCACTCCTCCACACAGATCTTCTCTAGATCAGACAAGTTTCTGGGCTGTCACTGAGACACACAGAGTTTCAGCTCCCTCCAAAAATTTTCTATTGGGTCTATGTCTGAAGACTGGCTAGGCCACGCCAGAACCTTGATATGCTTCTTACAGAGCCAGTCCTTGGTTTTCCTGGCTGTGTGCTTTGGGTCATTGTCATGTTGAAAGACCCAGTACGACCCATCTTCAATGCTCTGACTTAGGGAAAGAGGTGGTTCCCCAAAATCTCACAATACATGGCTGCGGTCATCCTCTCCTTAATACAGTGCAGTCATCCTGTCCTGTGTGCAGAAAAACACTCCCAAAGCATAATACTACCACCCCATATTTCACAGTAGCGATGGTGTCCTTGGGATGGAACTCATCATTCGTTTTCCTCCAAACACGGTTAGTGGAATTAGGACCAAAAAGTTCCATTTTGCTTTCATCTGACCACAAAACGTTCTCCCATGACCCCTCTGTATCATCCAAATGGCCATTGGCAAACTTAAGACGGGCCTTGACATGCGCTGGTTTAAGCAGGGGAACCTTCCATGCCATGCATGATTTCAAACCATGACATCTTAGTGTATTACCAACAATCACCTTAGAAACGGTGGTCCGAGCTATTTTCAGGTCATTGAGAAAGTCCTGTTGTGTAGTCCTGGCCTGATTCCTCACCTTTCTAAGGATCATTGAGACCCCACAAGGCGATATCTTGCATGGGACTCTGCTCCAATTGAGATTGACCGTTATGTTTAGCTTCTTCCATTTTCTAATGATTGCTCCAACAGCGGACCTTTTTTCACCAAGCTGCTTGGCAATTTCTCCGTAGCCCTTTCCAGCCGTGTGGAGTTGTACAATTTTGTCTCTGGTGTCATTGGACAGCTCTTTGGTCGTGGCGATGTTAAAAATTTGAGTCTAACTGATTGTATGGGGTACACAGATGTCTTTATGCAGCTAACGACCTCATACAGGTGCATCTGATTCAAGATAATACGTGGAGTGGAGATGGACATTTAAAGGCAGACTAACAGGTCTTTGAGGGTCAGATTTCTAGCTGATAGACAGGTGTTCAAATACTTATTTGCAGCTGTATCACACAAATAAATCGTTAAAAAAATCATACATTGTGATTTCTGGATTTTTCTTTTTAGATTATCTCTCTCACAGTAGACATGCACCTACAATGAAAATTTCAGACCCTTTCATGATTTCTAAATGGGAGAACTTGCAATATAGCAGGGTGTTCAAATACATATTTTCTTCACTGTATATGACTTGCAACCTCTTATAAGGATAGATAGAGATTCTGGATTTAACGGAAAGCGTAGTGTTGTGGGGTAGCATCTATGTCAACACACACTGGTGCTCATCTGTTATCTTCTTCTTGTTTTCCTTTCGGCTTGTCCCGTTAGGGGTCGCCACAGCGTGTCATCTTTTGCCATCTTAGCCTATCTCCTGCATCTTCCTCTCTAACCCCAACTGCCCTCATGTCTTCCCTCACCACATCCATAAACCTTCTCTTTGGTCTTCCTCTCGCTCTTTTGCCTGGCAGCTCCATCCTCAGCATCCTTCTACTAATATACTCACTCTCTCGCCTCTGAACATGTCCAAACCATCGAAGTCTGCTCTCTCGAATCTTGTCTCCAAAACATCCAGCTTTGGCTGTCCCTCTAATGAGCTCATTTCTAATCCTATCCAACCTGGTCACTCCGAGCGAGAACCTCAACATCTTCATTTCTGCCACCTCCAGTTCAGCTTCCTGTTGTTTCTTCAGTGCCACCGTCTCTAATCCGTACATCATGGCCGGCCTCACCACTGTTTTGTAAACTTTGCCCTTCATCCTAGCAGACACTCTTCTGTCACATAACACACCAGACACCTTTCGCCAGCTGTTCCAACCTGCTTGGACCCGTTTCTTCACTTCCTGACCACACTCTCCATTGCTCTGTATTGTTGACCCCAAGTATTTGAAGTCGTCGACCCTCGCTATCTCTTCTCCCTGTAGCCTCACTCTTCCCCCTCCACTTTTCTCATTCACGCACATATATTCTGTTTTACTTCGGCTAATCTTCATTCCTCTCCTTTCCAGTGCATGTCTCCATCTTTCCAATTGTTCCTCTGCATGCTCCCTGCTTTCACTGCATATGACAATATCATCTGCGAACATCATGGTCCAAGGGGATTCCAGTCTAACCTCATCTGTTATGGTCAGGGAAAAACTGTGCGACACCGATATTGAACTGCTGGCTATCTCCCTTCACCCATTATACCTTTCAGATCAATTTCCAAAAATATTCGTTAAGCTGGTTTAGATCCATCCCAAAGCGATACCTTCTGCTGCTGTTGAATATGTTAAGAACACAATAAACAGGTTAAAATCTTTCTCCAGACGCTCCCAAATTTCTTCTAGATGACTTTTAGCTAGTGAAACGGTGACGCAGCCGTAAATCCTTGTCCTCAGAGTTCTGTGGACCAGCGTTCAATCCCAGCCTCCCCTGTGTGTAGTTTACCTTTTCTCCCTGTGCCTACGTGGGTTTCCCCCGTGTATTAATTGGAGACTCTCAATTGCCCCGAGGTGTGATTGTGTGTGCGGCTGTTGTCTCTCTCCATGTGCCTTTTTAAAAAAAAAAAAAAAAAACCCTGAATCCTAAACCATGTATCACACAGTATGTATGGCAAAAAAAACCCTGATATTTAGTGCTGCTTGACTATGGCAAAATACACATTATAATTTGTGGTCAGACAAAAGTGAAATTTTCCACGCAGCCCAGTTTCATTAGCACTATTGTAATACCAGACAGGAAGGGATTTTGCATACATACATATAAATAGTAAAATTAGCTGTTCTACCTCCAACTGTATAAATAGTAAAATTAGCTGTTCTGGCTCCAACTGTGACACTCACGTCAGATTGGCCACAGGGAATAGAAGAGTCATGCCAAAAACAATGGCTTTTCTTTCTTTGCTCATACTTTACCATATCATCTGCACTGATCCGTGTGATGAGGTTTCTTTAACACACACATGCACACGCGACGCACGCACACGCACGCACACACACACAGACACACACACACACACGCATGCACAGAATTAGAATGCAGTGAGACTCAAGCTCAGCAGTCAGATATTCGAATGAGGAGACATGAGAGAAACAACCCTGAACAAGAAAGTTGAGGTGTCTCAATTTAAAGAAAATATATAATATGTATATAGGGCGGCAAAGTGGGGCAGCTGGAAAGCGTTAGCCTCACAGCTCTGAGGGCTCAGGGTCAATCCCTGTGTGGAGTTTGCATGTTCTACCCGTACATACATTAATTGGACACTCTAAATTGCCACGATGTGTAATTGTGAGTGCGGCTGTTTGTGAGAGAGATAATCTGAAAAGAAAAATCCAGAAATCACAATGTATGATTTTTTTTAACAATTTATTTCTGTGCTACAGCTGAAAATAAGTATTTGAACACCTGAGAAAACCAATGTTAATATTTGGTACAGTAGTCTTTGTTTGCAAACACAGAGGTCAAACGTTTCCTGTAGTTGTTCACCAGGTTTCCACACACTGCAGAAGGGATTTTGGCCCACTCCTCAACACAGATCTTCTCTCGATCAGACAGGTTTCTGGGCTGTCGCTGAGAAACACGGAGTTTAAGCTCCCTCCAAAGATTTTCTCTTGGGTTTGGGTCTGAGACTGGCTAAGCCATGCCAGAATCTTGATATGCTTCTTACGGAGCATATATATATTATGTGGCTCCGCTATTACACTGATTTATTTGTGTGTGCATGGAATTGTTTATAGTGTACAGATTTTTTTTTAATAGAATAACAAGGGTCCAAATCTTTTGAGTTTTCACCCCTCATTGAAGTCCAAGCAAATAATCACGTCCATTATACAGAAGTGAGACAGACAGTGACGAAACGGAAAGCAAAACAATTATCTTTGTCCAGCTGCCCTCAATTTAGCTTTATTGAAAAACATTTAGTAATCACAACATGGCCGGAATAGAATAATTACACGTTGTATAAAGCAAAGTAGTATTTTGTATACAGTATTCCCTCGCTACAACACGGTTCACTTTGCATGGCCTCACTGTTACATATATGTGTGTGTGTAATTTTTTACAATGTATGAATGCACATTGTGTTCTTTATCTTGAGTCCCTCAGGGAAAACCCAGGATTGTGTTCTGCATCGCAATTGGCTAAGGAACTGTGGAGCATTGTGACTACCGGACTGCTGCCGCAGGTGTGGCCGGCCGGGCCCGTGGCGTTTTGGTACTCTTGTACAACTCGTTGCAGCTTTGTAATCATGGTCTCTAAGCCAAGCAGTGATAGTTAAGGGCAGGGATGATTGTCTGTGTGCATATGTGCGCACAAGTGTGGGCGGTTTTGAAATACGGGCATTCGTGCATGATGCTATGTTTTCTAACGGTAAGATGGTAGCTGCACAGTCACAGAGTGCCAACAACAACTCATCGCTGTTTACCTCTCACAAACAGACACCTGCACCGAACACGCTACAGCAGACCCATGAACTGTAAAATACGTGTCGTTATTAATTTCTTGTGTCCAACCTCATATATTAATCATTAAAATTATTTTTTTAATTTCTGAAACCTATAATATTTTTTCCATTCTAGGAAAACACTTTCCATAATTTCTCGAGTATAATGCACACCCCCAAAGTTGACCCTTCTACTAATGTACAATGCGCACTACCAATTTGCTGCTACCCATATGCTCAGAATATTAGAAATGATCTGTATTTATATTTTGTTAGGTTTGTACTTGTTTTTCAAATAACTGTCCATACAACAATCAATAATAATCACTGTGCATGTGCTGATGTAGGAGTAATATATAACTCAGGACACGCCACAGGACACATTTGTCCTGGTCCCTGTAATTGTCAGAACAGAATCCCTCAACCAGTTAAAATAATTGCTCAATGATGCCAAATTTTAATACTGTTAATAACACATTACAGTCTTAAAAATATAAACTATGTAACTATGTTTATTAAAGACTGCATTAAATATTTGTGCATAAAGTTTGTGCATAGAGCAGTTTATCCACTACATTACACATCCTTGCCCAAGCCTTCCAAAGAAGCATCTGACTCATCTCTAATCCGAAAAAGATCATAGCAGCGACCTTTGGTGCATGGCTGTGGAACTCATCATTGATGACTTGAAACATTTTTTTTTAATCCCAAGAGTTTGGGTAGCGCATCGTAACCTCTCCCCTTCCGTTTGGCTCCAATCTGTAGCATCTTTCACTCTAGCGTCAGGCGGCTATCAAAACAATGTGAGCACAAACTATGCAGAAACGAAGGTAATGGACACATTTAAAAAAAACAAAACAAAAAAAAACGGGCATTTAAATTTTGTGCGGTCTCTGGTTTCTTTTTTAACGTCCCCATGACGCTTGTGTTACGTAATTTGAGCTCACGTTGTTTTGATACTCACCTGAAGCCATTGAGGCGAGCTATCGTTGTTTTGGACTGCGGTACGACTTCCGGGTTGGCGGCATCATCGGCACGAGTGATGACATTTCTTTTAAAAGCAGCTGAACAACTAGCCGTTGTAGTCGACATTTTTTGGTCTTAGTTTAATGTTAGACAAAGTCATGGGGAGTAATTTGTGATCTTTTGTGCAGTAGCAACAAGCATGCTACGCTAACAATCGTAAAATGCAAGCTCCCCGAGGAGCTCAGGTTGGGGGCGCACATTACCGTAGTATATATAAATGTGGAACATAAGGCATCGAATATTATATCAAAATGTATATGTATCCATTTTTTTAATCACTATGCACCTTTATATGACTATACAATGTGATTGTATTTTTTATTTTTCATCCATACCTAAATATAATGCGTTCTATTAACTTTTTGAAAATATTTTTGGAAAAAGTTGCGCATTATTTTTCGCGAAATTACGGTATACTCAATTCTGGATAACGCGGAAGAGAATGGATCAAGGGACATTTATGTATTTATTTCTCAAAAAAATGATTTGGCCTCAAACAGGTTTTGATCTTTGATTTAATTTGAGAATTTGATCATGTATTTTTTTTAATCTGCAAAGGTTAGAACTTTCAGTGTTTAAATGAGAGAAATGTTACAGAATGTTAGTCTAAGAAAATCTTATAAAGTGTGTGATTATGGTTTAACAGCCTTAAAACAAATAACAAAAAAAAAAATAACCCACACTGTAAAGGAGAAAAAAAAATACTGTAAATGACAAAAACATACAGTGTTTTTCGGACAATAAATCGTAGGTTTTTTTTTATAGTTCGGCCACGGGTGCCACTTATACTCCAAAGCAATTTATGTCAAATTATTAACACATTATTATTACTGTCTTTCCATTTTCTGAGCCACTGATCAATTGTTTTCACACTGACAAGAGGGCGCTCTAAGCCTGTGCGTCTATACCTGCTATTTCTGTACACCTGAAAATTAAACATTTCAACATTAGCGGTAACTTATAAAAACAACTGAGAAGGACTGAACAAAAATGGCATTGAACAGAAAATCATAGTCTGCAAATTACAAACTCCAAGTAGTGAAATATGCAGCTACACTAAGCTCCTGGATGGCCTTTTTACAGCACAAAAAGCTCGCTAATGATGTATCAATAGCATGCGAGCACCCATCCGCCAAAGTTAAAAAATAAATTAAATGTCTTCAACTCCATACCTGCTATCATGCCTGGAGGTTTAACTAAAATACTCCAGCCATTTGATTTCTCCGTGAATCAAATCTTTAAGGCAGTCTTGCATCACCTGTGAGAGCAGTGGATGATGGATGGAGAGCACAGCTTTTGGGTGAATGCGCCATGCAAGATTCCGGGAAGTCATTGAATGGGTTGACAAAGTATGGGTTTCAGTGACAAAAACCATCCCGTCAGGATTCACAAGGGCTGGAATAGGCTTGTTAAAACCGCAACTGACGATGACTGATGAAAGCGACATCGAAGAGGAAGGGGCACGTTGTCTACCTCTGGAGTTGGCGGAGTTTTTGAGACGTGACATCAAAGATGAAGATTTTATTGGATTTATTGATTTGGAGTGAAACGGATGGTTTGTTAAGACTGTTTGCATGTTCTTTATGCAATAGTTATCTGAATAACTGTTATGTTATGTTAACATACCAGGCACGTTCTCAGTTCGTTGTTTATGCTCCATGCAACGTTAGCAATACCATACACCTATTCAGCCTGTTCTCTGTTAAATTTCCATTTTAAATTGAGTTTCAAGATGAAATGTCTGTTCATACTTTTGGGTTTTATGAAATACATTTCCTCTCAAAAATGTGAGTTATCAGTTTTATCCTTCTTTATTATCAATTTTTTTACTTGGTGCGACTTAAACTCCAGAGCGACTTACAAAAATACTGAAAAAAATACTGTGAATGAAAAAAATAACCTGTAAGCAAAAAAAAAAAAAAAAAAAACATGCACTGTGAATGAAAATAAAACCTGTAAATTAAAAATCATATCCTATAAAGGATTAAAAAAAATACAGCTTCCTCTTTTCCTTTCAGCTTGTCCTGTCAGGGGTCGCCACAGCGTGTCATCTTATTACATCTAAGCCTATTTCCTGCATCTTCCATTCGAACACAAACTGCCCTCATGTCCTCCCTGACAACATCCGTCAACCTTCTCTTTGGTCTTGCTCTCGGTCCTTTGCCTGGCAGTTCCATCCTCAGCACCCTTCTACCAATATACTCACTCTCTTGCCTCTGGACAAGTCCAAACCATTGAAGTCTGCTCTCTTGAAAAACATCCAACCTTGGCTGTCCCTCCAATTAGCTCATTTTGAATCCTATCCAACCTGCCACTCCCAGCGAGAACCTCAAAATCTTCATTTCTGCCACCTCCAGTTCCACTTCCTGTTGTCTCCTCAGTGCCACCGTCTCCATCGTGGTCGGCCTCATGATGTACGAATCACCATTGTTTTATAAACTTTGCCCTTCATCCAAGCAGAGACTCATCTGTCACATATCACACCAAACACCTTCCGCCAGCTGTTCCACCCTGCTTGGACCTTTTTCTTCACTTCCTTACCACACTCACAAATGCTCTGGATTTTTGACCCCAAGTATTTGAAGTTGCCCACCCTCGCTATCTCTTCTCCCTGGAGCTTCACTCTTACCCTTCCACCCCTCTCATTCATGCTCAAATATTCTGTTTTACTTTGGCCAATCGTCATTCCTCTCCTTCCAGGTGTATTCCTCCATCTTTCTAATTGTTCCTCCAACTGCTCCCTGCTTTCACTGCATATAACAATATCATGTGCGAACATTATGGTCCAAGGGGATTCCAGTCTAACCTCATCTGTCAGCCTATACATTACTACAGCAAATAGGAAGAGGCTAAGAGCTGATTCCTGACGCAGTCCTACCTCCACCTTAAATTCTTCTGTCACACCTACGGCACACCTCACCACTGTTCTGCTGCCCTCATACATGTCCTGTACTATTCTGACATATATTTCTCCCCCGCACAAGACTTACTGCATACCAAAGTTCTTCTCTTGGTATTCTGTCATAGGCTTTCTCTAGGTCTAGAAAGACACAATGTAGCTCCTTCTATCTTCTCTGTACTTTTCCACTAGAATCCTCAAAAGGCAAATAATGCATCTATGGTACTCTTTCTAGGCATGAAACCATACTGTTGCTCACAGATACTTACTTCTGGCCCAGGTCCAGCCTCCACTACTATTTCCCATAACTTCATTCTGTGGCTCATCATCTTTATTTCTCTATAGTTTCCACAGCTCTGAACATTGCGTTTTAAAAATGGGGACTAGCACACTTTTCCTCCATTCTTCTGGATCTTCTCTCCCGCTAGTAGTCTACTGAATAAGTTGGTCAAAATCTCCACAGCCAACTCTCCAAATTGCTTCCATACCTCCACTGGTATATATGCCATAATGTTTCATCATTCAGTGCCTTTCGAACTTCCCCCTTACTAATCATTGCCACTTCATGGTCCTTCACACTCGCCTCACTTCTGGCATCTTGCAACACATTTCCATCTCTATCCTTATTCACCCTTAGCTGCTGCAAATCCTTCCCATCTCTATCCCTCTGTCTGGCCAACCTGTATCGATCCTTTTCTCCTTTTTCATGTCCAACCTAGTGTACGTGTCATCATATGCCTCTTGTTTAGCCTTCACCACCTCATCCTTTG
The DNA here is from genome assembly GCF_019802595.1 of Syngnathoides biaculeatus. NCBI lineage: Eukaryota > Metazoa > Chordata > Actinopteri > Syngnathiformes > Syngnathidae > Syngnathoides > Syngnathoides biaculeatus. The sequence goes on from NC_084653.1 coordinate 1,821,544, forward strand.
CCCTACGTCGCTTCTCAATGTATTCCTTTCGACTCTCCTGCCTCTTTGTGTCCCACTTCTTCTTCTCTAATCTCTTTCCTTGTATGACTTCCTGTATTTTAGGGTTCCACCACCAAGTCTCCTTCTCCCCTTTCTTACCACAAAAACTCCACACAGATGAGGCCCGGATTTGAATGCCAGACCTCAGAACTGTGAGGCCAACGGTTCAACCAGTTGCACCACCATGCTCCCTCCTAATTTATCTAAATGTTTTTAACAATTTTTTTTTAAAAAAGATGTTTGAGAAAATTGAATTTGAATTCATCGTTGGTGCATGTCCACTGAGAGAGAGATAATCTAAAAATAATAATCCAGAAATCACAATGTATGATTTTTTTTAACAAATTATTTGTGTTATACAGCTGCAAATAAGTATTTGAACACATTTGAACAAACAGGTTAGTGGAATTATGATCAAAAAGTTCCATTTTGGTCTCATCTGACCACAAAACCTTCTCCCATAACTCCTCTGTATCATCCAAATAGTCATTGGCAAACTTAAGATGGGCCTTGACATGTGCTGGTTTAAGCAGGGGAACCTTACGTGCCATGCATGATTTCAAACCATGACGTCTTAGTGTATTACCAACAGTCACCTTGGAAACGGAGGTCCCAGCTCTGTTCATGTCATTGAGAAAGTCCTGTTGTGTAGTCCTGGGCTGATTCCTTTCTCAGGATCATTGAAACCCCACGAGGTGATAACTTGCATGGGACTCTGCTCCGATTGAGATTGACCGTTATGTTTAGCTTCTTCCATTTTCTAATGATTGCTTCAACAGTTGACCTTTTTTCATCAATCCATCCATCCATTATCTCCCGCTTTTCCGGGTCAGGTCGTGGGGGAAGTAGCTGACAGATCACAATATCATCTGCGAACATCATATGCCAAGGGGATTCCAGTCTAACCTCATCTGTCAGCCTATCGATTGCCAACACCCGCTATCAGATGAGAGCTGTTGGGGACTCTTCCCATCCTGGTCGCCACCTGTTTAACCTGCTGCCCTCTGGCAGGTGGTATAGGTCTCACAAAACATGGACAACCAGATTCAAAGGCAGTTTTTTCCTTAGAGCAGGGTCTCAAACTGGCGATGATATTTTGTGGTAGTGGGGCCCTCGAGTTTTATTTGAATGGCACTTTTGCAGTGTTGTATGCGGAACTGATGCGCCGACCAATCAAGGTGGGGTAGATGGCTTTCGGGGGTATGACATCGACCGAGCTTGATGCAAACAGAGAAACAATTTTCAAGGAGAGAAAGTTACAACAACATTGCCAAGGAGAGTTTTTTTTATTGAGGTTTTGCACACAAGTTGTAAACACCAGCGTCGTTCGGCATGTTTGAGAAGATAGGATTGTTTTTAATTTATAATTTAAATTCACATACGTCCATGTGTGCTGATATATAGCGGTCCTAGGTAAATTGAGTTTGAGACCCCTGCCCTAGAGCCATCAACTCCTTGAACTTAAAACCACTAAAACCAACAGTACTGTAATGAAAATTCATGCAATCTCACTTCTCGTTTTCTTTTTTGCTTTTAATAATCCTAGCAAGGCCTGGACAGGGGGAATTATTCTGAAAAAGGCACTTTATGAATGAATTAATTTATTTATTAGGCGGCACGGTGGCTCAGCTGGAAAGTTTTGGCCTCACAATTCTGAGGACCAGGGTTCAATCCTGGACCCGCCCGTGTTGAGTTTGCATGTTCTCCATGTGGGTTTTCTCTGGGCACTCTGGTTTCCTCCCACATCCCAAGAACATACAACATTAATTGGACACTCTAAATTGCCCCTAGGTGTGATTGTGAGTGTGGTTGTTTGTCTTGATGTGCCCTGTGATTGGCTGGCATCCAATTCAGGGTGTACCATGCTTCCTGCCCGTTGACAGCTGGGATGGACTCCAGAACTCTCGTGACCCTCGTGAGGATAAGCGGCTCAGAAAATGGATGATGACTATGTATGTATTTATTTATTTTAAATACTTTTAGAAATAATTGTGCCTCGATATATGTATTTATTTTGTTATTTTTACCCAAGATGTTCTCGTGTTTTTCTTCTATTATATTCATGCATGCACCATGTGGAGAAGCACTCGTTATTTCGTTGTATGCACAGTTAATATAATGATGTTAAAGGCTTTGATTAACTGATGTGATTGGGATTGCTGGAGCATATGCCAGCTCAGGCAGGAGGTGAGATACATCTCAAATTGGTTGCCAGTCAATCGAAGGATTTAAAGGGGAAATCCATTGGTTTGCATTAACAAAGTATCCAATAAGTCATGAAATATGTACTCTATCTTGACAATGTGATGTTAAATCCTCTCTCATTTAATAGTGTTTTGAGAAGATTTTTATCAACAATTACGAGTTTTCAGGGGCGCTGCCATTTTTGCGAGTCATCTGACTTTCGTGGGCGTATGTGATGTGTTACGTGCCGTTCTAAACGCTTGATTATATGGGACATCATTATACCCACCACTGATTTCTCGGATTTATCCTCATCTGATGAAGAAATAGCAGTATCGGTTAATCGGGAAGACGGAGGAATACTTTCATACATATCCGTGAGCGGCACAGAATGACGCAGAGTCTGATGAGCTCGGTCCGCCGAGCGGCGGAGCCGTGAGCAAGTTCCCCAGCCGAGTGAGCTCACGGCTCCGCCGCTCTGTATGGAAGTATTCCTCCGTCTTCCCAATGTAAGATGAGAGTGAGAAAAGAAGAGGCAAGTATGATGAACCAGGAAGTGGCAATGATGAGTAAGAGGGAAGTTGGAAAGGCACTAAAGAAAATGAAAATTGGAAAGGCAGTTGGTCTTGATGACATACTGTACCTGTGGAGGTCTGGAAGCAATTTGGAGAAGTTGTTGTGGAGTTTTGGACCAACTTATTCAACAGAATACCATATTTTTGTACGTCGCAGTGTTTTTCATAGTTTGGCCGGGAGTGTGACTTATTCTCCAGACCGACTTATATGTGAAATTATTAACACATTATTACATCCATGATATCCATTTTTCGAGTCGCTTGTCGGTTATTTTCACACAGTCAACAGGAAAAGGGTGCGCGAGACCTGTGTATCTGTGTGAAATTCAGCATTTCAACATTAGCTTTAAATTATAAAAACTGACAAAATGCCATTGAAGACAAAATCACATTCTGCAGATTATTTTAAATAACATAATGATGTTGTTTAACCAATGATGAGAAAAGTACTTCTTACCAAGAATGCAACTTGTGGTGCTTCATACATCATTACATTCAGCTTCATGCAGGCGTTGAGACTTCCGTCTGTTTATCATGAACGTAATTCAATTTGATTTCCCATTATGATGGTGAGATGGTGAACGGTTCTTGCCGACAAAGGCATCTCTTTTATTCGTTTGATCGTTTTGTCTTTATGCAAAGTTGGCAAAATGTTTATTGGCAACATCGAGGGCAAATGCTTTGGCATACTCCCCATCTGTGAATGTAGACACACAGCAGAACCCTCCCTCTCCACAAAGGCTGTCCATTCTTGTTGAAAACTTAGGTACTCCTCATATTTTTTTCTTTGAGCAACCTTTGTCAAATGCGCTTCCGTAATTACACAGTTGTTCCGACACGATTGGCATTCAACCTGAAGCCTGTGGGCTACAGCAACCTCACTAGGACAAACTGTTTTTGCATCATTTGCCTTGCCTGCTGCCCCAAACTACAGCAACACCACTACGATAAACCTTCTCTGTGTCATTTACGTTGCCTGCATGACAGAAATCACATGTACAGTATGTTTAACCATAGGTTCCCAACCCTGCTGTGGGTACAGTTGGATGACTGACGAAGAGCACAGCTTCCGGGTGAATCCACCACGCAATTTTCTGGGAAGTCATCGGATGGCTCGACAAAGTATGGGCTTCCGTGACAACCAAAACCATACTGTCGGGATTCAGAAAGGCTGGAATAGGCTGTAACTGCAACTGACGATGAGTCTGACGTAAATGACGTGGAAGAGGAAGCGGCGCGTCGTCTACCTCTGGAGTTGGCGGACTTGTTTAGAAGCAACACAGAGGATGAAGATTACATTGGATTTTAGTTACCGGATATTTGGAGTGACACGGATGGTTTTGGTAAACTTCTGAGTATGTTATAACTCTTAAAATGTTATGTTAACATACCAGGCAAGTTCTGAGTTGCATCATGTAACATAAGCATACCGTTCAGCCTGTTGTTGCCACTATTCTATTTTTATTTCAAATAGTTCGTCACTTAAATTTTAAATGACATGTTTGTTCTTGGTGTTGGATTTTCTCAAATGAATTTCCCCCAAAAATGTGACTTTTATTCCAGTGTGACTTATAAATGTTTGTTTCTTCATTTTTATGGATTTTATGGCTGGTGCGATTTGTACTCCGGAGTGACGTAATCTTCCGGAAAATACGGTACTAGCGGGCGAGAAGATGGCTGAAGAATGGAGGAAAAGTGTGCTTGTTCCCATTTTTAAGAACAAAGTCGATTTGCACAGCTGTGGAGACCTTCAAGGAATAAATTTGATGAGCCATACAATGAAGTCTTGGGAAAGATTAGTGGAGGCTAGACTCAGGACAGAAGTAGGTATCTGCAAGCAACAGAATGGTTTCATGCCTAGAAAGAGTGCGACAGATGCATTATTTGCCTTGAGGATGCAAGGGGAAAAGTACAGAGAAGGTCAGAGAGGTTTAGAGAAAGCCTATGACAGAGTCCCAAGAAAGGAACTGTGATACTGCATACTTAAGTCTGGTGTGGTGGAGAAATATTTGAGAATAGTACAGGACATGTATGAGGGCAGCGGAACAGTGGTGAGGTGTGCCGTAGGTGTGACAGAAGAATTTTAGTTGGATGTGGGACTGTATCACGATCAGTGCTGAGCCCTTTCCTGTTTACTGTGGCAATGGATAGGCTGACAGATGATGTTAGACTAACATCCCCTTGGATCATAATGTTCGCAGATAACCTTGTGATCTGAAGCGAAAGCTGATATCAGGTGGAGGAACAATTAGAAAGACGGTGGCATGCACAACACTTGGGGTGAACGATCCACAGGAATGGTGAGCATATAAGGAAATGAAGAAACAGATCGAAGCAGGTTGGAACAGCTGGCGTTGTTGTCTGGTGTGTTATGTGACAGAAGAGTCTCTGCTAGGATGAAGGGAAAGGTTTATGAAACAGTAGTTAGAGAGGTAGAGGTCAGCCATGATGTACGGATTAGAGATAATGGCACTGAAGAGACAACAGGAAGCATAGCTGGAGGTGGCAAAATGAAGATGTTGAGGTTTTCTCTAGTTGTGAACAGGTTGGATAGGATTAGAAATGAGCTCATTAGAAAGACAGCCAAGGTTCGAAAGAGCAGACTTCGATACTTTGGACATGTCCAGAGACGAGAGAGTGAGTATATTGGGAGAAAGATGCTGAGACTCAAACTGCCAGGCAAAAGAGCGAGGAGAAGGCCAAAACGAAGGTTGATTGATGGTCTGAGGGAAGACAAGAGGGGAGTTGGTGTTAGAGAGGAAGATACAGGAGATAGATGCACATGGAAAAAGATGACATGCTGTGGCAACCCCTATCAATGGCATATAAAGACAAAACAAATAAATGATAACAAATAAATTTTCTGAGCCGGTTATCCTCACGAGGGTCGCGCGACTGTCGAAGCATATCCCGGCTGCGAACGTGTAGGAGGCGGGATACACTCTGAACTGGTTGCCAGCCAATTGCAGGGCACATGGATACAAACAACAGTTATACTCACAATAATACTGAGGGGCAACTTAGAGTGTACAATTAACACATTTTTAGGATGTAGGAGGAAACTGGAGTGCCTGTAGGAAACCCCACACAGGGACAGGGAGAATGTGCAAACTCCACACAGGTGGGCTGGAATTTTGAACCCAGTCCTCAGAACTGACTGTGAGGCCAATGTTCTACAGCTGCCTATGTATAATGAAGAAACCGGATTCATAGGCAGAAGAAGAGGAATGCACAGAAACTATAACTGAGTGTATGGACTTTGAATGTTGGGACTATATATATATACACACACATATATATATATAAATTTGTGCAGAAATTCATAATTTTTGGACATAAACTGAACATTTTTAGCATATCATAACTCAATAAACTACATAAAAAATCTGAAGAAAATGACAAGAACATGTTATAATTAAAACTGAAAATGTTCACTGCAAAAAAAAGTTCTTTTAGCACCATCATTCATTTGAATCAGAACTAAGTCTATTTAGGTCCAGCAACCCTAAACCTTTGTCATGGTCTTGGACAAAGATTACCAAAAGAATAAAGTTGAAAATTATGCAAAGCTTTTAGTACAGATGCTAACTGGTCAGCAGAAATATACATGCATTGGATGTGAGAATGTGTGGGTGTATGTAAATGTGTGCAGGCAGTTGAACCTTAGAGGGGATTTATTGTGAGCACAATGTGACCATATGCTTTGTTCTTGCATCTACTTCTGCATACCTCCAGCAACATCTTTATACCTTACCCAAGAGTCAACAAGTCAGGTAAAATGGACATGCAGTGCAAGTATGCACGCCCATGATAAGCAAAAGCTTGAGACTTGGGAGTGTTACTTTTTGACTCCATCTGTATCTACAATCTTCGTTTGTGTTTGCTATAAAGTGTAAAATTTTTTTTCATGGATGGTTCTGTGTCACAGCAATAAGTTTATTGTGGTGAAAAGATATGATGCTCTCTTAACAATGGTCTGCTTTCTGAGCCAAGACCTCTGTCAGAACCTGTAAATCGATCTGTCCTGGAGCATGAAAAGCCTTCTGTGTCTCAAACAAAGTGAAACAAAGTCACTCCAGACCTACTAACAAGAGCCAGAACCAGTTTTGCTCCACAAAGGGACATGGTTAGTAAAGAAGATAATTTTGGGGCTCTCTTTTGTTGACAGGGTGGGTTTAATAAATGAATGGACGTTCTCCAGCAGCATCACTAGATGTTTGTGACCTGTGATCTTTTGCCTTTTTTTGTTAAAATGCACACTTGATTAAAAGGACACTTGAGTCTTGAATAAAATAATATTTCAAAATTGGACAATCACACTCATTACATGAGTTGAATGTGATTGTTAAAAAAGTCAAAATGATAATGAAGATATAGGATTATCCTCTCTTGTCCATCTCTGTCTCCATTATGAAAATGCAGCGCAGTCCAATGGGTTTTATGTTTTGGAATAGAAAAACAAATTTATTGATAGATTTATGCAACACATGCCATACACACGGTAACTCAGTGTGACGAACACGATTAAACAATAAAGACAAAAATAAGACATCTTGGAAAAATTAAAAAACAGAGAAAAAAATAAAAAAATACAATCAACAAAGATCATTCAGAATTGGAAATGTTCTAAAAAGCAAACAAAAGTATTTCAACCTGGACTTAAAGACATTGAGATTTGGGGCTTACTTAAATTGTTTTGGCAACTTATTCCATTTGCCTGCAGAACATCAGCTAAAAGCTGCTTTCCCGTGTTTGCCTTGGACTTGGTGAGTCGTCGTTTGATCTGAGTCAGCAGATCTCAGAACCTGTCTCATGTTATATTCCAATAGCATGTCTTTAATGTATTCAAGACCTAAACCATTAAGTGATGTCAATTTTACATCTTCCCCTTCATCTTCACTCTTGCTTTTGCGTATGCATGAGAACAAAAGGGCATCTCTAATTGAAATAATAAGAGACCATGATGGGATTCATGTGAGCTTTCATACTGCGGACGTTTATTTTGTTTTCTTTTCCAAGAGGCACTTGGATCTTCTTCTTCTCCTTCTCCTGTCAGCTTGTCCCATTAGGGGTCGCCCCAGCGTGTCATCTTTTTCCAACTAAGCCTATCTCCTGCATCTTCCTCTCTAACACCCATTGTCCTTATGTCCTGCCTCAAAAGATCCATCAACTGTTTCTCTGGTCTTCCTCTAGCTCTTTTGCCTGGCAGCTCCATCCTCAGCACCCTTCTACCAACATACTCACTCTCTCACCTCTGGACACGTGCAAACAATCGAAGTCTGCTCTCTTGAACCTTGTCTCCAAAACATCCAACTTTGGCTGTCCCTCTAATGAGGTCATTTCTAATCCTATCCAACCTCCGCGCTCCTTGAGAGAGCCTCAACATCTTGATTTTTCCCTCCTCCAGCTCTACTTCCTGTTGTCTCTTCAGTGCCATTTACTAATCCGTAAATCATGGCTGACCTCACCACTGTTTTATAAACTTCAACCTTTATCCTAGCAGAGACTCTTCTGTCATATTAAACACCTCACACAATCCGCCAACTGTTCTAACTTGCTTGGATCCATTTCTTCACTTCCTTACCACAGTTAACATTTTCTCTGGATTGTTGACCCCTTCCTCGAGCTGTTACCTTATCGTGGTGGAGGGGTTTGTGTGTCCAGATGATCCTAGGTGCTAAGTTGTCAGGGGCTTCACGCCCCTGGTAGGGTCACCCATGGCAAAAAGGTCCTAGGTGAGGGACTGGAGAACGTACGACTCCAAAACCCCGGAAGGAATTTCAACTCCCACCTCCGAAAGAACTTTGCTCATGTTCCTGGGAGGTGGGGTACATTAAGTCCGAGTGGATGATGTCCTGTGCTTCCATTGCTGAGGCAGCTGACCAGAACTGTGGTCGTAAGGTGGTCAGTGCCCGTCGTGGTGGAAATCCCCGAACACGGTGGACACCAACAGTGAGGGATGCTGTCAAGCTGAAGAAGGAGTCCTATCGGGCATTTTTGGGATGTGGGACTCCCTAGGCAGCCTATAGTAGCGGCTGTCCAAGCGGAATGCAGCTTCAGTGGTCACTGAGGTAAAAACCCGAGCGCGGGAGGAGTTAGGTGAGGCCATGGAGAATGACTTCAAGATGGCTTTGAGGAAATTCTGGTCCAGCGTCTCAGGAGAGGGAAGCAGTGCACCATCAACACTGTGTTTATTGAGAATGGGGGACTGCTGACCTCAACTTGGGATGTTGTGAGTCAGTGGGGAGAATACTTCAAAGACCCTCAATTTCATCAAAACTCCTTCCCATGAGGAAGCTGAGTCTGGGTTCTCTAAGGAGGACCGTTCTATCTCGGGTTGAGGTCACCGAGGTGATTAAAAAGCTCCTTGGTGTGAGGGCCCCAGGGGTGGATGAGATTCGCCTGGAGTTCCTAAAGGCTCTGGATGCTGTGAGGCTGTACTGGTTGACATGCCTCTGCAACATCGCATGGACATCGGGGACAGTGCTTCTGGATTGGAAGACTGGGGTGGTACCCCACTTTTTTTAAGAAGGGGAAGCTGAGGGTGTGTTCCAACTATCGGGGGATCACACTCCTCATCCTCCCTGGTAAGGTCTATTCAGCGGTGCTGGAGAGGAGGGCCCGTCCTGAAGTCAAATCTTGGATTCAGCAGGAGCATTGTAGTTTTCGTCCTGGCCGTGGAAGGGTGGACAAGCTCTACAACCTTGGCAGAATCCTTGAGGGTCCATGGGAGTTTGCCCAACCAGTCTACATGAATTTTGTGGACTTGGACAAGGCATTTGACTGTGTCCCTCAGGAAGTCTTGCGGGGGGTTCTTCGGGAGTATGGGGTACCGAACCTTCTGATATGGTCTGTTCGGTTCCTGTACAACCGGTGTCAGAGTTTGGTCCACATTGCCAGCAATAAGTTAGACTCATTTTCAGTGAGAGTTGGACTCCGCCAAGGCTGCCCTTTTTCACCAGTTATCATGTGTGTGTCTGTCCCTGAAGCGGCGTGGACTTGCTCCAACGAGCAAATGCAAACACCTGCGTCTCAGTGATTCCAGTCCATCTATATATGGCCACGTGTGCGGTCTGGTCCTTGCCAGATCGTTGTATTACTATGTCACGTTCCCGCAACCCTTTGTCTATGTCCTTGCTACTCTGTGTACCGAACCCTGCCTCATTAACGGCCCTGCCTTTTCGACTACTGATTTTGGTACTACTGCTTCTTTGGACTGCCCGCCTGTTTTGACTTTGGACTGAATAAAGATGCTTCCCGGACTGTACTTGGTGTCGTGAGTTGTGCATTTTGGGTTCATTTTCTGGTCATGACAGAATGATCTGGCCATGACATGGACCCAGCAGACTCTGATCCAGTGCACGACGCCCTACAAATTCAAGGTCGGCGTCTCGCTGAACATGAAGAAATTCTCCAGACAATTTCTCGCCAGCTGCGGGAGGTAATGACCCATCTTGATACCTTGCCCGCAACCCTTCCCAATGGAGCTGACGCCAGTCCAGGACCGGCAGCTGCATGTCCCCGAGCCAGCCTCTCCCTGCAGTTCCCGGCGCACATTCGGGGTCCTGAGCATTTTTCAGGGGGACTATGATAATCTCAAGACTTTTGTCATACAGTGCGAGCTCCACTTTGAGTTGCGGCCAGCTGCCTTTCCGAAACATGGGCAACTACTGAGTGTAGCCACAACGCGGACACGTGTCGAACATGGGCGGCCTTTGTGAAGTCCATGGCGCAAGTGTTCCAGTTTGCATCCGCTGAATGCGAAGCGGCGAACTCCTTGATCATGCTGGGGCAACGCAAACACTGGGTCTCCGACTACGCCATTGATTTCCACATTCTCTCAGCCGAAAGGCAGTGGAACAACAGGGCGCTCTTAGATGCATTCTTTCAAGGGCTGTCCCCCATGGTAAAGGACCAACAGGTCCCGCTGGACTTGCCGATTGACCGGGATGCACTCGTCCCTCTCACTTTGAAAATAGACATAAGATTCATGGAACGGAAGCAGGACAGCGCCTGGCGGAAGGATACCCCTACGCATATCAAGGGATGCTGAGACACCTCAAGATACGTCTAATGAAGTGGAGAAACTCAGGAAGCTGGACCACCACCACCCGTCACCCGAGGAATGCCTAAGCCGGCAGAGGGAGGGCCTCTGTTTCAACTGCGGGCAGTCGGGGCACACAGTGACCCACTGTCCGATCAAACTGGCTGGTACCTCACCCAGAACCCTGACTAGGATGAGTCTCAACCTCATTCAGGACAGTCCGGAAGAAGCACTTCTTGACACTCTGTGTTCGGGAGGACAGTCACTCAGGACAACGGCGTACATAGACTTGGGTTCGAATGCCAATCTTTTAAATTCTCAGCTGGTCAAAAGCATGGGTCTAAGGACCTTCACAGGACAGCGCCCTTGTAAGGCTTACATGGCAAATGGCAGTTTCCTTGGCAAAATGACCCACCGCACTCAGAGGCTCACCCTGACATTTCAGGATTCAGATGCGGAACGTATCAGTTTCTATGTTTTTGACACTGTGGGTCATAACATAATCTTGGTGAGTCCCTGGCTGAGAATACAAAATCCCCATATTGACTGGTCGACCAGACACATCAAGTTCTGGAGAGCTAAGTGCGCACACACGTGCCTCTCGTCCCAGGAGGTGGGGAGGAAAGAGGCGGGTCAAACCTCACGAGATGAGCCGGACCTGTCTTCAGTCTTCCCTGTTACCATGACCTGAGGGAAGTATTTTCCAAGTGTCCGGAGCATCAAGCCATGAAAGCATACGTGGAGGAGTCGCTGGCTGCAGGACTGATCCGGCCCCCATTGTTACTGGCTGGGGCAGGCTTCTTTTTTAAGGAAAAGAAGGACAAGACCCTGCGGCCCTGCATTGATTACCAAGGACTGAATGACATCAGTATAAAGAACGGGTACCCTCTCCCCCTCATTTCCACAGCCTTCGAACTTCTGAAGAGGGCCAAAATTTTTGCCAAGCTGGACTTGAGGAATGGGTACCACCTGCTGCGGATCAGAGAGGGGGATGAGTGGAAGACTGCTTTAAACATGTGCATGGGGCATTATGAATACATGGTGATGCCCTTTGGACTCACAAACCCACCAGCCATATTTCCAAAATTTTGTCAATGACGTTTTACGAGAAATGCTCAACATATATATTTTGTGTACCAAGACGACATCCTGACTTTGTCCCTGGACAAAAAATCCAATGTTAGGCACGTTTGTGCGGTGTTACAACAGCTATTGCGTCAAGGCTGAAAAGAGTGAGTTCCACCAAAAATCCAGAAAAGACAATGTAAGGTTTTTTTCAAGATTTATTTGTGTGATACAGCTGCAAATAAGTATTTGAACAGCTGTCTATCAGCTAGAATTCTGACCCTCAAAGACCTGTTAGTCTGCCTTTAAAAGTCCACCTCCACTCCATGTATTATCCTGAATCAGTCATTAGCTGCATAAAGACACCTGTCTACCCCATACAATCAGTAAGACTCAAACTTGTTAAATGGCCAAGACCAAAAAGATGTCCAAAGACACCAGAGACAAAATTTTACAACTCCACTCAGCTGGAAAGGGCTATAGAGAAATTGCCAAGAAGACTGTTGGAGCAGTCTTTAGAAAATGGAAAAAGCTAAACATGATGGTCAATCTCAATCAGAGTGGAGCCCCATGCAAGATACCTCGTGGGGCTTAGAGATCCTTAGAAAGGTGAGGACTACACAACAGGACTTTCTCAATGACCTGAAAAGAGCTGCAACCACCGTTTCCAAGGTGGCTGTTGGTAATACACTAAGACGTCTTGGTTTGAAATCATGCATGGCACGCAAGGCTCCCCTGCTTAAAGTAGCACATGTCAAGACCCGTCTTAAGTTTGCCAATGACCATTTGGATGATACAGAGGAGTCATGGGAGAAGATTTTGTGGTCAGATGAGACCAAAATGTTACTTTTTGGTCATAATTCAACTAACCGTGTTTGGAGGAAGATGAATGATGTGTTCCATCCCAAGGACACCATCCCTTCTTTGAAGCATGGGGGTGGTAGCATCATGCTTTTCTTTATGGGACAGGACGACTGCACTGTATTAAGGAGAGGATGACCGCGGCCGTGTATTGTGATATTTTGGGGAACAACCTCTTTCCCTCAGTCAGAGCATTGAAGATGGGTCGTGGCTGGGTCTTTCAACATGACAATGACCCGAAGCACACAGTCAGGAAAACCAAGGAGTGGCTCCGTAAGAAGCATATCAAGGTTCTGGCGTGGCCTAGCCAGTCTCCTGACCTGAACCCAATAGAAAATTTTTGGAGAGAGCTGAAACTCTGTGTTTCTCATCAAAAGCCTAGAAACTTGTCGGATCGAGAGAAGATCTGTGTGGAGGAGTGGGCCAAAATCCCTCCTGGAGTGTGGGCAAACCTGGTGAACAACTACAGGAAATGTTTGACTTCTGTCATTGCAAACAAAGGCTATTGTACCAAATATTAACATTGGTTTTCTCAGGTGTTGAAATACTTGTTGAGTGATGAGGCTGAAATATGAAATTGAGGGTATTGTGTATAATGTGATTAGCAGCTATGACCCACAGGTAGCATGTAACCTCAAGTTGAAATAGAAATTCTGGAAGCATCCCAGAGAGAGAGAGAGAGAGTTGTAATAGGTGCAGATTTCAATGGACATGTTGGCGAAGGAAACAGGGGCAATGAAGAAGTAATGGGTAAGTACGGCATTCAGCAAAGGAACTTTGAGGGGCAGATGGTGGTGGACTTCGCAAAAAGGATGAAATTGGCAGTGGTGAACACTTATTTCCAGAAGAGAGTGGAACATAGAGTGACCCACAAGAGCGGAGGTGGAAGCACGCAGTTGGATTATATTTTGTGCAGACAGTGTAATCTGAAGGAGGTTACCGACTGTAAGGTTGTGGTGGAGGAGAGTGTAGCTCGACAGCATAGGATGGTGGTGTGTAGGACGACTCTGGTAGTGGGTAGGATGACTAAGAAGACAATGGTAGACCAGAGAATCAGGTGGGAGAAGTTGAGAAAGGAAGAATGTTGTGTGGGCATGCTGAAAGAGGTGAGACAGGCTCGAGATGGACAGGAAGAGCTCCCAGAAGACTGGAATACTACTCCAAAGGTATTCAGAGAGGCAAGAGATTACTTGGGGTGTCTTCTGGTAGGAAAGGGGAGAAGGAGACTTGGTGGTGTAAACCCAAAGTACAAGAAGTCATCCAAGGTAAGAGATGAGCGAAGAAGAAGTGAGACATGGAGAGGACCGAGGAGATGCATAAGGATGAGATTGAGATGCGTCGTAGCGCAAAGGTAGAGGTGGCGAAGGCTAAAAAAGAGGCACATGAAGACATTTACTCCAGGTTGGATACGAAAGAAGGAGAAAAGGAGCTCTAAAGGTTGGTCAGACAGAGGGATAGAAATTGGAAGGATGTGCAGCAAGTACAGGTGATCAAGTATAGCGATGGAAATATGTTGACTGGTGTCAGTATTGTGCTAAATAGATGGAAAGAGTACTTGGAGAAGTTAATGAATGAAGAAAATGAGAGACAAGGTAGAGTAGAAGAGGCAAGCATAAATGACCGGGAAGTGGCATTGATTCATAAGGAAGAAGTTAGAAAGGAACAGAGCAGAATGAAAAATGGAAAGACAGTTGGTCCCGATGACATACCAATGGTGGTATGGAAGCAATTTGGTGAGTTGGCTGTGGAGTTTTTGACCAACTTATTCAATTGAATACCAAAAGGAGCGAAGATGGCTGAAGAATGAAGGAAAAGTGTGCTAGTACCCATTTTTAAGAACAAAGACGATGTTCAGAAATGTGGAAACTACAGAGGAATAAAGATGATGAGCCACACAATGAAGTTATGGGAAAGAGTAGTGGAGACTAGACTCAGGATAGAAGTAAGTATCTGCGAGCAATAGTATGGTTTCATGCCTCGAAAGAGTGCCACAGATTCGCTATTTCCCTTGAGGATGCTCATGGAAAAGTACAGAGAAGGTCAGAAGGACCTACATTGTATCTTTGTAGACCTAGAGAAAGCCTATGACAGAGAGGAACTGTGGAACTGCATGTGCAAGTCTGGTGTGGCGGAGAAATATTTTAGAATAGTAAGGGACATGTATGAGGACAGCAGAACAGCGGTAAGATCTGCCGTTGGTGTGTCAGAATAATTTAAGGTGGAGGTGGGACTGCATCAGGGTTCCGCGCTGAGCCCCTCCTATTTGCGGTAGTAATGGATAGGCTGACAGATGAGGTTAGACTGGATTCCCCTTGGAACATGATGTTCGCAGATGATATTGTCATCTGCAGTGAAAGCAGGGAATACGCGGAGGAACATTTAGAAAGATGGAGGTACGCACTGGAAAGGAGAGGAATGAACATTCGCCGAAGTAAAACAGAATACATGTGTGTGAACGAGAGGGGCGACGGAGGAAGAGTGAAGCTCCAGGGAGAAGAGATAGCGAAGGTGTTCTATTTGACAGATGAGTATCCACCAGGATGAAGGGCAAAGTTTATACAACAGTGGTGAGGCCGGCCAGAATGTACGGATTAGAAATGGTGGCATTGAAGAAGCAACATGAAGCAGAACTTGAGGTAGCAGAAATGAAGATGCTGAGCTTCTCCCTTGGTGTGAACAGGTTAGATATGATTAGAAATGAGCTCATTAGAAGGACAGCCAAATTTGGATATTTTGGAGACAAGGTTAGAGAGAGTAGACTTCGATGGTTTGGACATGTTCAGAGGCAAGAGAGTGAGTATATTGGTAGAAGGGTGATGAGGATGGAGCTGCCAGGCAAAAGAGCGAGAGGAAGATCAAAGAAAAGGTCGATGGATGTTGTGAGGGAGGACATGAGGACAGTGGGTGTTAGAGAGGAGTATGCACAAGATAGGCTTAGATGGGAAAAAGATGACACACTATAGTTGACCCCTGATGGGACAAGCCGAAAGAAAAAGAAGAAAGAAAGATGCAGCTAACGACCTCACACAGATCCATCTAATTCAGGATAATACATGGAGTGGAGGTTGACTTTCAAAGGCGGACTAACAGGTCTTTGTGGGTCAGAATTCTCGCTGATAGATAGGTGTTCAAATACCTACTTGCAGCTGTATCACACAAATAAATCCTTCAAAAAAATCATACATTGTGATTTCTGGATTTTTCTTTTTTGATTATCTCTCTCACAGTGGACATGCACCTAGGAGGAAAATTTCAGACCCCTCCATGATTTATAAGTGGGAGAGCTTGCAATACTGCAGGGTGTTCAAATACCCATTTTCTTCACAGTATCTGTAATTTCCCCACTCAGGGGAAGCGTAATTGACTGGGCCCACACGAATCGCACTGTGTGTCACCTAGGAATGGCCAAAACACAGTCTGTAACAGAGCAACATTTCTGGTGTCTGAATATAAAAAAGGACGTTAGAGTACGTCAACGCGTGTCCGGTTTGCACAGCAATCAAACCCTCCCGACAACGCCCCTCCGGGGAGCTATGCCCTCTGCCCGTTCCTCGACGTCCGTGGTCACAAGTTGGATCTAATAGTCTCATAATTCCCTTCCCTCTGCATCCACCGTATGTCTCCCTTCCATGTCGTGCACGGCTATCCACCCTCTCTTTTCCCATCTATGGACTCCAACTCATTGGTTTAGGTTCTGCACAAGGACGCTTCTATAAGGCCCCGGCAGACCGTAAGAGGGTGATGGCACTGATTACAAAGTGGGCCAGCGTGTCTGGCTGTCAGCGAAGGGCCTCCCACTCTGGGTGGAATCATGGAAGCTTGTTCCCAGGTTCGTCCGCCCGTTCCGAATTGCGAAGATGAGAAACCTGGTCCCCATGAAATGAAAACTCCAAAATCGATGCGATCCATCGGTTTTTCACGTCAGCCTTCTCAAGCCGGCTGAAGTGTCCTTGTTGGTCCCACCTCCCAGGCCCCCTCCTCACCCCAGATGGCAGACGGGGGTCCTGTCTACACTGTGTCGTCACGCTGTCAGGGGTGGGGAGTGCAGTACCTGGTAGGCTGGCAAGGCTACGGTCCCGAGGAGTGGTCGTGGATCCCTTCCCTGTTCGTGGTCGACCCCTCCATCATTAGGGGCTTCCATGCATCGCATCCTGAGGCTCCTCGGCCATCCGTTGGGGGGAGGGGGTACTGTCATGGATGTGTCTGTCCCCAATGCGGCGTGCATCTGCTCATTGGAGCAGATGTGCGAACCTGCGTATCAGTGATTACAGTCTATGTATATATGGCCACGCGTGCGGTCTGGTCCTTACCACATTGTTGTACTACTACGTCACGTTCCCGCAAGGCTTTGTCTATGTCCTTGCTACTCTGTGTACTGAACCCTGCCTCGATAACGACCCTGCTTTCTTGCCTGCTGATTTTGATACTGCTGCTTCTCTGGACTGCCTGCCTGTGTTTTGACCGTGGACTGAATAAAGGCACTTCCCAAACTGTACCAGGTCTCATGAGCTGTGTATTTTGGGTTTAGCCTCTTGTTAGAATGTGTCCGGTTTGGTGGCCTCAGCTTCGCATCTCTGCTCTTTGCCAATGATGTGGTTCTGTTGGCTTTATCAAGCCACGATATCCAACTCTCACTGGAGTGGTTCGCAGCTGAGTGTGAAGCGGCCGGAATGAGAATCAGCACCTGCAAATCTGAAACCATGGTTCTCAGTCAGAAAATGGTGGTGGGGATGAGATCCTGCTCCAAGTGGAGGAGTTCAAGTATCTTGGGGTCTTGATCATGAGTGAGGGAAAAATAGAGCGGGAGATCAAAAGACGGATAATTGCAGTGTCTGCAATGATGCAGACTTTGTATCAGTCTGTTGTCGTGAAGAGGGAGCTAAGCCAAAAGGCGAAGCTCTCAATTTACCAGTCGATCAATGTTCCTACCCTCACCTATGGGCACGAGGAAGAGATGGAAGAAGTAGCTGGGGAAGGGGAAGTCTGGGTATACCTGCTGAAGCTATTTCGCCCACGACCCGACCTGGAGAAGCGGTAGAAAATGGATGGATGGATGGATGTTGACATCAAGTATTTGAGGTCCTCCACTGTCTCTATCTCTTCTCTCTGTAGCCTCACTGTTACCCCTTCACACCTTTCGTTCATGCACATATACTGTATGCTGTTTTACCTTGGCTAATTTTCATTCCTCTCCTTTCCAGTGCATTCCTACATCTTTCTCATTGTTCCTCCACCTGCTCCCTGCTTTCACTGCAGATCACAAAGTCATCTGCGAACATCATGATCCAAGGGGATTCCAGTCTAATAACATCTGTGACCTATCCATTATCACAGCAAAGAGGAAAGGGCTCGGAGCTGACCCCTGATGCAGTCCCACCTCCACCTTAAAGTGCCACTGACACCACATATACATTTTAAAATAGGGATTGTTATCAAAACTATATATATTAATCACTTTGATGATAATTAGAGTAGGAAAAAGTAAGCTGGGAGCATTTTATTAAAGCGCAAACTAGCGAAAGTATGACTCGACATCCCAGTATTGGCCATATTGTCTGTGACGTCATTTGGAGATGTCACATTGGGGCAGTCGCCATAGAAAACACTCTGTACCAAATGCTATGGGAGATGAACAAGAGCAATTTTTGTATTTTTCTGACACCCCTTCTGAGACTAAAGCTCTTTTTGAGGAATAGAACATTTCAGAAGCGAATAAAGCGACTGGGGACATTTTACCATATCATTTCGAGCCATATTTAGACAATATGAGGATTACTTCTAACTAACAACAGACTCCCCGACAGACAGACGAGGAGGACGAGAAACCCAATGAAATATAAAAAAACTGGCCCGTAACTGTTTGATTTCTGAAACCTTTTATAAGTCTTGTATATGTAGCGTGCTCAGGAGGACCTATGCTGGGCGAAGTAAATAAATCAGGGGTACCCGCACACTGGTGGCCGGTGGGTGGGGAGCTCCTTTCTCTTCCCCGCCTGGCCCACCTCTGTTTCAGGGTAAACGGCGGGCCACACCACCGCTAACAGCGACTCGCGCCACCGCTAATGGCAGTGGCCAACGCTTTGTCCTGTTAGGGGTTGCCACTGCGTGTCATCTTTTTAATCCAAGCAAATCTCCTGCATCTTCCTCTCTAACCCCAACTGCCCTCATGTCTTCCCTCACCACATCCATCAACTTTCTCTTTGGTCTTCCTCTCACTCTTTTGCCTGGCAGCTCCATCCTCAGCACCCTTCTACCAATATACTCACTCTCTCGCCTCTGAACATGTCCAAACCATCGAAGTCTGCTTTTTCCAAAATATTTGCAGGAAATAACTTGGTAACTATACATCATTTGGTTAGTTAGCTCCTATGACACACTACTAAACTGTCTTTGTACATTTATTTTTTTTTTTTGTGTTATATTGTATTGTGTGTGATTCAATTGTCTTAAACGCAATATAAGTGCTTTGTTATATTTTGTTGGTTTGACCAAGGGGATTTATTCTAAATTCACATGTAACATATGCTATAAACTCTGAGACAAATTAGTCCCCACCACTTCTTTTTTTTAATAGTTCTATACACACCTACCTGTCATTTGGAACCCACAATGCTCTTTTCCTTTGCACCGATGCATTGCATTTCTCCGGACAAGTCTTTTGGAAACGTGTGAAGAGTGAATTCATCCTCCTGAGTGTTCAATCCAGCAACACAACGAGCCGGCATTTTGGCAGAAAAAACGGGTAATTTCTCACCGGTACAGAGGTAAAGACACTTGACTGCGCTGCTGTAGGTGTATACAAAAAAACGTCACTCTCTGGTTCTTCAACTTCAAACAGTTGAATTAATTTTGATAGCGGGAGATGAAAAAATCGATATCCGACAACATTCTGGCATGCTGTGAACAAACGAATGGATCCATTCCGGCTGTTTTTTTGGGTTAACAACATACTAAAGTTCATGTTTTAGGTATCAGTGGCACTTTAAAATTCTTGTCACACCTACGTCACACCTCATCACTGTTCAGTTGTCCTCAAATATGTCCTATACTAATCTGACATATTGCTCCGCCACACTAGACTTACACATGCAGTACCATACTCTTTTGGTACTCTGTCATAGGCTTTGTCTCGATCCACAAAGATACAATGTAGCTCCTTCTGACCTTCTCTGGACTTTTCCACTCGCATCCTCAAAGCCAATTAGGCATCTCTGGTACTGTTTCTAGGCATGAAACCATACTGTTGCTCGGAGATACTTACTTCTGTCCTGAATCTAGCCACCACTAGTCTTTCCCATAACTTCATTGTGTGGCTGATCCTCTTTATTATATAGATTCCACAGCTCTGAACATCGCCTTTGTTCTTAAAAATGCGAACCAGCACACTTTTCATTCTTTCATTCATTCCATTCTTCAGGCATCTTGTCGGCTGCTAGTGTTCTGTTGAATAAATTGGTCAAAAACTCCAGAGCCACCTTTCCAAATTGCTTCTCGACCTTCAGAGGTTTGTCATCAGGACCAACTGCTTTTCCATTTTTCATCCTGTTCAGTGCCTTTCTAACTTCCCCCTTACTAATCATTGCCACTTCCTGGTCCGTCATACTGGACTCTTCTACTCTACTCTCCCATTTTCTTCATTAATTAAGTTCTCAAAGTATTCTTTCCATCTATTTGGCACCATTCAACACATTTGCATTTCTATCCTTAATCACCCTTACCTGCTGCACATCCTTCCCATCTCTCTGGCCAACCTGTAGAAATCCTTTTCTCATTTTTGTAATGCACCTGTATGGACCCTCTTTTTTTTTTTGGTGCAATCAACCGCCCTAAGTCCCGTGACTGCTGCCACGTCGTAACATAGGAAAAATGCGTCGTGAAACCCACAATGTGTTTTACAGGTGTGCCGAAACGTCATGGGGCCTGCCATTCGCCCCCCGCGCTGACTGCCCAGAATTTAAGGCGGTTGGCAATGGTCTACAATCACTGAGACAATCGGGATGATTTGGGTTTTCCCTCTGTCAGGGCTGGCCATACATTTTTACCCAAAGATCTATTTTTCGAGCAGCCAGCCTATTGCGGGGGTAGAAAGCAAAAGAGAGACTATAAATATGATTCACCTTGCAAGAATGCGCATTTTTGTGCGTGTGATCGGCGCATCTGGCACACCTAAATCAAGCGACGAGATGGATGATAGGCTGATGATTTATTTTTTTTTTTTTGGCATGATCGACCAAAACTTCCTCGCGATCTGTGTAATTGAGAGGCCGCACGAAGTGAACCACGTTGTAGCAAGGGAACACTGCTCTTCTCTTAGTTTCATGCAACCTTCTAACGTTCCAATATGACTGCTTGTTCTTTTCTTGCCATGTTGTGACTCGTAGATGTTTTTCGATAAAGATAAATTGAGTGCAGCTGAACAGAGATCTTCTTCTTCTTTTTCTTTTGGCTTGTCCCATTAGGCGTCGCCACAGCGTGTCATCTTTTTCAATCTAAGCCAATCTCGTGCATCCTCCTCTCTAACACCCACTGTCCTCATGTCCTCCCTCACAACATCCATCAACCTTTTCTTTGGTCTTCCTCTCGCTCTTTTGCCTGGCAGCTCCTTCCTCAGCACCCTTCTACCAACATACTCACTCTCTTGTCTCTGAATGCGTCCAAACCATCGAAGTCTGCTCTCTCTAACCTTGTCTCCAAAACATCAAACTTTGGCTGTCCCACTAAAGAGCTCATTTCTAATCCTATCCAACCTGTTCATACCAACCAAGAACCTCAACATCTTCATTTCTGCTACCTCAAGTACTGCTTCCTGTTGTTTCTTCAGAGCCACCGTCTCTAATCCGTACATCATGGCTGGCCTCACCACTGTTTTATAAACTTTGCCCTTCATCCTGGCGGATACTCTTCTGTCACACAGAACATCAGACACCTTTTCGCCAACTGTTCCACCCCGCTTGGACCCGTTCTTCACTTCCTTACCGCACTCTCCATTGCTCTGTATTGTTTACCCCAAGTATTTGAAGTCCTCCACCATTGCTATCTCTTCTCCCTGGTGCTTCACTCTTCCACCCCTCTCATTCACGCACATAATTGTTTTAATTTACTTTTCTTCTCTCTCCGTCTCACTTCTGTATGACAGAGATGATTGTTTCCGTTGACTTCAGTAAGGTTTGACACTCATAAAATGTAGACCAGGGGTGTCAAATGTACAATTCGCAGGCCGGATCAGCCCACAAATCCGGCCCGCAAGGTAATTATGTCAAGTATAAAACGATGGTATTTTTCAATAAAAGCAACTGCTGTTCTGAATACATCCACTGAAAGGAACATCTCATTCGACCATCGTCTTCACCTGCGGGGGCCGGCTTCTTCTTTGTCAATAAAAAGATGCCACCTTACGTCCTTACCTACCGGGGATTGAACGACATAACTGTCAAAAATAGATTCCCTCTTGACCTAATCGCCAAGGCGTTTGAGTTGTTGCAAGGGGCCCGGATTTTTAGCAAACTGTATCAACAAAATGCGTATCACCTGGTGCGCATCAGCGAAGGGGATGAGTGGAAAACAGCCTTCTACACACCAACGGGCCACTATGAATATCTGGTGATGCTGTCTGGTCTGACCAACGTGCCGGCTGTATTTCAAAAATTTATTAACGATGTACTGCGTGAAATGCTGAACAAACATGTCTTTGTCTACCTCGATGATATTTTGTTTTTATTCCCTAGACGAGGCTTCCCATGTCAAGCACGTTCGAGACGTGTTACAGCAACTACTGCAGCATGACCTTTACGTCAAAGTGGAGAAGTGCGAGTTTCATCGACCTTCCGTCACATTCCTGCGCTTCATTTTAGCAGAAGGAGAGATCCACCTGGACCCCAGCAACGTCGACTCCGTCCTCCAGTGGCCTACTCTTACCAACCGCAGGGAGGTTCGGAGGTTCATCAGTTTTGCCAACTTTTACTGTAAGTTCATCTGGATCATTGTTGCACATGCTCACCTCACCTCACAACCCATTTGAGTGGGGCGCAGCCTGCCAGGCGGCCTTTAGCAGGCTCAGATCCAGCTCTACGTCAGCTCCGGTCCTCATCTGCCTGATCCGGAGAGACAATTTGTCGTTGAGGTGGACGCGTCGGACTCGGAGACGGGGGCAGTGCTCTCTCAGAGGAGTGTGAGGGATGGGAGACTACACCCTTGCACCTTCCTGTCCAAATGGCTGACTCCGGCGGAGCGGAACTAGGATGTTGGGGACCGTGAGTTGCTCGTAGTCAAGACCACCTTGGAAGAGGGGAGGCATTGGCTGGAGGGGTTCCAGGTGCCGTTCCTGGTGCTAACCGATCACAAAAATCTCGAATATCCCAGGACTGCCAGGATGCTGAATGGTTGTCAGGCCAGGTGGGCTCTATTCTTTACCCGGTTTCGCTTTACATTGTCGTTCCGTCCAGGTTCAAGGAACGGCAAGCCTGATGCGTTATCCCGAATCCACGAGGGTGAACAAACCGAAGGTGAGCATGCTTCAATCCTCCCTGCGTCTTGCTATGTCTCGGGCTTCACATGGGAGATCGAGACCCGGGTAAGGCATGCTCTGAAAGACACTCCCGGGCTGGCTGGATGTCCCGCCGATCGACTGTTCGTTGTACCCTCACTGAGTAGGAGTCTCATAGACTGGGCTCACACATATTGGACTGTTTGCAATCCCGGCATGGCTAAGACCCATTTGGTGATAGAACAGTGGTGTTGGTGGCCGAACCTCGGGAGGGACGTACGGGAGTACGTCAACGCGTGTCCGTTTGCATGGCCAACAAGACCTCCTGCCTGCGACCTATGGGTGAGCTACGCCCCCTGCCTGTTTCCTCACACCCATGGTCCCACATCTCCCGGGACTTTGTGACGGGCCTGCCATGTTGCCACGTTAATACTGCTGTCCTCTCAGTGGTTGATCGATTCTCTAAGAAAGTCCATTTTATACCACTACCGATGCCAAACGTACTGCTGAACTCCTGCTTGATAGCGTCATCCGCTATCATGGATTACCGACTGACGTGGTTTGGATAGGGGGCCCCAATTCGTATTGCGCTTCTGGAAGGAGTTCTGCTCCCTGATCAGGGCAAAGGCAAGTCTAACTTTGGGCCAACACCCTGAGTCTAATTGTCAGACTGAGAGGATCAACCAGGATATGGAGACTTGTCTACGCCGCTTGGCTTCACGCGACCATAGCACCTGGAGCTGGCACCTCGGATGGGTGGAATACGCCCATAATTCGCTGCCCTCCGTATCAACAGGTATGGCTCCCTTCCACGTTCTCCATGCATACCCCCCTTCTTTCTTCCCACCCATAGGTGCTGAGTCCCCGGTACCATCTCCATCCGCGGTTGTGAGACGCTGCAAAAGGATGCTGTTGCGAATGGGTAGCACCCACAAGGCCGCGGTGGATTGCAAGAGGAGGAGGGCACCGATATACAAGGTGGGACAACGCGTCTGGTTGTCCACAAGGGGCCTTCCACTTCAGACAGAGTCTCGCAAGCTAGCTCCCAGGTGCGTGGGTCCATTCCCCATCAACAAAGTAATTCATCTGGTCACTGTCTACCTGAAGCTCCCAGGTCTATGAGAGTCCATCCCACGTTCCACGTGAGCCTGCTCAAACCAGCTCGCTCATCTCAGTTATTCCCTTCCGGCCAAGCCCCCTCTGCCCCCCTGCATGGTCGATGGAGGCCCTGTGTACTCGGTGCGTCAGCTCCTGTCGTCCCGCCGTAGCGGGAGACTGGGATCCAGTCCCTAGTGGACTGGGAGGTATATGGCCTGGAAGAGCGTTCCAGGATCCTGTCCTAGTTCATGGTAGAACCCTGGGGTGCCTGGGCTGTCTGGGGCCTGCCATTAGGTGGTGGTGGTGTTGGGGGGGGTAGTTACTGTGATGATCCTGCCGGTCAAACATCAACAGTCATCAGGAGGCACATACCTGCGCCACATCCCCAGTAATTACCTGCAGTATTTATAGGACCCAGAGGACCGTCTGGCTTTGCCAGATCTTTGCCATTGATGCCTTGTTCCCACACTTCCTCGACTCTGATCTGGTCCCGCCATATCGACCCCTGCCTGTCTCTCGACCTCCCCCACGAGCCTGACGTCATTATCACTGCGGCTCTCGTGGACTGCCTGCCTGGTTACCGACTCTAGACTGAATAAAGATATTTCCCGAACTGCCTCCTTGTTTCTCGAGTCATGCATTTGGGTCCAACTCCATGTTCTGGTTATGACAGGTGTAGGTTTTCTCTGGGCACTCGGGTTTCCGGTCCTTAAATAATTCTTTTTCTTACTGGTCAGAACATGCTGCCGAACAGTGCGTGGATGATTTCTATCTGAATTATGACAAAATTTCGCGATACAGTAAGGTATTTTACTGTGTCCGATCGTTTTGGTACCGCATGTGAAGACACTGCAAACCGCCAATGATTTCTTTGTTTGCGTGTGTAATACGTCACATCCGCGCACGTAGATCATGTGACTTGACAAAATGGCGCCGCCCATGAATATTCGTAATTGCCTCAAATTTTCAACATTCAGTACATATGTAATGACCTATCGGATACATTATTAATCCAAATGACCAGACTTCCCCTTTAAGGCCATGATTTACCAGTCTTGCCCTCTTGGTAATAGATTTTCGTCCATGTGACCCCTGAGCTAGAATGAGTGTAACTCCCCTAATGTAGACATTTTCCTCTCTCTGCAAAGACGTTTCCTTTTTCCTTGTAATAAAAACTCACAAAGACAAGATTGCTTCTTTACTTATTCTGTCAGAAAAAGATTTACCAAAACAGTTGGTGAGATTCTTCAGACTGGCTGGTAAATAATTTAGAGTTTGGGTAAGAACCCAGTTTTCTAGACCTCTATCTGATAAGGAGACCAGTCCTCCCTTAGATATCTTGTGTACACAGACAACTCAGCAGGTAAATAGACAGGTTTCCAGAACAATCATAACTTGTGATTTGTGGGGGGCATGATTAGGTTGCGTGTATGTTACAGATGCCAAACAAAATGTTGTCAGTGCACGGCAGAAATGAAGGACTTTGGAATCTGCACTGAAAGCAGGGAGCAGGCGGAGAAACAATTAGAATTGCTGTACCTGTAACTACAAGCAAGATGTTAACCATTGATGTTTGCTGTTGCAAAGTAAGACAAAGAGGTGGAAAAGTGGAAAAGTCCAGCAGATGAGATATTCCTTTAGTTTTTTTACACTCCACCCCTTTCACAAACACATGTAGATCAAGATGGCAAATTCCCCTGTTAGAACATCCAGAAATAGCTCACCCTGTGGGCTATTAGTTCCAGTTCAATGACTGATAGTAACTGGGGATTTTTTTCCCAATGCTTTGAACTTCTGTACACCAGTATGGCATCGTTATGACCTAATTGCACAATTTATACTTCATTATTATCAGTTCAATTACATAATTCTTGCTTATAAATATGTTATAACTGTTTGCTTTTTAACCATCCTCTTTGAGAGTATTTACAATTTTTGGAATTCAAATTGATCTACAACCATCCACGGCAATATGATTATAAATGACGTGCTCCACATCAAAACTAAAAATCCAACTGTAAAACATTAGTCTGACAGTTCTGAGGAGCGGCGTTCCAATCCCGGCCCCACCTGTGTGGAGTTAGAGTGTTCTCTCCATCCCTACATGTTTTTTCTCTGGGCACTACGGTTTCCTCCCACGTCCCAAAAGCATGCATTAATTGGAGACTCTAAATTGCCAGTAGGCGTGATTGTGAGTGCAACTAGTTGTTTTTCTCTCTGGAATTGGCTGGCAATCAGTTCAGGGTGTACACCACCTCCTGCCTGAAGATAGCTGGGATAGGCTTCAGCATTCCCGTGACCCTCGTGAGGATAAGCAGCTCAGAAAATTTCAATGGTTTAATGTTTTTGTTTTTTTTGCACATTACACACAAAGGTTTCAAATCAGCAAACCAATTTTAAAATCACTCACAGAAAAGCTAAGGGAATACAAAATGTAGTTTTGAATTGACAATTCAATTTATTAGGGCACAAAAAGCTGCCCAATGACAGCTGGGATAGGGTCCAGCACTCCTCCGACCCTCATGAGGATAACTGGCTCAGAAAATAGATGGAGGAAATAACATGGAAAAAAAAACTTTCTAACCCTCCGCAAAAGGTAATTCCCCCTTGTTAAATAACAAAGTCAATTACCACAGATTTGGGAAAGGTGAGATGGAAAAGGTTACAAAGCCATTTCCAAAGCTTTGGAGCTCCAGTGAACCATTGTCAAAGCCATTCTCCACAAATGATGAAAACTGTAAACAGTGACAAACCTTTCCAGGAGTGGACAACCAACTAAAATGTCTCCAAGAGTGCAACGATGACTCATTCAGGAGGTCACAAAAGAACCTTGAACAACATCTAAAGACCTGCAGGCCTCCCTGGCCTCAGTTAAGGCCAGTGTTCATGAGTCTACCATAAGAAAGAAACGGCATACATTGGACCGTTCCCAAGTGAAAACTCCTGTTGTCAATAAAGAATATAAGGCTCGTCTCACATTTGCCAAAAAGCATCTTGATTATCCTCAAAAGTTTTGGAGTATGTGTACTAACAAGTCAAAATTTGAACTTTTTGGAAGGTTTGCGGCTCATTACATCAGGGGTAATAATGGCACAGAATTAGATAAAAACAACAACATGCAACCGGATTTCAATCCAATTGAGATGCTGTTGTGTGACCTTAAACGGGGAGTTCATGGTAGAAAAAAACCCCATTATGTGTTAAAGCCCAAGCGCCATCGCTATAAACATTCTAAAATAGATATTGTAATGAAAAATATATATAACATTATTCAATTCAATGTCTATATGAAAAAATAAATGTGAGCGGAGAGCGCGTCATCCATGCGCAAAGTTGCAGAAGTATCATTCTATGATATCCAAGTGGTCGCCATATTGGCTGCATCCTCCGTCGTGATGTCACCCGGACATTTGCAAATGAAAACACATGGTGCACCCTCACAATGGGAGACAAATGCGGCCCTTCTGACACGGAAGCTCTTTTCAAAAAGGAGAACACCACACAACCGAGTGAAGTTACCGGGGCAATATTACATTATTGTTTCGAGCCCTTGGGGCAATATTACACAATTGTTTCAGATGATATGCGATCACGGCCAAACCGCATCCCCGTCCGATGCACTTCCGCGTCGGAGGTGAGCCATCGTGGCTCATCGCAGCCAGCTGGTGTGGCTTATGACGGAGCCGAGCCGTCCTGCTTTAGGGGGGTGTTCGCAGACGCTGCAGTACTGAGCAACCCAGTCGAGCTGGGGCGCCTTATGCGCGCACGCGGCTGAGTGACGCATTCTCGGCTGGCTTCTTCAGAGGCGTCCCCATCCCCAAAGCCCGACGCGCAGCCTTCGCAGAAACAGTGACCGCCGAACGCGGCGCCTCAGCCGGTGTGGCTGATTTTCTGCGCAGTGGTGGCATATAATGGAGCCGAGCTGTGGTGCTTTTAGGGGTATGTTCAAAGCAGTACTTCTTGAACACCGTCAAGCAGGGGTGCATTACTGCCTACCTTTTATTTGGAACCCACGAAGCTCTCGTCCCATGCACCCATGCAATCCATTTTTTACAACGAAACAGGTCTCCTGCAAACTTATGAAGGCTAAATCCAGTCCCCCAAGTGATCAAGCAATGTCCAGCATTTTGGCTAACATGAAGGAACAACGAGCGACCTTCCCGGAGGTAAAACTAATGGAAACAAACGAGTCCACTTGGGGGTGCCTCTGTCCTGTACGTCACTTCCTGCGTCTTCTCCAATACAAATCCCTGAGAGGATTTTCATCGCGGGAGATACAAAAAGCTGTATACATCAAAATCATGTTTTGTGGTGAAAAAAAACGCATGGGCCCATATTGGCCGTTTTTTTCATTAATAACATACTAAAAATCATCCATTTCATGACATGAGTCCTTTAAACTTTAAAGAATGGAGTCACCCAATTCTTTGTTCAGCAGATGAAAGTTGTGTTTATTTTATTTCCGTAAACAGCATAGAATACACATTTACCTCACAGTACATAAATAGCATCTGCTAACAAATCTCATCTGCTGGACTTTTTCACTTTTCTGTTTCTTACTTTGCAACAGCAAACATCAATGGTTAACATTTTGCTTGTAGTTATGGGTACAGCAATTCTAATTGTTTCTCCGCCTCCTCCCTGCTTTCACTGCAGATTCCAAAGTCCTTTATTTCTGCT
The DNA here is from genome assembly GCF_019802595.1 of Syngnathoides biaculeatus. NCBI lineage: Eukaryota > Metazoa > Chordata > Actinopteri > Syngnathiformes > Syngnathidae > Syngnathoides > Syngnathoides biaculeatus. The sequence continues at coordinate 1,850,573 of NC_084653.1, forward strand.
GTAGACTGACAACGTTTTGTTTTGGCATCTGTAACATGCATGCAACCTAACCATGCCCCCACAAATCACAAGTTCCGATTGTTCTGCAAACCTGCCTCCTTACGTGCTGATTGGTCTGTGTACACATGATATCTAAGGGAGGCCTGGTCCTTGTCAGATAGAGATATAGAAAATTAATTAATTACCAGCCAGTCTGAGGAATCTCACCAACTGTTTCGGTAAATCTTTTTCTGACAGAATAAGTAAAGAAGCAATTTTGTCTTTGTGAGTTTTATTACAAGGAAAAAGGAAACGTCTTTGCAGAGAAAGGAAAATGTCTACATTAGGGGTGTTGCACTCATTCTAGCTCAGGGGTCACATAGAGGAAAATCTATTACCAAGAGGGCCGGACTGGTATATCATGGCCTTAAAGGGGAAGTCTGGTCATTTGGATTAATAATGTATCCGGTAGGTCATGGCATATGTACCGTACGTTGAAAATTTGAGGTTAATCCTCTAACATTTAATGGTGTTTTGAGAAGATTTTTATTGGCAATTACGAATTTTCATGGGCACCGCCATTTTGGCTAGTCACATGACCTACGTGCCGGATGTGACGTATTACATGCGCAAACAAAGAAATCATCGCCGGTTTGTAGTGTCTTCACAGGCGGTACCACCACGATCGGACACGGTAAAATACCTTACTGTATCGCAAAACTTTGCCATAATTCAGATAGAAATCATCCATGGACTCTTCGGAGGCATGTTCTGCCCAGTAAAAAAAAGAATAATTTGAGGACTAGAAACTGGAGTGCCTGGAGAAAACCTACACATGTCATAACCAGAACGTGGAGTTGGACCCAAATGCATGACTTGGGAAACAAGGAGGCAGTTCCGGAAATATCTTTATTCAGTCCAGAGTTGGTAACCAGGCAGGCAGTCCACGAGAGCTGCAGTGATAGTGACGTCAGGCTTACGGGACAGGTCAAGAGACAGGCAGGGGTCGATACGCCGGGACTCGAAATCAGAGTCGAGGAAGTGCGGGAACAAGGCATCAATGGGAACGATCTGGCAAAGCCAGACGGTCCTCTAAGTACTGCAGGTAATTACTGGGGATGAGGCGCAGGTGTGTGCCTCCTGATGACTGCTGATGTCTCGGGGGACCTGCACAGCCAGGGCTCGGACCGGCAGGATCATGACAGTACAGTCCCCCACCCACCTAACGGCCGGCCCAAGACAGCCCAGGGGCCCCAGGGTGGGATGCGTGGAAATGAGCTTGGGATCTACCATGAACCAGGACAAGATCCAGGAACGCTCTTCCAGACCATATCCCTCCCAGTCCACCAGGGACTGGACCCCAGTCTCCCGCTACGGCGGGACGACAGGAGCTGACAAACCGAGTACACTGGGCCTTGATCGACCATGCAGGGGGGTGGAGGGGTCTTGGCCGGAAGGGACTAACGGAGATGGGGGAGCTGGCCTGAGCAGGCTCACATGGAACGTGGGATGGACTCTCATAGACCTGGGAAGCTTCAGGGAGACAATGACCTGTTTAATTACTTTGGTGATGGGGAATGGACTCACAAACCTGGGAGCTAGCTTGCGAGACTCTGTCTGAAGTGGAAGGCCCCTTGTGTACAACCAGATGTGTTGTCCCACCTTTTATGTTGGTGCCCTCCTCCTCTTGGGATCCACCGCGGCCTTGTGGGTGCTACCCATTCACAAGAGTATCCTTTTGACTGGCTCCCAGGTCTGCTTGCAGCATTAAATGAATCTTTAACACTGTGAAGTTAAGAAAAAATTGTGTTTCGTGAGCCATAGAGTACAGTACCATGAAAATGGATTTGTCCCCTTCCTAATTTCAGTTTTTTTTTTATATCTATGACGCAATAGGTTTTCAAATCATCAAACTGTTTTTAATCACTCAGAGACAACCCAGCAAATACAAAATGCATTTTTCAAATGACTTTTTAATCTATGAAGGCACAAGAAAATCCAAATGACACTGTGAAAAGCTAATTGCACAAAAATCAGTCTTTACGACTAACCACAAATTTAGGAATGTCAATTTCACAACCCACACCCAAACCTGATGACTAGCATACTTGTTGAATCAAGAAACCACTTTAAAAGAATCTGTCAGTGAATATGAAGTAGGCGACAAGATCTCAACAAACAATGCATCATGCCACCATCCATTCATCCATCCATTTTCCGAGCCTCTTATCATCATGATGGTCGCAGGAGTGCTGGAGCCCATCCCAGCTGTCAACGGCAGGAGCAGGGTACACCCTGAACTGGTTGCCAGCCAATCACAGGGTACATGGAGAGACAACAGCCGCATTCACAATCACACCTAGTGATTGATAGTCTTCAATTAATGCATGCTTTTGGAATGCGTGAGGAAACTGGAATGCCCAGAGAAAACCCACTTAGGCACAGGGAGAACATGCAAACTCCACCCAGCCGGGTCCAGGATTTGAACCCCAGTCCTCAGAACGGTGAGGCCAAACGCTGTACAGCTGCTCCAATGTGTTGCATCACGCCACAATCCAAAGAAATTCAAGAAGAAATAAGAAAAAGACTAAGTCTATAAGTAAAGTAAGTAAGTCTGGAAAAGGTTACAAAGCCATTTCCAAGGCTCTGGGACTTCATTAAAACACTGTCGGAGCCATTATCCACAAATAGAAAAGACTGGGAACAGTCGCAAACCTACCCAGGAGTGGACGACCACCTAAAATTACTCCAAGAGTGTGACAATGACTCCTCCAGGAGGTCACAAAAGAACCTTGAACCTTTATCAAAATCTAAAGAGCTGCAGGCATCGCTGGCCTCAGTTAAGTTTCCACCATATGAAACACTGGCCAAAAATGGCACCCACTGGAGTATTCCCAAACAAAAAACCCTGTTGTCAGCAAAGAAAACAAAGGCTCGTCTCACATTTGGCAAAAAGCATCTTGATGATCCTCAAGACTTTTGGAGAAACATTCTTTGGACTGACGAGTGAAAAACTGGACTTATTGGAAGGTGTGTGGCCTGTTACATCAGGTGTAAAAAATGGCACAACATTTGATAAAAAGAACATTATTCCAACACTGAAGCATGGTGGTGGGAGTGTAATGATCTGGGTTTGCTTTGTTGTCTAAGGACCAGGACAACTTGGTGTGATTGATGGAACAATGATTTCTGCTGTGTACCAGAAAATCCTGAAGGACAATGTCCAGGCATCAGTTCGTGCCCTCAAAGTTGAGCGCTCTTGGATCATGCAGCCGGACAATGATCCGAAACCAGAAAATCCAACTCTGAATGGCTAAAAAAACCCCCAAATAAACAAAAACCAAAAAAAAAAAAAAAACAAGGATTTGGAGTGGCCAATTGAAAGTCCAGATTTAAATCCAAATGAGATGCTGTGGTGTGATGTTAAACAGGCAGTTCATGCTTTGAAGTCCTCCACTATAGCATATTATATATAGTTGAAACAATTTCACAAAGAGCGAGACAAAATTCCTCTCGAGCAATGTGAAAGACTCATTACCAATTATCGCAAATGCTTGGTTCCAGTTACTGAAGCTAAGAGTGGGACAAACCGTTTTTCGGTTCAGGGGGCAATGCATTTTTCACAGAGGGTCAGAAAGGATTGGATTTTATTGTGCCTTAATAAATTGAACTGTCATTTGAAAACTGCATTTCCTTGGGTTGTCTCTGAGTGATATTAAAAGTGGTTTAATGATTTGAAACCTTTGTGTGTGATACATATGCAAAAAAAAAAAAAAAAAGAAATCAGGAAGGGGTGAATAAAGTAATATTGTAAAGGACTCTTCACATTCTGGTCATTACCTGTTTAACCTGTTGCCCTCTGGCAGGCGATCCAGGTCCCACAAAACACGGACAACCACATTCAAGGACAGCTTTTTCCCCAGAGCCATCATTTCCTTGATCTCAAACATCTGAAATAGTAATGTAATGGAATATTATGCAACAGCACTTTTGTGCATTTATTTATCTATTTATTGATTTTCGCAATAACTGTGCCTTGATGTTTTATCTATTGTTTTTACCCAAGATGTTCTTTAATTTTCATTATATTTCATTCCATCTTGCACCTTGTGGAGAAGCACTCATCATTTCGGTGTATCCACAGCATACGATGACATTAAGGGCTTTTGATTTTGATTTGAAGGGGTAAATCATTTTTCACACCACTGTATATTCATCAATAATTAGTCCCCACAGTATTCTACAATCAGAGCCTCATGAATACAATAGAAATAATTTACTGCATCTAGTATCTGTCACAACCAGAACGCTGGGTTGGACCCAAATGCACAACTCGGGAGATGCAGAGGCAGTTCGGGAAAAGTGTTTATTCGGTGTAGTGTCGGGGATTAGGCAGACAGTCAACAGGAGCAGCAGTAACAAGAATGTCAGGTGTAGGAGGCAGGTCAGTGGGCAGGCAGGAGTCGGTACACGGGAGATCAGGAACGGGATTACGAGAGTGCGGGAATGAGGGATGAAGCCACAATCTGGCAAAGGCCGGACCGTACATATGGTTCTATATAACTGGGACGTAATTACTAGAGATGAGGCGTAGGCGTGTGCCTCCGCCAATTGCGGCAGTTGCGTGCCGCCTTAGGGACCGGTACGGCCAGGACAGGGACCGGCAGGGCCATGACAGTGCCCCTGCCCCCTTAATGGCCGGCCCAGGCGCCTCTGGGTGAGAGGCGTGAAAGTCTCAGATGAGGAAGGGATCAACCACGAACCAGGACGGGATCCATGATCGTTCTTTGGGACCGTACCCCTCCCAGACCACCAGGTACTGGACACCACTTCACCGATGGCGAGATGACAGGAGCCGGCGCACAGTGTAGGCCAGACCTGCATCAACCATGCAGGTGGGAGGAGGGGGCTCGGCAGGCGGGACCAGCAGTGACGACCGAGCTGGATTGAGCAGACTGACATGAGGTAACCTAACCCTAACCCGATCTTGGGAGTTTCAATGATACTGCAACTGGGTTGATTACCTTAGTGACAGGGAAAGGACCGACGGACCTGGGGGCCAGCTTACGAGATTCCATCCGTAGCGGGAGGCCTCTCACCGACAGCCAGTCGCGCTGTCCAACTTTATAGGTAGGAGCCCTCAACCTCTGCGGTCTGCTATGGCCTTGTAGGTGCACCCCATACATAAGAGCATTCGTCTGGCTTGCTCCCAGGTCTGCTTACAGCACTTTACCATGGCCAATGTCGACGCAACTGGTGAGTCAGTGTCTAGAGACGGGATGAGAGAGTGAAGGTAGCCATGCATCACATGGAAGGGTGACATACCTGTCGAAGCCAAGGGAAGGGAGTTGTGGGAGTATGCCGACTCCATGAGGCTGGGTTACGGGAGGCCAGGCAACGGAGACCGGTTTCCATGTCCTGATGGACCCCAATCGGTCTGGCCATTGGACTCTGGGTGCTGACCCGAGGACAGACTCGCCGTGGCCCCAATCAGCGAGCGAAACTCCCTCCAAAATTGTGAAACAAACTGGGGTCCCCTGTTCGACACCACGTCGGTAGGCAAGCCGTGGTACCTGAACACTTTGTCCAAAAGAAGCTCGGTGGTCTGCTTCGCAGAGGGGATTTTTGGCAGCGGTATGAAGTGAACCATTTTTGAGAATCGATCCACTATTGAAAGCATAGCGGTCACGAAATCTAGGGAGATGTGGGACTATGGACGTCGGGGAACGGGGAGCGAAAGAAAGTCTGCAATAGCTGCTGCAGCACGGATCGGATGTGCCTGATGTGGGAATCTTCATCCGGGGAAAAAATCAGTATATCCTCAAGATACACAAAAACATGCCTATTGAGCATCTCGCGCAGGACGTTATTGACGAAGTTCTGGAACACCGCTGGTGCATTTGTCAGTCCAAAAGGCATCACCAGGTACTCGTAATGCCCCGTGGGTGTCTTAAAGGCAGTTTTCCATTAGTCTCCCTCCCAGATGCACACCAGATGGTATGCGCTCCTCAGGTCCAGTTTTGTGACTATCCTGGCTCTCTTCAGCAGCTTGAAGGCTGTGGCGATTTGGGGAAGAGGGTACCTGTTTTTAATGGTGATGTCATTCAGCCCCTGGTAGTCAATGCAGGGACGCAGAGATTTATCCATTTTCTTTACAAAGAAGAAGCCTGCTCCGGCAGGTGATAACAAGGGTCTGATGAGACCGGCCACCATCGACTCCTCCACATAGTCCCTCATGGCTTGGTGTTCAGGGACTGAAAGAGAGAAGAGTCTCCCCCATGGGGGTGAGGTGTCGGGCAGTAAATCAAAAGCACAGTCATACGGCCGGTGAGGCGGAAGGGACTTAGCCTTAGCCTCAGAAAACACCTCCTTCAGATCCGAGTAGCAGTCAGGGACCAAGGTTAATTCCGTCAACGGCGGAGAGTCTCGCGGAGGTTCCGAAGCGACCTGCGAGCCCTCCTTATCAGGGGATGCAAAGCAAGCGCCTCCGCATTTCGAACCCAACGACTTGATTTGTCCGGATGGCCAGTCACTGAGAGGGTTATGTTGCCTGAGCCAGGGACTCCCCAAGATGATGTCACTGCTTCGTGAATCAAACATGTGAAAACTCAAGCGTTCATTGTGTGCGTCTGGGAACGTCAGGTTTAAAGACACAAAAGGCACAAATACTTGCCATTGGCTGCATAAATGCTGCATTGTAAAAGTCTCTAAACCCAATAAGTCAATTACTCGGGTTCAGGAGATTGCCGTCAGACCCAGAGTCAATGAATGCCGTCACCATGGATGAACGTTCTCCTGCGCTTAAAGTCACATGAAGCAGAGAGTGTCCGGCTGTCCGCAGTGTAATTCAGACTCACCATCATGGATACTATGAGTGTGGGTCGTACAGGTTTGACTGGGCAGCGAGCCCCGAGGTGGCCCAGCCATCCACAGTAGTAACAGTGATCCTCTCGCCGGCGTCGTTGTCGTTCCTCCAGGGACCCGTGAACCCCCTCAACTTGCATGGGCTCCGTGTTATCAGCCTGAACTGTTTGACGCGCGGTCCGTGATGCAAAGCTCCGTTGGACGTCCCCCTGTAAACGTGTCGACCCTCCCCTGTATTGTGAGCTTCTGGTCAACCCTCAGGGCAAGGGCGATGAGTGAAATGAGTGAATCCAGGTGTGTAGGCGGTTCCACTGCGATGAGGTAATTTTGAATCCCTGGCGAGAGGCCCTGAAAGAACGTGTCGAGGAGTGCTCCAAAGTAAGTTTTGTGTCTTTGTCACAACGAGTCAGTTTTATTACGCTTGTCCTTGTTTCTAAGTTTGCCTATTAGTCATCAACCCTTGTGCACATTTTTGGATCTTGCCTGCAGTTTAGCGTTTTTGTGCTTCCGCCTGTTTGGACTGCTTATTCGTGTTTGACCTTGATCTGGAATAAAACAGCCCATAATATCATGCCCTCGCCTCAGAGTCCTGCAATTGGGTCCAGTGCCATACCTCGTGATCTTGACAGGTAGTGAAGAAAAAAAAAACACACCTGCTCTTTTCTCCCAAAAACATGCATTAATTGGAAACTAAAAATTGCCCTTGGGTGTGTTTGTAAGTACGACAGGTTGTTTGTTTCTATGTGCCTTGCGAATGGCTGGCAACCAGTTCAGGGTGTTTCCCGCCTCCTGGCCGAAGATAGCTGGGGTATGCCCCATCACTCTGATGATCCTGATGTGGATAAGCGACTCAGAAAATGGATGAATAGATGATTCCGAGAGCGATGATAGATAAGACATAAGTACATTCCTTTGTCAACACCATCAATGCAATGAATTCTGTCTGAAATTACAGTGAAGAAAATAAGTATTTGAACACCCTGCTATATTGCAAGTTCTCTCACTTAGAAATTATGGAGGGATCTGAAATTTTCGTCATAGGCTATGTCCACTGTGAGAAAGATAATCTAAAAAGAAAAATACAGAAATCACAATGTGTGATTTTTTTAATGATTTATTTGTGTGATACAGCTGCATATACGTATTTGAACACCTTAGAAAACCAATGTTAATATTTGGTACTGTAGCCTTTGTTTGCAAATACAAAGGTCAAACGTTTCCTGTAGTTGTTCACCAGGTTTGCAGAAACTGCAGGAGGGATTTTGGCCCACTCCTCCACACAGATCTTCTCTAGATCAGACGGGTTTCTGGGCTGTCGCTGTGAAACACTGAGTTTCAGCTCCCTCCAAAGATTTTCTATTGGGTTTAGGTCCGGAGACTGGCTAGGCCAACACCTTGATATGCTTCTTATGGAGCCACTCCTAGGGTTTCCTGGCTGTGTGCTTCGGGTCATTGTTATGTTGAAAGACCCAGACAAGACACATCTTCAGTGTTCTGACTCAGGGAAAGAGGTTGTTCCCCAAAATCTCATACATGCCCACGGTCATCCTCTCCTTAATACAGTGCAAGTCGTCCTGTCCCATGTGCAGAAAAACACCCCCAAAGCATGATGCTACCACCCCCATGCTTCACAGTAGGATGGTGTTCTTCGGATGGAACTCATCATTCGTCTTCCTCCAAACACGGTTAGTGGAATTATGACCAAAAAGTTCCCTTTTTGTCTCCTCTGACCACAGAACCTTCTCCCATGACTTCTGTATCATCCAAATGGTCATTGGCAAACTTAAGACCGGCCTTGACATGTGCTGGTTTAAGCAGGGGAAACTTCTGTGCCATGCATGATTTCAAACCATGACTTCTTTATGTATTACCAACATTTACCTTCAAAACGGTGGTCCCAGCTCTTTTCAGGTCATTGAGAAAGTCCTGTCATGTAGTCCTGGGCTGATTCCTCACCTTTCCCAGGATCATTGAGATGCCACGAGGTGATATCTTGCACATGACTCCACTCCGATTGAGATTGATCATGTTTAGCTTCTTCCATTTTGTAATGATTGCTCCAACATTAGACTTTTTTTCACCAAGCTGCTTGGCAATGTCTCCGTAGCCCTTTCCACCCATGTGTAGTTGTACGATTTTGTGTCTGGTGTCTTTGGACAGCTCGTTGGTCTTGGCCATGTTACATGTTTGAGTCTTACTGATTGTAAGTGGTGGACTGGTGTCTTTATCCTGCTAACGACCTCACACAGGTCCATCTGATTCAGAATAATAAACGGAGTGGACGTGAACTTTTAAAAGCAGACTAACAGGTCTTTGAGGGTCAGAATTCTAGCTGATTCACACGTGTTCAAATTCTTATTTGCAGCTGTATCACACAAACAATTAAAAAATCATACATTGTGTTTTCTGGATTTTTCTTTTTAGATGATCTCTCTCACAGTGGACATGCACTTACGTTGAAAATTTCAGACCCCTCCATGATTTCTAAGTAGGAGAACTTGAAATTTTGCAGGGTGTTCAAATACAGTGGTGCCTCGGGTTTCGAACGTCTTGGTTTTCGTACAAATCAGTTTTTGAACGTAAATTTAGAGATTTTTTTTGCTTTGATTTTCAAACAAAAATCGGTATTTGAACACCCCGAACAGCTGACTCACGGCGATTTGTTGTTGTGCTTTCGAACACACCCTCTAAAAAACAGAAATGACGTAACGCAACCAGTTGACTCACACATTCCTCTGATTGCAGATGTTTCCCAGTATTGTTGTGACTTTGTTTCTTCAAATTGAGCAACATTAAACCCCGATCATGGCTCCAAAGAAAGCCAGTGGAACTGATGGTGCTGAAAAAAGTAAAGTGGTGCATAAAAACTGTCAACTTCAAGAAGGATTTGATAGCCAAGCACAAATCTGGTGTGCACGTTTTTGAGCTATCGAAGAAGTATGGCATGGCGAAAACGACGATCATTACCATTCTGAAACACCAGGATGCCCTCAAAGCAAGTGATGTTGCTAAAGGAGCAACCTTGTTGACCAAGCAGAGGCCACAGATCTTGAAGGAAGTCGAAAAGTCGCTTCTTATTTTCGTGAAAGAGGAGCAGTTAGCTGGGGACAGTCTTGGCGAGGAAGGGAGGAGATGTCGTCTGATGAGGCTGAAGGCAGGAAGGACGTCTCAAGTGCCGATATTAAAGCTATCTGCACTAAATGGAACGGCATCCATAATTTTGTAGAACTTCATAACCCGAATAAAGCTGACGCTTGCAGAGCACTGCAAAATTTTGATGATGTTGTTATTAGCCACTTCAGAAAAGTGCTTAAAAGATGGCAGAAACAAACATTAGATTCGTTCTTTGTGAAAAAGGGGCGAGTCACCCCCACTGAAGACATTTGAAACGGTGTTTTTGCATTGCTTTTTTCTTTTGTTCCATTAACCCTATCTCGAGTTGCAAGTTTTTTTTTTACGTTACGTACTTTCTGTGCAAATTAAAACAACAACAAAAATTTGTTCCCCCCGTGTAGGAATAATTGTGATCATAATTATCATACATCTGCTTCCAATAAAGAAATGCTTTGCTCTGCTCTAGATAACGTGGCAGCCTCATAGCTCATAGCAGTTACCAAAAGAAATAGCCATATGTAATCAAATACAGACAAAGAATCATTAGGAAATGGATTTACAGATAACACAGCAAAAGAAGCAGCAGCCAAAACCTTTATGGGATTAGCTGACCTTGTAACAAATGAAGAGATACTTTGAGATGATGTGTTAAACAAAATGCAACAACAAAGCTTACCAGCAGAACTAAAAATGTGGGAAAAAAATAAGGTATTACATTCCAAAATGGGAATTATGTCAACACAGATACAAAAAAAAAAAAAATTCTACCAAAAACATTTTTTAAGTGGGCGGCAATCTTGAGCCATGGGAAGTCTCAGGTCTCAACAGAGGGAATGGTAGGCCTGGTACAAAGGCATTACATGATCCATGGATTTAACTTGTATGCAAAAAACTTTTTTTGTAGGGCTTGTTTGATCTGCGTGCGACATAATCCACAAGGGAGTGTGTATACAAAATGTGGTCAGTTTCCTCAAGCTACACATCCATTCATCCCTCCATCCATTTTCTTAGCCGCTTATCCTCACAAGGGTCGTGGGGAGGACTGTAGCCTATCCCAGCTGTCAACGGGCAGGAGGCAAGGTACACCCTGACCTGGTTGCCAACCAATTGCAGGTCACATGGAGACAAACAGCGCACTCACAATCACACGTAGGGGCAATTTGGACACAATGATAGATTTAGTCCAACTATACATACATTACAAGCATGTAAGGGTCTCATTCCATTCAAAACACTGTTTGGGAGACCATACAAATTACCAATAATTTCCACACAATGAGAGATAGACGAATAATGAAGGGAAAAAAAACCACACACAAGTGGGTCCCTTTCAGGAGTTATTAAGAACCCCAAACAGCTTAAAAAATTGCAAAAAGGTGTACTTGAATTCATTTGTTGATTGTAGGAAAGTTTTTGCTTTTGAAACCATTGTTCACACAAACAAAACTTGTTCTAATTTGTTTTTATTGGCCACTTGTAAGATAGTTCTCATTCCCACTGCCAAGGTCGCTTTAGTCCGGTTACACATGGGAGTGCTGTCATAATGGTGACTAAACAGTGAAATTTTGCTGTTGGGTGTTGGATGAAAACGCTATCCGTTATTTTCATTTTTCTGTTCGAGTGGTACCTGTGGGAACCACACAAGGTCCCACCCCAAAAAAAAAAAAAAAAAAATAAATAAAAACAAAACAAATTGGATAACTACATACAAAAAACATGTCCAAAAGATTGTATTGTTTGCACAGATCCAGAGATAATACCAATGCTATTGATAACAAATGCAAAAAAAAAAAAAAATGAAAAAGTTGGGGGATTCTGTGTATCCATTACCTTCTTCTGAAAAACTAAAAAAACATTGTTTTCCAATAGCGTGTCATTAGTAAATTTCACATGCATCAATTTGATAGGACTAGAAACAAATTGGGAATTTTATCAGCATTGATGTGTGAAGCCATTTTTGTGCCACTGTCATGGTGGTGTGGGAGTAACTGTCTTTTTAAATTTTTTTTTTTACGCCGGATGCCTTTCCTGACGCAACACTTCTGCATTTATTTGGAGAGAAAGCTGAAGCCAATCCCAGCTAACTTCAGGCAGCGGCAGACTACACCCCGAACTGGTCGCCATCCAGTCACAGTGCAGATGTCGACACCATCACTGAGCGGGAATCGATCTCATGCTGCCTTCACTCGAAATGTCCCTCTGAGGGAAACCCGAACTACAACGCGGCACTCAAGAGAAATGAGTTCGACATCCCTGCACTACACCATCAAAAAAAGAAAAAAAGAAAAATGGAACAAGTTACTGTGCTTTAATAACCTTATTACTGCCATTTGTTTATTCATCCTATGTCTGTTTATGAATTAACATCTACTGTACATTCAGTTTTATCCGAACACTGGCATAGACAGAGCAAGAGCTGAATGACATGGATAAAATAGCAGAAAGAAACACGTGGATACACCTTACACACTGTAAAAGGTCATCTCAGCTGAGTCACCCAAGGGGAAAGGTGAGCAAAGGCCAGCATACGGTGGGTGCAGATTTATAGTATCTAAAAATACCTGAAGGCTGGTGAAGATTTAAAAGACACTTGACTCATTTAGGGGTGACTTGGTCGACATGACTTTGAAATGGCTAAATAATATGATAGCATGTTGGGCTGCAACATTGACAGCCGTAATGATATTTTTGTTCATATGCTACTTTTGGACACCTGTAAAGCTGACAAAAATACATAACAACTGAACCAATAATTATATTCAATCAACTATGCCTACCACACATAAGATAAAGAGGTGCAACCTCATTTCAAATAACATTGGTAAACAACTATGCGGGAGTCACCGAGCCATGAGAAGAGGACTCCATGTGGGCCTCCCAGTGAATCAGTTCAGCACTTATTCAATTCCTTGGCAGAGACTAATTGCTGGGGATTCCATCTTATGCTTATCTTATGCTTATGCTTATGCTAAATGAAACCCCCACTTTCTTCTCACCATTTGCCAATTTAATGCTACCTTAGACCCGGATGCCATACAAAAGAGTACGGATACAAAGGAGGGAGTTTTTTTAACTGAAAAACCTGAGGAACATTTTTACATTATTATGATTATCTTTTTTACAAATAGGAAACAAAACTGGTTGTTATGAATGTAGAATGCAGCTAACAAGGTAAACTATAGTTACATCACATGCATGGGCCCTGGGCCACTAACGTGTGTCATTCCAACAGAAATCCCAACACAATGTACCCTGGAGGTAATGACTAAAACAACTCCTAACACCACTTGTCAGAAATGGAAAAGTGTTAATCCAACAACTAAGGCAGTAAATGATAAACTGATATTTTCTACTAAGATTTTAAGGTGGGAAGTCTCAACAAAACATGGTGTCATGATATCCATCTGCAAACTGCCCCACTGCTCCCATGCAGCGATTTGTTGTGGTGGTGTGTTGGTCAAAAGTTGTATGACACACTGATAAATGCAGCAGGAACGTGTACACTGGTATCACTGCTCTTATCTGTGACTGTGTTTCCATCCAAAGCAGAGGATATACAATTGGCCGCATCCATCTTTGGACCTCCCCTTGGGTTCTCCCAAAGGTGAAGGTCCTCTTGGAAAGATGAAGATCTGACATACATTGATGCAAATGGAATCCCAACTGATGAGTATAAGTTGGTTAACGAGATTGCTGCAGGATGGGAATCCATCTTGTTATGGATAACTCTGAATAAAAACGTTGACAGAATCAACTACATACATTACAATGTACAGAAACTAGGTAATTATACGGAAGCAGGCTTTATTACCATAAGGGAACAACCAGCTGCAAGCTCACTCATGAAGTTCCAGAACCGCATAGCGGTCCACATGCTCCTGGCCGAGAAGGGTGGCGACTGCTTAATGTTCGGTGACCAGTGTTGTTTATTCCAAATATCACAGCACCTGAATGGTCATGCACAAGGACCATTCAAGGCCTCTGCACCCTGAACCACAAGATGAAGGAGCACTCTGGTGTAAACACATCAGCCAGGTCTGAGTGGTGGGGAAAAAAAAGTTTGGCAAATCTAAAAATTTGGTGTTCTCTGTCCTAGTTTCTATCGCTGTTTGCTGCTATTCTTGCATTGTGTGGATGTTGTTGTATTCCCTGCATAAAGGCATCACTTAACCAACTTATAACCACTGCTATTGCCCCGACATATTCAAAATTGGCAGAAATATATCCACTATTGGCACAACAGAGTAAGTAAGTATCTTTCGGCTTGTCCTTTTCGGGGTCGCCACAGCGTGTCATCTCAGATGAACGCACATATATGTTTGGCACAATTTTTACGCCGGATGCCCTTCCTGACGCAACCCTTCTCAGGGAGTGGAGGCCCCAGTGGGATACGAACCCACAACCCCTGGTTTATCAAACCAGTGCTCTAACCACTGAGCTACAGGGCCATTGGCACAACAGAGTAATGACAGTGATATTGTTGACCACGATGGTGACGTTATGACTTCTCTTCCAGACCTGTTCTCTGATCCAGAAGATTACAAGTAATTAGTGCTATATTTTCCTCCGAGTGTAAGCTGAAAGGGTGATCTATTAGATGATTTAAGGATTTGAGCAAATGTTGGATAAACAGGAGGATAATGTAGAAATAATTGTAAATAGTATTAAGTAACTGCTTCTGACTGGAATGAAGAAATGCTTTGCTCTGCTCCAATTCAGTTACTGCTCTGCCTGCAATGAAGAATGGTTTGCTCTGCTCTAGAAAATGTGGTAGCAAATGTAGGATAAACAGCGGGGAAATGTAGGAATAATCGTGATCAGAATGATCATACATCTGCTTCCAATAAAGAAATGCTTTCCTCTGCTCTAGATAACGTGGCAGCCTCATGGCAGGAGATAGCAAGAACAAAAACATCTCATCATCAGAACTGTTAGAACTGCTGCCTGTTAAAGAAATGATGACCACACATATATTCAGCAATCTTCCACACATGCACATGCACATGAACAAACATGTACACCTTGTTTCAAACTATTTTGCTTGTCGTCTCCTTTTTGTAACATCCATGTAAATAAGGGGCGTCTTAAACCTAAATAACTAAACTAAAGGTGCTGAAGAGAAGATAATCAGAGAGTGCAGTGATGAATTGTACAAGACAGTTCCTCTCCTCTCTCCTCGCAAGACGTGAACTGGTGTGTTTGCTTCCTTTTTTGTCCTGTTTAATGAATGTCTGATTGGTGAACCTGACCCCTCCCCCTACATTATTGCTTGTTTAAAGTTATTCTGCACTTTTGTTAATTAATTAAAAAAAAAAAAGGTTTACAAGGCTGGTGGTCGAGTCGCTGCAGCTACGGCAATGCACTCCCAGCCGAGCATACTCTACTAGACTAAAGCATACATTTTAAGCAAACAATAAATATATTTCTTAAATGATTTTATTATATAAAGTATTTAAACTATATTGTATTTCTACTATGTAGTTTATGATCAAGAAAAGCTTAAAAAAATCACTTTAAAAACAATTTTTTAGGCTTTTAATGCATTATTTCCTTTTCCACTCATTGTAATAGGAAAAGGTGCTTTGTTTTTCAAACATTTGATTTTCAACCAGCCTTCTGGAACGGATTATGTTTGAGAACCAAGGCACCACTGTACTTACTTTTTTCACTGTATGTCTCATATCTCACACTAAGACACTGGGGGAGTATCAATTTTGGCCATGTAAAAAACGAGTTCCAAAGTTAATTCATTATTTACTCAGTGCACCAAAACATTTTGATATTATTGAAAATGACTGGCAGTTACTTTTTCATGAGCAAAAAAGTACAGAAAAATAACTTGTTACTGAAATATAGTCTAGACAACATACAGTAGGTCCTTTGATTCAAATGCAGATTGATAGCTGCAATTTTCTGATTAAACAGTGATGTTATTTCAATTTTAGTGTTCTAACCACTTGTTTATGGTTGTGTCAAGTATCAATAGGCTCATACAGAAAATATGTCAGCAATGTTAAGAATATTTTGAGCAGTAAATGTCAGTTTTCAATGAGGACAAATGTGTGGAATTCAACAGGGAGATGCACACATTTCTGATTAGCCACACTTGAGACAGTGCAATCAGTTCTGCATGCAGAAAAAGTGAAATGGGAAAATTTTAATTATGAACTGTAAATATTAATGTTAAACTCATAATTTTACTGAGAAAACTTAATTGTCAGTTAATTGTATCCATTTTCGTGGATACAAGGAGCTCCCGGAAGACTGGACTACTATAGCCAAGGCAATCAGAAAGAGAGCCAGGAGAATACTTGGTGTATCTTCTAGGAGGAAAGGAGAGAAGGAGACTTGGTGGTGGAACAATAAAGTACAGGAAGTCATACAAGGAAAGAGGTTAGCGAAGAAGTGGGACACTGAGAGGAAAAATAGATCTGTGGCATAGAAATCCTATGCCACAGTACCAAGAGAGGAACTGTGGTACTGCATATGGAAGTCTGGTGTGGCAGAGAAGTATGTTAGAATAGTAAGGACATGAATGAGAGCAGCAGAACAGTGTTGAGGTGTGTTGTAGGTGTGACAGAAGAATTTTAGATGGAGGTGGGATTGCATCATTTCTGTTTGCCGTGGTCATGTGTCACCCTATGGTGACACATGATGTTCACCAATGACAATGTGATCTGCAGTGAAAGTAGGGAGCAGGTGGCGAAATAGTTAGAATGGTGGAGGCATGTAATGGAAAGGAGAGGAATGAAGATTAGCTGAAGTAAAACAGCATATATGTGCATGATGAAAGGTTGAAGGGGGAGCAGTGATGTCACAGGGAGAAGACAGAAAAGGTGAAGGACTTCAAATACATGGGGTTGAAAATCCAGAGAAAATGGTGAGTGCAGTAAAGAAATGAAGAAACGGATTCTAGGCAGTTAGAACACCTGGGGGAAAGTGTGAGGTTTGTAATGTGACAGGTGAGTCTCTGCTATGATGAAGGTCGAAGTTTATAAAACAGTGGTGCGGCCAGCCATGATGTATGGATTAGAGACGGTGGCACTGAAGAGACAGGAAGCAGAGCTGGAGGTGTTAGAAATAAAGATGTTGATGTTCTCTCTAGGATCGAGCAGGTTGGATAGGATTAGAAATAAGATCATTAGAGGGACAGCCAAAATTGGATGTTTTGGAGACAAGGTTAGAGAGAGCAGACTTCGATGGTTTGGACATGTTTACAAGCGAGAGAGTGAATATGTTGGTAGAAGGGTTCTGAGAATGGAGCTCCCAGGCAAAAGAGCGAGAGGAGGACCAAAGAGAAGGTTTATGGATGTTGTGAGGGAAGACAAGATCGCTGTTGTCATGAGCATGTGTCAAGGGGTTGGACCCAAATCCAGGACTCAGAGGCACTGACATGATGTTGACTGTGGTTTTATTCCAAGCAGAGGTAGTAGGCAGGTAAGCAGTCCAAAAAGGCAGAGCAAGAAGCAGGCAAAAAGAAGTGGTAACAGGCAAGGTCTTAAAACATTAAATTGAGATCAGATAACAAAAAACAAGACTTGACCTAGCTGTGGTAGCACATGAATGCTGGCGGAGACAAAGCGAATACATAATAAGTGGCTCGTATACTCACGCAGACTAATGTAGTTTCAAGCACAATGAATCTGGCAACTGCCTAGGGCAGTGGCCTGACCACGTCCCTGACAAAGCCCCTTCCCAAGGTGCTGATCCCAGACGCAAAAAAAAAAAAATAAAAAAATGACCAGGCCTGGCCACACCCCTGACAGTTGTTGGAGAGGAAGATATAGAGCTCGTGAACCGACATCATAAAATCATGTGACATTGCCATATTGCCGGTCTAACAAAGCATTGTTGACAGTCAATTCCATTGAGACAAAACAAAAATATGTTTAATAGCACGACATCCAGAATTTTGCCCGATACTGTCATGATCCTGCCGCTTCAGCACGAGCTGTGCGGGTGCCCGCGCGGCTGCGCTAATTGGGAGGCACACACCTGCGCCTCATGCATCATTCCCTGTATATATAGGACCCGGTGACGACTGGTCCTCCGCCAGTTTGTTGAGCTTTATGTCCCATTCCAGCACTCTCGTATCCCTGATTGAACCTGTGTGTACCGACCTTCGTCCATTCTCCGACCAACCCCGTAAGCCTGACTCCTTCGATACTTCTGCCTGCGTTGATTGTTTCCCCGAGTACCGACTCCTGCCTGTCCGCTCATCTGCTCTCTTCGCCCGACGTCACAACTACCGCTGCTGCACCGGACTGCCTGCTCGATCCCCGACCTCTGCATAGAATAAACCTGTCTCTTCTTGAACTACCTTGCGTCTTCCGAGTTCCTGCATTTGGGTCCTACTCTCGTTTCTGATGGGACGTGACAGATACCGTTAAACATTTAGATGGTGATAATAAACGAAGGTACGTGGAAAAATTAAAGACACTTGGTTTAGAGGACCCATATTTAATGACGAAGTCCATGTTTTCGCTGATAAGAAATTGGACTGTTAATTCGCTTCCACTTGTCTTGGACAACTGGATGTACACATGTATCTGGTGAGTAAGTCGTCGAGATTTACACAGAAAAGTTTGAAAGGGTATAAAAGTCTGGACGCAAACAAATAGTTCGTTGCTGGATCTGTTCTCAAGTCAGGAATAAAGCCCACATAGGGTGGACCCACCCAGAATTTTTCAATACAAATACAAATATTTGAATAAATGACTTTTGGTTTTACACAAGATCGCATTCAGTAACTATGATTGGGAAGAAAATTTAGGACAGGGAGTCATCTTCTCCGTACACGGAAGCGTATTCTGGCTACACCTTAACCTCCGCAAACCTCTGCTGCAGACATTATTGATTTTTTGTTTTTTTAAATACGCATTTTTCTCAAATGAGTCAACTTGGTATTATGAATACTTCTTGGTAATTTGAGATTGAGAAGAATAATTCCTACTTGAAATGAAGTGATCGCTAACAAACAGCACAACACTGAAGGGAAAAACGTGCGATTTAAGTTCAAATAACCATTATGAAAGCAGAGGACAAGAAGTTTCCAATAACAGCAGTCTTGAATTTGGAAAAGGGCTAAGGATAAGAGAGAGATCTTTGCACATATGAAACTGGTTGATTTTATCAGATTAAAAAGGATATTGTAATGTTAATTTACAATCTATAAAGTCCATCTTTTTCATGTACAGCATTTCTCTCTCGTCCGTTTGTGTATACCTTGGGAGGACTTCCACTGCAGTCCACAAGCTACATGGATTTTACAGATACCACTAAGCAGCAAAAAAAGAGAATAAAACAAAAAAGAGACACCAAATGAATAATAATGTATGCCTGAGAAAATGAGTGCTCCAATTTCAATTCCTTTCCAGCCTGGGCCCCTGGGGTACTAAATGTGTTTGATCCCAAAGGCAAGTGAGTGGTGAGAAAGGGGGTTGCAGGCATATGTATGCAGAGGAGAAGAGAGAGGGGAGTGAGGGAGTTGCAGAGAAGCAGAAAGCCATTTAATATTCCAGACCATAGGTTGAGATGAGAGACTGCTCTCATACCTTTAGCTTCATGAGCATAATGAGATTTTTATTTTCCTGAGTGCAGTCCGTGTGCTTGTGTGTGTTCGCTTTCAGATCACTTGGTTGTATGTGTGTGGTTGACTGCAGGAAACAAATCCCATGACTTTATACACTTCAATTATATTATTACATTAGGGACTATGTACACTTTTATGAGACAATGATTCACATGCCAATAAGGGCTCATAACCCTGAATGTCTTTTTAACAACTCAGATAAGGTTCACCACTGACTTAACTCCGACAGTAAATACACATCTTATTAGCACACACACACACACACACCACACACACACACAACACACACACACACACACACACACACACACACACACACACACACACACACACACACACACACACACCACACACACACACACGTGCACACGCACACACACACGTGCACACGCGCGCACACACACGTGCACGCAAACAGACGCATACAAACAAACACAAAATGTATTGCTTTCCAGTTCCCTCCCACTGGGTACTTTCCCAATCTAACATAACTTAGAGCTCCCAGACTCCTTGGGGTGAAAAATGATCAACTAAAGAGAGCAGGAAAAATCTCATCATACAATAGTCCATCTGTCCATTTTCTTAGACGCTTATCCTCACAAGGGTCGCAGGAATGCTGGAGTCTATCCCAGTTGTCAACGGGTAGGAGGCAGGTTGCCAGCCAATCGCAGGAGGCATGGAGACAGACAACAATTACACACAATCCCAGCTGGGGGTAATTTAGAGTGTCAATTAATGTTGCATGTTTTTGGGATGTGGGAGGAAACCGGAGTGCCTGGAGAAAGCCCATGCAGGCATGGGGAGAACATGCAAACTCCACACAGAGAGGGCCAGGATTGAACCCTGGTCCTTACAACAGTGAGGCCAATGCTCTACAGCTGAGACTCCGTAACACCACTATCATTTATATATAGGTCACAAATATGGTGATATACCTAAACACAAAATAAACATCAGATACTATCATCCGTGGTGGCTCTGTGTGGTACAGCTTGTGTTATAACATAAACGTACATTGAAAGTTCCTATGACTGACTTGGACCACTCCGCCATTCACCAATGCCAGGAGGGAGTGCTTTGATCTCTTTGGCTGAATGCAGAACTAGGTTGCACATTAACAGTACTGAGTCTTAATACACAGCAACTGTAGTTTAGGAGGCTTGAAAATGAAGTTGAAACGCCACTGCAATTCATGATTATTATATACAATAACAATTATAATAACAAAAGCATGTCAAAGACATGGGAATAAGACACCAGAAAAATATTTGAAACTGTAAACAAATAAATTGTAAGTCTCCTTGAAGTGTTCTAATGCCACATTGTCCTCAAACCACAAATTATGGCCAGGGGCTATTTGGGGACCACAGTGTGGGTATCAGTGCTATGTATTTTTTGCCTTCTACAGTTATAATTTTTCTGCCTAAATAATATGTTGTGGTGCATTCTCAACACATTCCTCTCTTGTGCAAGTGTGGCCAATCTACGGCTCTCGAGCCAAATGCAGCTGTTTGCCTCTTTTCATGTGCCTTTCGTTGAGGCATGAAAGCATATTGAAGTTCTGTTTTTTTTATTGTGTGCGCACGTGCTTTGCTTGAGTATTGTGAAAACAAGCTCTCTGTGTGTGGGAGTGTATGTCAATGTGTGAGTGCGCAGGGTGAAAAAAAAGTGTGACGGCAACTGGGGAAGAGTAACTTTATTGTTCTTGGCAGACCGCCTCAGCTGTGCATTGAGAGAATGGAATTAACCCAGTGGAGGACAACCTCAGCCCCAGAGAAGACGTCTCTCAACCATGGTCAGGTGACTGTAGCAGGAAAGGCTCTCAAAATGCCAGGGAAAAATGCACATTGAAACGAAAATATGTGGATGAGCACAGGAAGTTTTTCTCAGCGTGACAGAGGCCTTTTTTTCGGCAATGGCCACCCATTCTGCCTTTTGTTTCAGACATCTGTATCGCATTTCACAGCCTCAAATCTTCACTTGAGCTCACTCCATGCTGAAATTTACCTGGAATTTCCAAAAGGGACTGAACTTCGCAGTCACAAGTTAGTCACTTTGAAAAATATGACAAAAAAGCAGATACAGTTAAAAAAAATTAAGGATCAAGAGACAAACGCTTGCATCATGTCAACTGTCTTGGTATATTGCAAGGCCCATAAAGCCATACATTGAAGGGTATTTATTTTGAAAAAAAAAATGCATGTGACATTGTTGAAATCTTTCACAAATGGTTTCAGACTTTCAACTGTCCCGTCATACTGTTGAACAAGAATATCAGACATTAGCATGGTTTGTGTGAGAAAGAACACACAATTTTAATATTTTAAAATTACTGACCTGTGGTCTTGGTACTCTGTAGGAATCGATTTTTCTTGCCATCATGCTGGTGTGTGACAATATATGTGACATTATACAATAAATGTGGTATATGTGTGTTTGAGGAGGTAATGATGTTCATGTGTATGATGTGACTCTTTGGCTCTTTCATGTGACTCTTTACTGTAAGACAGTAAAATTATGGTTCTTGGTCTCTGACTGGTTGGCCACCTCTGCTCTAGCGCAAAGAGCAACTAAAAATTGGTTTCTTGATAATGCTACAGTATTTTGCTTTGTATTTTAACGGTTGTGTCATGTCAAATCATCAATTTCTATGACACTTTTAGCCCCCAGCCACATTTGTAAGTCCGCAGTCACCACCCACCACAGTACCACAGATGCATTATTTCCCTTGATAATGCTCGTGGAAGAGTATAGAGAAGGTCAGAAGGAGCTACATTGTGTCTTTGTAGACCTGGAGAAAGCCTATGAATGAGTACCAAGAAAGGAACTGTGGTACTGCATGCACAGGTCTGGTGTGGTGGAGAAATATGTTAGAATAGTACAGGACATGTATGAGGACAGCAGAACAGCGGTGAGATGTGTCCGAAGAATTTAAAGTGGGACTGTCATCCCTATAAACATTCTAAAATAGATATTGTAATGAAAAATACATATAACAGTATTGACTTCAATGTCTATACGAAAAAATATATGTGAGCGGATCGTGCGTCATCCATGCGCAAAGTTGCGCAATTGAGTGTCCCTTGACATCCAAGTGGTCACCATATTTGTCGCGTCCTCTGTCCATGACATCATCGTCACTTCCGCCATTGAAAACACGCAGTGCCTGCTACTATGGAAGCCGAACAACAGAGATATTCGGATTTTTCCGACGCCCCTTCTGACACCAAAGCTCTTTTCGAACACCACACAACCGAGTGAAGTTACCGGGGCAATATTACACTATTGTTTCGACCCCTCAGGGCAATATTACACTATGGTTTCGAGCCCTCAGGGAAATATTTCACTATTGTTTCGAGCCATATTCAGATGATATGTGATCATGGCCAGACTGCATCCCCGTCCGATCCACTTCGGCGGTGGAGATGAGCCATTATGCGCGCACGCGACTGAGTAACGCATTCTCGGCTGGGCCCGACGCGTAGCGACCGCCGAGCGTGGTGCCTCAGCCGGTGTGGCTGATTTTGTGGTGGCATATAAGGAGGAGGTGGAGCCGAGCCATCCTGCTTTTAGGGGTATGTTCAAAGCCGCCACAGTACGCGATGAACACTATCGAGACGAGGCTGAGTGAGACATTGTTGGCTGGCCGACGCACACATCGAAACATTTCATACGCGGATCTTTTGTTATGTTATGAGAGAGTTACAAAAAAATGTATATGTCAAAATCATGTTTTGTGGTGAAAAAACACATGGGACAATATTGGCTTTGGGTTTTTCTTTAATAATATACCAAAAATCATCCGTTTCATGACAGGCCCACTTTAAGGTGGAGGTGGGACTGCATCAGGGATCCGCTCTGAGCCCCTTCCTGTTTGTGGTAGTAATGGATAGGCTGACAGATGAGGTTAAACTGGATTCCCCTTGGACCATGATGTTCGCAGACGATATTGTGACCTGCAGTGAAAGCAGGGAGCAAGTGGAGGAACAATTAGAAAGATGGAGGCACGCACTGGAAAGGAGAGGAATGAAGATTAACCGAAGTAAAACAGAGTATATGTGCATGAATGAAAGGGGCGATGGTGGAAGAGTGAAGCTAGCTCCAGGGAGAAGAGATAGCAAGTGTGGATGACTTCAAATATTTGGGGTCAACAATAAAGAGCAACAGAGAGTGTGGTAAGGAAGTGACGAAACGGGTCCAAGCAGGGTGGAACAGTTCGCAGAAGGTGTCTGGTGTTTTATGTGACAGAAGAGTCTCCGGTAGGATGAAGGGCAAAGTCTATCAAACAGTGGTGAGGCCAGCCATGATGTACGGATTAGAGATGATGGTACTGAAGAAACAACAGGAAACAGAACTTGAGGTTGCAGAAATGAAGATGTTGAGCTTTCTCGCTCGGAGTGAGCAGGTTGGATAGGATTACAAATGAGGTCATTAGAGGGATAGCCAATGTTGGATGGTTTGGACATGTCCAGAGGTGAGAGAGTGAGTATATTGGTAGAAGGGTGCTGAGGATGGAGCTCCCAGGTAAAAGAGGGAGAGTACGACCAAAGAAAAGGTTGATGGATGTGCTGAGGGAGGACATGAAGACTGTGGGTGCTAGAGAGGAAGATGCACGAGATAGGCTGAGATGGAAAATGATGACACGCTGTGGCGACCCCTAACGGGAAAATCCGAAAGGAAAAGAAGAAGAAGTCACCACCCACCATGCTGTCATGTGTACAAGTCAATTATTTTCTGAGAGAAAAGCTGAATGCATTAAAGATGATGCAACGTCAAACCTTTTTGGACGTGTAGTATTCTTGGATCTTTGTTTACAATACTGATGTATTTTACACTTCGTTTCACATTCAATCCCACCACACTCAGCCTTGGTCTTCTACATCTCTTTTTGCCATCTGCTCCAGTGTCCTATTTTGTATTTTCACAAGTACTTTTTCTCTTTCACTACAGGACCCCGAGTTTCTATTTTCTGTGCAGTGTTTGGTGCTAAATTAGCTTTAACAGGACTCATTTGGGTCCCCACAAACAGATGCTCAGCACCAGTTTGTGTTTACCAACAGCTCATATCATTTCTGTCCCTAAACAGGTATACCGTAGTGTTCAAAATAGACACAGTCTAATTTGACAAACCAGATTAATCCATGTTTTCAGTATATTTTTTATTGATACATGAATAAAAAAGTTAAATAAATGCAGTAGATTTTCAGAAAAAAACAAGACCCAGCATTCATGATATACACACTCTTAGGGCTGTGCAATTTGGAAATTTGTTGAAAGGAGTGTGTTCAAAAATAATAGTGTGGCATTCAATCGGTGAGGTCATCAATTTTGTGAAAAACACGTGTAAATCAGGTGGCCGCTCTTTAAGGTCGAAGCAAGCACCTACTGAAGATATATTTCTCCTTGAAAGGCTGAGGAAAATGGGTAATTCAACACATTGTTCAGAAGGTACTTTGATTAAAAGTTTAATTGGGGAGGGGAAACCTATACAAAGAGGTGCAAAAAAATTACAGGCTGTACAGCTAAAATTATCTCTCATTCCTTAAAATGCAGAGCAAAACCAAAGACACATGTCAGAAAACAGTAGACAATCATCAAAATGGCTCGCAGAATAACCAGAATGGCAAAGGCTCAGTCAATGATCAGCTCCAGGATGATTAAAGGCAGTCTGGAGTTACCTGTAAACATGCAAAGTATTGGTTCCCCAAAATAAAAAAGTTAATGTCATGGTGTGGCCAGCCCAATCCCTGGTCCTTAATCCAATGGAGAACTTGTCGGGTCACATCAAAAATGGTGTCTCTTAATCAAAACCAAGAAATGTAAATTAATTGTGGAATTTCTTGAAAGGGGATGTAAAGTCTTCAAAGCAACTTTTGCTTATATTATACAGTTTTTATACTGAATTTGAATCTGAAATCAGTTATGAAGGAAACATTTGTAGTTTCCGATTATCGACAAAAATTGATCGCACATTGCTGAATTCGCCGGAAATACCCAAGCACACAACAGAAAACCCCAAGAAGGGTCGTGATGTCAGAACGAGACGCCAAAGACATCAATGTGAGAACGACGATGTGTATTCAGATAATTCAAGCGATGAACATGATTCTGAAGAGTCCCATGAAGACGATGAAGAATATGAGCTTTATAAAGGCATTAAAGGTTATCAGTTTGACCTAGTTAGACTGAACACACGTTCAAATGCAGATGAAATACCGGACGAAGACGAAGCCAAGCCAACGGTCAGACCCAGGGACAAGGGCATGCCTTGTGTTGGAAACACAGACTGGTAGGCATTTGTGAAGCTGTTTTTTTAAATTATTCATTTTTTTAGCCATAAACTGATGAATACAAATGGATTCGCTATCCTGAATGAATAAATTAAGTTTTTGGTCTCGTTTTAAAGTCATGCAAAGGCTGTGTATTTAGTTTAAGTTGGTATATTTTCCACAAATAAGGATTTTTCTCGAATTCAGGCAACAGTATTGGCAGCGACTGGACTTTCCACAACACGAGTAAATCTATTATTTCTCTGAATCAGCCCAGCTTTTTGCCATTTACATGCAGGTTTTTCAAAATAAATAATTATTTATTTTATTAATGTTCCTGCTAAAAGCAGCATTTGTCCAATCAATGCTCGTTCAAAGAAAGTCCTATTCTGGAAAATTGTCATCTGAGTATATTTACAGGTGAATGCGCCATACCTTTAGCGTTAGCTAATGCTTATAGACAGCTTGTGAGATAGTGTTGGGGAATTGTAGGCAGGAATAACCGCATGCCACTTCCATCCTGCAGTGTGTTTAAGATTTGTGACAGGTGGCAAAGAGTACACGAGACTTAAATGGTCTGCATCTGAATTTTTTTGTTTTGTCTTTGTGTAAATGTTGAAGTGTATGTTTGTATATGAAGGAAAAATACGCCACAGAACTAAAATCATAGCATATTGAACTCTATGCTTACATCGTGTATAAATATGTTTCTTTCAACATTTTCACTGAATGGTTATTTGGTCTTTCAATATGAGCATCTTGAGGCCACCTGATGTTGAAATATTAAAATACATGTGTCACGTCCCATCGGAACGAGAGTAGGACCCAAATGCAGGACTTGGAAGATGCAAGGTAGTTCAAGGAGACACGTTTATTATATGCAGAGGTAGGGGATCGAGCAGGCAGTCCGGTGCAGCAGCGGTAGTTGGGACGTCGGGCGAAGAGAGCAGGTGAGCGGGCAGGCAGGAGTCGGTACACAGGAGAACAATCAAAGCAGGCAGAAGTAACGAAGGAGTCAGGCTTACAAGGTTGGTCGGAGAACGGACGAAGGTCGGTACACACAGGTTCAATCAGGGATACTGGAGCACACGAACGGGACATGAAGATCAATGAACTGGCGCCGGCCAGTTGTCATCGCGGTCATATGAATCCACAGCATAATCAGGCTGCATGAGGCGCAGGTGTGCACCTTCCAATCAGCGCACCTGCGCGGACACACACAGCTCGTGCTGGAGCGGCAGGATCATGACAACATGTTGCAGTATCCTCTCTGTCAGGGGTGTTAATCACGACGGCGTGCAACGAGAAAAAAAAACAAGACATCGGCTACATTTTTCTGACCTTTAGCTCACCGTGCATGTGGAAACAATGACAGTACAGGAAAACATGCTAGTCAGTGAGTACTCCCTATTTTAAGCCCTTTCTTAAGAAATCTTAATAAAGATGAGTATGGATGCTGGATTAAAGAAGACAAAAACGTATCACTTTCATACGGAATGTGAGGCGAACTTTTTCATGTCATTTTCGAAGTGTGTTTACCTCATCTGCCAGTGTAGTGAAATGTGGCACGGCATTTTTAAACTATTTATGGAAAATACGACACTGACATTCTGCTGAAAAGCAAGCTGAAAATGAAAAAAGTGAACAAACTAAAATCCCACTTGACTGCTCAGCAGTCACTTTTCACACAATATAGTTCAACAGCGAAAGCCGCCACCAAAGCATTGTTCCGGGTTCGTCACATCATCATTAATAACAAGAAGTCCTTCCAAGACAGAGAGATGGTAAAAGAGGCATTGCAGACTCATTTTTCCGATCTTTTAAAAATAAGGCGGGAAGTATTATCTTCAATAAAATCTCTGCAGCTGTAAAGGAGTACAGTTACACGGCCCTGTGAAGCCATGACTGATGTGTGGAAGCACATTGGAGATTGTGAGTGTTTCTCACTGCAGTTGGACGAATCCAGTGATATGAGTGACACAGTCCAGGTGTGCATTTTCATTTGTATGGTGTTTAGGGATCATCAACATGAACTCAGATAGTTACAAAAATGTTTATGGTTCACTATGTTGTGTTGAGCAATATTGGCTCATGCGGTTATGCAAGGCACACAAACATACATTTAACAAATAATTCTCAACATACTTTAAAATAAATGTTTTGCATTTTTGTAGTGGGTAGATCTTTGTGGCTTGGTCATTTTATTTCATTATTGGTCCTTCTAAAAAAACAAAAGACGTCAGAATAACAGCTGAAAGGTGCCACAAGTTGGTTGACTCCATGCCAAACAGATGTGAAGCAGTTATAAAAAAAACCTCTGGCCATGAAACTAAATATTAGTTTAGCGATTCAAAGGATTGGTAAATTCTAGAAACAAAAAAGTTCATACAAAATAGTTTTTAGGTTGTAAAGTCAACGGCAGCCTGCTATTTTTTTAACACACACCTTTCAGCATAATGCCCAGTCGCCTGGCCTTAACAGTGCGTATATAACGAATGCTGGGTCTTCCTCAATTTTTCTTGTAAAATGTGAAAATTGTTTATTCACATTTCTGCCGCCATACAATGAACAAGGCTGCCACGTAAAATTATAACCTGATAAAATATGAAGACATTTCTTTTAGAAAGATAAACACATTTAATTGTATTTTCTGATGTTAAAAGAAAACCAAACAGAACTACAATGTTTAGCCTCTGACGCATTTTCATAATTAATTTTTTGGATTCCTAGAATTTGAAATATTTATCGTGGATTTTTTTTTCTTTTCGTCTCCATGTTTGCCTACTGTTCTGATTCCATGCTTTCGAATCTTATTTCCTCTCAGCTTGAAATCTACAGCTTGCTTGAAGCTACCAGGAACCTTTCCCTTCACCAAAGCAATTCCACCTCTATTTGTAGCCAATAAATATCTCATCATCATGATCCTTTAATCATTCTTATGTCGGCATTTGGGTCCCTGTTATCATTGGAAAAAGGTAAAAGACCAAGTTAAATTATTTTTAAAAAGTCTTCCATGAAGAGGGGCATCGCGCTTCCATGGCTGCTTATATAGAGTGTCCCGTTTTCACTCTGTGGACAAGCCCCACAATGACCCAGTGTGAAATATTTCAGCCACTGGAGACTTTAAGCCAATGATTTTCACACTGGGGGGACAGGGGACGGCGAGGGGGATGCTGAAAATAATTCCATCTTTAAAAGGGGGGCGCTCCTTTAAGTGTACGTGTATTTTTGTGTCTCAAACATAGCTGTGTGAGGGGATAAGAAAAATACTAGACAAAGTACCATATATTTTCCATGTCGAAGTAGTATTACATTGGCAGTGGAATTCTACTTGTTTCAGCGCAACCATCCGATACCTCACAGTTGCTGAGAGGGGAGAGAAATGCTTGATCTTGAAACCTCATTTAATGTATGTGTCCATTTATTTTATCTTTCAAATTTGGCAGGGTTGTTAACACTCTTTTCTGTGGTGTGTTAAACTTAGAAAACATTTATTCTTTTTACAGGGACTTGATGCAAGGGCGTAATGTAGACATTTTGTGCAGGTGGCCAGCTGGAAAGGCAGCAAGAGAAATTTCGAGGTATTTGATCATGGTCTGGATTGGAAGACAAGTATGGCTGATTTTGAAGGGAGACAACCACTTTTACCATGGACCCATACATATAAAAACCTTGTGTAACTGAGCAGCTCTTGTCTTCTTCTTTTGGCTAACATGCCAGAAGACACGTGTCTCTTGTGTGGCAAATACCTAGATAAGACCCGGACATCTGTATTGCACATTCCTTTGTAATAAATCCATTTACTCATCTAATCATTGGTCATATCTTCCTCGATCTGTGGACACGCGAAGGTACCAAACACGCAAATCCCTACAATTTGGTGACCCCGACTGTAAGTCGAGGGAGGTAGACGAGTGTTGGCCGTCGACAGATGAGATAAAGAAGTGACATATGAGAAACACAGGAGTGTTATACGGACAAGTCGAGGGTGGTCGTCTATACTTCTGACTTCTCCAGGTCACGAACAAAACCAAAAGGTAAGCAGAAGTCTTTTACCATTGAATTCTGCATATTGAACTGCCTAAATTTGAGAAGTCATAGGTATCAGATTGTTCATGCCTCATATGAGTTATTGAGAATAAGAGATAAAGAGAACAAGAGAATAAGAGTGAAAGAGAATATGAGATAAAGAGAATAAGAGCTAATGACAATAAGAGATAAACAGAATAAGAGATGTTGTATATCCCGTCTTAGCTGACATATATTGTAGAATCTCTATTGTAGAATTGCACTGTGAGGTTTACCTGTTACACCTATGGGGGTTGGGATCCCTTAAAAACGGAGGGTTTGCTGTCAGTTTGAGCCTGGGACATCACAAGGTGGCATATGAAAAAAAAACTAAATATATTGGCTAATTTGTAGCGTGATAGCAATTCGGTCATGTTTAGTCGAAGAAGAGTGACCACTAAATTAAATAAATAATTATGAATGGTGAATTTGACCGTGAATGTGCTGAATATAATTCGACCAAAGATGAAATATACATTGAAATTGAGCGGAAAATGATGGCTAATGTTGACAAAAATAAACAAGATAAAAAAGGAAGCGCGCATTATAATAATGGCAAAAGCACAATTTGGGTAAAATTCCCGATTGGGACAAACTGAAGTCATAAGAAATTGACAGATACTATATAAATATAATATAAATATAAATGTAAAAGACTATGAAAGACGTAAGGGACCAATTAGACAAGGTCTCATGAAATTTAAAGAGGTGAACAGAGAAAGGCGCACTGGACATTTAATGATGGTGACGGTGATGGCGATGCCAATGATGAAGAAAAATGGTAATGGTAAGTCGAACGAAGGTAAAGTAAGTGAAAAAAGGTTTATTGGATATGTGGACGCGAGTGAAGGACTGAAAAAATGAGGAAGGAGGCATGGCGAACATGCACACATGCACGCGCCCTGAATCACACGTAAGTACACCACACACACACAGACAAAGAGGAAGCAAGAGGCGCTAAAGGGGGGGGTTGTGAAAACTGTCTTGTTGATTTGATGTGAAGCGTCCTCTCGCATCGGAAATAACACGATGACTATTATATTATTATCGTTATGGTTATTATATATTATATTATGGCAGCACAGTGGCGCCGAGGTGTGATTGGGAGTGCGACTGTTCTCTGTCTCTATATGCCCTGCGATTGGCTGGCAACCAGGTCAGGGTGTACTCCGCCTCTTGCCCATTGACAGCTGGGATTGGCTCCAGCACTCCCCGCGACCCTCATGAGGATAAGCGGCAAAGAAAATGGATGAATATTTGATCATATTGTTATATTATATAACAAGCAAAAAAAATGGTACAAGGTTAAAAACTCTTCTTTTTTTCTCAGGCTTTTTAGAATATATCCACTTTTTGATCATATTACTTGCACTCGATGCAGTTTTAATTTTCTTTTTAATATTGTGTTTGTCATTTTTATTTTTTTATCCCATTTTAAATGTTTTATCTCTCTTTGTTTTCAAATGCCTTTAATCATGTAAAGCACATTGAGTTACCTCGTGTATGAAATGCGATATACAAATAGCAGGTGGATTCTGGGTAATAGGTGTGGTTGATACGCAGGAAGGCGTGGAGGGGGTCAGGCGAGAGTGCAAGAACATCAACATGATGAAGGATGTTTTGGTTGTGGTTCTCTCGATCACTGGATTAAAGACTGTCTTACAGCTCCTCCACCTCAAGGTCCAATGCAGGGGCGTGGTGGCTGGTCCAAAAACCAAGGGGTCCAAGGCAGAGGCAGAAACGACAGCTTTGGCGGCCCACCTTGGCAGCAGGATGGACAGCAGCAGGTTGGACAGTTCCACTAGGGGTGCCCGGGAAGCCAGGTGTCCGGCGATCCAGGTGCCATGATCCCCATCTCTGTTGCGGGGCGAAAAGTGAACACTCTCATTGACACAGGGGCAACACACTCCTCACTCAACATCTCACTCCCGGAACTTAACTGTCACAACACACTGTGCAATTGATGGGATTCTCAGGGACTCAACAGACCATGCAATGGACTCAACCCCTACCGACAATCTTGGCTGGACAGACCTTCCACCATTCGTTTGTACATTCACCACAAACACCGGTGGCAGCTGACACTACCACTCTGGACAATGGCTTATGACACCTGTGAGTGAACCAAGTCCAAAAGTGGACATTTATTGGGCCTGACTTGAACCAGAAACACCGGTCAAACCTGGTCTAATACATCAATTTCTGTTGTGGAAGCACTGGTTAAACACTCTTAGGGCTTACCTGCCTACACTAGATCCATACCATTGAGAACTTTGCATACATGCAAGGTGACACTTGGGACATTACATCCACACATATATACGCAGCAAGAGAGGGTGTAGCGCCATCCTGCTCTCTTACACCATATCAAATGACATGGTTCAAAATGCAGGAAGAGTCAGTACCCCACATTTCACTTGCTCTGTCTCCAGGACATGAGGCCTGGTAGCTGGGAACTATGGTGAAACGACTGACTGAAATGACTGACTGGGAGGAGACACCACTCCCGAACATGGAGATCTCCAAATCTGCAAATGCATACTGCATCATTGTTCCTGACGCACCTCCGGCAACTTATATGACCCTATTAGAACACAAGACCTTAATTAGAGAACACAGAACTACTCTGACTATGACGACGCCGAGTCAATGTTAAACGAACTGCCTAAATCAGTTTGGTCATCTGGACTCTTTGATGTCGGATATTGTACTAAGACACCAGAGATTAAAATCAATGTTTTTTGAGGATCTCATGTTTACAGACCTCAATATCCTTGGCCCCCGGCTGCTAACCAAGGGATGGTGGACACTCTCACTGGCCTGTGGAATTCTGGAGTCCTGGAAACATTGACCTCCTCATGGTGTACACCACTCAGGCCAGTTTTAAAAGCAGAAGGTAACACTTATCATATGGCGCATGATTTGAGAGCCGTTAATGATGTAACGATCACACCGCTGTTACCTGCACCAGATCCCCACAGAATGTTGTCTACCATCACACCTGATTTGAAATACTTCATAGCGATTGATTTGGCAAATGCATTCTTCTGTATCCCGCTCGCACTCGAGTGTTGACACTTGTTTGCATTCAAATACCAGGGACACAATTTGCAATACACCAGGTTGCCACAAGGTTTAAAAATTCACCTGGAATTTTAAATCAATGTTTGAAATCATTGCTGCAGGATCTAGAACTCACAGACGGATGTAAACTCCTGATGTATGTTGATGATCTCCTGTTGGTAGCCCCAACAGCAGAGTCGTGTTTGTCTCTAACAAGCTCTCTGTTCAACCTCTGACTAATGGCAGGGTCCTGTTCACTGATGGTTGCTGTTACTGTAAGCCGAATGGCTCTTTGGCTGCGGCAGCTGCCGTAGTGGAGCAGCAGCCCTCAGGTGAAGTTTTAACTTGTTATTTTTAATATAGAGTAACAGAAATACAGAGCGAGGGTCCTCAAATTTGACAAATGACTGATAGCCACATGACTGAATGTCCAAAATTCATTTGTTCATTTTCTGAAACTTTTATCCTCACTAGGGTTGCAGCCATGCTGGAGCATATACCAGCTGACAAGGTGTGGGGCACACCTTGAACTGGTCGACAGCCAATCGTACCGCACATGAAAGAAACAACCATTGACACCTGCGGAAATTTAGAGGCTTCAATTAACTTTACATGCATGTTATAGGATGTGAGAGGAAACCTGCATAGTCAGAGAAAAGCCACACAGGAACGGGGAGTGCGTAGAAACTTCACACAGGCAAGGCTGGATTTGAACCCGTGTCAGTAGAACTGTAAAGGAAATTATTTTACCAGTCATTCAGAATGTCTGCTATGTGCTTGTTAAAGGGGATTTTTTTTTTTTTTACTGTTACTCCAAGGTACCCGAAACTATTGTCTCTCTTGTTTACGTTTTTTGTCTATGTTGTTTTTCGTGACATTGAGGTGAAGTTATTTTAAATAAATTACAGTATTGTGGTATTTCAGAACAGAATGGTTGTCTTTGAGGAAGCAAGGACGTTGTCCAAGTCTTTTAGTTGGTGGTGTGACATTACCTGGTGCAATCACTCGTGTAGAGTGTGTACAAGAAAGGAGTCAACGGTTAGCTTGTTTGGGCCCTGGTGTTGGTGGTCAATACTGGTGCAATTGTCAAGCTTACCTGCAGTCTGTTACGGATTATATGCATCTCTCAGTCAGGGAATGTTTATGTGGTGCTATTTTTGGATCATCAAATGCCTTTGTACTGTATTAAAAGCAAAGGTGAATTTTACAAAAAGTATCCTAATGAAGTGACTCGGGAGTCCAGATGTAGAAGATGGAGATTAAATTGGAGAGGCTAAATTTGTGGGCCAACAGTGGGGAGATCATATTCACTTCTTCAAGCATTTCACACCGATAGAGCTGAGGCAATGAGGTAGTAGTGGTTGAGTTCTGTGGGCTGGGTTTCTTTGGGGAACTGCAATTATAGTGGCATTTTTCCAGATAGTAGGTTCTGTCGTAGTCAAGTAGATGGGTCAATGCTCCTGAAAAAAGGTCACCATAACTGAAATACAATCAGTCCCTGGTGCCTTACCTACCTTGTACCAGCTGAGTTGGTAATTTTCCTCCTCCAAGTTTGCAATTCCTCAGAGTCCTAATGATGGAGCGGTTTGATTTCGATTTAATTTGGTTAATGTGAATGTGTTGGAGCAGCATGGTGAACGTCTGCGTTGGCCTCACAGTTCTGAGGACAAGGGCTCAAATCCCGGCCCCGCCTGTGTGGAGTTTACATATATCCTGCCTGCAGATAGCTGGGTTAGGCTCTGGCATTCCCACGACCCATTTGAGGATAAGTGGCTCTGAGGATGGATGGATGGATGGATGGATAGATTGATGGATGAAAGTGTTGGATTTGGTTTCATATCTAATGAATTTTGACTGTCTGAAGCATTTGATTTTTCTTGTCCATGTTGAGAAATCTGGATACCAATTTGCCTTTGTATTTCAATTTTTCCATGAATATTTCATTTTTGATGTTCCAATTGGCCATTTTCAGCCATTTTCCTTTTGGATGGGTGATCCAGGGTTTGTAACTGGGATACTTTTCTCATTGTTTTCACAGGAATGGTGGTGTTGATATTTATGTAGTTGTAATGATAGACATCTTAACCAAATCCCCAACAAAAATGTCTCAGTCAGAGCAAGACCGAAATACTTGGACCTGAGTAATCATGTCTTCTCACCACTGTAGAACACCATAGCGTTGTAGTTTGTGATGTTTTCATTTCTGTTTGTACACCAGAAAAAGGGAAGATGGGGAAGAATTGGGTGAGGTCTGCGACTCCAAGTGAGGGCTAGAACCAGCAAGACAGTCACATGAGTCATTTCCATTACAAGGGTGTAAAAACATGAAGCATGCAGAATCATTCCTCCACATTGTGAAATCTGGAATCAAATTCATTATAGTTATTCATAAGGACAATATCCATCCATCCATTTTCTTAGCTGCTTATCCTCGCAAGGGTCAAGGGGAGTGCTTAAGCCTATCCCAGCTGTCAATGGGCAAGAGGCAAGGTACACCCTGAGCTGGTTGCCAGCCAATCGCAAGGCACATCGAGACAAACAGCCACACTAACAATCACACTCAGAAGCATTTTAGAGTGTCCAATTCATGTTCCATTTTTTTGTAATGTGGGAGGAAACCAGAGTAACCGGAGAAAACCCACGCAGACATTGGGAGAACACGCAAACTCTACACAGGTGGGTCCAGGATTGACTCGGGACCTCAGAACTGCGAGGCCAACGCTTTATAAGGATAATAGATATTGCCAAACAATTTGTTAAAAAGGTTGCCTGTTTTGCAGAGTTTTTTTCAATCCCTTAGATCTTTTTTTCTTCTCTTAGGAGACATTATACACACACAGACTCCGTAGCTCAGTGGTTGGAGCACTGGTTTGGTAAACCAGGGGTTGCGGGTTCGTATCTCAGTCGGGCCTCCACTCCCTGAGAAGGGTTGCGTCAGGAAGGGCATCCGGCGTAAAAATTGTGCTGAACATATATGTGTGTCCATCTGAGATGAAAGGGACAAGCCGAAAGAAACCATCCATCCATCCAGGAAACATTATACACACAAGCCTGTATAAAACACCATGGGTTTTATTTTACCTCGTGGAGGCAGCACAAAGCAACCGAATTACACTTATCAATTTCTGCAGGGCACATACGTAGCTAAACACAAACAAATCCCACCCCACCCTGTTGACAACTTCCCTGAGCAATCAAGTAAGTGGCACTTATCATGTTAGCTGACAATAATTTGTCTATCCAACAAAACTCTGGAGTTCATCTTATCTAATTTCATAATATGCAATTGGCCACCATACCTGATCATGTTCTGATTAAGAAACTCAGTGTTGGCGGTTAATAATGTAAACATTTGCCCCATGTTGTATGCTCGTGACATAAATTAGTAATATAAAATGGGTTGTGCATGGACACAATTTCCAAACTAGCCAAACAACTCACTTGTTTTTTTTAATTTTACATTTGATCACTCCAAGATAGATGAATAGGCTCACCCATGCCCATGATCCTAGTGAGGATAAGCAAACTCCACACAGGGAGTTCTGGGATTTGAACCTTGGTCCTCAGAACTGTGAGGTCTCCGCTCGACAGCTGCTACACCGTGCCACCCAATTTTAATCTTTTTTATTTATTTTTCAACCCTCCTGCCGGCACAGTGGATCAGCTGAAAATCGTTGGGCTAATAGTTCTGAGGTCCTGGGTTCAATCCCGGACCCGCCTGTGTGGAGTTTGCATGTTCTCTCCGAGTCGGCATAGGTTTTCTCCGGGCACTCCGACTTCCTCCCACATCCCAAAAACATGCAACATTAATTAGACACTTTAAATTGCCCCTGGGTGTGATTGTGAGTGTGGCTGTTTGTCTCGATGTCCCTTGCGATTGGCTGGCAACCAATTCATGGTGTACCCTAACCCTCCTGCCCGTTGACAGCTGGGATAGGCTTCAGCACTCCCCGCAACCCTTGTGAGGATAAGCGGCTAAGAAAATGGATGGATGGATTTAACCCTCCTATCACATTCATCAGAAACCACTTACTTGACTATAACATTCAAAATTCAATGAAAGTGACGATTTTTACATTATATTTTCAAGTGCACAATTTGGAGGATATTGGGAGTCCTCGAGCCAATCATATGTAAAACACAATATTTGTGAGTGTTGAAAGTCAGATTTATATGTCAAGCAAGCACAGAGAAAACATGCCAACTCTACACAGAAAGGCTGTAACCTGGATTCAAGCCCCCAACCTCAGAACAGTGAGGCGTGTAAACTAACCACTTGAATACTGTGCTGGTCCACAATTATTATTATTATTAATTGATATTAAAATGTATTTGGAGACTAGAATTTGAATATGTCTAACCATGTTTCTGAATGACATCATGCACGAATGGATACACACCTTACACACACACACACACACACACACACACACACACACACACACACACACACACACACACACACCACACACACACACGCACACACACACACACACACAACACACACACACACACACACACACACACACACACACTTACACACACACACACACACACACACACACACGCACACACGCACACACTGTATTACAGGAACACTAAGGCTAGCTGAGCACAAAAGCCTGCTGGTCATGACCTTTGTGAGCTGAATGCTAACAGAGGGTAAGTCATGCTCACCACAGGGACAAATTCAATTGACAAAGAAACACACACACACACACCACACACACACACACACCACACACACACACACACACACACACAAAGACACTGATTTTTAAGAAAAGCATTAAAAAACGCAGTCAGCGTTGTGGACTTGGGGCAGGTTTTGGATGGATCTGGAGAACGACAGAGCTCTCTCCAGTGCCAAGAGGTAGAATCAAAGGACGTACGAAAAGATAATTGATTATGACATTTCCAATGAATAACATTTTTTCCTATACCTCTGCCCCCCTCACCAAATTTAATTGACATGGATTAAACACAACACAACCAATCAAACTGTCATGCTTAGTTGATAATTATCTCTAATATTTTTGTAAACAAACAACATACAGCCAAAGTATCATTTAATTATCACTTTGATTTTTCAAGCAGCTAGCCTAAACTATATTTTGTGTGTCAAATTTGTTGTTTTCCATCTTGCAAAACGAACTGTACTTTATGAACAGTTGCCACAACACTGAACTATTTGAACTACTTTTAACGACAACCACAAGACTGATCACAGTCTGGGAACATTTAGTTTTGACCTATGACCATAATAATAATCTGGGAAGACTGTGGGAAAACAGAAGGTTGATGATTTCAAGGTTTACCCTGTCATTTGCAATAAATAGCTCATGGGACGAGGGTTGGTGGTGGGACGGAGAAAGATGGTGACGAAGGAAACAGGATAAGGAGATAGCAGGAAGAAAATGTTAGTACATTGTTTTGTCATTAGCCCACTAAAGAAGACTTTCAATGTATCGTTCCTCATATCTGAATATATTCTTTCACTTATGTACTCATCTTGCATCCTTAATATTGGTTAGAAGACAACATAAAATTTGTGGAAGCAAATACAGGATTAGCCTAAAATCAGTAGTCACTGAAAGGTTATGTTGTTCCATGTTTGACGAAAGAGCTCATTGACTGCCACTGACCGCTGTGGAATTCAAATACCCTTGATAATGTGAAGGAATGGCAGAGAATGACTTTTACATCTAGGGTTGTGAGTTTTATATCGAGATTTGACTGGAATCATTCACATTTGAAAATGTTGTAAAGCTCAAAGCCAGATGAGCAAAAGAATGAAAGAACATGCAGCAAACCAACAAAGAAGTGCTGCACCAGGTTAGCCCATCAGCGGGAGGTCAGTAACATGCCTTAAAGTGGGACTGTCATCCCTATAAACATTCTAAAATAGATATTGTAATGAAAAATACATATAACAATATTCAATATACACTTCAATGTCTATACGAAAAAAAAAAAGGGTAGCGACATCCATGCACAAAGTTGCGCAATTGAGTGTCCCTCGACATCCAAGTGGTCGCCATATTCGTTGCGTCCTCTGTCCTTGACGTCATCATCACTTCCACCGTTGAAAACACGCAGTGATTGCTACTATGGAAGCCGAACAACAGAGATATTCAGATTTTTCCCACACCCCTTCTGACACCGAAACTCTTTTCGAAAAGGACAACACCACACAACCGAGTGAAGTTACCGGGGCAATATTCCACTATTGTTTCGAGCCCTCAGGGCAATATTACACGATTGTTTTGAGCCATATTCAGATGATATCTGATCACGGCCAAACCGCATCCCGTCCGATCCAGTTCCGTGGCGGAGATGAGCCATCACGGCTCATCGCAGCCGACCGGTGTGGCTTATGACAGAGCTGAGCGGTGCTGCTTTAGGTGGGTGTTTACAGTTGAGCCGGGGCGCTTTATGCACGCACGCGACTGAGTAACGCATTCTTGGCTGGGTTCTTCAAAGGCGCATATAAGGAGGAGGTGAAGCCGAGCTATGCTGCTTTTAGAGGTATGTTCAAAGTCGCTGCAGAACGCGATGAACACTGTCGAGATAAGTCTGAGTGAGATATTGTTGGCTGGGTGACGCGCACATCAACACATTTCATACGCGGATCTTTTGCTACGTTATGAGAGAGACCGATTACGTGGTCAACCCCAAACTATTATTTTTTTTCGTAGCTGTTTACACACCTACCTGTTATTTGGAACCCACGAAGCTCTCGTCCTCTGCAATCAATTTTTCACAACGAACAGGGTCTCTTTCAAACTTAAGA
This sequence comes from Syngnathoides biaculeatus, assembly GCF_019802595.1. Classification (NCBI taxonomy): domain Eukaryota; kingdom Metazoa; phylum Chordata; class Actinopteri; order Syngnathiformes; family Syngnathidae; genus Syngnathoides; species Syngnathoides biaculeatus. The sequence continues at coordinate 1,890,315 of NC_084653.1, forward strand.
AGGGAAATTCCATTCTCCCGAGTGTTCAAGTAATTTCCAGCAATGCAATGGGCCGGCATTTTGGCTAACACAAAGGAACAACGAGCTACCTACAGGAGGTAAAAAGAATGGAAACAAACGAGTCCACGAGGGGGCGCCGCTGTCCTTTATGTCACTTCCTGCTTCTTCTCGAAAACAAATCCCTGAGAGGATTTTCATGGCGGGAGTTACAAAAAGCTGTATAAGTCAAAATCATGTTTTGTGGTGAAAAAACACATGGGACCATATTGGCTGTGGGTTTTTCATTAATAATATACAAAAAAAATCATCCGTTTCACGAAACTTGACCTTTAAGTACTGGCAACATTACCATTAGATGCTAATGTGTAACTCTGTTATGAATATCTAATCTGTATTCCTGTGAAAATAAAAATTAAGAATATATGCATTCAACACCCAAAGTTTTATATGAATATGGTTTTACAATAAGTCTTGAAGAAATTAACAGTAAAGTTGATAAAATGGCAAGTCAAATGTCAAATCAAATCCACAAATGCCACAAATGATAAACGATCACAAATGAGCTTCTTCATTTAAACTTGCAGTATACAATTGATTTTCTTTCAAGTCCACGCACAAAAAAAAAAAAAAAAAAAAATCCAAAGAGGCAATTAAGGGCCCAAATTTTCTTTCTTGAGATGAAGCAGATATTGTCTGTGAGTGTTTGTGTCACGACCCATCGGAACGAGAGTAGGACCCAAATGCAGGACTCAGAAGATGCAAGGTAGTTCAAGGAGACACGTTTATTATATGCAGAGGTAGGGGATCGAGCAGGCAGTCCGGTGCAGCAGCGGTAGTTGGGACGTCGGGCGAAGAGAGCAGGTGAGCGGGCAGGCAGGTGTCGGTACACGGGAGAACAATCAACGCAGGCAAAGTATCAAAGGAATCAGGCTTACAAGGGTGGTCGGAGAACGGGCGAAGGTCGGTACGCACAGGTTCGATCAGGGATACCGGAGCACACGAACGGGATATGAAGATCAACGAACTGGCGCCGGCCAGTTGTCATTGCGGTCATATAAATTCACAGCATAATCAGGCTGCATGAGGCGCAGGTGTGCACCTCCCAATCAGCTCACCCGCGCGGGCACCCGCACAGCTCGTGCTGGAGCGGCAGGATCATGACAGTGCCCCCCCTCAAAGGCACGGCTCCCAGACGTGCCTAAACGAAAAAACAGACAATAATTAACACAGGCAGGGGTGGGCGGGAAGGGTGTCCGGAGGAGGGCATGCTCCCCCCCCCGAACCCCAGTCCACCAAACACAAGGCGTCCGGGTGGACAGGTCAGGAGGACGACCCGGACGCCAAGCACCAGGGTCCCCAAGGGGCGATTCGGGCGGACGACCTCTGTTAGGAACCAAACAGCGAAGCAGGAACCAAAACGAGGCAGGCCACTGCTCCGGACGAGAACCTCCCACGCCGTGGTTGCAAGACGACCAATGGGGCCAGGTCATGAAGCGGCTGGGAGCCATCTGGAGCGAATAGGATGATGGAGAGAAGGACCAGAGCCATGACCGCCTTCCTGAAGTCTCTCCAGCTCCAGGGTGGCTCCACAGAACTCCCCAGCTCCTCCTGGAGAGCAACTTGAGAAGGCGGCGACACCATCGCCTCCTCCTGGACAGCAACGTGAGAAGGCGGCGACACCATCGCCACCTCCTGGACAGCAACATGAGAAGGCGGAGGCAGCATCACCAACTCCACCTCCTCCTGGGCGGGAACGTGAGGCGGCTGGGGAACCGTCGCCACCACCTGGACAGGAACGTATGGGCGTGCCCATCGCGACAGAGCAGGTACAGGGAGCGACCGCGGGCCAGTCGCCGACAGAGCAGGAACGGGGGCGACCGCGCCGGTCGCCGACGAAGCAGGAGTGTGGATCCGTTTCCAGGGCAACGTGAACGAGAGTCGGCAGAGAGTCCGTCGAAGCTGACACGTGGGCGTGTCTCGGGAGCAGGTCAGTTCCAACTGCCGCGTGAACTCTGCTCGGAACAGCCAAAACCTCGACGTGGGAATGGCGAGGAGGCGGGTCAGTTTCCACAGCTACGTGCGCTTGGCGAGGTTGCAAGTCCGTACCCACTGCGGCGTGCACTTGGCGAGGTGGCGGGTCGGTTTCCACGGCAACGTGAACGAGAGTAGGCAGAGAGTCAGTCGAAACTGACACGTGGGCGTGTCTCGGGAGCGGGTCAGTTCCAACTCCCACGTGAACCTGCATCAGCAGCGAGTCCGTCGCTGTTGCGACGTCAGCGTAGCTCTGCTGGTTCGCCAATCCTTGCCGGACCTGGGCCGTGAGAGCCGCCAATTCCGCGGTCTGCCGCTCTATCTCCGCCCGCATTTCGCAGCGGAACGCCTCGTGATTTGGCGACTCCTCCTCCCTCTAGGCTGGAAGCTTCGCCACCACCTGCGGGTCTGCCGGTTTCACCGTTGCCGGCGAGGAGTGGGAGGACGATGTCTTAGTTGCCGCGCAGCGGGAGGCTCCGGGGAGCGCCCGGCCGGGGTGTCTCCTCTGGCCGCCACGCGGAGGTCCGGGTAGATGGCAAAAGACAGGGAAGCTGAATAACAGTCAAATTTGTTATTGGCAAATGCATTGTCTTGTTATATTGTATAACAAATAGATGAGGCGTATTTCAAAGCATTCAATCTTTACTTCCACGTTGTAGAACCTCTGGTTACTTCCGCATCTCCCCCTGCTCCACTTGCTGCCAAGTATATATTAAATCTTTGCATGAAATGGTTGTAGTTATCTGCAAGATTACCAGTCAGCTGCATGGCGCTAAGTGAATTTAGCTTATCCATGATCGCACGTGAATGCCACAGCTTTTTGCTGTTGGCCAATTTCCAATTCGGGCACAGGATCCTTTTCTGCTTGTCCAATCTGTCGCCAAGCGGCGGAATAGTGAATCAGAGGACTGGAAGCGTTTCAAGCAAAGATTTAAAATGGACTCAGCAAACTCCTCCCACGTCTGAGTTTTTGCTTCAGCTACCCCCAAAGCTGCATTCTACTTGGCCAGCCGTTACCCATCAGCTGCCTCAGGAGTTTCATCGGCCAAAAGTGCTAGATAGGACCGCTTCTTCATCTTGACGGCATCTCTCAACGTTTGTGTCCAATAACTGGCTCTCGGATTGCCGCCATGACAGGCACTGACCACATTCCAGCCACAGCTCCGGTCTGCTGTCTCAGCAATGGAGGCATGGAACATTCAATGTCACCCCCCACCCCCAATCCCCTGGAACATGAGCAAAGTTCTTTGGTGGTAGGAGTTGAAATTGTTTCTGCTAGACATTCCCAGCAAACCCTCATTATGTTTGTGCCTGCCACATCGGACTGGCATCTTCCCCCACTATCAAAGCCAACTCACCAGCATGTGATAATCAGTTGGCAGCTCTGCCTCCCTTTTCACTCGAGTGTCTAAGACATGTGGTCGCAAGTCAGATGACAGAACCACAAAGTCGATCATCGAACTGCAACCTAGGATGTCCTGGTGCCAAGTGTACGTGTGGACACCCTTCTGCTTGAACATGGCATTCGTTTTGGACAATCCATGCTAGGCACATCAATCCATGATGATGTAGATCTCTGAGTTATACTGGGTTTGTATTTTGTTGGCGTTTCTTTCAGGTATTCAGGACATAAACGATTTTGTAATTTATAGACCAGCAGAAAAACTTTAAAATCTATTTTAAAGCTGACTGGATGCCTTGTAAATATTTTGGAATAGTTATGTGCTCTGACCTCTGTGTTCTGGTCAGAACGTGAGCTGCAGCATTCTGAATGAGCTGCAGCTGTTTATTTTCATGTTAAATAAAAATGGTCAAGTCTACTTCAGATAAAAGCCTGGATGAGCTTTTCCTGCTCTGATTGACACATGCAAACTTTCATTCTAGATATGTTCTTCAGATGCTAAAAGGCACTTTTAGTAATTGATTTGATAAGATTGTTGAAAATGAGGTCAAATCAGTTTCAGACTTGGTCTTTTGTTTTCAAAGATAGTGAGTCTAGGTATTTACTAACAGCAATCCTCTTTTCTTTCTTGCCAGAAACAATTATCTCAGTTTTGTGGTGGTTTAGTTCAGAAAATTTTGGTTAATTTATTTATTTAGTCCAGGTATATCTGCCTTATATAGTGACACAGCACCTCAATTGAACTATAGTCATTTGGAGACACTGCTAAATATAACATAAATGCATTTATTTATAAAAAGATACAAATAAAAGCACTGATAGGGAGACAACCTGCTGCGTGGAAGCCCACTGCATCCGCGAGTGCCCCCATCATTATATCAATTTTTATTCATTACAACCAGTGTTTAGAATTGTTGCCTTTGTGCACAACTAGAATGCATTTATATTCTGAAATAGAAACCATTTATGCGTGTACCTCCATTTTTAAGGGTTTAAAATTATTTGGATGTCTACTAGATGCGTTAGCCACGATCTAGCCTGTTTGCAACCATAATGATCAAAAAGATGTGCGAAACCTTTATCTTTATCATAAATCCTGAACTATTGCACGGTATATTCATTTAAATTATCTGGTTCTGGATCAGGACCTGACTCTGTCTATTGAGGAAGTCTTCATTATTGGGCTGAGATCAGATCACTAACTTAGCTATTGAAGAATATTCAGTATCTTGGCCTTCAAAACATTTCTGCTTGAAAAAAAAGCCTTTCCAACACTAAGTCATATGACAGCTTTTATTTTTACGCTTCATTCAATTAATTTAACTTGCAATACATTCATATGTACTCTTATGGTCAGTTGAGGTAAATTACACTGCACAACTTCTATATAAAGTTGTTTTAATTTAGACCTATAGAGCCCCAGCTTTATGATTCAGCATCAGATGAAAAGTGATCTGGGAAGCCCATTGCTCTGAATAATGAATGTTTTTTGGGAATTCTACCACACTGTGGTTCAAGCTCTTGATTCATATGCAAAATACAGGAACACATTAGCATTACCCCCATGCCTCAATCTTTCATATTGACGTTTATTGGTTACGATAAACATTACATGTACAAAATGTATTGGATGATTGTCACACAGAAATCATTCAAGGCTTTTCACAAGAGTTTTACGTAACTTTTTTTTTTTCTTGCTGCAAAGTTATGTTGTAGTTTCCGTCATTATCCACACCAACATAAGAACTTTAAAGAATTTTTCAAAGTGCACTCTCCCACTCAGTTAACATTTTGGGGCCCAGTCTTGAGGAATTATTGATCAGGATCATTTTGGGGTATGTATTGGCATTGACTGAAGTTGTGATTTACCAGGGGTTATGAAATTGAGGCTTGAGCACTGCTTTGCAGCAAGGTAATGTTTGCAAAGAGTTCAAGAGTTTTTTAGTAAATCCTGAAAAATGTCCCAAACAGCCCCTCATACAAAGAGGTAGAAGACAGGAAGACTAACATCTTTCCAACAAGCAGTTTTGATATTTTAGATTGTCTCCATCAGAACCTGAAACCAGACGCTTCTGTTTCAAACCCTCAAACAGGAGTTGATGCTGGCCATTAATAAGAGTTCAATGAAACCTTGTTAAAACAGATCCCGATTTTACAGATATCAGATAAAATCAATGGCTTTGACTAACAATGTGTCCCAAAATTGTTTACATTTGTCATTTAAAGGGCCACGGACACCTAAAATTTTGTATGTTTTTAACCAAAAATAATCATCTGGAATGGACCCACCTGTTTTTTCACTGAAAGTCAAAATGTTGCCATATATTGTTCTTTTCATTTCCCAGCAGGGAAAGTCTCTAGGATTTTGTTGAGGAAGAACCAGGAAGGGATGTTTTTTTTGCAGTAGTGGGGACGAGTGTTGATATTGATTTATACTTATCGTACCGGCGATAAATGACAATTTTTTTTTCCAGCGTGTCAGCCAAAAAGCCGGCTCGTTGTATTGCTGGATTTTGCTCGAACATTCGGGAAGATGGATTAACTCTTCACATTTTTCCAAACACTCTGTTCGTCGTGAAAGATGGATTGCACAGGTGCAAAGGACGAGAGCTTTGTGGGTTCTAAATGACAGGTGTGTGTGTATGGAGCTATTAAAAAAAAATAATAGTTGGGACTAGTTTGCCTCACAGTTTATAGCATATGTTACGTGTGAATTTAGAATAAATCCCCTTGGTCAAACCGGCAACATATAACAAAGAACTTGTATTGCGTTTAAGACACTTTAATCACACACAATACAATACAACACAACACAAAACAATAACAAAATAGAAGTACAAAGACAGTTTAGTAGCGTGTAACACGAGCTAACTAGCCAAACGACATATAGTCACTAAACCCAAACAACTTTTCCAAAAGCGGCAAGAATGCAAAGCTCTGTCTGTGTAACAAAAGACCCGCGTCATAATAACTTCATAAAGTACGTAAGTAAGTGCGCGGGCCGGCGTTGTTGTTGTTCGCCAGTGGCCAGCTTTGTTGTTGTTCGCTGGTGGCCGGCCTTGTTGTTGTTCGCTGGTGGCCAGCGTTAGCCCCAACGGAGAGGTGGCTCGGGCGGGGAGGTGGTTTGGCTGCGTGTGGGGAGGAGAAAAGACCTCTCCCCCCACCGGCCACTGGTGTCTGGGCACCCCTGAAGTAGTTACTTCGTCCAGCATGGGTCCTCCTGAGTATGCTACATACACAAGATGTAAAAAAAATTAGGAAATCAGACAATTATAGGCCCGTCATTTTGAATATTTCATTGGGTTCCTCGTCCGTCTGTCAGGGAGTCTGTTGTTACTTAGAAGTGATCCACATATTATCTAAATATGGCTCAAAACGACATGGTAATATTGCCCTGGTCACTTCACTCGATCTTGAGATGTTCTCTTCTTCAGTCTCAGAAGGGGCGTCAGAAAAATCTGAAAATCTCTCTTGTTCAACCCCCATAGCAGATGGCACAGCTTGTTTTCAATGGGAACTGTCCCAGTGTGACATCTACAAATGACGTCGCAGGCAATTTAGCTGCGACTGGGATGTCGAGTGAGACTTCAGCAACATTGCGCATTGACAGGCATGAGCATTTCACGAAAACGATCGTTCCGTTACCGACACACTCTCCGCTCATTTTTTTTTCGTATAGATATTAAAGTGAATAATATTATATTTAGTTTTTAATAACAATATCTATTTTAAAATGTATATTTGGCTGTCAGTGGCACTTTAAACCACCGTTGACACAATCTTTTGGTTTCGTAATTGGCCAATGTTGTGTACTGACACTGTGCGAAAATCCATAGAGAGAATGGGACTAGCATATTTCCGGGTCCAACTCCAATAAACGTGACTACCTCACTGGCGGTCATGTTGACAGTGGGGCATTAACGTGGTGGCCATGTTCTTTTTTTTTTCGGCTAGTCCCGTTAGGGGTCACCACAGCGTGTCATCTTTTTCCATCTAAGCCTATCTTGTGTATCCTCTTCTCTGACACCCACTATCCTCATGTCCTCCCTTACAACATCCATCAACTTTTTCTCTCACACTTTTGCCTGGCAGCTACATCCTCAACATCCTTCTGCCAATATACTCACTCTCTCGCCTCTGAATAAGTCCAAACCATCGAAGTATGCTCTCTAAGATTGTCTCCAAAACATCTAACTTTGGCTGTTCCTCTAATGAGCTAATTTCTAATCCTATCCATCCTGTTCACACCAAGCGAGAACCTCAGCATCTTCATTTCTGCTACCTCCAGTTCTGCTTCCTGTTGTTTTTTCCAAACCACTGTCTCTTATCCGTACATTTTGGCTGGCCTCATCACTGTTTTATAAACTTTGCCCTTCATCCTAGCGGATACTCTTCTGCCACATATAACACCAGACACCTTCCACCAATTGTTCAATCGCGCTTGGACCCGTTTCTTCACTTCCTTACCACACTCACCATTGCTCTGTATTGCTGACCCCAAGTATTTGAAGTCATCCACCCTCGCTATATCTTCTCCCAGGAGCTTCACTCTTCCTCTTCTGCCCATCTCATTCACGCACATGTATTCTGTTTTACTTCGGCTAATCTTCATTCCTGTCCTTTCCAGTGCGTACCTCCATCTTTCTAATTATTCCTCTGCCTGCTCCCTGCATTGACTCCAGATCACAATATCATCTGCAAACATCATGGTCCAAGGGGATTCCAGTCTAACCTTGTCTGTCAGACTATCCATTACTACCGCAAACATGAAGGGGCTCAGAACCCCCAAACCTCCAGTCCCACGTCCACCTTAAAGGGCCACTGTCATGAAATACATAATTTTTAGATTTTTAAAAACAGCAGCCGACATGGACCCATGCGTTTTTTCACCACAAAACATGATTTTGATGTATACAGCTTTTTGTAACTCCCGCCATGAAAATCCTCTCGAGGGATTTGTTTTTGAGAAGAAGCAGGAAGTGACATACATGGCAGGATCGCCCTCAAGTGGAATCGTTTGTTTCTATTAGTTTTACCTCCGGTAAGGTAGCTCGTTGTTGCTCCATGTTAGCCAATACCCCAGCTCGTTGCAGTGCTGGACAATGTTTGAACACTTGAGAGGATGGATTTACCCTTCATAAGTTTGTAAGAGACACGGTTTGTCGTGAAAAATTAATTCCACGGGTCCAAATGACGAAAGCTTCGTGGGTTTCAAATGACAGGTCAGTGTGTATACAGATACTAAAAAAAATAATAGTTTGGGGCGGACCACATAATCGGTCTCTCATAACGTAACAAAAGATCTGCGTACGTTTGACAGGCGTGCTAAATGTGTCAATGTGCACGTTGGACGGCGGCGAAGGCTGCTGCGTCGCTTCGCCTCAGTGGCGAAGGCTGCTGCGTCGCCTCATGGACGGTAGTGGCTATGAACAACACTGCCGACAATGCCGCACTCAGCCACGTGCGACGACAACACCGTAAAGCGCCCCGGCTTGGCGGTGTTGTTCATTGCGGACGGCGGCGGCTCTGAACAACGCCGTAAAACGACCCGGCTCAGCACCATTATAACCCACCTCCCAGTGGCTGGGGTGGTTCGTCGCAGCTGGCTGGGGTGGCTCATTTTTGGTACCGAGTTGGCTTATCATGGCGCCGAGCCAGGCCACTTTAAGGCGTTGTTCACAGCCGCCGCCGTCCGCAATGAACAACACCTCAGAGCCGAGGGGCTTTACGCCGTTGTCGTTGCACGCGGCTGAGTGTGGCATTGTCAGCAGCGTTGTTCAGAACGCAATGGCTCGTCTTCCGGCGCGGAAGTGGATTGGACTGGGAGGCGGTTTGGTCTTGATCCATATCATCTGAATATGGCTCGAAACAATAGGGTAATATTGCCCCGGTAACTTCACTCGGTTGTGTGATGTTCTCTTCTTCGAAAAGAGCTTCCGTGTCAGAAAGGGCGTGTTTGTCTCCCATAGTAGGGTCCACTGCGTGTTATCATTGGCGGATTTCTGGGGTGACGTCACGGACAGGGGATGCAGCCAATATGGCGACCACTTGGATGTTGTCGAATGACACTTCCGCAACTTTGCGCATGGATGACGTGCTCTCTGCTAAGATTTATTTTTTCGTATAGACATGGAAGTGAATAATGTTACATGTATTTTTCATTACAATATCTATTTTAGACGGTTTATAGTGATGACACTTGACTTTTAAATTCTTCTGACACACCTACGACACATCTCACCGCTGTTCTGCTGCCCTCATACATGTCCTGTACTATTCTAACATATTTCTCCACCACACCAGACTTGCGCATGCACTACCACAGTTCCTCTCTTAGTACTTTGTCATAGGCTTTCTCTAGGTCTACAAAGATACAATGTAGCTCCTTCTGACCTTCTCTGTACTTTTCCACAAGCATCTTCAAGGCAAATAATGCATCTGAGGTACTCTTTCTCGGCATGAAGCCATACTGTTGCTCACAGATACTTAGTTCTGTCCTGAGTCTCATCTCCACTACCCTTTCCCATGACTTCATTGTGTGGCTCATCATCTATATTCCTCTGTAGTTTCCACAGGTCTGAACATCGCCTTTGTTCTCAAAAATGGAGATTAGCACACTTTTCCTCCGTTCTTCTGGCATCTTCTCTCCCGCTAGTGTTTCTATTGAATAAGTTGGTCAAAAACTCCACTGCCACCTCACTAAACTGCTTTAATGCTATGATGGTTATATCTACTGTCCATTTTGTGTAGAACGTGCACAGGGAAAGAAAGAGGGAGAGAGTTGTATGATGGTCGTGTTAACTGAGGAATACAAAACAATTATCTGGAAACTGAAATGTTGCTGAATGTTATTTTTGGTGGAGCACTTTTTTTTTGCCTTTGGCAACATGTTTGCAACTAGTAAGCACACTAATTCCTCACTGATCATGAAAGTAACTATCTTGTGATGTATACTGTTTGTCAACAATGTCACCATAATCAAGCACACCATTGTGGTAAGTTTGGATAAAATGTGAAACTTTCAAAAATTTTCAAACTTTTTTTATCCAGTATTAGAATAACTTTATTGTACTGGGCATCCGATGTTTCAATGTAATAGACAATCAGCTCTATCAGATGAACCTCTACAGCGCCACCCCCCACCCTTACTAGTCTGTCAATTGAGGTTCTACTCAAGTTCAAATGTGGATTAAAGAGACCTACAGACAGAAAACAACAGAGCCCTCTTTTAAAATTACTTCATCAAACACTTCATCAGACTTCATAAGCTTACTTCATAAACTGTTGTAATTTCTCCTCTAAGATGGCTAGTATTCATTAAACACATCCTATTAGGCATGTCACTGAATATGTTTTGATTTCAGTTGTTGCTCTGCACAAAAAGAAAAATAAAAACATCTGGGGAGTTAATTAAGTATCATATTGTTAGTCATCTTCCAAGAGGTCATTGTATAGACTTCGAGTAAGCCATCATGCAATTCCATAGAGGTCAAACAAGAAACTTTTCAGAACTATTGAATAGTTTTTATCCTAAGTATTGGAATAGCCACAAGCACATGAGTTCACACTTATGATAGATTCCAACCCGACCTTCAACAGTCATATCAAATCACTGACTAAAACTGCCTTTTACCATCTGAAGGACATATCGAGAGTGAAGGCTTGCATGTGTCAAGCAGACCAAGAGAAGCTCAACCTTACCTTTATTTCAAGTAGACTTGAATACTGTAATGGTCTTCTGACTGGACTTCCCAAAAAGACCATTAAACAGTTGAAGCTCATTTGGAATGCTACAACTTGGGTAATGACTAGAACAAAACATTTAGAGCATATAACATCAATATATATGTATATACTGTAATCATCAATCTGAAGTCTTTACACTGGCTTCCAGACAGTTTCAGAATAGATTTTAAAGTTCTGCTACTTGTCTATAAAGCACTAAATGGTTTAGGTCCTGAATACTGAATACATTAAAGAAATGCTAATGGAATACAAGCCCAATAGGGTTCTGAGATCGATTGACTCAGGTCTAATAATGGAGTGCGGAGTCCAGAGCAAAAATGGTGAATCAGGATGTAGCTATTATGCAGTAAAATTGCCAATAGAGGCGACATAAACCCCAAGTGGGAGTGTTTTCAAATCCAGATTAAAAATTCTTCTTGTTTCTCATGCATTTTAGAATACTTCCACTTTTCAGTGATACAGTATTTTTTGCACTAAAATCTGCTGTACAATTGTACTTCTTCAAAATGTTTTTATTTACGTATTTGAACATTTTTAATCATGTAAAGTGCATTGAGTTACCTTGTGTTTGAAATGTGCTATACAAATAACTTGCTTTGCTTTATAAAACCCATTGAAAAATACCATAGAAAAATACCTTTAAATGCATTATATTACAGGCCGGTCTTCATTCAATTCAATTCATAACACTTAACATACTGTATTTGTCCAATGCATTTACCCATATAATAAACACCTTGAACTTCCAAATTTGTTTTGCTCAACTCATATGATAATGTGTGTGTGTGTGTGTGTGTGTGTGTGCGTGCGTGTGTGTGTGTCTGTGCGTGCGTGCGTGTGTGTGTGTGCGTGCGTGCGTGTGTGTGTGTGTGTGTGTGTGTGTGTGTGTGTGCATGGAATGTATGACTTTATGTGGTTTCAGAACTAGACAGAAAGACAGGAAGAACCAGTTTTAAATTACCCAGACAAAGAGGAGATAAAATAGCAAGGTGTCTGCGTTCAGAAACACATTACAAAAGAGAAGTTGGCAAAGGTGAGGGATTCAGGTCATTTAACCTGTCCCGTGTCTGACTGAAGTCACCAATTTTACGACTTGTTTGATTAAAACTTACAAGACTTCACTTGACTAACTATGAGACTCAACTCGATTTGGACTTGAATTAGATGACTTAACGTCTCACCAGGATACATTTGAATATCTGCATTTTCAAGTCAATGTTGAAATGCGTTTTGTTTTATAGTTCTGTAAATTGCCAACAGACCAGTATGGTGTGATGTGGAGTGCAAGCGCCACTTCATGAAGGTAGTCTGGAGAGTGTACTGAACCTGTGGCAGAAGCTGGCATATGCGAAGTGCATGACCATGCAGGGTGGCATTCGGTGGTTGGGGAAAAGACTTTCAAACTAAGCAACCTTCCTCAAATATATTCAACATGTCATAAAATTTAAGGTTGTTGCTCAAATAACATTTGTAGTGGCAGAGAACAGTTAAAAATTCTTCAGAAACACCCTCGAATATAATAATTTGGTGTAAGTATGGGGTGTTCACGGCTAATGATTAATAAACATCATAGATCCACTTCAGATCGTCATGAAAAATAATAAATAAATTCCATTTCTACACCCTCCCCAAAGTTTTGTGCATATTGAATCACGTAATTCCCAGAGTTTCTGGTTCAGTGTCTTCCATAAAACAAGAACTTCTGTCTTTTTTTCTGTTTCATAGAACCTTATATGCTTTACTTTGGGAGCAAATAACCTATACAGTACATTGTTCTCCCTTGACTGATATACAGTGTAAACATTTTTACCATCACACCATGCAGGTGTGTGCCTGCTGCTTAAGCTCACATACCGCTTCTCATTCATCCCTGAAAACGGTGATCAAATTATGACCTTGAGCATGGATCAAATTCCAAGGTGATAGGTCTTCCTTTCAGCATGCTAAGAGGTTGGTGATGTTTTTCAGTCATCAAAGCAACTTTATAACTTGTGGGAATTTGCTAAACTTAAAGCAACTGTGTGTGGTAGGAGCTGAGTGGTAGGGGTGGTAAAGGAGGTTGAGGGGCACAAATTCCAATGGAAATATCAGAAGTTATTCCCCGCCAGTGTGTGTGTTTGTGTGTCTCGCTCTTTGTGTATATATACATACATAGATATTGAGCCAGCCATTATCTCAGCCGTTTATCCTCACAAGGGTCACAGAAGTGCTGGAGTCTATCCCAGCTATCTTCAGACAGGAGTCATGGTACATCCTGAACTGGTCTCCAGCTAATCGCAGGGTACATAGAAACAAACAATCATTCACACTCACAATCACACCTAAAGGCAATTTAGAGTGGGAGGAAACAGAATTCCCTGGAAAAAACAGAATAGGGAGAACATGCAAACTCTACACATGCAAAGCTGGGAATTGAACTCAAGTTTCTTAGAACTGTAACGCAGACGCTCTAACCAGACATCTTCTGTGCTGCCTAGAAAGCTTGTCTGTACGTTGCATCATCATGTTTTAGAAGGCATGAGATTCAAAACACACACAGAACAAATGCTTAAATTAGTTACATTGACCTTCAGTCTGACAGCACCCTCTCCACCTCCTGGTTGAGACACATGGTGGAGATAATTTACCATTCTTTCACAAACCTGCCGTATTCCTTCCTTGATATTCCACAAAGGTTTTCTTTGAAGCTGACGTGCCTCGCATACTGTAAAGCGCAGGCAAAGGCTTGTTATGACCAATACAGCCTTGACCTCAGTAATTATTTCCTTTCATTTAAAGCAAATATGTGGGATTGATCTGACCGGCTGGCATTAAACATCCACTAACCTTCTTCTCCTACTGGAAATCTGCCAGGTTTCCAGGCTTCACTCAATGCATACTCTTTCAATACAGTGGCCTCTCTACTTTTAAACTATAAGGTTTTTTAAGATTCAATTTCTTTTTTGGTTTTAGCTTTCCTTGGCTTCTTTGCACTTCCTATAACCACCTGAGACTTTCCTTCTTTCTCGGCTTTCGATTTTTTTTCTTTTCCTCATGCAGATGAGGATGGATTGTTGGGGTGAATAAAGGTTAGAGGGAGAGATACGCAGATGTAAGCAGCAATGCCCCAGCATTTATTTGAGAGAGTGGGGCTCCTACTGATGTGTGCAGTTGTCTTTGACTAGCTTCTAGACATGTAATAACCTTTTGATATTTTCTCAGTCCTGCGGATATATATAGAAAACAAAACAATCAAATAGAACATCAAATAAGTATCAGTAGACAAGGCCACCAATGAATTCATATGACTTTTAACTGTAAGAAAAAAATATTAAAACCATGACAGTATCATGAGGAACATTAATTTAAGTTGTATAACTTCTGCTTGGTAGCAACTGGATTCATGCAAAAACATTTGATCCTGCAGTGTAAGGGTTTATCATGCATACACACTGAAACACTCAGGTTGAAGCCATATTCTTGTTACTAATTGACAGAGGTCTGACCCCAAAGCTGGAAAACAACATTGTAAAAACCAACACCCTCTTTATGTATGTATTTATTTATTTATTAAATGAAGTAACAAATAAAAGTTAAACATCCATCCATCCCGCTTAATTGCCAAAATCTGTTGATCCTGTTTCGTCTTTTCAGCTGGTATTCCATAGAAGGATCTCTTTGAATGTCTGTCTCATCTGTTATAACAACCAACAGCAACAAGTTGCACAATATTTTCTTCTGTTTTATCCGAGGTTGGGTCTCGGGGGCAGCCATTTTAGAAGGGAAGCCCACACATCACACTCCCCTGCCACTTACTCCAACACTTTGGGAGGATCCTGACGCATTCCCAGGTCCGCCGGGAGACAGTCTCTCTAGTGTGGTGGTCTCAAACGTGCGGCCCACGGGCCCTTTGCGGCCCGCAAAATATTTTGTGTCCCCCACCTGAATATGAAAGTATAATGGTTGTGCGGCCCTTGAGTTTTATATGGATGGCACTTTGTGTAGAGCAGACCAATCACAGTGGGGTAGATGGCTATCGGGCGTGTGACATTGACGGGGCTTGACGCAAGAAGAGAAACAATTTTCAATGAGAAAGTGACAACAGAGTGTCCAAGGAGTTTTTTTTTTTTTTTTTTAGAAGTTGTACACTCCTTCAAACACCAGCGTCCTTCATCTTATTTTGTGTTTAAAAAGGATGGTTGAAAAGATAGAATTGTTTTTCATTTCTAATTTTAATCCCACATAAATCCATGTGCGGTCAGGCTTCGTCCCATACTCAGCCAGACTACGCCTCAAGCGGCCCCAAGTTAGATTGAGTTTGAGACCCCTGCTCTAGTGGGTCTTGGGTCATTCCTGAGGTCTCCTCATGGTGGGACGTGGGCGGAACACCTCACAAGGGAGGCGTCCAGGACGCAACCTCAGATTCAAATTCACTTTCAGATTTGTTTGTTATTGCAACAAGTGCAATGAAGAAATTACATGTAGACCATGCAGTGCAAAGATAAAGATTAAAAAAAATAAAAAACAAAATAAAGCATAAACAAAAACAAAAAACAGAATCAAGATCAAAATTTAAAAGTGAAGTAAACAGGCAAATTACAGAAACACAGATTAAGCATATATTTACCGAAGGTGCACTTAAATTGAATATTGCACATTGTGAGTTACTGCATGTTAGATATGTATAGTATATTGAATAGTGCAGTTGTTGCTTTAATAATGCAGCCCTATGGGGGTACAAATCAGTGCAATCTGTAGGCCGGTCCCAAGCCCGGATAAATGCAGAGGGTTGCGTCAAGAAGGGCATCTGGCGTAAAAACTGTGCCAAACAAATATGAGCGTTCATCTAAAGAATCCAATACCGGATCGGTCGTGGCCCGGGTTAACAACGCCCACCCCCAGCACTGCAAACCTGCAGGGCGTCGGTGGAAATTCAGTTACTGTGGGTCGAAGACGAAGAAGAGGAGGAAACCAGAGCCGTTGTCAGAAGAAAAAGAGGAATGCACAGATCCTACAACTGAGTGTAGGGACTTTGAATGTTGGGACTATGACAGGAAAAGCCCAGGAGTTGGTTGACATATGATGAGGAGAAAGGTTGATGTACTGTGCATCCAAGAGAGAATGCAGCCCTATGGGGGCACAAACCAGTGCAATCTGTAGGCCGGTCCCAAGCCCGGATAAATGCAGAGGGTTGCGTCAGGAAGGGCATCCGGCGTAAAAACTGTGCCAAACAAATATGAGCGTTCATCTAAAGAATCCCATACCGGATCGGTCGTGGCCCGGGTAATGGACATATTGGTAAAGGAAACAGGGGCGATGAAGAAGTGATGGGTAAGTACGGCATCCATGAAAGGAACTTTGAAGGGCAGATGGTGGTGGACTTTGCAAAAAGGATGGAGATGGTTGTAGTGAACACTTATTTCCAGAAGAGGGAGGAACATATAGTGACCTACAAGAGCGGAGGTAGAACCACGCAGGTAGATTATATTTTGTGCAGACGATGTAATCTGAAGGAGGTTACTGACTGTAAAGTAGTGGTAGGGGAGAGTGTAGCTCGACAGCATAGGATGGTAGTATGTAGGATGATTCTGGTGGTGGGTAGGAAGATTAAGAAGACAAAGGTAGAGCAGAGAACCATGTGGTGGAAGCTGAGAAAGGAAGAATGTTGTGCGGCCTTCCGGAAAGAGGTGAGACAGGCTCTCGATGGACAACCGAAGCTCCCGGAAGACTGGACGACGACAGCCAAGGTGATCAGAGAGACAGGCAGGAGAGTACTTGGTGTGTCATCTGGTAGGAAAGGGGAGAAGGAGACTTGGTGGTGGAACCCCAAAATACAGGGAGTCATACAAGGAAAGAGATTAGCGAAGAAGAAGTGGGATACTCAGAGGACTGAGGAGAGGCGAAAGGAATACATCGAGATGCGACGTAGGGCAAAGGTAGAGGTGGCAAAGGCTAAACAAGAGGCATATGAAGACATGTACACCAGGTTGGACACGAAAGAAGGAGAAAAGGATCTCTACAGGTTGGCCAGACGGAGGGATAGAGATGGGAAGGATGTGCAGCAGGTAAGGGTGATTAAGGATAGAGATGGAAATGTGTTGACTGGTGCCGGTAGTGTACTAAATAGATGGAAAGAATACTTTGAGAAGTTGATGAATGAAGAAAATGAGAGAGAAGGAAGAGTTGAAGAGGCGAGAGTGAAGGACCAGGAAGTGGAAATGATTACTAAGGGGGAAGTCAGAAAGGCACTACAAAGGATGAAAAATGGAAAGGCAGTTGGTCCTGATGACATACCGGTAGAGGTATGGAAGCAATTTGGAGAGATGGCTGTGGAGTTTTTGACCAACTTATTCAACAGAATACTAGCGGGCGAAAAGATGCCTGAAGAATGGAGGAAAAGTGTTCTAGTTCCCATTTTTAAGAACAAAGGGGATGTTCAGAGCTGTGGGAACTATAGAGGAATAAAGTTGATGAGCCACACAATGAAGTTATGGGAAAGAGTAGTGGAGGCTAGACTCAGGACAGAAGTAAGTATCTGCGAGCAACAGTATGGTTTCATGCCTAGAAAGAGTACCACAGATGCATTATTTGCCTTGAGGATGCTCGTGGAAAAGTACAGAGAAGGTCAGAAGGAGCTACATTGTGTCTTTGTGGATCTAGAGAAAGCCTATGACAGAGTACCAAGAGAGGAACTGTGGTACTGCATGCGTAAGTCTGGTGTGGCAGAGAAGTATGTTAAAATAGTACAGGACATGTATGATGGTAGCAGAACAATGGTGAGGTGTGCCTTAGGTGTGACAGAGGAATTTAAGGTGGAGGTGGGACTGCATCAGGGATCAGCTCTGAGCCCCTTCCTGTTTGCAGTGGTAATGGATAGGCTGACAGATGAGGTTAGACTGGAATCCCCTTGGACCATGATGTTCGCAGATGATATTGTCATATGCAGTGAAAGCAGGGAGCATGCAGAGGAACAATTGGAAAGATGGAGACATGCACTGGAAAGGAGAGGAATGAAGATTAGCCGAAGTAAAACAGAATATATGTGCGTGAATGAGAGAGGTGGAGGGGGAAGAGTGAGGCTACAGGGAGAAGAGATAGCGAGGGTCGACGACTTCAAATACTTGGGGTCAACAATACAGAGCAATGGAGAGTGTGGTCAGGAAGTGAAGAAACGGGTCCAAGCAGGTTGGAACAGCTGGCGAAAGGTGTCTGGTGTGTTATGTGACAGAAGAGTGTCTGCTAGGATGAAGGGCAAAGTTTACAAAACAGTGGTGAGGCCGGCCATGATGTACGGATTAGAGACGGTGGCACTGAAGAAACAACAGGAAGCTGAACTGGAGGTGGCAGAAATGAAGATGTTGAGGTTCTCGCTCGGAGTGACCAGGTTGGATAGGATTAGAAATGAGCTCATTCGAGGGACGGCCAAAGCTGGATGTTTTGGAGACAAGATTCGAGAGAGCAGACTTCGATGGTTTGGACATGTTCAGAGGCGAGAGAGTGAGTATATTGGTAGAAGGATGCTGAGGATGGCACTCCCAGGCAAAAGAGCGAGAGGGAGACCAAAGAGAAGGTTTATGGATGTGGTGAGGGAAGACATGAGGGCAGTTGGGGTTAGAGAGGAAGATGCAGGAGATAGGCTAAGATGGCAAAAGATGACACGCTGTGGCGACCCTTAACGGGACAAGCCGAAAGGAAAAGAAGAAGAAAGAAGAAGACTGTGCATCCAAGAGAGCAGGTTGAAAGGTAGTAAGGCTGGAAGTTTAGGAGCAGGGTTTAAATTATTCTACCACAGAGTAGATGGGAAGAGAAATCGAGGAGGGGTTATTTTAAAGGAAGAGCTGGCTAAGAATGTCTTGGAGGTGAAAAGAGTATCAGATCGAGTGATGAGACTAAAATTTGAAATTGAGGCTGTTATATACAATGTGGTTAGTGGCTATGCCCCACAGGTAGGATGTGACCGAGAGTTGAAAGAGATATTCTGGAAGGAACTAGATGAAGTAGTTCTGAGCATCCCAGACAGCGAGAGAGTTGTGATTGGTGCAGATTGTAATGGACATATTGGTAAAGGAAACAGGGGCGATGAAGAAATGATGGGTAAGTACGGCATCCAGGAAAGGAACTTTGAGGGACAGATGGTGGTGGACTTTGCAAAAAGGATGGAGATGGCTGTAGTGAACACTTGTTTCCAGAAGAGGGAGGAACATATAGTGACCTACAAGAGGGGAGGTAGAAGCACGCAGGTGGATTATATTTTGTGCAGACGATGTAATCTGAAGGAGATTACTGACTGTAAAGTAGTGGTAGGGGAGAGTGTAACTCGACAGCATAGGATAGTGGTGTGTAGGATGACTCTGGTGGTGGGTAGGAAGATTAAGAAGACAAAGGTAGAGCAGAGAACCATGTGGTGGAAGTTGAGAAAGGAAGAATGTTGTGCGGCCTTTTGGAAAGAGGTGAGACAGGCTCTCGATGGACAGCAGAAGCTCCCGGAAGATTGGACTACGACAGCCAAGGTAATCAGAGAGACAGGCAGGAGAGTACATGGCGTGTCTTTTGGTAGGAAAGGGGAGAAGGAGACTTGGTGGTGGAACCCCAAAATACAGGGAGTCATACAAGGAAAGAGATTAGCGAAGAAGAAGTGGGACACTGAGAGGACTGAGGAGAGGCGAAAGGAGTACATCGAGATGCGAGGTAGGGAAAATGTAGAGGTGGCAAAGGCTAAACAAGAGGCATATGAAGACATGTACACCAGGTTGGACACGAAAGAATGAGAAAAGGATCTCTACAGGTTGGCCAGACAGAGGGATAGAGATGGGAAGGATGTGCAGCAGGTAAGGGTGATTAAGGATAGAGTTGGAAATGTGTTGACTGGTGACAGTAGTGTGCTAAATAGATGGAAAGAATACTTTGAGAAGTTGATGAATGAAGAAAATGAGAGAGAAGGAAGAGGTGAAGAGGCAAGTGTGAAGGACCAGGAAGTGGCAATGATTAGTAAGGGGGAAGTCAGAAAGGCACTACAAAGGATGAAAAATGGAAAGGCAGTTGGTCCTGATGACGTACTGGTGGAGCTATGGAAGCAATTTGGAGAGATGGCTGTGGAGTTTTTGACCAATTTATTCAACAGAATACTAGCGGGCGAAAAGATGCCTGAAGAATGGAGGAAAAGTGTTGTAGTTCCCATTTTTAAGAACAAAGGTGATGTTCAGAACTGTGGGAATTATAGAGGAATAAAGTTGATGAGCCACACAATGAAGTTATGGGAAAGAGTAGTGGAGGCTAGACTCAGGACAGAAGTATCTGCGAGCAACAGTATCCTTTCATGCCTAGTAAGAGTACCACAGATGCACTATTCGCCTTGAGGGTGCTTGTGGAAAAGGACAGAGAAGGTCGGAAGGGGCTACATTGTATCTTTGTAGACTTTGAGAAAGCCAATGACAGAGTACCAAAAGAGGAAATGTGTGGACCATGATGTTCGCAGATGATATTATGATATGCAGTGAAAGCAGGGAGCATGCAGAGGAACTATTAGAAAGATGTAGACATGCACTGGAAAGGAGAGGAATGAAGATTAGCCGAAGTAAAACAGAATATATGTGCGTGAATGAGAGAGGTGGAGGGGGAAGAGTGAGGCTACAGGGAGAAGAGATAGCGAGGGTGGACGACTTCAAATATTTAGGGTCAACAATCCAGAGCAATGGTGAGTGTGGTAACGAAGTGAAGAAACGGGTCCAAGCAGGTTGGAACAGTTGGCGGAAGGTGTCTGGTGTGTTCTGTGACAGAAGAGTCTCTGCTAGGACAAAGGGCAAAGTTTACAAAACAGTGGTGAGGCTGGCCATGATGTACGGATTAGAGACAGTGGCACTGAAGAAACAACAGGAAGCAGAACTGGAGGTAGCAGAAATTAAGATGTTGAGGTTCTCGCTCAAAGTGAGCAGGTTGGATAGGATTAGGAATTAGCTCATTAGAGGGACAGCCAAAGTTGGATGTTATGGAGATTAGATTCGAGAGAGCAGACTTCGATGATTTGGACATGTTCAGAGGCGAGAGAGTGAGTATATTGGTGGAAGGGTGCTGAGGATGGAGCTGCCAGGCAAAAGAGCGAGAGGAAGACCAAGTAGGAGGTTTATGGATGTGGTGAGGGAAGACATGAGGGAAGTTGGGGTTAGAGAGGAAGATGCAGAAGATAGGCTCAGATGGAAAAAGATGACACGCTGTGGCAACTCCTCACGGGACAAGCCGAAAGGAGAAGAAGAGTTGTTGCTTTAATATATTTTACATATTACAGAGGGATTGTTTAGGGCTCGAACGCCAGTTGGAAAAAAGGTATTTTTCAATCTATTTGTCCAGTTTTTCTCCTTTCCACACACGCACAGATGGAAATGGGTTGAATGTTTTTTTTTGTTTTTCTGAAGTCTATAATAAGATCCTTTGTTTCGGATGTGTTGCATTTTATTCCAATCAAAAAAAAAACACCGATCTCCTCACGAGTAAGCTCTTGGCGCAACATTTTAGTATGAATGTGCCTTCCTCAGGCGCAGCTTACTCGCAAATAAGTCAGGGTCAAAATGTTGTCAGTAATGTCCAAATGGACGTCAGTTCCCCTCAATGTGGGTAAAAGGCAAGTGGAAATGGGATTAAGACTGCGACAGGGTACAGATGTGGTTGTGTTAGAGAAAAGAAAAAGAAAAAACCTCTTTCACACACAAAGGTTTCAAATCCATCCATCCATTTTTAGCCACTTATCCAAGGGTCGCACGGAGTGCTGGAGCCTATCCCATTTGTCAACGGACAGGAGGCGTGGTACACCCTGAACTGGTTGCCAGACAATCGCAGGGCACGTCAGTACAAACATCCACTCTCACAATCACAGCTCGGGGCAATTTACAGTATCCAATTAATGTTGCGTGTTTTGGGGATGTGGGAGGAAACTGGAGTGCCCGGAGGAAACCCACGCAGGCACGGGGAGAGCCGTATTGTTCTCCACCGCACATCATTAATAAAACTCTGGAACACTGCTGGTGAGTCCATCAGGCCGAACGGTATCACTAGGTACTCGTAGTGGCCTGTTGGTGTGTTAAAGGCCATCTTCCACTCGTCCCCTTCTCTGATGCGAACCAGATGGTGCAGTGGCAATTAGGGACAGAGGGTACCTGTTATTGATAGTGATCTCATTGAGTCCCCGGTAATCAATAAAAGGGCCATAATGAGGTGTCCTTCTTCTTAACAAAGAAGAATCCTGCTCTAGCCGGTGATGATGATGGTCGGATGAGTCCTGCTGCTAGAGACTCCTCCACGTACTCCTTCATGGCTTGCATTCTTTCTTTCTGCAATGAATTATGAATTCCATGTGGAAAGCACCATGACTTAAAATAGAACAATAACATGATCTGAGGTAGCCAAGTACAAGATAAGCCTTGTTATGACATTGTTTTTTAACTAATGAGTCATATCATGTCATTATGTAGTCTTTTCACCCTTTTTAAATATAATAGGCCTACTCTGCATCCTTGTAATGATAGAATTTGATGAAGTTGGCTAAAATGTATAACTTGTAAATAAGTTGTAGGATAGCAAAATTGAAATGGGAAACAAGTTGTGTTTTCAAACGTGGCTGAGAAGTAAAATATTACCCACAACAATCATACTTATATGGATCTTTTTAACACATACATATTTTTATCAATAATGGTCATGACACGTAAAAAAAAAAGTTGCCGTTATACCGGTATATTTCACCCATGCTGAAACAGCTACGCTTAAAGTCCCATTTTCAAAAAGGTATTGATTTAAAATTTTAGTAATTCATGGTAAAAAGGAAATCCTTATTGACAAAGCAAACGGTAGTGGCTCATTGAAATATGTACACCTTTGTTTTATCAATGTAACTCTACGTGTTATAGGAAATACATGAACATCTAATCTCCTGCTATTGCTTATAAACCCATCCTTTGAGCACATTTTAATGAATGAATAGTCCTAAAAGTATGACCTGCACAACAGGTATCATCTCATCCTCATTAGGGAGCGGAATGAATGGAAAAAAACCTTCAGAGCCCCTCTCAGACACTTTGAATACCTGGTTATATCTTTTGGATAAACCAACCAATGATGTCCTTCACAATAGGCTCAACTGGTTAGTCTTTGTTTATCTAGTCGACAGTCTCATCTTCTCTTCCTCCCACAAAGATCACCGCCAACATGTCCACCAAGTTGTTCAGCGCCTCCCCGAAAACCGCCATTTTGTGAAACCACTGATTTCCATTTCTGGTCTGTACACTTCTTAGGTTTCATCATTCTCAAAGGTCAGTTACAATCAGACCTGACTAAGATCCAAGCAGTTATCAACTTTCATTTTCAGCTTCTTCTTCCATCCTGATTCCTGCAATGGCAAACTTGCACTCATATTTTTTTTTGCCAGTGAAACCAGAATCCATTCTTCCCTTCTTTTGCTTTTTTGAGGCAGTCAATTGCAAAACAGAATAAAAGGTTAAGAAAGCTCAGATTACCCAACCTATTCCCAAGACCATACCCTCTGACCTTCTCTTCTGACAGATTCTCCCCACACAGACGTATGCCTGTGGGCCTATAACTCTAAACTTGTCATCGTGGAATCACCAGAACCATTAATTTAATTCAACACTTCTGGTGACTCAGTCTGGCTAAAGACAGCGGTGAGTTCCTCCTTGCCTGGTCCATCTGTGCCCAAGGTGAAGCCTCACATCAACCCTACCACCTGGTCAGGTTTCTCCAAATGTGTCCCTTATGTACCCCTTCCCAAGTTGCCCTCTTCTTTTTAAACCTCCAACAACCTAGTCCTCCATGTATTCACACTTCACAACATTCTGATTGATATTGTCTCAGACCGAGGTTCTCAGTTTTCCTCCCATGTCTAGAACATATACTGAGTGCACTAGTCAGTCTGTCTTCCTGCTACCACCCCAAATCCAAGAGCCATCCAGAGCGAGCAAGCCAAAACCTGGAATCTGCCCTTCACTATATTGCCGCTGACAATCCTGCCTCCTGGAGCACCTTTCTTCTGTAGGAGTAGTTTGCTAATAACTCTCAAACTAGCTCAGCCAAAAATATCTCTCCATTCATGGCCTGTTATGGTTTCCAATATTCTTTGTTTAAGGAACAGGAGCAAACGGTGAGGGAGCAGCTACAACATGTCCGAACAGATTGGAAGGATTTTAGCGCTGCTCTTACACATTCTAGTGAGACCTCTATGGACTAAATCTCGGAATGCCACTATAATAATCTCAAATTTTTCGTGGTTAATTGGTGGGACCACAATGTTTAAAATATGTCAACAGTATAGCATTTACATTTTGCATACTTGAGACAAAAATTACAACAGTACAAGTGTCTAGTTAAACAATAACAATAAAACAATAACATTTTTGTTGCAGTATAGA
The DNA here is from genome assembly GCF_019802595.1 of Syngnathoides biaculeatus. NCBI lineage: Eukaryota > Metazoa > Chordata > Actinopteri > Syngnathiformes > Syngnathidae > Syngnathoides > Syngnathoides biaculeatus. The sequence continues at coordinate 1,914,885 of NC_084653.1, forward strand.
ATTAACATTCTTCACTCAAAGACTTCTTCTTGAGGTGCTGGCGATGTACCTTTGAGATTAATAGTTGATTTGTCTGTGTGTGTGGGTGCTGGGGGGTGGGAGCGGGGTAACAGAATGTTTAAAATATGTCAACAGTAGAGTATTTATATTTTGCATACTTGAAGCAAAAAATACAACAAAGTGACAAAAAAGCAAATGTGTGGTCCTCTCCTGTAGAGCACAGAATGTTCCAGATGCACTATTGTGATGTCCTCTCCGTCCCACCAATGTGCCTTTCTTTGTTGCATCACATTGTTTAAGCATGTATGGCATCAAACATTAAAAGCAAAACAAGAGAACAAATATGAGCTAACATGTACAATTAATCCAATTAATCCAACAGCGCTGATGGTGTAAGTGAGGTTACTATCTTTGAGAAAAACATGGTGTTGTCTTTGTTTTTCCTTCTGCTTCAAAATTCCCCTGTACAAGGACATACCCCCATCAAGATAATTGCCAAACTCGAAAGCTCGTACCATATTGTCCCACGCTTCTGAGGACGTAACACTTTTGAAATTTTTCAAATCACCCTTTGCCTGCCGAAAAGCCCCATGCTCGTGAGGGTGAATTCCTCCTTCAGCTCGAGTTTCACAGGGCGTTCTTCAGCCTCTTCATCATCATCACAGGCCCTTTTTCGAAAATCCACTCTCTACAAAGCTAACGTAGCTTCCAAACAAAATCACAAAAACATCACAAAAGCGTTGTTGTTGTTTTTGTCTTTGATTATATCCAAAAGTTATCATTATCATCATTATCTTCCTCTTCTTGGGTGCTTCAGAAAAAGCTTTCGCATCAGCACAGGGCTTTGGCGGCTTTGTGAACACGGAAGGTGATCGCACAGACAGTCAACAGCATAGAAAATGGCGGAAAAATAACTTTTAACACTGTTTAACTTCATTTTTTTGCATTAAATATTTGTGCATAAAACATTTGTGCATAGTGCAGTTTGTCCTCTATATTACATATCCTTGACCAAGACTTCAAAAGAAGCACCTGACTCATCTCCAATCTGAAAAATATCAACCGTAGCTACCTTTTTGTGCATCACTGTCAAACTCATCATTGATGACCGGTGCCTCTTGCATTGCATCATGAACATCCCATCTTGCTCCACACATGTCAACCTCTGTGCCATCCATAGTGTTTGTGAGGAAACATTTTTTTAATCCCAAGAGTTTGGGTTGCACAGCGTAGCCTCTCCATTTTCATATCTCTCATTTCAATCTGTAGCAGCTTTCCTACGGCGTCTAGTGGTTATCAAAACAATGTGAGCTTAAACTACATAGAAGCGAGAATAATGGGCACATTTAAAAAAAACAAACAAACAGCAAGCATTCTAATTGTGTGCGCTCTCCCGTTTTTTTATGTACTCATGTACTGCGTAGTTTGAGCTCACGTTGTTTAGATAAGAACCTGAAGCCATTGGGCTCTCGTTGTTTAGGACTGCTGCGCTGCTTCCGGGTTCCTCACGTCAGCAATGACACATTTTTTTTAAAAGTGGCTGCACAATTAGTTGTTGTAGTTGACATTTTTTGTCTGAGTTTAAGTTAAAACCAACTCACGGGCAGTCATTTCTCATCTTTGGTGCAAGCGCAACAAATATGCTGTGCTAACGATCATAAAATGCGAAGCTCCCCCGAGGAGGCCATAGAACTCAGGTTGGTAGTGCCCATTACTGTAATATATATAAATGTGTAACATCAGACATCAAATATCACATCAAAATGTATATGTATACCTTTTTTTAACCACTCTATGTACAGTCAAGAAAATTAGTATTTGAACACCCTGTCACGTCCCATCGGAACGAGAGTAGGACCCAAATGCAGGACTCGGAAGATGCAAGGTAGTTCAAGGAGACAGGTTTATTATATGAAGAGGTAGGGGATCGAGCAGGCAGTCCAGTGCAGCAGCGGTAGTTGGGACGTCGGGCGAAGAGAGCGGGTGAGCGGGCAGGCAGGAGTCGGTACACAGGAGAACAACCAAAGCAGGCAGAAGTAACGGAGGAGTCAGGCTTACAAGGTTGGTCAGAGAACGGACGAAGGTCGGTACACACAGGTTCAATCACGGATACCGGAGCACACGAACGGGACATGACGATCAACGAACTGACCCCGGCCAGTTGTCATCGCGGTCATATAAATCCACAGCATAATCAGGCTGCATGAGGCGCAGGTGTGCACCTCCCAATCAGCGCACCCACGGGGGCTCGTGCTGGAGCGGCAGGATCATGACACACCCTGCTATATTGCAAGTTCCCCCACTTAGAAATCATGGAGGGGTCTGAAATCTTCATCGTAGGTGCATGTCCACTTTAAAAGAGATAATCTAAAAAGAAAAATCCAGAAATCACAATGCATCATTTTTTAATTATTTATTTGTGCGATACAGCTGCAAATAAGTATTTGTAGCTATTAACTAGGTTTGCACACACTGCAGGAGGGATTTTGGCCCAGTCCTCCACACAGATCTTCTCTAGATCAGACAGGTTTCTGGAATCTCGCTGTGAAACACTGAGTTTCAGCTCTCTCCATAGATTTTCTAATGGGTTTAGGTCGGGACACTGTCTAAGCCACGCCAGAATCCTGATATGGTTCTTACGGAGCCGCTCCTTGGTTTTCCTGGCTGTGTACTTTGGGTCATTGTCATGTTGAAAGACCCAGCCACGACCCTCAATGCTCTGACTGAGGGAAAGAGGTTGTTCCCCAAAATCTGCCAATACATGGCCGCTATCATCCTCTCCTTCATACAGTTTAGTCGTCCTATCCCATGTGCAGAAAAACACCCCCAAACCATGATGCTACCACCCCCATGCTTCACAGTAGGGATGGTGTTCTTGGGATGGACCTCATCATTTGTCTACCTCCAAACACGGTTCATGGAATTATTACCAAAATACCCAGCCACGACCCATCTTAAATGCTCTGACAGACATAAAGAGGTTGTTCCCCAAAATTTCACAATACATGACCGTGGTCATCCTCTCCTTAATATAGTGCAGTCGTCCTGTCCCATGTACAGAAAAGCACGATGCTACCACCCCCATGCTTCACAGTAGGGATGGCGTTCTTGGGATGGAACTCATCATTAGTCTTCTTTCAAACACGGTTAGTGGAATTATGACCAAAAAGTTCCGTTTTGGTCTCATCTGACCACAAAACTTTCTCTCATGACTCTGTATCATCCAAATGGTCATTGGCAAACATAAGACGGGCCTTGACATGTACTGGTTTAAGCAGGGGAACCTTCCGTGCCATGCATGATTTCAAAACATGACGTCTTAGTGTATTACCAACAGTCACCTTGAAAACGGTGGTCCCAGCTCTTTTCAGGTCATTGATCAACTTCTGTCGTGTAGTCCTGGGCTGATTCCTCACCTTTCTGAGGATTACTGAGACCCCATGAGGTGATTTTTTGCATGGGGCTCCACTCCGATTGAGATTTACCGTCATGTTTAGCTTCTTCCATTTTGTAATGATTCCTCCAACAGTGGACCTTTTTTCACCAAACTAACCAAGCCAAACCAAGCTATAGAGTCTTGCCCATGTTACAAGTTTGAGTTTTACTGATTGTATGGGGTGGACAGGAGTCTTGATGCAGCTAACGACCTCACACAGGTGCATCTGATCCAGGATAATACATGAGTGGTGGTGGACTTTTAAAGGTGGACTAACAGGTCTTTGAGGGTCAGATTTCTAGCTGATAGACAGGTATTCAAATACATCTTTTGCAGCTGTATCACACAAATCCTGAAAAAAAATCATACATTCTGATTTCTGGATTTTCCTTTTTAGATTATCTGTCTCACAGTGGACATGCACCTACAATGAAAATTTCAGACCCCTCCATGATTTCCAAGTGGGAGAACTTGCAATATAGCAAGGTGTTAAAATCCTTATTTTCTTCACTGTACCTAAAAAATGTTTTGTTTTTTTTTCAAAAAGGCAAACAAGGCACATGGAGGATTCAAAAAACTGTCAATAAAGTTCCGGAATCATTCCCCCTCCCCAACTTTCTAAAATCAAAGTAACAAAAATAAATCAAGCACATAAGTAAAACATACACCACTACAGCCTAATGAGAAACAAGACATGATGAAAGCTAGGTGACTTAAGACAACAAGGATTCCATGCAGACAGAAACCAGACAACGAAACACAAACTGACAAGACACACCCAGTAAAGACATGATCAGCTGGAGGCAACAAGACACAAGGAATAGGGCCTGGTAATAAAAAAAAAAAAGCAGGTGGTGGCAAAAAACAAACTTGAACAAGTTACATAGGGAAATAGCATATAACACAGATCAAAAACTTATTGTATCTGAAACAATCCACAAAATCACAGATCATGACAATAATCCACAAATTGCAATCATTTTTTTTCTACTTCCTGGTGTTATTCTGACTTTGACCACAACTAACCATTTATGGATCTATATACTCAAAATACACATATACACATATGCATAAACATAGGACTTTAATTATGTAAGACTTTTTGGAGCTGATCACAGAGTCCACACTACTATTGAACTAAAGTTAAAAGTTTCAACTTCATAAGCCAACAGGTACATGCCCTTGCTTGCAAAAGAACAAATGATTAATCACGTTGTCTTTTATGGGGGTAATTTAGATGTCAAGAAATCCCCTTCAGCGCTTCACAAAGCCATGTGTGAAGATTTCACCAATCCTTTAATGTAGTCAGGTGGGTAGCATGCCCTACTGTGTTTCAAATGATTAGCTCAGTGATGGATTGAGACTCATCAGGGATGAACAAGAAGCACACTAAAAAGAGAGTATTGGTCCCCACAATACAGATTCATAAAAGTAGCTACAAACAAAATAAATATTTTATCCATCTGTCCATCCATTTTTTGAGACAAAGACAAAAAATACTCAATGAGGACATACCCCCATGCCTGCCTCACCTCAAGGGACCTTTCGTGGAGTCCTGTTGCAGTGCCTTCACTTCAAGGAAAGAGGAACTCTTTCCTGAGCAGATTGCTGCTTATTTTTTTGCGCATCTACGAAAGAAGTATGCCAAGGTACAGTATTTTAAATGGAATATAATGTGAAAAAATTCAAGGGTCATATTTGGCCAGTATACACACAAAAAGGACATGCGCCAAACTTTACACCTCTTTGTGGGAATCAGTAATATTTTTTTGTCAAACTAATGACATTGTGAACATGTTCAGATATGAAGTTTGCATTTGATTTCAGTATTCCTTTTGCCTTTCTAAATTTTCACTCATTCGCATAGAGATGGATAGGAATTTTGCTTGAGTTTGACTTGTTAGTAGGAGCAGAGGACCAAATTGTGCCCTGTGTGATGTGGTCATCAATTTCACCCGCTTGGCCAAATGTCATTGAGGCCCCATAGCTCGGTGGGGATGGAGGCGCTGGCAGACACTTCCCAAAATGTCCTAGTCGGTTGCCACCCTGGTGGGTTTGAGTGTTGTCCATATGGCACATATAAGAAGCATGAATTTATGAGTTGTATAGATGTATTATGTAGGGCTAGATGTTAAAATCCCTCTATTCATGCATATTTTGGCTCTGATGAGGCTGTGTGGGATGTTCAAATAATTGATGGCATCCTACGGGTTATCAAGTGGGCTTCCTTCCGTCATCAAGTGTTTCGCTGATAGGCCCATGACACTCTCGAGAGGGTTCAGCAGTGAATCCCAGCATCCCAGGTTCACCCCCAAGGAGCCATCAATTCTCCTGAAGGCCCAATAAGGGTCTTTCCTCCTTATCCACAGTCATTGGCCGGCCTTCTCCACCGCTTTGGAGAGATCTCTGACTGCCTGCCGATGGGTCTTCCCTCGGACTCCCATCTCTCTGAGTAGCCTGGATGTTGAGGAGGCTACAAACCCTCTGCAGCCAACTTTCACCGGGCTTACCTCTGCTCTCCAGCCTTGCTGTTGCACTTCGCCCGCATGTCCTGCATACCTCATCCGTTTCCGCTCATACGCCTCCTCGACTGACCCCTCCCAGGGCACTGTGAGCTCATTGATGTAGACGAGCTTGAGAGAGGCAGACCAAAGCATTAGATCTGGTCCTAAGGTGGTAGTTGCAATTTCAGATGGAAAGCAGAGCTTCTTGTCCAGGTCTGCCAGCAGCTTCCAGTCTTGTGCAGTGCCCAGATGTCCACTATTGGGTGGCTTTTTGGTGTGGCCTGTTTGACTCTCCACCTTCCGAACAAACAGCCTTGGTTGCCAGTTGACTGACAAGGGTGGGAGGGCATTCACGCTCATCCACTGGTTCTCCAGAAGAGCGAGAGACTTGAGCACTTGATTCTGGCACCAGGTGTAACGGCCTTGAGTAAGGCTGGTCTTGCAACTAGCCAGGAATGTGCTTCAGTGTTCCAGGACTTGGGCATAACAGGCGGTTGGGAATCTTTGGGATACCATTGGCTTAGGTTCCTGGGAGAAGGCAAGACATGATATACAGCTATGATGGTAAAGTTTGCTCTGAATGCCTCCATCTCCCAAAGCTCTTTCGAGGTGATTTTCCTTGCCTCCACTCCTTCGCAGGCCAACCACTGCCCTTGCTTGGCTTGCGACACAGCTTGGGCGCAACTTTTTACTTCCTCTTCTCGACGTACCTCCTGGACAACCAGCTTGCGCCGGTCAGCAGTAGTGGGCTTGCTCCATACTGGTCTACTGGTCCCAAGCCCAAGGCCACTCCTCCCCTTCTGCACTTGGCCAATGATGTCCTTGCGTCTGAGTGCTGCCTTTACTCTTCAGTTGCAGCCAGCGGTGTCCACTTATTCCCAGTGGCCAGGATGGGAGCAGTCTGGGATACCAGGGGATCGCTGGAATCCAATAGCATCATTTCCAGTCTTACTTTGGTGCATGTGTACTCCTCTGCAAGGCTGGAAATGGGCAGGTATAACATCCCTTTACTGTACAGCCCAATGCTGCTGAGACACCTGGGAAGGCCAAGCCACTTCCTCACAAACAAGCTCATCAGTCTCTCCAGCTAGGTCCCTGTTTTCTAAAAAAATAAAATAAAAAAATACTGCACTTAACAGATATGTTCTTGTTTAATAAAGCTTTTTAAACAATGACATGCAATGAGGCAGTACGGTAGGGCAGCTGAAGAATGTTGGCCTCACAGTTCTTAGGGCCCGGCTTCAACTCCCAGCCCAGTCGGTGTGGAGTTTGCATGTTCTACCCATGCCTGCATGGGTTTTCTCCGGTCACTCTGGCTTCCTCCCACATCCCTGAAAAAAGCATTGAATCGAGACTGAATTGCCCAGAGGTGTGATTTGTGAGTAGGACTCTTGCCTCTATGTGCCCTGCAATTGGCTGGCAACCAGTTCAGGGTGTATCCTGCCTCCTGCCCGTTGACAGTTGGGGTTGGCTCCAGCATTCCCATGACCCTCGTTAAGATAAGGTGCTCAGAAAATGGGTGGATGGATGGATGGATGGATGGATGGATGGACAAACATACAATGAACTGTGAAAGAAACAGCCATGACTGCAATGTTTATTTCACACTATTGTATGGGTGCACAAGCCAGGGCAACGGGTTGCATAAGGAAGAAACTTTGCCAAACAAACGTTAATCTAAAGCAGGGGTCGGGAACATATGGCTTGTGAGCCATACCTGGCTCTTTTGGTGGTTGCGTATGGCTTGTAGAACCTTCATAATGACATACTGTATACAGCAGAGGTGCTGTCCATCGTGATCAGTTTTGGTTATGGTTATCAATCATATGACGCCGTGCCCAAAAAATCAAATAAAAATAAAAAAGCCATCAACCTGACATCTTTTTTTTTTGAACATTTTGGCAGCACACAACTTTGCACTGCCCCCTGCGCTCTTAAAGAGGTATACATAATTAAAAATGTTACAGTGCTTACACAGTCTATCAATGTGGTTTATAATGACAGCGTGCTTATGCGCCGGCCACCACCGGACATTTTTTTACATAAAGACATGCCTCTGTCGGCAAGTATTGTTGGTGAGCACACACAAGCGGGGAGAAATTTAAAAAAAATGAAGCCTCCAGACCAGCTGATTGTGAATTTGAAACACACTTCCCGTCACATACCACACAGTGCGGCGTGTGAATATTGCTGTACTGACAATATTTTGTTCTACCGATGCATGTGAAAAGTCTTTCTCACATTGAAAAAAAAAATTTAGACCAACCTACGTTCACAAATAACGGATGGAAGTCTCAAAGGCTGGATGAAGTTTAATTTAGTGACGTATGAAACAGATGACAAAGCCATTAGCAGAGAAGTCGCATTAATGGTAAGAAGTACTTTTGTCGTCATTGGTTCGCAAATGTATGATGTTTTTTAAATTGATGTAGAGACTTATTGTACTCTTAAAGTGTTGGTCTTACATAAAATGCATGAATACACTTGTATTTAGTTTTTAAGATATTGTATGGCTCTTTTGGAACTACATTTTAAAATATTTGCCTTTTATGGCTCTCTCAGCCAAAAACGTTCCCGACCCCTGAGCTAAAGAATCGCATACCGGATCGGTTGTGGCCCGGGTTGAACGTCTGCCCCCGGCACTGTAACTCACAGGGCGTCAGTGGAAATTCAGCTACTGTGGTTCAAAGAAAAAGAAGAGGAGGAAAGTGGATTTGTCACCAGAAGAAGAAGAGGAATGCACAGAGCATATAACTAAGGGTAGTGACTTTGAATGTTGGGACTATAACAGGAAAGGCTCAGGAGTTGGTTGACATGATGATTAGGAGAAAGGTTGATATTCTGTGCATCAAAGAGAGCAGGTGGAAAGGGAGTAAGGTGAGAAGTTTAGGGGTAGGGTTTAAACTATTTTACCATGGAGTAGATGGGAAGCGACCGGTGGAACAGATGTCAAAGCACGAATATTAAATTCAAAACTAGTCTTAAGTTGTAATAATTGTGGGTTGCACAGTCACCAAAAGTAGGGCAAGAGTTTTAGACGGCAATTAAACATCATTATTTAACAGACACATGGGTTGGAAAAGCAGGTCGAGGGGTCTTTGTTCTTTTTAAGGAAGGAAGGATGACAGCTTGAGTAACGACAAAATTGTCATCGAAATTAAATCTGCAGTAAATTCTGATGGAGTTTCTGTGTGAACAATCTCCTGAAAAGGACATACAAAATGCTGTTTTTATTTTTTTGCAAGAAGACAATATATGTGGTAGCACATTTCTTTTGGATTTTACAGCAAATAAATTGATCAGACGGTTGGCTGCCGGTGTGTTCTTCTACAATATTACTTATTATAACTTTGCATGCCTGGATACGATCTCTTGCAGTAAAGAAACACAAAACACGTGCATGCACGTACATGCACACGCACACACCTACACATTGACAGACATACACACAACTTGGTCTGCCATTATGTCTGCCAGATGCCTGCCAGGGGCACTTTTGTTTCTTTTGTGATGTACACCATCACAGCACCCTGTTATTACCTTTGACTATAATTTGCACCTCATCTCCAATCAAGACTTTACTTTTGTAGGGAAATACAATAGTTTTCAACCATCCCATTTTACTACTTGCATACACAGTCATGTCTGCCAGTGTAATCTATTTTGGCTTTTGGCATGACATCCCAGAATCTTCTCACGGCGTTTTACCAATCACAAATGTGATTATGCCAAAAAACTGTCTGTATATTACAATAGACTCCTTTGTCATTTATTGTCTGGTGCAGTACAAATTGGTCTATCAAGTGATAGTTACAGAATTGCTACTTTTTGCATGAGCATACAACATGAATTAGGAAAATACCACAAAAAGTCATGCAGAGAATTTCATTATAGTTATATTATGTTGTTGTCCTGATTGTAGGTGATTGCTTAAGGATTTCGTTAACATACAGTATGTTGCATACCTTGAAATTGAATCATTCTGTGGAATTTACGTGAAAATGCAAATGTATGTTCCATCACAATTTTCTCATTTGTATTCTCCTGGGATGGGGAGGAAATGAATATACAGAACTATATATTTATCCATCCATTTTCTGAACCTCTTATCCTCACAAGGGTCATGGGAATGCTAGAGTCTATCCCAACTCTCAATGAGCAGGAGGCAGGGAAAACCCTGAACTGGTGGCCAGCCAATTGCAGGGCACATGGAGACAGACAACAGTAGCAGTCACAATCACACCTAGGGGCAATTTTTGTTTTTCTCTGAAGATGTTGGTGTCCATACGTCAGTATTTTAGTCTTTGTCATGTTTCCATGTTCCATGATGCAGATACAGTACTAAACCTCTACCTCAACACTGGCAGTACGACTTTTCTGGAGTTAAACTCTACTCTCACAGAAAAGCTACGGAACTGCGGTCTGCTCCGGGTGGCTACATTTGTTACCCCCACTCCTGCATCACGCCCAGATTGAAGGTGCCATGAACAGTGAAGGAGGAAGCAGAAACAGGGTGAGCGGGGTAAGGTATCCGAGCAAAGCTACCAGCTACACCACATAAGTCAGCTATTCCCTCCATCGTATTAACCAACAAATGCTCTCGGGACAACCAATTGGATTACATTCAACTTATCTGGTCCAGCCATAAGACTGCAGGAGAGTGCTGTGATTTTATGTTTGTGGAAACATGGCTTCATAGCAGCGTTCCGGAGATTGCCATTCAACTTGACTAGCCAGCAGCCGACTGAGTGGACAACACTTGCGAGAGGTAAGACTCGCGGCAGTGGGCTGTGAGTTTACATCAATGACACCTGGTGCAGGGACGCAATCTTGGTTGGTTAACACTGCTTACCGCTACTAGAGTTTATGGCTTTGTCGTGCCAGCCATTTTACTTACCAAGGGAATTCCCTTGTGTACTGCCTGTGTCAGTCTATATTCCTACAAACTCCAGCAATCTGAGGAGCGAGGCACTAAATACGCCATCATATCAGTGAACAACTAATGGCCTATCCATATGCTTTCCTCATCAGAGCTGGACACTGTAACAATGCTGAAACCAAGGCTGTGTTTCCTGAACCCTACTCAAACACTGACTTACCGACAGAGGTAAATAACACTCTGGGCAATGTTTTTACCCCCCTGGACACTGGTCACTAGGGCCCACATCTGGGGCCAGGCCTTAAGGTGAGTCTTGACGGTGAGCACCTAATAGGTCTCAGCTAGGCACAGCCTGAAAGGGTAATCCCAAAAGCTCACCACCTGTGGGAGGGGTCGCAAGGGTCGGGTAAAATGTGAGCTGGGTGGTGGCCCAAGGCAGGGACCTCGACAAAGCCATCCCTTGCTACAAAAGCTGGCTCTAGTGATGTGAAATGTCAACTCTCTCGCAGTGAAAGAGCCCGAGCTGGTGTCCAAGGTCGAGACGTTCTGACTGGATATAGTCGGATTTGCCTGCACGCATCGCTTGGGCTCTGGTACCAGTCTTCTTGAGAGTGGTTGGACTCTTTTTCACTTTGGAGTTGCCACGGTGAGTGGCACCTAGCAATTGTGGGTATAGTCAATGCCCTCACCAGTGAATATTGTGCTACCTGTCGGCCGTTCGCAAGTCCGGATAAATGCAGAGGGTTGCGTCAGGAAGGGCATCCAGCGTAAAACTGTGCCAAACATATATGAGCATTCATCATACGAATTCCATAACGGTTAGGTTGTGGCCCGGGCTTCCTGCGCCCGTCCACGGAAATGTTAATCTGCAAGGCGTAGGTAGAAATTCAGATAATGTAGGTCAAAGACAAAAAAGAGGAAGAAAGCAGTTCCGTTGGCAGAAGAAGAAGAAAAATGCACAGACCATACAGCTGAGTGTAGGGACTTTGAATGTTGGGACTATGACAGGAGAAGCTCAGGAGTTAGTTGACATGATGATTAGGAGAAAGGTTGATATATTGTGCATCCAAGAGAGCAAGTGGAAAGGGAGTAAGGCTAGAAGTCTCGGTTGGGGAGTTAAATTATTTTATCATGGAGTAGATGGGAAGAGAAATGAAGTCAGGGTTATTTTCAAGGAAGAGCTGGCTAAGAATGTCTTGGAGGTGAAAAGAGTATCAGATCGAGTGATGATGATGAAACTTGAACTTGAGGTTGTTATGTATAATGTGGTAAGCGGCTATGCCTCACAAGTAGGATGAAAGAGAAATTCTGGAAGGAACTAGATGAAGTAGTCCTGAGCATCCCAGACAGAGAGTGTTGTGATTGGTGCAGATTTCAATCGGCATGTTGGTGAAGGAAACGGGCGATGAAGAAGTGATTGGTAAGTACGGCATTCAGCAAAGGAACTTTGAGGGGCAGGTGGTGGTGGAATTGGCAAAAAGGATGGAATTGGCAGTGGTGAACACTTATTTTCAGAAGAGACAGGAACATCGAGTGACTTGCAAGAGCGGCGGTAGAAGCACGCAGGTGGGTTATATTTTGTGCAGACGTTGTAATCTGAAGGAGGTTACTGATTGTAAGGTAGTGGTGGGGGAGAGTGTGGCTCAACAGCATAGGATGGTGTTGTGTAGAATGACTCTCGTAGCAGGTAGGAAGCTTAAGAAGACAAAGGTAGAGGAGAGAATCAGGTGGTGGAAGTTGAGAAAGTAAGAATGTTGTGTGGCCTTTTGAAAAGAGGTGAGACAGGCTCTAGATGGTCAGGAAGAGCTCACAGAAGACCGGAATACTACTGCCAAGGTATTCAGAGAGGAAGGCAGGAGAGTACTTGGGGTATCTTCTAGTAGGAAAGGGAGAAAGAAAATTGGTGGTGGAACCCCAAAATACAGGAAGTCATCCAAGGAAAGAGATTAGAGAAGAAGAAGTGGGACACGGAGAGGACTGAGGAGAGGCATAAGAAATATATTAAGATGTGCAATAGGGCAAAGGGAGAGGTGGCAAAGGCTAAAAAAGAGGCACACGGCGATATGTACTCCAGGTCGGATCCAAAAGAAGGAAAAAAGGATCTCTACAGGTTTGCCAGAGGATGTGCAGCAAGTAAAGATGATTAAAGTGGGCCTGTCATGAAATGGATGATTTTTGGTATATTATTAATGAAAAACCCACAGCCAATATGGTCCCATGTGTTTTTTCACCACAAAACATGATTTTGACGTTATACAGCTTTTTGTAACTCCCACCATGAAAATTCTCTCTTGGATTTGGTTTCGAGAACAATCAGGAAGTGACGTAAAGGACAGCTGCTCCCCCTAGTGGAGTCATTTGTTTCCATTAGTTTTACTTCTGGGAAGGCAGCTCGTTGTTCCTTCGTGTTAGTCAAAATGCCGGCTCATTGCATTGCTGGACATTGCTTGAACACTTGGGAGAATGGAATTACCCTTCATAAGTTTGAAAGAGACTCTGTTCGTTGTGAAAAATGGATTGCACGGGTGAAGAGGACGAAAGCTTCGTGGGTTCCAAATAACAGGTAGGTGTGTATACAGCTCCTAAAAAAAATAATAGTTTGGGGCGGACCACAAATCTAACATCGGGCCATCACCTGGAGTCCAACGGCCAGATGGAGAGGATTAATCAAGACTTGGAAACCGGACTACGATGCTTGGCATCCAGGGACCGGGGCACGTGGAGCCAGCACCTCGAATGGGTAGAGTTCGCCCACAATTCTTTACCCTCCGCTTCGACAGGTATGGCTCCACTCCACGTCGCACACGGATACGCTCCCTCTCTGTTACCTTCATTGGCCACGGATTCCACGGTGCCGTCGGGCCTGGCGGTGGTACGACGCTGCAAACGGACCTGGGAGGCAGCTCGGAGGACGCTGCTGCGCACGGGCAGCGTCTACAAGTCTGCAGCGGATCGCAAGAGGAGAGTTGCACCAGAACTCAAGGTGGGACAGCGGGTGTGGCTCTCCACCAAGGACCTGCCGCTGCGGATGGAATTGCGCAAACTCGCTCCCAGGTTCGTTGGCCCGTTTCCGATCACCAAGATTGTTGCCGTGTCGCTCAAATTACCTAGGTTGATGAGGGTGCACCCGACTTTTCACATCAGCAGACTGCGTCCAACCCGTCCATTTCCACTGGTTCCTCTGGCCAAGGCGCACCCCCCCCCCCCCGCATGGTGGATGGCGGCTCGGTGTATACGGTATCCCGGTTGCTGTCCTCTCGCCGCAGAGGGAGGTGGGGGGTCCAGTATCAAGTGGACTGGGAGGGATATGGACCGGAGCAGCGCTCCTGGATCCCCTCTCGTTTCATCGTGGACCCCTCTCTCATCAGGGACTTTCACACAGCCCATCCTGACGCTCCTGGGCCGTCCAGAGCCGGCCGTAAAGGGGAGGAGGTACTGCCAAGCTGGGCGGTGCCAGGCAATCAGCACTCCCACACCTGCACCTCATGAACCCTAATGACTCTCAGTATAAATAGGAACTGGGGGACGACAAGTCCTCCGCCAGATCATTGCCTTTGATGCCTCGTTCCCGCACTCCTATTTGCCTGACTTCCGCCTTCTGTGTACCGACCCTCGCCTGTCCCCTGACCACCCTTGTAAGCCTGCCGCGACTAGTATTTCTGTTCGTTTGGACTGACTTGCTAGTAACCGACCTCGGAACAAATAAAGACCTCCTTTGTACGATCTGCCTGCCTCTTGAGTCATGCATTTGGGTCCCCCCTCGTGCCTCATTCGTGAGAGGATGGAGCTGCCAGGTAAAAGAGTAACAGGAAGACCAAAGAAAAGGTTGATGGATGTTGTGAGGGAGGACATGAGGACAGTGGGTCTTAGAGAGGAAGATGCACAAGACAGGCTTGAATGAAAAAAGATGGCATGGTGCTGCTGCTAACGGGACAAGCCAAAAGAAGAAGAAGAAAAAGTGTTGCCAAAGTAGTGACGAGCATTACAAAGCAAAGGCCACAAATGGAAACTCTAAAAATGGAGCTGCGACTGGACAATTACCCAGTCAAATGTCAAAGGCAAGTGTTTTTACCAAAATACACATGTGTTTTTGAATTAAAGTCTGTGAACTTTGACCCAGTTTCACGTGTCTGAAAAACGTGTGTGGTTGATCTCTGACGTCACGACAGGTAAACATATCATTTGAGGGAATGAACAACAAGTGAGACACAATCGTGAGGTGGAATAAACTTTATTGGATATTTTAAACTTTTTTAACAAATAAAAAAACTGAAAAGTGGGGCGTGCAAAATTACTTGACCGATTTACTTTCATTGAAGCAAACTCACTCCAGAGGTTCAGTGATGATCTCTGAATGATGCAATGTTGACTGAGGATGATAACTAGAATCCACTTTTGTGTAATCAAGTCTTCGTATAAATGCACCTGCTGTGTGATAGACTCAGGTTTCTGTTTAAAGTGCAGAGAGCATCATGAAGACCAAGGAACACACCAGCTAGGTCCGAGATACTGTTGTGGAGAAGATTAAAGCCGAATTTGGATACAAAAAGATTTCCCAAGCTTTAAACGTCTGAAGGAGCACTGTGCAAGCAATCATGTTGAAATGTAAGGAGCATCAGACCGCTGCAAATCTACCAAGACTCAGCTGTCCCTCTAAACTTTCACCTCAAAAAGGTAAGACTGATCAGAGATGCAGCCAAGAGGCCCATTATCACTCTGGATGAACTGCAGAGATCTACAGCTGAGGTGGGAGAGTCGGAATCAGTCGTACACTGCACAAATCTGGCCTTTATGGAAAAGTGGCAAGAAGAAAGCCATTTCTCAAAGATATCCATAAAAAGTTTGTTTAAAGTTTGCCACAAGCCACCTGGGAGACACACCAAACATGTGGAAGGTGTTCAGGTCATATGGAACCAAAATTTTTTGGCCACAATGCAAAACGATATATTTGGGGTAAAAGCAACACAGCTCATCACCCTGTACACACCAACCCCACTGTCAAACATGGTGGTGGCAGCCTCATGGCTTGGGCTTGCTTGTCTTCAGCAGGGACAGGGAAGATGGTTAAAATTGATGGGAAGATGAACGGAGTCAAATACAGGACCATTCTGGAAAACAAAGACATAACTAAAATAGAAAACAAAAATTTCAAACTCAGAAATGATAATTTGCAATTTCAACTGATATTAGTAAAACATGATGTACTGTTAAACGGTATTTTAAAGTTTTCATCAATAAAAATTGTTGATGTGACAAACTTAATCTTAAGAAAAGTTAAATGCACTGGCCTATCAAGGAATAAACACTCAGGTTACACAGTTTAGTTCAACATAATCGGCGTTAGTGGCAACAAACTAGCAATACATTGTAACAAATACTGCTGTCGGCAATCGTAATGTATTGTTACAATACATCATAATTTACGGAGGTGTCTTTTGTCAATCCATTGATAAAAGATAGCAGTAGATGAGCTTCGTAAAGCATGTAGAGGGGTAAAGTTTTCAACTTCAAGATAACGCGGTACCATGGGGGAAAATGGTTAGTCAAGTCAATCAGGCCAAAGGCTTGGCAAGGGCACAAACTGGTGGATTTGCAGAAAAAGGAGAAAAAAAGGAGAAAAAAGAAAGTGGGTGGCCAAAGCGCTTAAGTGACACTGTCACATGTTCAGAGAAATATTGTAAATGAAGGATTCTTCATAGTGATGCTTCACCCATGCACAAAAGTGTAATTTGGGGAGCAAGCAGAGTAACTATGCCGTCAGCAGTCATCAGCGCAGCAAGGAAAGTTTGGGGCAGTCATAGCCTATTTTGGTGCATCTCCTGCACCTTTTGGGGAAAGGTGGGGCTTCCAGGCTTAAAGTCACCGTCTTTGGCAACCATCCATCACGAGGGTCGCAGGACTGGTGAAGCCAATTCCAGTTGTCATCGTGCAGGAGGCAGGGTACAGGGTACACCCTGAACTGGTTGCCAGCCAATCCCAGGGAACATGGATACAGACAACAGTCGCACTCACAATCACACCTAGGGGCAATTTAGAGACTCCAATGAATGCATGTTTTTAGGATGTGGGAGGAAACCGGAGTGCCCGGAGAAAACCCACGTAGGCATGGGGAGAACATGCAAACTCCACACAGGTTGGGCTGGGATTTGAACCCCGGTCCTCAGAACTGTGAAGCCAAGGCTCTACAGTTGCATCTTTGGAAACTTGAAAAACAAAAAGGAGCTTTGAGAACGTAACGCCTTGGACTTTTGTACAGAGGGCTGCCCTGAAAGGCAAAAAGAAGAAGGGCCACGCCTTTGACACTGGATTTCATTGTAGAATTTTCTGTATTTTAAACCATTGGAATAAGAAATTAATTTCCAGCTTTTTTATTGTCACACACACAAACCATAGTTAACCTATACAGCACAAATGATGGACAAATGAAGAACCATTCATCCATCCATTTTCTTCAGCGCTTATCCTCATGAGGGTCATGGGGAGTGCTGCAGCGTATCCCAGCTGTCAACGGGCAGGAGGCGGGGTACACCCTGAACTGGTTGCCAGCCAATCGCAGGGCATAGAGACAAGCAGCCGCACTCACAGTTGGATGGAGCCTATTCCAGTTAACTCTGGATGACCGGGGTACCCGGAGAAACCCACACAAGCACAGGGAGAACATGCAAAGTCCACACAGGCGAGGCTGGATTTGAATGTGTCCTGAGAACTGTGAGGCAGATTGCCTATCCAGTTACCACCGCGCCACAGCTGCATGAACTTGTTTACTGACATCAGAGAGCAGGTTAGTCAAGGATGAGCAATACTAGATCATGTTGTCCTCTCAAAAGTGTGTGTTGATCGGCAAACCTGGAGGATCCAGTCCAACATTTGGAGGGCCTGCAAACAGGATCTGAAACAGGGACAAATTGTGCCTTGGACGCATGCGCATCCTCATATACATCAAGACTATTGCCAGACACTTTATCCAATAAAATTTTGTGTTCTCATAACATTTACTCAATTGAGCTTTTTGAAACCCATTTTCTTTTTCTAATGCACCACTAGATTGGGGATAGTAACTACAACATTTGAAAGCTGAGTTATCACCTCATTGACAGAGTGTTTCCCATTGTCAGATGAAGTTTTTCAGGAATTCCCCATCTGGGAATAATTTCAGTTAATAATGCTTTTGCCATTGTAGATGTTGACACATGCTTGGTTGGAAATAATTCAATACATTTTGAAAACATCCATGCATCCATCCATGGGCACGCCACCCTTTTCCGACAGAGGACCATGATCTCAGATTTGGAGGTGCTGATTCTCATCCCAGCCGCTTCACACTCGGCTGCGAACCGCTCCTGTGAGAGTTGGAGATCACGGCTTGATGAAGCCAACAGAACCACATCATCTGCAAAGAGCACCGATGCGATGCTGAGCCATGAAACCCTCTATGCCTTGGCTGCGCCTAGAGATTCTGTTAAAAAATGATGAACAAAATCGGTGACAAAGGGGAGTCCAACTCTCACCAGAAATGACTCCGTCTTATTGCCGGCAATCCGGACCAAACTCTGACACTGGTCGTACAGGTACTGAACATCTTGTATCAGGTTACCTCATACTTCCGAAAATCCCCCACAGGACTCCCGAGGGACATGGTCGAGCGCCTCCTCCAAGTCCACAAAACACATGTAGACTGATTGGGCAAACTCCCATGCATCCTCGAGGATCCTGCCAAGGGTGGTCCACTTTTCCACGGCCAGTACGAAAACCACATTGTTCCTCCTGAATCTTAGATTTGACTTCCCGACTGACCCTCCTCTCCAGCACCCTGAATCGAGCTTACGAGGGAGGCTGAGGAGTGTGATCCCACTACAGTTGGAACACCCCCCCCTTCTTCAAAAGGGTTACCACCACCCCAGTCTGCCAATCCAGAGGCACTGTCCCCGATGTCCATCCAATGTTGCAGAGGCGTGTTAACCAGGACAGTGCCACAAAATCCAGAGCCTTTAGGAACTTTGAGCGAATCTCATACACCCTCGGGGACCTTCACCAAGGAGCTTTTTAACCACCTCGGTGAGGTCAACCCCAGCTATAGAAGAGCCCGTCTCAGGAAACCCAGAACCAGCTTGCTCATGGGAAGGAGTGTAGGTGGAATTGAGGTCTTCAAAGTATTTGCCTTACTGACTCACAAAATCCCGAGTTGAGATCAGCAGTGCCCCATCCCCACTATACACAGTGTTGACGGTGCACTGCTTACCCTTCCTGAGATACCGGACGGTGGACCAGAATTTCCTCGAAGCCTTCTTGAGGTCGTTCTCCATGGGCTGACCGAACTCCTGCCACCACTGTGTTTTTGCCTCAGTGACCACTGAAGCTGCATTTCACTTGGCCAGCTGGTACCCATTCAGCTGCTTCGGGAGACCTACATGCCAAAAATGCCTGATAGGACTCCTTTTTCAGCTTGACAAAATCCCTCATTGATGGTGTCCACCAACGTGTTCGGGGGTTTACGCCATGCCAGGCACCAACCACCTTATGGCCTCAGCTCCGATCGGCCACCTCAGAATGGAGGCGTGAAACATCGTCCACTCAGACTCAATGTCCCCCGCGTCCACCGGAACATGGGCAAAGTTATTTTGAAGATGGAAGTTGAAATTCCTGAACCTGCCAGCAGTTCCCAACAGACCCCCACAATACGTTTGGGCCTGCCACATCTTCCCCCATCATCGGAGCTAAATCACCATCAGGTGGTGATCAGTTGCCAGCTCCCCCCCCCTCTTCACCCGAGTGTCCAAGACATGCAGTCGCAAGTCTGATGACATGACCACAAAGTCACTCAACGAACTACGACCTAGGGTGTCGTGGTGCCAAGTGCACATGGGGATACCCTTATGCCTGAACATGGTGTTCGTTAAGGACAATCCTTGATGAGTACAGAGGTCCAGTAACAGGACACCACTTGGGTTCTGATTGGAGGGTGGGTGTTGTTCCCAATCGCGACATTCCAGGTCTCACTGTCATTTCCCATGTGGGCATTGAAGTCCCCCAGCAGAATGATGGAGACCCCAGAAGGGGCACTCTCGAGCACTTCTTCTAAGGACTCCAAAAAGGGTGTGTACTCTGAACTGCTGTTGAGTGTATTGGCACAGACAGCAGTCAGTCCCCCCACCTGAAGGCGGAGGGAGGCTACCCTCTCATCCACCGGGGTAAACCCCAAAGTACAGGCCCCAAGCCAGGGGGGCAATAGGTATACCTTCACCTGCTTGGCGCCTCTCACCGTGGGCAACATATTCAGTGGGAGTAGATAGTAAATGAAGGTCAGTGAGAGAAGGAGTGGGGGGGGGGGTAATTGAGCAGTAGACAGGGAGGAAGTGAAGTGGAAAGTGTTGGCACTCCAGTTGCCTTCATGCATTAATTGGAGACTCTAAATTGCCCCTAGGTGTGATTGTGAGTGCCTCTGTTGTCTGTCTCCATGTGCCCTGCAATTGACTGGCAACCAGTTCAGAGTGTACCCCACCTCCTGCCCGTTGAAAGACAGGATAGGCTCCAGCACTCCCGTAACACTTGTGAGGATAAGTGGCTAAGAAAATGGATGGATGGATGGATGGATGGATGCACAGTGGTGCCTCTGCTTACGAAATTAATCAGTTCCGGAAGTCGTTTCGTAATGTGAAACATTCTTAAATAGAAATGCATTTTACATGTAAATAGCCTAATCTAGGTGGCACGGTGGAACTGCTGTAAAGCGTTGTCCTCACAGTTCTCAGGTTCAGGGTTCAATCCTGGCCCCACCTGTGTGGAGTTTGCATGTTCTCCGCATTCCTGTGTGGGTTTTCCCTGAGCACTTCGGTTTCCTCCCAGACCCCAAAAACATGCAACATTAATTGGACACTCTAAATTGCCCCTAGGTGTGATTTTGAGTGCGACGGCTCAAAAAATGGATCGATGGTTAGCCTAATCTTTTCCAAGACCCCCCTATGACAAAATTAAGCATTCAAAGTGTACATAATGTAAAGAATAATTAAAATATATGTTCATTTGCCTTAAAAGTAAGCATTTGAAGTGTACATCGTGTAAAGAATAATGAAAAAAACATGTTCATTTACCTTTGGTGTTGAGCAACGATGCTACCACCACTACCATGCTACCCTGAGAACGCCCGATCTCGGAAGCTAAGCGGGTTTGGTCCTGGTTAGAACTTGGATGGGAGACCGCGTGGGAATACCAGGAGCTGTAAGCTTCTCTACCTGGCTAAATGCAGAGGGGTTGCGTCAGGAAGGGCATCCGGCGTAAAACTGTGCCAAACAAATATGCGTTCATCTAAGATGACACGCTGTGGCGACCCCTAACGGGACAAGCCAAAAGGAAAAGAAGAAGAAGTTGAGCAATGATGTGAGGAAAAGGGTGCGTAACGACGCATCGTGGGGGATGGAGGAGAAGGTGCGCACACAACTTAATTCCACTAAAATGAATAAGTTCCACAAACTCTTAGTTCAAAACAAACACAAACATTAACTTTCCATGTTTCGTGAAACACCAATCCATGGATGTTTGCCTTTGACGGCTTTTAATAATCTTGCAGAAATGTGCAAGGCAAACGTCATCGAAGTGAGCGATAGCTTGACTCCTTAACACATTTTCCAGATGATTCTTTTGAATACATTTGGAAATGTCATGGAATCTCATCAAAACTTTTTTTATTCTGGCCTCCTACTCTACGCCCCAAACTGCTCCTGCATTGCGGTGTGTTGCATCGCTCCCAGCTCCTTTAGCTCCTCTGTCGAAAGATCCTCCTAGTGCTCCTGAACCAACTTGTCAATGTCCTCCTCAGCTTTTCCCGGCAAAACAACTTGCTCAACTTCAGGTTCAACCTCCATTTTGAACCTCTCAAAATTCCGTGGAGCAACAGCATGAGGCCACATGCATGCATGGCTTTTCATATTTCTCGACGATTTTTTGTTTTGTTTTGACGGACTAAACCACGCATTTTCTTGTCACTGGCACCGACCAGCAGTTTCTTGGCGCCCATGTTGAAAAAAGATGAATAAATCTGTGAAGTTGTCCAGTGCAAGTGTGCATGAAATGACAATGGATTCGGTGACGAAGACACAGAATGTGCATCACGGGTGAAGATTGACATCCCTCCTAGCCAATGGTAGAGCAGATCTATCACGCCACACAAACCAAGAGACAGGAAGTGCATCATGGCTAAAGATTGACATCCTTCCTAGCCAGGAAAATGCTCCGGCAAGAGCCTATGGGAGAGCATCTCTATCGCGCCGCTTTCACACCAAAATACAGTACAGGCTGCCATTTTTTTTCCTTTCATATCCTGATTTTCCTTTGTAACTAGAGACAACATTTTTACGGGGGGGCATTTTGTAACCTAAATTTTTCATTAGTAGAGACTTTCGTAAGTAGAGGTATGACTTTATATAGCGGCACGGTGAATCAGCTGGAAAGCATTGGCCTCACAGTTATGAGGACCAGGGTTCAATCCCAGCATGTTCTCCCCGTGCCTGCGTAAGCTTTCTCCAGGGACTGCCATTTCCTCCGACATTGCAAAAATACGCCTTAATTTGAGACTCTAAATTGCCCCTAGGTGTGATTGTGAGTGTGACTTGTCTGTCTCCATGTGCCTTGCAATTAGCTGGCAACCAGTTCGGGGTGTACCCTGCCTCCTGCCCATTGGCTGGGACCCTCATGAGAATAAGCGGCTAAGAAAATGGATGGATGAATGCAAAAACAAATTAAATTTATTCAATCTGAGTGAGCTAATTCGTATGAATCATGAGAAGGCTGGATACTGTGAAGCTACAGTCCACTTTCCTCGTAAATTGCTAATTGCTCCAGGATAATGAAAGTAATCAGTGGTTGAAATGATGTTGCATGCAAAGCACTTGTGATTACTTGTCTCATGCCATGTATCTTCAAGTTCTCAGTAACAGGTTTAAGAAATTAACTGCTTCAGTAGAGCAATTAGGAAACAACAAATCTTTTTCAAATCACTTCTGTTCTGATATAACGGAAAAATGACGAAAGATGACTTTACCCAGGATGACACAATGCTGCACAAGACTGAAACATGATTTTGAACTCTAAGGTTAGTTGGGGAAATATTATTTGCATGGCACCTTCTACCAGCATTTTAAACAGGTTATATAGCTTGAAGGCGTGTGTGTGCATGTATGTGTGTGTCTGCGTGCGTGTATGCTTGTGTGTGTGAATGTTTGGATTTGTTCCTACATAAAAACTGCAGAAGCAAAGGACTGTCAAAACCCAGTTCAGTTTATACACTGTAGCTGTGTGCATGTATGTTTGCATGCATTTGAGTGTGTCTTTATTTGGACATGTAAGGTGGAGGATGCTTGATTTGTTCAAGGGTTCTTCATTTTGTTACTGAGTTTATAACTTAACTCAAACTAATTAGAGAATTATGATGCCAAAACAACAAAATGCAACGCCTATCATGCAGTTGTATTTTTGGATCAAAATCAAATTTCTATTTGTTTTCATTACGAGAGATTTTAAAATTGTCATCCAGAAAATTAAATTTTGACAGCATAATGCCATATTTATTACATAATTCGGCACAATTATTAGAAGATGAATAAAATGGAAAATGGCAAATCAAATTTGTGGGTATGGACGGGATGGGATTGGGGAAATACTTGAATCACCCATTAGCTCTTTTGAAGTGCCACTGACACCTAAAACATGAAATTTAGTATTTTGTTAAACCAAAAAAAAAAAATCTGGCAGAATGGACTCATCCATTTGTTCAAAGCGCGTCAGAATGTTGCTGTATATAGATTTTTTTCATCTCTCGAGGGTTTTGGGTTGAAGAAGAAGCCGGAAGAGATGTATTTTGCAGACAGCTACAGCAGTGGAGTGTCTTTCCCTTTTGTACTGGCAAGAAATTACCTGTTTTTTCTGTGTGTTAGCCAAAATGCTGGCTTGTTGTGTTGCTGGATTTAGCTCGAACACTCCCAAGTCCCAATTCCCCCGTGAAAAATGGATTGCACCGGTGCAAACAACAAGAGCTTTGTGGGTTCCAAATGACAGGTCGGTTTGTATTGAGCTATTAAAAAAAATTATAGTTAGTGGGGGTGGACTAATTTGTCTCACAGTTTATAGATTATGTTACGTGTGAATTTAGGATAAATTCCCTTGGTCAAACCAGCAAAATATAACACAGCACTTGTAATGTATTTAAGACAATTTAATCACACACAATACAATACAACACAAAACAATAACAAAATAGAAGTAAAAAGACAGTTTAGTAGCGTGTAACACGATCTTACTAGCTAAACGATGTAGAGTCAAAATAGTCAAATCCAATGTTACAAATAGGCAATTGTTATTTCCAGCGAATATTCCGGAAATGTCAAAAACGCAGTGTGGCGGCCGTGTACATGTGTATTTGTCTGAAAACAGTAGTATTGATAAAAAGCTCCATCGATAGCCATCCTCGTCTTTATAGGAACATTATAGAAATCCGCGTTCGACGATGTCATCCTTCTCTCATAACGTAACAAAAGATTCGCCTGGTGATAACTTAATAAAGTACGTAAGTCAGGCGTTCTTAATGTGTCAATATGCGTGGGTCGCCGTGTTCCCCGATGCGAAGGTGGGTTGGACGGGGAGGCGGGCAGTCGAGGGGCGAGGAGGTGAAAGGAGCTCTCCCCCCACTGGGCACCCCTGACGTATTTACTTCGCTCGACATGGGTCCTCATGAGTATGCTACATACACAAGAGGTGAGGAAATCGAACAATTATGGCCCAGACATTTTGAATATTTTATCAGGTTCCCGGTCCTCCTCGTCTGTCTGTCGGGGAGTCTGTTTTTGTTGCTGTAAGAAGTGATCCGCATATCGTCTAAATATGGGTCGAAACGATATGTTAAATGTCCCCAGTCGCTTCTCTCGCTTCTGAGATGTTCTCTTCCTCAAAAAGAACTTCAATCTCAAATGCGGCGTCAGAAAAATCAGAAAATCGCTATTGTTCATCTGTCATTGCATTTGGCACAGCGTATTGTCAATGATGACTACTCCAGTGTGATGCCTGCACGAGACGTCATGTCAAACATACGGCCCACTGGCCAGAATTGGCCTATCACGGGTTCTCACGACAATTCTGTGAAGATAAATATCTCCTGTAGAAATATTTTAAGACACTGAATATTTTAAAAAGTTTAAATTAACTCAATTTATGGTCACTGATTGATCATACTGTTGAAATTATGTTTGGTGTAAAAAAAAATCAGACTGCTTTTGACTTGCAACACAATTTGCAACAATAAATAAACCTCTCCTTTGACCCTTGTGAGGATATGCGGCAGTGTGGATGCGAGTGTGAATGGTTAAATATACAGATAGTGGACCTACGTCATAAAATCACGTGACTTTTTGTTTACGTCGCCATATTGCCAGTCAAACAAAGCACTGTTGAAAGTTAATTCCATTAAGACAAAACGAAAATATGTCTTCCAGCACAACACCCAGACTTTTGTCTGATACTGTTAAGCATTTAGAAGGTGATCATAAACGAAGGTACGTGGGAAAATTAGAGACACTTGGCATAGAGGATCCATATTTAATGCCGAGCACTATGTTTTCACCAATAAGAAATGTGACTGTTAATTTGTGTCCTTGTCTTGGACAACTGGATATACACGTGTCTGGTGAATAAATCGAGATTTACACAGAAGAGTTAGAAAGCATATAAAAGTCTGGACGGATACAAATACTTCGTTGCTGGAATAAATCCCACATAGTGATAGGCTCACTCTGATTTTTTTCAATACAAATACCAATATTTACATAAATGACCCCCGGTTTCACACAAAGTCGCATTCATTAACTATGATTGGAAAAAAAAAAGAGGACGGAGACGACTCCCCCATACATGGAAGTGTATCGCTGCCACACGTAAACCTCCGTAAACCTTTGCGACACACGGTTTATTTTCTTTTTTTAAATACGCATTGTTCTCAAATGAGTCACTTTGCCATTATAAATATCATACCATCCATCCATTTTCTTCGCCACTGATCCTCACGAGGGTCGCATGGAGTGCTGGACCCTATCCCAGCTGTCAACGGGCAGGAGGGAGTACATCCTGAACTGGTTGCCAGCCAATTGCAGGGCACATTGAGACAAACAGCCGCACTCACAATCATACCTAGGGGCAATTTTCGAGTGTCCAATTAATGTTGCATGTTTTTGGAATGTGGGAGGAAACCGGAGTGCCCGGAGGAAACCCACGCAGGCATGGGGAGAACATACAAACTCCACACAGGCAGGTCCGGGATTGAACCCGGGACCTCCGAACTGTGAGGCCAACGCTTTACCAGCTGATCCACTGTGCCGCTCCATTATAAATACTTATTGATAATTTGAGATTGAGAAGAATAATTCCTACCTGAAATGAAATGATCGCTACACAGGGGTGTGTATTTCATTGGGCAACATCCATCCCGTTTAATTGCTTGGCCATCTACCTGGGACCTCCGCGTCGTGGCCAGAGGAGACGCCCCGGCCGGGCGCTCCCTGGTGTCTCTCGCTGCGCGGCAACGAAGACACCGTCCTCCCACTCCTCACCGGCAACGGTGAGACCGGCGGACCCGCAGCTGGTGGCGAAGTTTCCAGCCCAGAGGGAGGAGGACCCGCCAAAACACGAGGCGTTCTGTCGCGAAATGCGGGCGCAGATAGAGAGGCAGAGCGCGGAATTGGTGGCTCTCACGGCCCAGGTACGGCAAGGATTAGCGAACCAGCCCAGCTACGCTGACGTCGCAACGGCGACAGACTCGCTGCTGAGGCAGGTTCACGTGGCAGTTGGAATTGACCCGCTCCCGAGACACGCCCACGTGTCAGTTTCGACTGACTCTCCGCCTGCTCAGGTTCACGTTGCCGTGGAATCCGACCTGCCCCCTTGCCAAGTGCACGCCGGAGTGGGAACGGACTCGCCACCTCAAGTGCACGTCGCAGTGCGTACGGACTCGCCACCTCGGCAAGCGCACGTAGCTGTGGAAACTGACCCGCCTCCTCGCCATTCCCACGTCGAGGTTTTGGCTGTTCCGAGCAGAGTTCACGCTGCAGTCGGAACTGACCCGCTCCCAAGACACGCCCACGTGTCCGTTTTGACTGACTCTCGGCAGACTCTCGTTCACGTTGCCCTGGAAACGGATTCGCCACCGCGCCACGCCCACGTTGCTGTTTCAACGGATGCACTGCAAGCTCACGTGGCAGTGGGGAACGACCCGATGCCGCCTCACGTTGCTGTCCAGGAGGTGGCGAAGGCGATGGGGTCGCCACCTTCTCACGTTGCTGTCCAGGAGGTGGCGATGGCGATGGGGTCGCCGCCTTCTCACGTTGCTGTCCAGGAGGTGGCGATGACGATGGGGTCGCCGCCTTCTCACGTTGCTGTCCAGGAGGTGGCGGTACTGGCGCCGCCTTCTCACGTTGCTGTCCAGGAGGGGGCGATGGTGGCGCCGCCTTCTCACGTTGCTGTCCAGGAGGGGGCGGTACTGGCGGCGCCTTCTCACGTTGCTGTCCAGGAGGGGGCGGTACTGGCGCCGCCTTCTCACGTTGCTGTCCAGGAGGGGGCGGTACTGGCGCCACCTTCTCACGTTGCTGTCCAGGAGGGGGCGGTACTGGCGTCGCCGCCTTCTCATGTTGCTGTCCAGGAGGGGGCGGTACTGGCGTCGCCGCCTTCTCACGTTGCTGTCCGACAAGAGCTGGGGAGTTCTGATGAGCCACTCCGGAGCTGGAGTGACTTCGGGATGGTAATGGTGGCGGTCATGGCTCTGGTCCTTCTCTCCATCATCCTATTCACTCCAGATGGCTCCCAGCCGCTTCATGACTTGGCCTCATTGGTGACCAATCCACGGCTGCCTACTGACCAAGCCTCGGTGGCGACCAATCCCTGGTTGTTTGGCAACTACGGCGTGGGAGGTTCTCGTCCGGAGCAGTGGCCTGCCTCGTTCTGGTGCCTGTTTCTTAGTTTGGTTCCTCACAGAGGTCGTCCGCCCGAATCGCCCCGTGGGGACCCTGGTGCTTGGCTTCCGGGTCGTCCTCCTGACCTGTCCACCCAGACACCTCGTGTTTGATGGCCTGGATGGCCACCAGTCTGGGGTTCAGGGGGGGGGCGTGCCCTCCTCCGGACCCCCTTCCGCCCACCCCTGCCTGTGTTAATTATTGTCTGTTTTTTCGTTTAGGAACGTCTGGGAGCCGTGCCTTTGAGGGGGGGGGGTACTGTCATGATCCTGCCACTTCAGCATGAGCTGTGCGGGTGCCCGCGCAGGTGCGCTGATTGGAAGGTGCACACCTGCGCCTCATGCAGCCTGATTATGCTTTGGATTTATATGACCGCGATGACAACTGGCCGGCGCCAGTTCGTATGATCTTCATGTCCCATTCGTGTGCTCCGGTATCCCTGATTGAACCTGTGTGTACCGACCTTCATCCGTTCTCCGACCAACCTTGTAAGCCTGACTCCTTTGATACTTCTGCCTGCGTTGATTGTTCCCCTGTGTACCGACTCCTGCCTGTCCGCTCATCTGCTCTCTTCGCCCGACGTCACAACTACCGCTGCTGCACCGGACTGCCTGCTCGATCCCCTACCTCTGCATATAATGAACGTGTCTCTTCTTGAACTACCTTGCGTCTTCCGAGTTCCTGCATTTGGGTCCTACTCTCGTTTCCGATGGGACGTGACACCCGCAAAATAAAATTAGTTTGAAACCACTGATTTAGACTCTTCAACCTACCATGCATGTTTTTAGGGTGTGGGAGGAAACCGGAGTACCCGGAGAAAGCCCAAGCAACCGCATTGAGAACATGCTAATGCTAAGGTGGGTGAACTATGACCCTCAGGCCACATCTGACCCATTGAACATTTCAATTGAGCCTGCCATAGATGGGTACAGAATTCCCAATTCATAATGAATCATATCAAAATCATGACAACAATCATTGGACACTGTCTAAAATGCCAAATGTATTAATTTACCAAAGAGAGTAACCAGAACTCAGTTACATATGATTTCGCAGCACAACATGACTGAATGCCAACACTTCAAAGGTTGACTATTCAGCCATTTGCAAGCATTTTGCAGATCACAAAACTTGCTGATATATGAATAGTAGACTGAAAGGAATTGTGAGGTAATTATGGAATCTATATTGCACAGTGACCATAAATACAATACCATACACCTATAAAGTAATGCACAAAGTCAATATCACCACACTATTTTGATTTTCCCTTGGAAAAGGTTTATTTTTGCAGTTACTTTATATATATATATATATATATATATATATATATATATATATATATATATATATATACATATACATACACATATATAATACAGTTTTAATTGCGTGTTAAGCGCAGAGCATTGTGGGTTATCCTGGAGGTTAAAGTGCAACTGACACCCCAATATACATTTAAAAATAGATATTGTTATGAAAACTACACATAATATCATTCACTTCAATGTCTATCGGGGAAAAAAATGAGCAGAGAGCGTGTCATTAATGCGCAAAGTTGCGAAAATCTCATTCGACATCCCAATGGCAGCCATATTGCCTGCAATGTCATTTGCAGATGTCACACTGGGACAGTCGCCATTGAAAACACGCTGTGCCACCTGCTACGGGAGATGAACAAGGGGCCATATTACCCGATCGTGTCGAGCCATATTTAGATGATACGCAGATGACCTCTAACTAACAACAGACTCCCCAACAAACGGACGAGGAACCCGATGAAATATTCAAAATGACAGGCCTATAATTGTTCGACTTCCTAATTCTTTTACAAGTCTTGTGTATGTAGCGTACATAGGAGGACCCATGCCGGGTGAAGTAACTACTTCAAGGATGCCCAGACACTGATGGGCGGTGGGGAACTCCTTTCTCCTTCCTGCACGCGGCCGCCCACCTCCAGGTCAGGGATAACGCCGCGGCCACAGGCAAATAATAATAACACCACAGCCGCTGGCAAGCGACAACAATGCTAACGGCGGGCCGCCGGCTAATAGCTCCATTGCCTTCCTAGAACATTCGCTGGAAATAACATTTGTTCATATTTGGTGACTATACGTCGTTTGGCTACTTAGCTCATGTTACACGCTACTAAACTGTCTTTGTACTTCTATTTTGTTATTGTTTTGTCTTGTATTGTGTGTGATTAAATTGTCTTAAACGCAATACAAGTGCTTTTTTATATTTTGCTGGTTTAACCAAGGGGATTTATTCTAAATTATCACGTAACATATCTATAACAGAAACTAGGTAACTATACGGAAGCAGGCTTTATTGTCATAAGAGAACAACTCGCTGCAACCTCACTCATGGCGTTCCAGAACCGCACAGCGGTCGACATCCTCCTGGCTGAAAAGGGTGGCATCTCCTCAATTTTCGGTGATCAGTGTTGTATGTTTATTCCGAATAACACAGCACTTTATGGGTCACTCACAAGGACAATTCAAGGCCTTCGCACCCTGAACCACAAGATGAAGGATCCCTCTGGTGTGAACACATCAGCCTGGGCTGAGTAGTGGGGAAAAAATGTTTGGCAAATAAAAAAACTTGGTTTTTGCAGCTATTGCATTGTGTATATGTTGTTGTATTGCCTGGATAAAGGCATCACTTAACTGACTTATAACAACTGCTATTGCCCCGACAAATGCAAAATTGTCAGAAATATATCTACTATTGGCACAATAGGGTAATGACTATGATATGTTGACCACGATGATGACATTATGACTTCTCTTCTAGACCTGTTCTTTAATCCACAAGATTACAAGGGGTTAATGCTATATTTTCCTCCGAGTGTATCTTTGCTTTGCTCCAATTAAGTAACTGTTTCTGCGTGCAATGAAAAATGCTTTGCCCTGCCTGCAATGATGAATGCTTTGCTCTGCCCTAGATGATGTGTTAGCAAATGTAGGATAAACAGGGGGGAATATATAGGAATAATTGCGAAAATAAGTATCATACATCTGCTTCCAAAAAAGAAATGCTTTGCTCTGCTCTAGATAACGTGGCAGCCGCTTAACAGGAGATAGGACAAGGACAAGAACATCTAATAATCAGAACTGTTAGAACCAGGAGTACCTGTTGTCTGTTAAAGTAATGATTAGAAATGATCAGGTACTCAGCAATCTTCCAAACACATGCACACACACACATACATAAACAAGCACACTTTGTTTGCAACTATGTTTTGCTCCCCCGTCTCCTTTTTGTAACATCCATGTAAATAGGGGTAGTTTTGAAACCAAAAAAATAGAGGTGCTGAGGAGAGGATAATCAGAGAGGAAAGTGGTGAATTGTACGAGACAGTTTCTCCTCTCTCCTCGCGAGCTGTCAAACTTGAACTGGTGTCTTTGCTTCCTTTTTTTCCCTGTTTAATGAATATCTAATTGGTAAACCTGACAGCACCTGTCCAATATATTTTTCACGCCGAACCGGCGCTTTTGGAAACGTGTGAAGAGTGAATCCATCCTCGCGAATGTTCGAGCAAAATCTGTCACGAACGAGGCTCGAGGGCGGACCCAAATTCACGACTCCAGAGGCAAGCAGGTCGTGTACAAAAAGCCTTTATTTGGTCCGTGGTCAATGATCAGCGAGTCAGTCAGGAAAAGCAGCAGTATCAGAAGAAGCAGGCTTACTAGGATGGTCAGGGAACAGGCGAGGGTGGGTAGACGGTAGGTCGAGGTATACGGGGGTGCAGGAACGAGGCATGGGAATCAACGATCTGGCGGAGGACTAGTTGTCCCCCGTGTCCTATATGTACCGGGTGTAATCAACCGAAAAAGGGTGCAGGTGTGTGCCGACTAATTGGCTGACCACGCCTAGCCTGGGGAGGATGCCAGGGTCGTGACAAAATCTAGATATACACTGCTGGGGTTAGCTTCCTAGACAGGAACGCACACGGGTGGATCCTTCCTTCTTTGGGACTCCTCTGCGACAAGATGGCTCCAATTACCGAGTCCGACGTGTCCACCTCCACCACGAACTGGAGATCTGGATATGGGATAATGAGGATGGGTGCAGTGGTGAAACTTGCCTGAAGTTTATTGAAGGCCTCCTGGCAGGTCCGGGACCATTCAAAAACGTTGTGTGGAGAGGTGAGGGCGTTCAGAAGGGCGGCCATGTCACTGAAGTTTCGAATGAAGTTTCTGTAGAAATTTGCGAAGCCAATGAACCTCTGCACGTCCCTCCTGCTGGTGGGCCACCGAAGCACTGCGTCGATCTTCCCGGGATCCACCCGTATCTCCCCTTCTGTAAGGATGAAGCCCAGAAAAGACACGTATGCTTGGTGGAACTCGCACTTCTCCCATTTCACGAACAGCTGGTGCTGCAAGAGACGCTGGAGCACCTCTCTGACCTGTCGGATATGGGAGGTCAGGTCTGCTGAAAAGATAAGGTATACAAATACGCTTTTGTTCAGGAAATCCCGAAGCGCATCATTAATGAAGTTTTGGAAGACGGCCAGGGCATTAGTCAGTCCGAAGGGCATCACCAGATACTCGTAATGCCCCGTGGGAGTGTTGAAAGCCGTCTTCCATTCGTTGCCCTCCCGGATCCGCACC
Organism: Syngnathoides biaculeatus; assembly: GCF_019802595.1. NCBI lineage: Eukaryota > Metazoa > Chordata > Actinopteri > Syngnathiformes > Syngnathidae > Syngnathoides > Syngnathoides biaculeatus. Next base: position 1,947,302 of record NC_084653.1, read on the forward strand.
AGATGATACGCGCTGCGCAAGTCCAGTTTGGTGAAGATCCGGGCTCCTTGGAGGAGTTCAAATGCCGTAGCGATTAAGGTCAAGGGGTACCTGTTCTTGACCGTGATGTCATTCAATCCTCGGTAGTCGATGCAGGGTCGTAAAGTGGAGTCCTTCTTCTTAACGAAAAATAAACCCTGCACCGGCTGGTGAGGACAACGAGCGAATGAGTCCGGTTGCCTTAGACTCCTCGACGTAATCCCTCATTGACCTGGTGCTCCGGTCCTGTCAAAGAGAACAGTCTCCCTCTGGGAGGTGAGGTGCCTAGGAGGAGTTTGATAGCAGTCGTAAGACCGATGCGGCGGCAGAGATTTTGGTTTGGACTCAGAAAAAACTTCCTTTAAATCATGGTAGCAAGAGGACACCGTGGCTAATTCGCCACTCAGTTCAGCAACTTGAATCCCTCCGTCCTCCCGAGCGGCGAGACACTGCTTGTGACAGTCCTCATCCCATGCCATTAGCCGACCCGTGACCCAGTCAATGTGGGGGTTGTGTCCCTTGAGCCACGGGCTCTCCAGGATTATATCACTGCTGCTAGAGTTAAAAACGTGGAAACTAATGCGCTCCGTTTGCATGTCCGGAAAGTCCATACGTAAGGTTTGTGTGTGGTGTGTAACCCAGCTGAGGAACTTGCTGTTGGCGGCGTAAGCAATACGAAGAAGCTGTGTGGGGAAGGTCGCAATGCTTCGACCACACGGGGATTTATTAGGTTCGCGTCTGAACCAGAGTCAATGAACGCGGTCACTAGGCATGAGTGAGACTCTGTTCCTACGGTGAGGTGTAAAAGTGACCGTCCTGACTCAGCGACAGTATACCGCACACTCACCAGTGTAGAGATCCTAAGGTCGGAGCGCTTCGGTCGAACCGGGCAGCGGGCGATTAAGTGTCCAAGACGACCACAGTAGAAACAACACCCTTCTTGTCGGCGGCGTAAGCACTCCTCTGCTGAGCTGCCGAGCCCCTCCACTTGCATGGGTTCCGACGTAGTAAGCAGTGTGGGCGGCCGGGAAGCGACCGGGCTGAGCCTCTCCGTCTCCTCCTCGATCATGCTGTCCATCTGCCCCTGCACGACCAAGCGCGAATCCACCTTGAGGGCCAGTGCGATGAGGGCGTCCAGCGAAGGCAGAAGATCCACGGCAATGAGGTGGCCACGGATCTGTGGGGAAAGTCCCTGGTAGAAGGCATCATGGAGAGCCTCCTCGTTCCACCGTCTCTCGATGGCCCTGATCCGGAATTCGATAGCGGAGTCTGACACACGGCGACGGCCTTGGCGAATTGTGAATTGTCGAATGAGTGAGACCGCCGCCTTGCATTACGGAGCCGCGTACTGGAATACTTGGGTGAGCGCGCAGACGAATGTCGTCCATGAACGACAGGTCTCCGAGTTGCGACTCCACTCTGCAGTGGCCCACGCCTCCGCCCTCCCCGTCATGTGGGAAATGACGAAGGCGATCCGGGAGCGGTCCGTGGGGAAAGCGGATGCCTGCAGTTCGAAATAGAGGTCGCACTGCGCAAGGAAGGGCTTGACGTTGCCTGAGTCGTCTGAGAAACATTCCGGTCGGGATAGCGGAGTTATGCTGGTATGGGAGGGCTCCGTAACATGCAGAACAGGTGGACTCGGAGCGATAGGCAGGCGGAGTGACCATCGTCGGCGTAGCAGCCATGCTAGTTTGGGATGCTAGCCACGGCTCCAGCACAGATCTCATGGAGACGTTGATTCGTTACCTGGAGAGCAGCCTCCTGCTCAGCCAGGCGTCTGCTCTAGAACTGTAACGATCGGCCGATGGCTTCAGAGTCGGCTGGGTCCATGTTGTGGCCAGATCGTTCTGTCACGAACGAGGCTCGAGGGCGGACCCAAATGCACAACTCCAGAGGCAAGCAGGTAGTGTACATAAAGCCTTTATTCGGTCCGTGGTCAATGATCAGTGAGTCAGTCAGGAAAAGCAGCAGTATCAGAAGAGGCAGGCTTACTCGGATGGTCAGGGAACAGGCGAGGGTCGGTACACGGTCGGTCAGGTATACGGGAGTGCGGGGACGAGGCATGGGAATCAACGATCTGGCGGAGGACTAGTTGTCCCCCGTGTCCTATAAGTACTGGGTGTAATCAGCCGAAAATGGGTGCAGGTGTGTGCCGACTAATTGGCTGACCACGCCCAGCCTGGGGAGGATACCAGGGGCATGACAAAATCTAGATATACAACGAGCATTTTGGCTAACACGCAGAAAAAAACTGCTAATTTCTCGCCGGTAAAACATGTATAAGCATACGAACCTTCCAGTGTGGGCTTCTGCAAAAAATGTCACTTCCTGGTTGTTCTCCAACAGAAATACCTCGAGACATATTTCATCGCGGGAGATGCAAAAATCCTCCTCCAACATTCTAATGTGCTGTGATCAAACGGATGAGTCCATTCCGGCTGATTTTTTTTTTTTTTAATTAACAACATATTAAAAATTATGTTTTATGTGTCAGTGGCTTTTGAGGACTGTCTCACTGAAAGATTTAGAATCCATCCATCCATCTATTTTCTGAATCGCTTATTCTTACAAGCATTGTGGGAGTGCTGGAGCCAATCCCAGTTGTCATTAGGCAGGAGGCAAGGTACACTGTGAATTTTTTGAGGATTTTGAAAACTTATCTTTAATAATACTTACAATGAAAAGTGAGAAAACTTTCAACTTCATTGTAGTCTGGACTCTGAGCTCGTTTAACATGGTTGACGTCACGTAAGTGCTTCTACCTGCCTTAAATCACCCAGAGCTTTCCTAGTTCAGAATCAGAATCAGCTTTGATGGGCAAGTATGTAACAACACAATTTGTCTCTGGAAGTCAGTGCAGCCCTGTTATGACATTCATGGTGAGCACAGAGAGGGAGAACAAACAAACTAACAACAATGAAGAACAATACACATTCAATTAATAAGGAACTATTCCTTATAATCCTTAATATTCCTTAATATCCATTTGTAATTCCTGAATCTGAATGAGTGTTTGTGTATGTGTGTGTGTGTGTGTGTGTGTGTGTGTGTGTGTGTGAGGGAGGGAGGGAGGGAGACATTAGCTTATCAATTTCAAGCATGCTATTAACTGATAGTCATATACAGTGAAGAAAATAAGTATTTGAACACCCTGCTATATTGCAAGTTCTCCCACTTAGAAATTGTGGAGGGCTCTGAAATTTTCATTGTAGGTGCATGTCCACTGTGAGAGAGATAATCTAAAAAGAAAAATCCAGAAATCACAATGTATGATTTTTTTTTCACGATTTTGTGTGATACACCTGCAAATAAGTATTTGAACGCCTGTCTATCAGATAGAATTCTGACCCTCAAAGACCTGTTAGTCCGCCTTTAAAAGTCCACCTCCACTACATGTATTATCCTGAATCAGATGCACCTGTGTGAGGTTGTTAGCTGCATAACGACACCTGTCCACCCCTTACAATAAGTAAGACTCAAACTTGTAACATGGCCAAGACCAAAGATCTGTCCAAAGACACCAGAGACAAAATTGTACAACTCCACACGACTGGAAAGGGCTATGGAGAAATTGCCAAGCAGTTTGGAGAAAAAAGGTCCACTGTTGGAGCAATCATTAGAAAATGGAAGAAGCTAAACATGACGGTCAATCTCAAACGGATGATACAGAGGAGTCATGGGAGAAGGTTCTGTGGTCAGATGAGACCAAAATTGAATTTTTTGGTAATAATTCCACGAACCGTGTTTGGAGGTAGACAAATGAGGAGGTCCATCCCAAGAACACCATCCCTACTGTGAAGCATGGGGGTGATAGCATCATGGTTTGGGGGTGTTTTTCTGCACATGGGATAGGACGACTAAACTGTATGGAGAGGATGATGGCGGCCATGTATTGTGAGAATTTGGGGAACAACCTCTTTCCCTCAGTCAGAGCATTGAAGATGGGTTGTGGGTGGGTCTTTCAACATGACAACGACCCGAAGAACACAGCCAGGAAAACCAAGGAGTGGCTCCGTAAGAAGCATATACATGTTCTGGTGTGGCCTAGCCATTCTCCGGACCTAAACCCAATAGAAAATCTTTGAAGGGAGCTGAAACTCCATGCTTCTCAGCATGAGCCCAGAAACATGTTTGATCTAGAGAAGATCTGTGTGGAGGAGTGGGCCAAAATCCCTCCTGCAGTGTGTGCAAACCCGGTGATCAACTACAGGAAACCTTTGACCTCTGTAATTGCAAACAAAGGCTACTGTACCAAATATTAACATTGTTTTCTCAGGCGTTTAAATACTTATTTGCAGCTGTATCACACAAATAAATCATTGAAAAATCATACATTGTGATTTCTGGATTTTATTATTTTTTTACATTATCTCTCTCAGAGTGGCCATGGACCTATGATGAAAATTTCAGACCCCTTCATGATTTCTAAGTGGGAGAACTTGCAACATAGCAGGGTGTTCAAATACTTATTTTCATCACTGTAGAAATGGGGAAAGGTTGGGGAAGACAGATTATGGGCTTAGTTGGGCTCGGTCGGTCAGAGAGAAAGCACTAACCTCAATTAAGTGTAATGGGAAAAATAGGTCCTTTTATTTTTACAAGTTAAATATATGCTTCTATTCAGTAGTTATAAAAAAAAATCGATTGATCGCTGCTCATTTATTTTATTTTTGAAAAAGAGTGAATAAAAATTTTCTTTAGTCTCAGTATCCGTGCGTAAGCTCCTGTATACAATACATTATAATATACCCCCAAACTGCAGTACAGTTCTCCCCTGAGGGGGTTACGTTCCTTACACTCCCACAAGTAATGCAACTCTGTGATGCTGTTTTAACACACACTGGTTACACTGTCAGCATGTATCCTTGCAAATGTTTTAGTGTGTATGTAAGGCACCATATCATAACGTTCACGAGGCAGGGAGGAGCAATTGCATTTCACATCTGTAAGCAGAAAAAGCTTACATTACTTTGCCTAAGCAGGTCATTGCTAAAGATATTGTACACGCTCATGGTGTCACGTCACACTTAGTGAACCACGAATGGGCAAGGGAACACTGTTTATGAAGAATCTTTTGTTTGTCGACATTGCTTATCCATTATATTTTTGTATAATGATATTGCAGTACAAACATTAAAATATTTCAAGGTTTGAATCTTGTTCCCACCATTCCTGTGTAGAATTTTCCTAGTGTCCCTGTTCTTTCAGGAAGTTTTCTGCAGCGTCTTCCCACATTTCTATATGCACAGGTTAAGTGAAGACTCTCAATTATCTGAAGTGAGAATGCATATTTGATCATTTCTGTCATGACTCCAGATCCGTCCCAGGTGTACAAGCGATTGGTAGATGTTTTTCTGATAGTGTGGTTTGTAATGTATTTTCCTTCAAACCTGTAGCACAATATTATTACCATGAATATTTGCCTCACAAAGATTCAAATTGGTGGGGCTGATAGCAGAATGGTAGAAAATTATTTCAGCTCCCTTCAGTCCATTTGATTCCATATTTATCGTCAAAATTTGCTCACTTTCAATTTTTTTCCTGGAGTACAAAATCTTTTTGAGTTATAGCATTATTTTCAGATGGAGACAAAAGACAAGAAGACTTAAGATACATAATGGAAAGGACCAAAATGTTCTAAAATTATTTTCGTGGAGCACTTGGAGCAATGGAGGAAAGATGGATTTTAGCTCCTGGTGTTAAATAGAGACATTTATCTTCCCTTCTGATGGGTGAATACCTCTTCACTGAAAGGTTCGCAAACACCACCCTGCTTCGCTTTCCTTTTCTTTTCGACTCACACACTTGACAAAATAATAGCACCATTTTATTAAGTTTAAGGTGTGAACGAAATGCATCACACCACAGAGGAATGTAAAAAACACCATGATTTATTCATCAGTTTTGACACTTCACCATAGGTGAAGGCTTAATGCACATGCCACATATTTTGAGCTACATGGCGCTTCAAGACAGGGTTCTTCTCATAGTTTGGGTTGAGATGAAGCTTTTTTTAAAGACTGTCAGATAAAAACAGCCTTTTAAGTGTAGATTGGCCCACTTGTCAAGGGCTACAAGGAAGCTTACTTTGCTGAAAGTCAAATTTTATTTTCCTTACTTTTTTCCACTTCTGCCTGTGTGCACACCCTGCCCCGCCCCCACTTCATCCCTGAAAGTTGTCTTTTGTGGCTTTTTAGACAAGTAGTAAGTTGGTTTTATATACTGTTTCTTATCATGCCAGACCAGATAGTTGCAGTTTTGCACCTGTTCGCAGCTGGATATACCTCAACACCTCCTCTTTTTTTTCCACCAATTAATTAATTCACTGGCAGCCCTCTCAGGTAACATGGATATTTGACTTCTAAAGTCATGAATGGCAGTGAATGTTAAAAAAAAGGAAGCTTTTTTTCTTTTACTTTTTGTGAACCAAGATCAAATATCTACAGATTTGTCCTCTTTGCGGTTTGGATTTCTATCCCTGTGAACAGCTGGTTTCCAATGTACTCACGCTATACCAGTTTGTATTGAAATTGATACTTAGCCAATCCAAACCAATTTGTTTATAAAGCAAATTTAAAAACAGAGTTGACATCTCAGCACTTTTGTGAACTTTGCTGTTTTTTGATAAATGTGTTGGTAGATTACTTTGGTAAAAGGGCTTTCACAAATATAGCTTTAAGGTACTCAAAACTCTTTCACATTCTTCTCACCTACTGATGAGGAGCATGAGCATGAGGAGCAATTTGTGGTTCAGTTTCTGGCTGATGTATACTTGGACATTGTCACAGGGGCTCAGAATTGAACCCACAATCTTTGGGTTAGGAGATAACCACTAAACACCTAAACCTTTTCACTAGCTCAGTTGTTCAAGGATGGGGAAAGAGTTACCACTTTGTGAAGAACTACGTGAGCAAATATTTCAATTTTTTTTAACAACAACAATTCTCAAAGTAACATTGAAATGTATTCAGGGATATCATTAGTTAAAGTAAATAACGTAATCAAAATATTCTGAGAATCTCAAAAAATCTCTGCACCTAAAGTTCCACTGACATCCCTATATACATTTTAAAATAGATTATGTGATGAAAACTACATATAGTATTATTCACTTCAATGTATATACGAAAGAAAAAAAATGAGTGGAGAGCGTGTCATTCATGCGCAAAGTTGCGGAAGTCTCACTCTACAGCCCAGTGGCAGCCATATTGCCTGCAATATCATTTACAGATGTCACACTGGGACAGTCGCCATTCAGAAGACGCTGTTATGGAAGACGAACAACAAAGACTTTCAGATTTTTCTGATCCCCCTTCTGACACGGAAGTTTTTGAAGAAGAGAACATCTCACAATTGACCCCTCCGTACAGGGCACTTAACCACGCCTCCTGAAGTGACGTCACGCCACGTGCGCTGACGTAAGACAAACAGTAAAAATGACAAATACAATACAATACATTCTGAACTGAGACAGACTCGATTCTTCTGATTTCATTCAAATCAACGATATATTATAGATTCTAAATACAATACATTCTTAACTGAGAGACGCCATGCTTCTGATTTCATTCAATCATTCACACGTAGCAATGTTATGCTAGCGGAGAACGTCTCATTCATTTATATGAGACGTGTATTAAAAATCAAATTTAGGGCATATCTTCGTGCAAACACCGTCTGGTTAAGCTTCTGGCCGCGAGCCAGCAAGAAATCAATACGTTTGTGCAGTCCGATCATCGCTAAATATCGCTCAACAAAGAATAAGTGTGTCAATCGTTCACACGCAGCAGTGTTATGCTAGCGAAGAACTTCGAATTCATTTATACGAGACATGCATTGAAAATCAAATATAGGGCATACCTTCGTGCAAACATATGTGTTCCGGTTGATATTAGATGGATTTAGTTGATGATGCGGTCTTCCACAAAGTTTGATCCATCAAAGGCATTTTTCGTACTGGGTCTTCGGTTTTGGAAAGGGTACGAATCGAACTCCACCAACTAGCCTTTCAGGATACCTGTCGTCACTATTACAAAGTCCGTGACTACACCTCTTAACCATATTTTTTGTTAAATAACCCAAATACGCGATAAAACGCTAACTAAACCTATACTGGACCATGCAATGTTGTCTGAGAAAATGGTGGGAGCAAAAACGGGCTTTGGTTTATGCAGATCTCTGGCCTCTGATTGGTCAGTGACGCAGATTGCGCAATATCCACAGAGGGGTCAATTGAGTGAAGTTACCGGGGCTATATTACCCTATTGCAGGGGTGCCCAGACTTTTTCACACCAAGATCTACTTTTCAAACAGCCAGCCTCTCGCGACCCACTGATGACGAGGGCGCGGTATGATAATGATGCTCCCAAACCGTTTTAAGGTTAAAGTTATAGTGCCTCCTTTATATATTTAAAATACAGAATTAGCTTTTTGTGCACTGTATTGTCTGTGCTTTCATTCTGGATCAGGCTGCGCCAAGGTGGAATTTTAAAATTACACACCATCTCATCCTGCACTTTCTACTTTGGCTTCAAACCAGACATACTTACTCGGAAAACCAGTTAAACCAGTTTTTTTTTTTCAATTATTCACATAACCCGACAGTCATTGCATCTTAAAACAACAACAATTCTTTTTTAACTTTCTCCATTAATATCAAAAGTAAACACAAGCAGGATGTCTAGCTCGTCTTTGCTCTACGTTACCCAGACGGTATTGCTGACTAAAGCACTCGTTTTGGACGCTGTCATTATAAAACACATTGATGGCCTGCATAAGCACTGTCACATTTGTAATTCTGAGTGTGGGGGGCTTAAGGTAAACTAGGAAAAAGAGAGTGTGGTGGAGCAGCGGTCGTTATTGGAGAAAGTTCCGTGTGCTGCTGAAGCATGTCTTATGCCCATATTTCGTCATGACTGCATAATTTCCTCATGTCCTCAGTTGGGCTCTCCTCTGTAGCCAGATGTGTCCTTAAGCGCAGCTCTACATGTAGGCTAACCTTGATGAACTGCATACTGGACACTTTGTAATAATCCATTGCCAGCTAGAACCGGGTGAGACGGAAGCCCTTTGTCTAAGTGGAAAACCCCGATGTCATGCCACAGGTTTGATACCTGTCATGGTCCACCCTTCTCACAAGATGAAGGATGTGTGCTTCCTCTGTACCTTCGCACTTGTGATCTGCTCTCTACAGCCATTGACTGTAACTCATAAGTACCCGGAATATTCTGGAAGTAAATTGTTCGAAGAAACTGTTCATCGCCTGCAGCCATTTTTTGCATAACCAACATTCTCACTACCCAAAATTAAACGAAGACGCGGAGGAAAAAATGCATCCTCCAACAATTCATGAGACCGACGTGATTTCAGACTGAGGTGTTCGTCAACAGACAGAACATCAGGCGCCCAACAAATTGATGAAATAAGAGGACATTTATCCTCCAAATTGATCTTCTCTCTGTTGGCTGAGATCGAGGTAGAAATTACGTATTATAAAAAGATAAATTGTGGCTGGATGAACAGTGATATGCGCAATAGTAATTTTATTTTAGGAGGGGTTGTTTCGTTAAACTAAAGAGGTTCGAGTGCTTTTTGCTAAATTAAGGTTCGAGTACTTTTGTTTGACTGTTATCAAGTACTTTTGAAGAAAAAAAAGGTTCAAGTGCTTTTGCTAAATTAAGGTTTGAGTACTTTTGTTTGACTAGTATCACGTACTTTTGAGAAAAAAAGAGGATCGAGCACTTTTGCTAATTTAAGGTTCGAGTACTTTTGTTTGAATGTTATCTAGTACTTTTGAAGAAAAAAAGGTTGGAGTGCTTTTGCTAAATTAAGATTCGAGTACTTTTTTTTGAGTTGTATCAAGTGCTTTTGAGTGAAAAAAAGAGGTTTGTGCACTTTTACGAAATTGAGGTTCGAGTACTTTTGTCTGACTGTTATCAAGTACTTTTGAAGAAAAAAAGGTTTGAGTGCTTTTGCTAAATTAAGGTTTGAGTACTTTTGTTTGACTAGGATCAAGTGCTTTTGAGAAAAAATGAGGATCTATCCCTTCTGCTAAATTAAGGTTTGAGTACTTTTGTTTGAGTTGTATGAAGTACTTGTGAGAAAATAAAGAGGTTTGAGCACTTTTGATATAAAAAGAGAGTGAAAGGGGGGAACGTGTGTGCCGGTTGCGATGAGCTGCGATGGCCGCGGGAGTGGATCGGACGGGATGCGGTTTGGGTGTGATCGGATATCATCTGAATATGGCTCGAAAAAATAGTGTAATATTGCCCTGAGGGCTCGAAACAATAGTGTAATATTGCCCCGGTAACTTCACTCGGTTATGTGGTGTTTCCCTTTTCGAAAAGAACTTCGGTGTAAGAAGGGGCGATGGAAAAATGCAAATATCTCTGTTGTTCGGCTTCCATAGTAGCAGACACTGCGTGTTTTCAATGGGGGAAGTGACGATGACGTCAAGGACAGATGACGCGACTAATATGGCAACCACTTGGATGTCAAGGGACACTCAATTGCGCAACTTTGTGTATGGATGACGGGCTCTCCGCTCACTTTTTTTTCCTCGTATAGACATTGAAGTAAATACTGTTATATGTATTTTTCATTACAATATCTATTTTAGAATGTTTATAGGGATGACACCTGCGCTTTAATAAAATGGACTATGATGGGTATGACGATACCCAATGGTAGTTAAAAAAAAAAAAAAGAGCGTCCTTCGGCATCTGCTGGCTCACGGGTGAGTGTCCTGCGCGCAGGCCCACACGATTATAGCATGGAGAGGCAGGTGTGCATGTGTGTATGTGTGTGTGTGTGTGAGCGCAAGATCAACGGAGGCCACGCTACTTGTACGTTTGCTGTTCTCATTCCTGTTTTTCTATATATTAGCATTTTAAGGCTAAGTTCTTTGAATTGTTGGCGGCGTGAGTGTGCAAGGAGGCCCACCCTGCATGTTATTGTCTGTCTGTCTATCTGTTTCAAATAGAAAGACCTGTTGATTAAAAAAAGAGAGAAAGGGGGGTTCGATTTAAAACAAATTGGAGGGACAGTTTGATAGGGAAGGTGAATGGCTCGATTTGCGACAAATACCAAACCATTCTGAACAATTGGTGCTAAGTGAACAAGTGAAAAATGCGTGTGATGTGTGTGTTGGAGGGTTGCCAGAAAAAAAATGAGATAGTGAGAAAGAACAGTTGAAAGAATGGATGAGGAAGTGTTGTGAGAATGGATGGTTCCCTCAATTGTCTTTAACTGCGTGTTTGGTGACATTAATGAAAGAAATGGAATAAGCTGGAGTTGTTGGAAGTGGAAAAAATTAACAGGTTGTCTTCAAAAGATAGAAGGGTGAGAAAGAACGCTACGAAAGTTGTGCAAATGAAAGCGAAAGCAAGAATGATGGCAATGGGATGTGTGTTAAAGTTGTCCCGTTTGTCTGTCAAGGAGAAAGTGTTGGTCTGGTACCGTCAACACCCAAATTCCACTCCACGCCACCTCCTTACTCGAAGGAGAAACGGCCTTGGGCATTGTCTCCAACTAATCCATTTGTACCGTCACCTTACCATAAAGCCAGGAAAGCTTTTAATGAATTTCAGGCTCCAGTATTGAATGTAATTGCGGGCCACCTCGAAGTCGATGTAGACGATCAAACGTCTCTCACCCGTGCACAACAGACATCGAACATGAATACAGTAACGGAAACTTTGGCTGCTGGAGTGACCGCCACCATTAGAGAATAAGAAGGCACATTGGATAAAGTGGCCAACTTGAGAGCTGACCCATTCACACGTTTAACTCAGCTAGGACTGTATAAGGCAGAATTAAACAGACATCAAGGGGTTCCACAAAAATATCAGAAATCAACTTAAGAGAACCGCTACTGAACATGAAGATCGATCGAACCCTGAAGCGAAAAGCAGGACCGCGCCCTTCGCGTAGAACAAGAAGCAGGCCGACTGAAAAGAGAACAGGGAGTTGCTGTCTACGCTGCGGAACATGCAGCTAGAGGCTCTTCGAACGGGGAAGCAGAAAACGGGTTGTATGGTGCTCAGTTACAGACTCAATGAGCAGTATTAAAGTCTCATGTCCAGAATCTTTCAGATGCCTACCCTGACTCCATTTTGGATCGAACCAGAGGTCCTGAAGACCCAGAGAAATCTTCCAAAGCTTTTCCTCCTCATTCGCCTATGACTCATTCCCAAATCTTGCAGGGACCCATGTTAGCCAAAGTTGACCCAGCTACTAGTAACTCTGCTATGTTTTACAAACCTTTCCCTCCCTCCCACTGATGTGAGTGTGTTGTTGCAGAAACCTCCACTAACATTTTGAAGGGTGCTCCCAAGTCTGTGGCACAGGTCATGGAGGCCAATCCGGACCTTCCTGGTGCTGAGGTTGACCGGTGGTAAACAACATTTAAAGAGACATGCTAAAGAAAAAGAGTCTAAGGTTGACAAACACAAAAATACAGAAACACAACTTCCCATGTTGCAGTTGCAAAGTCTGAAAAAGCCGGAAGAAGCCGCTCTTGCTCTGATCTCATCTCCCTCTGTCGGTTCTGAGTGCATGATGTATCAAGCAGGTTCATTCATGGGTCAAGGTGCGCCCCCTGGAAGCTGTAACGTGTACTTCAATTGTGGACAGCCTGGTCATTGGGCCCGCGAGTGGAGACAGTGACCTTAAGCGTCTTGATGGAGCATCTGGCTACAATCGAGGAGGTTACATACAACCAACCCCAAGACAGTCAAACCAACAGTCACACACTCTTTTGCATTCTTTTGTGTTTGCACCTAACTGTCCAGTCAATCTCTTGGGCAGCACATCGCCATATGGTCTCTCATCAAATGCAGCCCTGATGGATTCATCCTGGAATTTCCAGATGGTAACACCTACTGCTGCTCTGCCTCCGGTGCCACCTCCCAGTTCCCGCTTGTTGAACAACAAGAGTGGATATTGACTCCAATGTTTGGCTAGAAGCTGAACACTTTTGGACTCTCTGGTCACCTTGGGTTCGCAACTTTCGATTTTATGATATAGTAACTGATTCTATGCATTGCACTCTGTACCATGACAGATCAGGGGATGAGATGTATAGTGAGGCATTTCAGGAAATTTAAAACAACATATGGAAATTGAACATGGGTGATTTGTTTGCAGGCAAACCAGGTGTTGCCTTTTCGGTGTTCCTGACTCTTGAACAACTGAAATGGTAAATGATGGCAGATCCCCAGGATCCTTCTATGCCTCCTTGTCACCCACATGTCTCCCTGATGGTCTTGCCTCAACACACAACAAAGGATCTTTGTCCAGGCATGCACATAGGCCACTGATTGGCAAAATTCATTTCACTCTCAATTGCTCTATTGACAGGCACTTGATGCTTATTGGATTCAGTCTAGCACATTTTTACCCACTTCTGTTTTGGAGTACCAACTTCCGGATAGACACCATGGATGTTAAACAACTGACAGCGATTTTGCTGGTCAACTTCTTGATTCCCTTCCCACATCACTGTAATCCATGGATCCCAGTGATGTTGGTCTCTGCAACGTATCACCTGTTGTGTTTCAGATGAAACCAGGACATATATATGTTCCCCAATACTCTGTAAAAGAAGCTGGGATGATTGGCATTTCGGAACCAATTGCAAAGCAGGAGTGTTGTGTGAAAATTCCTGGCTCTGATTTTAACACCCCCATCTTGACTGTTGAAAAGATGAACGCTGGAAAGTTTCGCATAGTCCATGACCTGTGAGCAATTAATGCAGCCTTGTTAACCCTAACTTTGACCGTCCCGAACCCACACTCGGCATTGTCCCAAATTACATCAGCCCATACTCATTTCACTTGCATTGACTTGGCTAATGCTTTCTTTTGCATTCTGCTTCATCCTTCAATGAAGCAATTTTTCACTTTTAATTGGAATGGTGTTTGCTACTCCTACAATCGCCTGCCTCAAGGCTTTGTCCTTTCACCTGGACTCTTCAATGACTGTCTTCGTCAGTTGCTGTCTCCGCTTCAATTGCCTCATGGGGTTCTCCTGGTGCAGTATATGGATGACCTCTTGCTGGCGGCTCCATCTGAAACATCTTGTCTTGAAGCCACCAGGTCTTTGCTTTTTCATTTGCCCTCTGTTGGACTCAAGTGTTCCAAGTCCAAACTCCAGATTGCCCGACCCCAGGTTTTTTTTCTCATCTGATCTCATGCCATGGCACAGGAATGTCTCCCTCTCACAAAAACGATATCCTCCATCACCCAAAACCAACAAATGTCAAAACCATGCTGGCCTTTCTTGGTCTTTGCAACTACTCCAGGCCTCATGTTCCAAACTTTGCTGAACTCAATCACCCACTCCGACAATAACATGGCTGAAAGTCTGCTCGGAGGAGAACCACATTGTCCAAAAATTGACGGAACAAAACTCACCCTGCACTGAACTCTATGAACCACCTCTTGACAACCCGGACTTCATTATTTTCACAGACGGATGTTGCCTCAAAGGCAATGATGACCTACAATCTGGATTTGCAGTAACCCAACCCACGGAAACAGGATTTGAAGAACTTCAAGCAGAAAGAATTCCAGGCTCCCAGTCAGCACAAAGAGCAGAAATTTCGGCATTAACAGCAGCTCTCAAGTTTTAAAAAAATCAGTCAGTTAACATTTACACAGATTTGGCGTATGCACACATGACAGTTCATGTTGCATTAAAAAAATGGCAGCAAAACGATTTCCAAACTGCAGCCATACACCCATTAAACATCAGGACGACATTGTCGAATTGCGAGATGCTTTAATACTCTCAACAGCAGTGGCAGTCCTTAAATGCAAAGGTCACTCTCAAACTAAAGATTTTATATGAGTAGGAAATGAATCAGCAGATTGAGCAGTAAAAAAGGTTGCTGGGTACCAACCAACACTCCAACTAACTGTAAGCAAGTCTGAATGTGACTATCAACAGGAGGTGACAGTAGAAATAGTTAAGTTGTGGCAAGAAAAAGCGAGTCCAGAAGAAAAGAGTGTGTGGAAGTCGAAAGGGGGTGTCAACGATGAGGATGGCATATTCCATGTCAGACACAATTGAAAAATGACATTTCTGAAGCCCATGGAACATGCGATGTAAGTGTGGATGAAACACTGAGACGACTCCACGCCTGGTGGAATTCTTTCATGAGACAAATTGTTAAAGCTGAACAGCAGGACTGCAGCATTTGCAGTAGGTATAACAGGATGCCTACAAAGAAACCACCACAGGGACTCCACGATCCAGACGTGGATGCCCCTGGACAGGTGATTACAATAGGATTTCACTGACATGATTAAAACACTGTCAGGTTACTGGTATTTGCTAGTCATTGAAGTTTCCTTGTTGGGATGGCCAGAGCCATATCCCTGCAAATCTGATACAGCAAGCATAGTGTTAAAACATTTGGTGAATCACTCCATTCACAACCAAATGCTCCCTCGAAATTAATACTTGTGAATCTGTGTAGTAAGTAATTAAACGTAAACGTCTGAACCTTGGTGTACCCTTTCAGGTCACAGAGCAGACGGCCACAGCAGTACATCCCATGCCTAATGCACCACCCGATGATGAGCGATGATGAGCGACGATGACGACGCTGGCACCTTTCTTTAATTTTGTTCATTTCAATTGTTCAAAATTCAAAAGGGGATTGAAATATGTCTTATGCCCATATTTAGTCATGACTGCATAATTTCCTCATGTCCTCAGTGGGTCTCTGCTCTGTAGCCAGATGTGTCCTTGAGCACATCTCTGCACGTAGGCTAACCTTGATGAACTCCATACTGGACACTTTGTAATAATCCATTGCCAGCTTGAATCGGTTGAGACAGAAGCCCTTTGTCTTAGTGGAAAGCCCTGATGTGCATGCCACAGGTTTGATACCACCCATGATCTGCCCTTCTGACAAGATAAAAGATGTGTGCTTTCTCTGTACCTTCGCACTTGTGATTAGCTCTCTACAGCCATTGTTTGTAACTCATAAGTGCCCGGAATATTCTGGAAGTAAATTCTTCGAAGAAACTGTTCATCGTCTCCAGCCTTTATCTGGATAACCAACATTCTCACTACCCAAAATTAAACGAACACGTGGTGGAAAAAAAAAGTGTCCTCCAACACTGCCTAAAGGAAACCAGTGGCTTCTTCTTTTCATTTTTTTACAGTACATATGTGAAATGTACCACTGGATGTAACAAACAGTCACCCCAACTCATTGAATCACATTGCAAAACAACGAGAACTGCATAGCTGTATGTTATACTTTCAATTTGCATTGGATCATACATTTTTTTGCGCGCAACGCAGTATATCTGCGAAGAGACTGCATCAGCGGTGCACAATTGCGTACGTGCGCAATTGAGAGGGAACATTGGCTGGCATCTTTTCTTTTATTTTGGCATGCCGTCACACGATCAACCAACACTGCCTCCTCAATTCGTCGATCGAAATTTGACGCATTGAGCACCCCTGCCCTATTGTTTCGAGCCATGTTTAGATGGTATGCGGATCACTTCTAGCTAACAACAGACTCCCCGACAAATGGACGAAGGACCTAATGAAATATCCAAAATGACAGGCCTGTAATTGTTCACTTTCCTAACTCTTTTCCAAGTCTTGTGTATATAGCATGCTCAGGAGGACCCATGCTAGGCGAAGCAACTACTTCAAGCGTGCCCAGAGAATGGTGGCCGGTAAGGGGGTGGGGCTCCTTTCTCCTCGCCGTACGTGTCCAAACAACCTGCCCGCCTGATCCACCTCCACGGCGGGGATTACACCGCGGCCGCCGGTGAATGGTAAGGCCACGGCGGCTGCGAGTGACAAGAACGCTGTGTCCGACGGCGAGCGACGACAATGCTGTGGCCGGCACATCGACACATTGAGCACCCTTGACTTACGTACTTTATGAAGTTATTATGAAACGGATATTTTGTTACATCCTGAGAGAAGGGTTACGTTGTTGGACACGAATGGAGATTTTTATGATTGCCTCTTTCGGGGAAGTTGTTTGAGTTTCGTGACTATATGTATAGTTAGCTAGTTAGCTCATATTACACGCTACTAAGGTGTCTTTGTACTTCTATTTTATTGTTTTGTGTTGTATTGGATTGTGTTTGTGATTAAATTGTCTTCAACGCAATACATGTGCTTTGTTATATGTTGCCGGTGTGACCAAGGGGATTTATTCTAAATTCACGTGTCATATGCTATGAACTGTGAGACAAATTAGTACCCCCAACTATTTTTTTTAAATAGCTCTATACACACATACCTGTCATTTACAACCCACAAAGCTCTCGTTTTTTGCACCTGTGCAATCCATTTTTCACGATGTGTTTTGGAACGTGTGAAGCGTGAATCCATTCTCCCGAGTTTTCAAGCAAAATCCCGCAATACAATGAGCAGGCATTTTGGCTAACACGATGAAAAAAAAAAAGTAATTTTTGCCGGTTCAATAGGTATAAACCAATATAAACACTAGACCCCTCTACTGCAAAAAATGTCACTTCCTGGTTCTTCTCCAATACGAAGAGGATTTTCACAGCGGGAGATGCAAAAATCCATACACGACAACATCATGATGAGTGGTGAAATAACAGATGGGTCCATTCCAGCTGCTTTTTTTTTTTCAAAGCATAATAAAAATGGTGTTTTACGTGTCAGTAGCACTTTAAAGGAAGACTTTGTCGAAACTAATAGGGTCGCTGTAAATAGTAACTGGGAAGTGTTGTGTTCTGAGAGCTAGCAAAGCGAGTATCAAGTGAGTTGATGCTCCGTGTTATTACTACACCGACCATTGAGCAAACAAAATAAAAATAACAATGTACAATGTTCAAGCGTTTGAGCCAGAACACACACAAGCGGAATTGGACGTGTTAGGAGGAACGTGGCGCTGACGATGAACAATAATCGTCCCATGAAATGGACCGCGAAGATTTGATGCTTTTTGAGGAGTTGGTTTAGATGTTGAGAATATATAGCAGGTGGCCAGACTTTTTTTTTTTTTTTAAGTTGTACTTTTCAAGCAGCAAAGGTTCTTGCGATCCAGCGGCGGTGGGGTGGTGGGGCGCACGCGCGGATCGCCATAAATAGTAACCGGGAAGTGTTGTGTTCTGAGAGCCAGCAAAGTGAGTATCAAAGCGAGTTGATGCTCCGTGTTATTACTATACCGACCATTGAGCAAACAAAATAGAAATAACAATACACAATGTTCAAGCCTTTGAGCCAGAACACACAGACAAAATTCGACGTGTTGGGAGGGAAGTGGCGCTGACGATGAACAATAGCACTCCAATGAAATGGACCGCGGCGATTTGAGGCTTTTCTGAGGAGTTGGTTTAGATGTAGAGCATATATAGCAGGTGGCCAGAATTTTTCTTTTTAACACCAAGTTGTACTTTACAAGCAGTAAAGCTTCTTGACGGCCAGAGGAACTATAAAATACGCCTTGAGTCGCTATTACACATTTCTTGTGTGTCCAACCTCATAGATTGATCATTAAAATTAAATTTATTTCGAAAAACTATAACATTTTTCATTTTATAGGAAAAGGCTTATACCCATTCCTGCGTAAAGAGGAAAAAAGGGATGGAGGGATGTTCATATATTTATTTCTTGAATAAATGTTTTGGCCGTAAAAAAGTTTTTACCATTGCTACATTCTAGAATACAGTAAAGCAAAGCAAAAATATATATATATATATTTGTATAGTTCATTTCAAACAAAAGTGGAAATACTCTTAAAAAGCATGACAAAAAAAGAAGACTTTTCAACCTGGATTTAAAAGAATACGCCGCTGAATAATGAAAAGCCTTAATCCGATAGTTTGTGATATGTACTGCACCTTGAAAATTTGAAGTTAATCCAATATCATTTACTGGTGTTTTGAGAAGATTTCTATCGGCGATTACGAATTTTCATGGGCGCCACCATTTTGGTGAGTCACATGACTTAAACAACAGGAGTGACATCTCATGTCCGGAAACAAACCAATACACAATCACGGATAGCGCTGATTTCTCTGATTTATCCTCATCTGATGAAAAAATAGCAGTGTCGGTTGATCGGGAAGATGGAAGAATACGTCCATACAGATTTTAACCTGTAGCTGTAAAGAATGGTGAATATTTAGATGGATTTTCGGACAGGAATGACGCAGGATCTGACTAGCTAACTAACCATAGGTACAGAATGGTCGAACGCTGATCGTGTCAGAACAATAATTATGGAAACTTTTGACAAAGGTTACTCAAAAAAAAAAAAATATGAGGCATACTGAAGTTTTCAACAAGAATGGACAGCCTTTGTGGAGCGGGAGGCTTCTGCTGTGTGTTTAAATTCACAGATGGGGAGTATGTCAAAGCATTTGTACTCAACATTGCCAATCAACATTTTGCCAACTTCGCATACAGACAAGATAATCAAACAAATAAAAGGCATTCCTTTGTCGGCAAGAATTGTCCACCATTATACCACCATAATGGCAAATCAAATTGAATTACGGTCACAAGGAACGGATGGAAGTCACAACGCCTGCATGACATATGACAGCACAAGAAGTTGCTTTAATAGCAGGAAGTACAATAATTTTCTTATCATTGGTTATCAACTTTATAATAATGTTATTTAAAATAATTCAGAGACTTATTGTACTCAAACAGTGTTGGTCTTAAATAAATGTGCAAATACACCTGTACATATGTCGTACTGCTCAGGGCGACCACACTTTGCGAGCCACTGGGTCTTAAATGTTTCTTTTTCTTACTGGGCAGAATATGGCACTGAGCCTTCCTCGGATTATTTCTGTACGAATTATGTCAAAATTTCACGATACAGAAGGGCATTTTCACTTGTTTGATGGTGGTGGTACTGATCATGCTTTGGTTATGCAGAGGAGACGTAGTAGGTCATGTGACTCGCCAAAATGGCGGCGCCCTTGAAAATTCGTAATTGCTGATAAAAACACCATTAAATGATATCGGATTAACCTCAAATTTTCAAGGTAAAGTACATATGATATGACCTATCAGATTAAGACTTTTCATTGCTCAGCGGACTATTCCCTTAAAAGCATTCACAGTTGGGACTAAGCTCACCACTATTGGCAACTTATTCCATTTGTGTGCGGCACAATATCGAAATGGCGCTGCACCATGTTTGCTTTGGACTCTGCACTCCACTATTTGACCTGAGTCAGTCGATCTCATAGGTCTAATAGTAGTGTACTTTTTTATTATTTACAAAGTTTTGAACTTTGAGAGTGTTTCAGCGAGAGAAACGTGAGAAGACGTTGATGCCTGTCAGAGCAAACTTTATATAGTGTGTAGTTAGGGGTTTAAGAACCTTAAAGTGCCACTGACACCAAAAACAGGATATTTAGTATGTTGTTAACCAAAACAAATCAGACGGAATGGAACCATCCATTTGTTCACAGCATGTCAGAATATTTCTGTATCTTGATTTTTTACTCATGCGCCATGAAAATTCTGTGGACTGTGTTAAGTAGAAGAAGAAGCCGGAAGTGATGTATTTTGCAGACAACTTCAGCTGAAGGATCCAGTGTATTTATCTCTTGTACAGGCGAGAAATTTTCTGTTTTCTTCTGCGTTTTTGCTAAAATCCCAGTTCATTGTGTTGCTGGATTTTGCTCTCATATTCGGGAGGATGAATTCATTCATCACACGCTTCTAAAAGACCCGATTCATTGTGAAAAATGGATCTGCAAAGGACAAGAGCTTTGTGGGTTCCAAATGACAGGTAAGTGTGTGTAATTTGTTTCACAGTTTATAGCATATCTTACGTGTGAATTTAGAATCCCCTTGTTCAAACCAGCAAAATACAACAAAGCAGTTGTATTTGTTTTAGACACACAATACAATACAACACAAAACAAAAAACTAACACAAAATAAAACACCAAAGACAGTTTAGTAGTGTGCAACATGAGCTAACCAGCCAAACAACATTGTTTTCTGCCCACTTTAATTCACTCAATGTCGCCAAAGTGAGATATGTACGGAAGATCAAACTCTGTGAAGATATCGATCCATATACTCTCCACAACGACATACTTTAAAAGGATCTGAAGACTTCCCTGAAGCCCGTCAACACACTTTAACATAGGACACGAGAAATACACATGCTTACCGCTTACAAAATGATCAGAATAGACTTTCAAATAACCATTTGCCTAGTGAACTCGAGCTTTGTTCAGATCTGCACGTCGTTGCAAGCAACTTTTGTTGCCGTTTTTTTCGATAACTCCATGGCATCTTCTTCTTCGTGTAATCTAATCTTTGGAACACGGAAAAATTGATTCCCAATGTCTCTGTTTCCGCGATTACCACATCCGTA
Organism: Syngnathoides biaculeatus; assembly: GCF_019802595.1. Classification (NCBI taxonomy): domain Eukaryota; kingdom Metazoa; phylum Chordata; class Actinopteri; order Syngnathiformes; family Syngnathidae; genus Syngnathoides; species Syngnathoides biaculeatus. The sequence goes on from NC_084653.1 coordinate 1,968,683, forward strand.
AGAACGACGATCACGATGGACAGCTGATTGCTTGTCTGCAACAATGGCAGTCAAGTACCCGGATGAACAAGCGTGACGTCACGTGCAACCCAAGGATTCCTTTGTTTGTGCACAGGAGACGTCACTTCCTGATTTTTAAGTCATGCAACTCGCCAAAATGGCGGCGCGCATGAAAATTTGTTAGATTAGATTGCACGAAGAAGAAGATGGAAAAGAGTTATTGAAAAAACTTTATTCCTCTATAATTTGTACAGCTCTGAACATTGTCTTTGTTCTTCAAATTAGGAACTAGGACACTTTTCCTCCATTCTTCAGGCATCTTTTCGCCTGTGAGTATTCTGTTGAATAAGTTGATCAAAAACTCCACAGCCATCTCTCCAAATTGCTTCCATACATCCACCCGTATGTCATCAACTGCCTTTCCATTTTTCATCCTTTGTAGTGCCTTTCTAACTTCCCCCTGACTAATCATTACCACTTCTTGGTCCTTCACACTTGCATCTTCTACTCTTCGTTCTCTCTCATTTTCTTCATTCATCAACTTCTTGAAGTATCCTTTCCATCGATTTAGCACACTACTGGCACCAGTCAACACATTTCCATCTCTATCCTTAATCACCCTTATCTGCTCCACATCCTTCCCATATCTATCCCTGTGTCTGGCCAACCTGTTGAGATCCTTTTCCGCTTCTTACGTGTCCAACCTGGTGTCCATGTCATCATATGCCTCTTCTTTAGCCTTTGCCACCGCTACCTTTGCCTTACGTCGCATCTCAATGTCCTCTTTTCGCCTCTCCTCAGTCCTCTCAGTGTCCCGCTTCTTCTTCGCTAATCTCTTTCCTTGTATGATTTCCTGTATTTTGGGGTTCCAATACCAAGTCTACCTTCTCCCCTTTCCTACCAGAAGACACCCCAAGTACTCTCCTGCCTGTCTCACCTCTTTCCGTAAGGCCGCACAGCATTCTTCCTTTCTTAGCTTCCACCACCTGGTTCTCTGCTCTATCTTTGTCTTCTTAATTTTCCTACCCACCACCAGAGTCATCCTACACACCAATACCCTGTGTTGTCAAGCTACACTCTCCCTACCACTACTTTACAGTCACTAACCTTTGGATTACGTCATCTGCACAGAATATAATCCACCTGCGTGTTTCTACCTCCGCTCTATATGTTCCTACCTCTTCTGGAAAAAGAGTGTTCACAACTGCCATTTCCATCCTTTTTCAAAGTTCACTACCATCTGTCCCTCAAGGTTCCTGTCCTGGATGCTGTACTTACCCATGACTTCTTCATTGCCCCTGTTTCCTTCACCAACATGTCCATTACAATCTGAACCAATCACAACTCTTTCTCTGTCTGGGATGCTCAGAACTACTTCATCTAGTTCCATCCAGAATTTCTCTTTCAACTGTAGGTCACATCCTACCTGTGGGGCATAGCCACTAATCACATTATACATAACGCCCTCAATTTCAAGTTTCAGCTTCATCACTCTATCTGATACTCTTTTCACCTCCAAGCATTTAGATATTATGCTGCACAAAAAAAATGGAATAACTTGCCAACAGAGGTGAGGTCAGTCCTAAGTGTGAATGCTTTAAAATCCAGATTGAAAACGCTTCTTTATTTTCATGCTTTTAGAGTATATCCATTATTTAATTATAAAGCAAAGCAAATTTATTTGTATAGCGCATTTCATACATGAGGTAACTCAAAGTGCTTTACATGATTAAAGGCATTTGAAAACAAAGAGATAAAACATTTTAAACATTAAAATCAATAGAAATGACAAAATATTAAAAAAAGACAAAACCCCATATAGTGCAAGTAATATGATTAAAAAGTGGATATATTCTAAAAAGCATGAGAAAAAAATAAGAGTTTTCAACCTGGATTACAAAATACTCACACGTTTGTGTACAGCATAATAGCTAAATGCTGCTTCACCATGTTTGCTTTGGACTCTGCGCTCCACTATTTGACCTGAGTCAGTCGATCTCAGAGCTCTACTGGGTTTGTATTCTACAAGCATTTTTTTCATGTATTCAGGACCTAAATCATTTAATGATTTATAGACCAGGAGCAGAACTTTAAAATCTATTCTAAAGCTGACTGGTAGACAGTGCAAGGACTTTAGGATTGGCGTTATATGCTCTGACCACTTTGTTTTGGTCACAACGCAAGCTGCAGCATTCTGAATGATCTGCAGCTGTTTAATACTCTTTTTGGGGAGTCCAGTCAGAAGACCATTACAGTAGTCAGGTCTACTTGATATAAAATCATGGATGAGCTTTGCCTGGTCTGCTTGACACATACAAGACTTGACTCTAGATGTGTTTTTCAGATGGTAGAAGGCAGTTTTTCTGATTGATTTGATATAACTGTTGAAAGTCAGGTCGGAATCAATCAGAACACCAAGGTTTCGGACTTGGTCTTTGGTTTTTAAAGATAGAGAGTCCTGGTGTAACAGCAATTCTCTTTTCTTTATTGCCAAAAACAATTGTCTCAGTTTTGTTGTGATTTAGTTGAAGAAAATATTGGCTCATCCAGTTATTTATCTGATTTAGACAGTGGCACAATACCTCAATTGAACCGTAGTCATCTGGAGACACTGCTAAATATAACTGAGTCATCTGCATAGCTATGGTAGTCATAACTAAAGTTTTGAAGAATTTGACCCAAGGGTAGCATATACAGGCTGAACAGGAGAGGTCCAAGAACTGACCCTTGAGGGAACCCATAGGTCATTGCCATTCACTGAGATTGAGCACCTCCAATGGTCACAAAGTAGCTCCTTTCCTCCAGGTATGACCTAAACCATTTTAGGACCGTTCCATTTAGTCCTACCCATGTTTCCAACCTGTTTAGCAGTATATTGTGATCTACCATATCAAAAGCTGTGCTGAGATCCAACATTACCAAAATTGACAACTTTCCTGAGTCAGTATTCAACCTCATATCATTTTGCACTTTGATAAGAGCAGATTCTGTACTGTGATGAGTTTGTAAACCTGATTGAAATTTGTCAAAAAGTCCGTTTAAATTCAAGAAATTGCTGAGTTGATTAAAAATGACTTTCTCAAGAATCTTGGCTATGAACGGGAGATATGAGATTGGTCTTGCTAAAATGGAATCGTCCAGTCCTGTGTTTTTTCCTCATCATGCCAGACCCGGAGAGGCAGTTTGTGGTGGAGGTGGATGCATCGGACTCAGGAATGGGAGAAGTTCTCTCCCAGAGGTGTGCAAAAGATGGAAGAATTCACCCGTGTGGCTTCCTGTCTAAAAGACTGACCCCAGCAGAGTGGAATTATGATGTGGGCGATCGCGAATTACTGGCGGTCAAAATGGCGCTGGAGGAATGGAGACACTGGCTGGAGGGATCACAAGTGCCATTTCTGGTTCTCACGGACCACAAGAACTTGGAGTACCTGAGGACCGCCAAGAGACTGAATGCTCGCCAGGCCAGGTGGGCACTCTTTTTCACCCGCTTTCGGTTCACTCTGTCCTTCCGTCCAGGCTCAAAGAATGCCAAACCAGACGCACTATCTCGTATCCATGAAGGGGAGCGAACGGAGCCCGTGAGTGTTCCAATTCTTACAGAGGCCTGCTTCATGTCTGGGTTCACCTGGGAGATCGAGACACGGGTAGAGGAGGCTTTGAGGAACTCTCCGGGTCCAGCCAAATGTCTTCCTGGCCGTCTGTTCGTGGTTCCTGCGCTACGAGGAGATGTCATTGATTGGGCCCACACAAACAAGACCGTCTGCCACCCTGGCATGGGGAAGACCCGCTCAGTAGAGGAACAATGGTTTTGGTGGCCAAACCTGGGAAAGGACGTGAGGCAGTATGTCAACGCGTGCCCAATCTGTATGGCCAATAAGACACTTCAGGTCATCACCCGGAGTCCAATGGCCAAACAGAACAAATAAACCAGGCCCTGGAGACTGGTCTACGCATGATCACAGCACTTGGAGCCAGCACCTCGGTTGGGTGGAGTATTCCCAGAACTCCCTGCCTTCCACCTCCACAGGTATAGCTCCATTCCACATCGTTCATGTTTATCCTCCCTCTCTGTTTCCATCTGTGGCCACCGACTCCGCGGTGCCATCCGCATTGGCAGTGGTGAGACGCTGCAAGCAGAACTGGGAAATAGCCCGAAAGACATATTACGCATGGGCAGCTCTGATAAGTCCACGGCAGACCTCAAGAGGAGTAGGGCACCGGCGTTCAAGGGTGGGACAACTCGTATGGTTGTCCACAAAGGACATTCTGCTGCGGACGGAGTCACGCAAGCTAGCTCCCAGGTTTGTGGGTCGCTTTCCCATCACTAAGATAATTAACCCTGTTGCTGTTTCATTGAAACTCCCCAGATCGATGAGGGTCTATCCCACGTTCCATGTAAGCCGTCTCGGACCAAATCGTCCATCGCCATTAATCCTCCCAGTCAAGCCCCCCCATATGATCGACGTAGGTCCGGTGTACTCGTTATGCCAACTTTTATCATCTGGTCGTAGAGGCAGGGGGGGTTCAATACCTGGTGGATTAGGAGGGGTATGGCCCAGAGGAATGTTCTTGGATTCCGTCCCATTTTATCGTTGACCCTAGCCTCATCAGGGACTTCCACGCATTTCATCATGAGGCTCCTGGGCCGTCTGGAGTCGGCCGTTGGGGGGGAGAGGGGGGGTACTGACATCATCCTACAGATCCAGCCCTGGCTTTGCAGGTACCCTGCACACCTGCGTTGATTAGGAAGTGCACACCTGCGCCTCATCGCTGATAATTAACCCTAGTATATATAGGACCCAGCGGACGGTCTAGCTTTGCCAGATTGTTGCCATCCATGCCTCGTTCCCGCACTTCCGCATTCCTGATCCTGAACCCCTGTGTACCGACCTTCGCCTGTCCTCCGACCAACCCCGTAAACTTGACGCTCCTGATACTTGTGATCGCTCAGACTGACTCTCCGGTATTCGACATTAGAACGAATAAACACCTTTCTCTAACTGCCCTCCTGTCTATAGAGTCGTGCATTTGGGTCCGCCCTAGCGTTCTGGTTATGACAGTCGCAGGCTTTCTGTTCAGCAACTCAGCGATGTTGCAAACATCCTGTTTGTCTCTTGCAGGCAGATTTGCTTTGCCATTTCAAACCGCAGGGTGTGAAAAGCTTCTGAAATTCATCCTGTTGATGTCTTTATTTCAAAGAAAAAGATGTGAATACAAAGATATGCAATCAATTGGGTTTTTAAGGTTATTGACTTTGGTATATGTATGTAATACGGTGGAATGCTAAGTGGGAAGGCTAAGTTTATTAGAGAGACCTTCGAGGTGCTGGCAATCTGATCAAAGTATAATTTGGTTTGGCGACATTTGGTGTTCAATTTGAGAGTTGGTTCTAGGGCTCAGCTCAACACATAGCTACAGAAACTAATTCCCATTAATTTATTACATTGCTTTACGTGGCATGGCAACCTATTTGACACTTACCATAGGACTTAGATTCCCTCATTGCTCTTGCCCTGAATTTGACATGTGGCTCATGGACCGTGAAAAAGACCAGGTTCATTGAGGAAGACGTCACCCTCTGCCTGGAACTCTGGCTGCTCTCCACTCCCTGTGGGCCACCACAGAGGAACCCATGGATCTGGGCCACTTCCGGCTTTGCCCGCTGATGAGTAATTGGTAAGGGTTTTCGGCCTCATGAACACCCCGGTGGTGTTTCAGAATTTTGTCAATGACGTGTCACATGACATGGTCATTGCCTGTGTTTTTGTTTATCTCAATGACATATTGATTTTTTCCCCCTGATGAAAAGACCCATGTTCTACAGCAGATGTTGTGTCGTGACCTTTTAATTTAAGGTGGAGAAGTGCAAATTTCACTCTCCGTCCATTTCATTCCTGGGGTTCGTGTCAGCACAAAGGGAGATCCAAATGGATCCCAGTAAGATAGAAGCCGCGGCCCATTTTAATAAAATAGTTTAATAAAAAACCCAGATCATAGGTTGTAATGATATTAATCACATTGATTTATTAACCAGGGATCTGACATTAAAAATAGCTAGTCTCAGAGATAACTGGAGACAATGGTTTGATAGATTCACATTTTATCCTCATTAAGTTTGAATTTTTACTTTTTTTTTTGCCATATCTGTTTGACGAATTTTCTGTCCTTGGTAATTACATGAAAGAAAAGGATGAACAATACCTGATCTCCATGATAGTCTGAGTTACTCTGGAAAAGACCCTGGATATGTGAGTCAAGTTCACAGCTAAGATTCTTTATAAGTGGAGGAGAGGCCTTTCGCATCTCAGTAGGCAATGGTTTCAGGCGAGGGGATCGTGGGGTGGGGTATTGGCATGGTGTGGTGTGGCCTGAAGTCTCACATTGACAGTAGTCTTCACCCTCTCTGTCAGACCTATTGCATTTGGGGTAGTAGAGAGTAAGTTTTGCGTCAGGTTTGGCTGCAATAGGGCAGGGTTAGGTGTGGAAAATTTAAAGTGCTGGCTCATCTCATTTGTCATTTGTTCCTCTGATTGTTTGGATGACCCTAATGAGTCGGTCTGCCCTTGTCCTCACTTATTTCTTGTTCCTCTTATTGTTTGGGATCAGCTTTGTTTTGTTTTTTTATATATGTACACATTTCTACCATTTTCTTTGCGTGCTGTAGAATGACGTACACAGTAAAAAATGTTGGCTGCTAATACCTTAACTCCTAGGCTATTTAGACAGAAACCATTCACCTTGTAAAAACCCCCAAAAAGTGGAGAACTTGTCAATGAAATTCACAGATAGTGCAGTGCATATTTTGCTGAACCACTTATTTAATTGACAGTGCCTCAAGAAACGTTCATCTCCAAATCCGGTAACTTCACTCAATTGTGATTTACGAAAAGCTAATTCTGTATTTTAAATAGAGAACACAACATAACATTAACCTTAAAACGGTTTTGGAGCATATGGGCAAAAGACATACTTCAGTCTTTTCCTTCTCTCATGTTTTTTCTTGTTCTTCCGATTGTTTGAGAACACCTCCATTTTTTTGTTCTTGATTTTTGTTAACATTTTCTTTTCCAGGCGGTCAATGATGTACAGAGTAAAAAATGGTGGCAGTCAATAATTTATCTCCTTATCTACTTAGACAGAAACAGAACTGTTTTGTAAAGATGTCTGCGCTCCCATAAAAGTCAGAAATTGTCAATGAAACTCACAGATAGTGGACTATATACTTCGTTTAACCACTTATTCAATTGACGGAGCCTCAAGAAACGTTCATCTCCAAATCGTATAAGTGGGAGAGGTCCACTTATAAAAACCTCAGCATCCAAACATTCCACTTTTGTTAATAGATCAAGGAAGTCTCGCCCAAGTACCTCTGATTGCTGCTTGAGACCATCCAGGGCCCATGTCTCTACATTGACTAATTTCACAGTTGGATCCTCATCAGTGATCTCCAGAATTTTTTGAAAGCTATCAGACACCATGTCATTAGTAAAACACAGTAATTTGGTTTTCTTCTCACTGCAAAAACATTTCACATCTTTGACAGCTCCATCACCAAATATTGACATTTGAGGTCCCCATTTTTTCATGGATGATTTAATTTCATACCTTTCAGTGGTGGTGAGGGATGATCATTTTTGGCCGCCGTCTTGTAAAAGTGTCTTAAATCTTTTTTTAAGTCTAATGTCAATGCTTTGCATGGACTCATGTTCTTTTTTCTTGCTCTGCGCATTATGACTGTCGATGGCCGCTCACTTGGGGTTGAGGCAGCCCGCAACGCAGGCCAGCCAGATTCCTCAGTAATCTGGTGGTATTGTTGTGTTCTCCTTTTTACACCACATCTACAAGACCTGTAGGATTCGCTGGCCTCAATTAAGGTTAGTGTTCATGACTCTACCATGAGAAAGACACTGGCTAAAAATGCTCTTCGTGGGAGAGTTCCCAGGTGAAAAACCCTTTTTTCAGCAAAAACTACAATGGGTCATTTCACATTTGTCGAAAAAAAAAAAACATCTCCGATGATCCTCAAGACTTTTTGAGAAACATTCTGTGGACTGATGAGTCAAAAATGTACTAAAAAAAAAAAATAAACTTTTTGAAAGGTGTGCGGCCAGTTATATCGAGTATAAAATGACACAGCATTCGATAAAAAGAAAATTATGCCAACAGTGAATAATGGTAGCGGCAGTGTGATGGGCTGGGGCTCCTTTGCTGTCTCAGGACCAGGACAACTTGCTGTTACTGATGGAACAATGAATTCTGCTGTGGACCAGAAAATCCTGAAAGAGAACGTCTGGCCATCAGTTCACGCCCTCAAACTCAAGCGCTCTTGGATTATGCAGGAGGATAACAATCCAAACCACACCAGCAAGTCCACCTCTGAATGGATCAAAAACTAAAAAAATTGAGGTTTTGGAGTGGCCAAGTCAAAGTCCGGATTTAAATCCAATTGAGATCCTGTGGTGTGACCTTAAACCGGCAGTTCATGCAAGAAAATCCTCCAACATGATATGATATAATAGAGCAGACATTTTTCATCCCTGTAATTACAAGGGACAGTAAGTTCATCAAAGAGATCCATCCATCCATTTTCTGAGTCGCTTATCCTCCCAAGGGTCATGGGGAGTGCTGGAGCCTATCCCAGCTTTCAACGGCAGGAGGCAGAGTCCACCCTGAATTGGTTGCCAGCCAATCGCAGGGCAGATAGAGATAAACAGCCTCACTTACAATCACACATATGGCCAATTTACAGTGTCCAATTAATGTTGCATGTTTTTTGTGATGTGGGAGGAAAGCGGAGTTTCCGGAGAAAACCCATGCAGGCACGGGGAGAACATGCAAACTCACACAAGGCAGGGCTGGGATTGAACCCTGAACCTCAGAACTGTGAGGTTAATGGTTTACAGTTCAATTGAGGTGTTTTGTCACTGGCAGTAAACACAAAATAATTCCTGTTAGGAAACACATGGACTCTCTATTTTAAAAAACCAAAGACCAAGTCCGAAACCTTGGTGTTCTTATGAATTCTGACCTGACTTTCAACAGTCATATCAAATCAATCATTAAAAGCTGCCTTTTAGCATCTGTTTTTGGCAAAAAAGCAAAAAGAGATTTGCTGTTCTTAATTCCTGTACTCACTATCTTTATAAAACAAAGACCAGGTCCTTAAACCTGGGTGTTCTGATAGACTCCAACCTGAATTTCAACAGTCATATCTAATCAATCACTAAAACAGTGTTTTATCCTTCGGAAGAACATATCTAGAGTAAAGGTTTGTATATGTCAAGCAGACCAGGAAAAGTTCATCTATGCTTCTATCTCAAGTAGACTTTTGCAACTTTCAAGATTGCGCCAACCAGTGCGGCTGCTTTTGGTAGGTGCTCCCTGGTATTGTTGATGTTTGTCAACAATAAGTAAGTTTCTTTTGGTTTGTCCCATTAGGGGTCGCCACAGCATGACATCTCAGATAAACACTCATACTTGTTTGGCACAGAGGGACCAATTGATTCCTTGTGTGTTGCTACATACAGCAGCAGTAAAATGTACGCACGTCACCTCTGTCAAATATTTGTATACCTGAGAGTAAAAGGAAGTAAATAGTTTCATTTTTGAAGGCCATCTTTGTCACTCTGATGATTAAAGACATCTTTATCTCTCGCTTTTCATACAGTGCAGACGCTTATTTCCTTGCTCTGCTTGCTTTGCCTCTGTTGGCATTTTTTTCTTAATGAGTTTGTTTTTCTTCTTGATTTTAGAAATAGCGACTCCTGGATATATTTCAATCTGTGGTACTATATTTTTCTTTTTTGTGGATAATCAGTTGTTTCATCATGACGTGAGCGTGGTCTGCTTATTAACACAAGCTTGATGTTAGCAACAAGACCAGCCGTGACGATGCCTCCCTTCTCTACTGAGGACCATCAAAGAGTACTGCAGAGGATGTTGAAGACTATTTTACTTTTTTTCTACTTTCATTATTTACTTATATATGACCTTATACATTTAACCAACAGATAAGGTGTTATCCATTTGCTAATCATATGAGAATGTGTTGTGCAACGTGGCGGCTGTCCTTGATCTTTGTTCGCAGAAAATTGGCTGGCGGCATCCTCCTCTCCCAGGGGTTTTGCGGTGAAGAAGAACGACATCAGACAAGGAGCGGAGAGTTACTATCCCAGCCCGGGATCAGACTTGGGTGCGGCAATCACTTCTACCATGGACCCATACATATAAAAACCTTGTGTTACCAGGCAGCTTTTGTCTTCTTCTTTGGCTATCCTGCCAGAAGACACACGTCTCGTGTGCGGCAGATGCCTAGATAAGACCCGGACATCTGTATTGCACATTCGTTTTGAATAAATCCATTTGCTGTCAACTCATCTAATCATTGGTCATCTCTTCCTTGATCCGTGAACACACGTGGGGTCCAACTTGCAAATCCCTACAGTGTCAATTCTGGAACCGAAAATCTGCCATCTTGAAGTCTATGTGCATGTAAATGGACAGTCGAGGAATGAAACCACTCAAGTGATGTCTCAAAATGGTGAGCAGAGGTGTGCTAACAGACAGCCACGAAGCTCATCAACAAGGACAGACATGGACTGTGGAAAGAATAACAGATCCTCCAGCAGCTATCCCTAGAATTTACTGGGAGCAAAGCCTCAAGATATGGGACGTTTAAAAAGGAAGACACAACAGTATGAGGAGATTACCGAGGAATACATATAACATTATTGACTTCATTGTCCATACGAAACAATAAATATGAGTGGAGAGCGCGTCATCCATGTGCAAACTTGCGGAAGTCCCATTCGACATCCAAGTGGTAGCCATATTGCCTGGGTCATCTGTTCACTATGTCACACCATGACATTCTCCATTGAAAAAAACGCTGTGCCACCTACTATGGGACACGGAAGCTCTTTTCAAAGAAGAGAACATCTTACAATCGAGTGAAGTGACCGGGTCAATATTAACTTTATTAATCTTTTGAGCCATATTTAGATGATACACAGATCACTTCTAACTAACAACAGACTCCCCGACAGTATCTCGTGTACTCAGGAGGACCCATGCCAGGCAGGGGAGAGAGCTCCTATCTCCTCCTGCATGCGGCCAAACGACTTCCGCGTCATGGCCAATGCGCAGAGTCCAGTATTTAGCTATTATGCTGCACACAAATGGAATAAGTTGCCAACAGGGGTGACGTCAACACCAAATGTGAATGTTTTTAAAACTCTTCTTTTTTCTCATGCTTTTTAAAGTATTTCCAATCTTTAATCATATTTCTTGCACTTTACGGGCCTGCAAGATGTTTGCAGCGTCACTGAGTTGCAGTTGATGAGCAACCAACTAAAACAAGCCTGAGAATGCATGAGAGAATTGTATTCACAAGAATGTTTATACATTTATGCTATTGCTTAAAAACTAGGGTGAAACTGAACGCAAGTTTGTGGTTACATTTTTAAAGATGCACTTATTGATTAAAGGGAAAATGACAAAATTGAGTGAGGCTAAGAGGGGCGTGACAAGTCAAGCCAGGGATGGTGAAAGGGGCCCAATAGGATAACCAAGTGAGCCCTTCCCACTGGGCGTGGATTCAGCCAACATTTTCCAGAATGTTCCACCAAAAAGCTATAAAAACCTTGGATACGGAAGTCCGGGGCTTTTTGTTCATTTCTCGCTGACAAAGAGACAAGGTCTTTCTATAGATTTAATAGTCGGGTGGCAAGCTGGCGGGGAGAAGTCTTCCGAGCAACTTGGGATGCTTATTTTTGACGACTCCATTTAAGATTGGGCGCAAGTAAAACAACTACTATAATAAGGTAATGGCAGGATAATACCAGCGATATTACGTGGTTACCTATGAAGGACAAGTTGTCTTGACAATTTATCCTTAATCCCGAAAATCCTTATTACTAAATTAGGCTTCGAGCTATGTAGGACTTGATCACCCGTAACAGGCTCACTCAAAAATGTCTATTTTCCCGAATTTCTGACGCTTTTGAATGCTTTGAATCTTACTTCATTTATATTACTTTTTACTATTTTATCATTTATCTCATCCTACTTACCATCAGTATTATCATTTTAATCATTTTTCCTTGTATTGATTTATGTTCAATTAACATTGAATTTTGCCTTAACATCGCAACCGTACCCCGCGTCTGGCAGGAATGACTGTCGAGTAATGAATGTTATCTGAACAATTTTTATCATTTTATTAAATACTTAAAACTTCCATCTTCATCTATCTTTGTCATTCTTATATTGAATTGTCTCATTATTACATTCTACCTCATTAAAGATCGAGCGTCAACCACATTAACATAATTTAGTCGTAAAATTCTATTGTAATCAGTCATTCATTGATAATCTCTGTTTTAAGATAAAAACAAATCCGTACGATCCTAACAAGGATTGTTAAATTTACTAGGTCAATGACAAGCGCAATCGATTCATAAGAGATGAAGCTGCTGTAAAAGCAGAGCGATCACTTTGTCACTCTGTAAGGTTACTCGACAAGGGCTGATAAGCGAGGGCAGACCGGATTGGCTCTGCAAAACTAAAGGCAGTTAGTACACCTAGGCGAATTCATCTCGACACCGATTTAAGAAGCTCCCGTCCTCCTGCACGCACGGCGTAAGAGTCGGCTGGAGTAAAGAGGTAGTTTAACCCTTTAACTGGAGAGACAGTCAGGACATTTCTCCCGATTAGTCCTACGGATAAGCGGAATCTGACTATATATATATAAATATATAAAGTTGGCATTTTTATTGTTTTTATCCCATTTTAAATGTATTATGTCTTTGTTTTCTAATCCTTTTAATCATGTAGTGCACACTGAGTTACCTTGTGTATGAAATGCGGTATACAAATATATATGCTTTGCTTTGGTTAACATACTTGGCGATTGTCAGGGGCATGGCCAAGTCACTGTCCTGAGCGGTGCTTCCTGTGAGGGGCATGGGCAAACCACTGCCCTGGGCAGTGGCACCTCTGACAGCTGTCACGCAGCTGCTTGACAATGGATACTAATTAGACCAGGCATTTCAGTATTGAATGTGTCATCGGCATTTGCCAGTTCATTGCGTTTGCATCACTGCATTTTGGGATACTCTGCTACTGTGCGTAAGTTCTGAAGTTTTGTGTTGAGCATCCACTTGTCACAGCGTATCTGTACCTCCTTAGTCTTGTTACGTTTTTGTTCATGTTTTCAAGTTGTGCCTCTTAGTCATCAGACCTTCGTTTCATGTTTTTGCACCTTGCTTCTATCCTCGCGTTTTTGTGCTTATGCCTGTTTTGGACTGCTTATTGGTATACAATCTCAGTTTGGAATAAAACCACGCAAGATATCATGCCCTCGTCTCAGAGTCCTGCATTTCGGTGCAGCCTCGTGCCTCGTGCTCATGACACCGATTAAAAATGATTCGGATTCTTTTATTACGTACCTGGCTATCAAAGCTAATTCTGATTCTGATACTGATTCTGACTGGATTCCCAAAAAAGAGCATGAAAAACTGTAGGGGTTCTTACCAAAACAAAGAGGTCAGAGCATATAACTCTAATTCTCAAGTCCCTCCGCTGGCTTCCAGAGAGCTTTAGAATGATTTTAAAGTTCTGCTTCTAGTCTATATGTCACAAAATTGTTTTGGTCCTGCATGGATGAAAGAAGAGGAGAAAAGAAGAGAAATACACAGAGCCTACAACTAATGGAGAGATTTTGATTGTTGGGACTATAACCGGAAAACCTCAGGTGTTAGTTGACATGATGATGAGGATAAAGGTTGATATATTTTACATCAAAGAGCGCAGGTGGAATGTTAGTAAGGCTAGACCTTTAGGCGCAGGGTTTAAATTATTTTACCAGGGAGCAGATGAGAAGAGAAATGGAGTAGGGTTTATTTTAAAGGAAGAGCTGTCTAAGAATGTCTTGGAGGTGGAAAAGGGTATCAGATCGAGTGATGAAGCTGAAACTTGAAATTTAGTGTGTTAAGTATAATGTGGTTAGTGACTATGCCCCACAGGTAGGATGTGACCTAGAGCTGAAAGAGGAATTCTGGAAGGAACTAAATGAAATAGTTCTGAGCATCCCAAGTACAGAGAGTGTTGTAATTGGTGCAGATTGTAATGGAGATGTTGAAGGAAAAAGGAGCTATGAAGAAGTGATGTTTAAGTACGGCATGCAGGAAAGAAACTTTTAGGGACAGATAGTGCTTTACTTTGCAAAAAAAATTGAAATGGCAGTAATCAAGACCTTTTTCCATAAGAGGCAGAAACATAGGGTGACCTACAAGAGCGGCTATAGAGGCACGCAAGTGGATTACATTTTGTGCAGATGATGTAATCTGAAGGAGGTTACTGACAGTAAGGTAGTGATAGAGGAGAGTGGTACTTGACAGAGAGAGAGGCAGGAGAGTACTTAGTCTGTCTTCTGGAAGGAAAGGGGAGAAGGAGACTTGGTGATGGAATCCCAAAATACAGGATTTCATACAAGGAAAAAGGTTCGCAAAGAAGAAGTGGGACACTCAGAGGACTAAGGAGAGGCGAAAGGAATACCTTGAAATGCAACGTCGGGCAAAGGTAGAGGTGGTGAAGGCTAAACAAGAGGCATATGATGACCTATACACCAGGTTGGACACGAAAGAAGGAGAAAATGATCTCTACAGGTTGGCCAGACAAAGGGATAGAGATGGTAAGGATGTGTAGCAGGTAAGGATAGAGATGGAAATGTGGAATGATGGAAATAAGTTTAATGTGGCAGAGAAATATATTAGAATAGTACAGGGCATGTATGAGGGCAGCAAAACAGTGTGTCGTAGGTGTGACAGAAGAATTTAAGTTGGAGGTGAGAGTGCATTTGGGATTAGCTCTGAGCCCCTTCCTGTTTGCTGTGGTAATGGATAGGCTGACATTTGAGGTTAGACTGGAATCCCTTTGGACCAGGATGTTTGCAGATGTCATCATGATCTGCAGTGTAAGCAGTGAGCAGGTGGAAGAACAACTAAATAATGGAGGCATGCACTGGAAAGGACAGGAATGAAGAATAACGCAGTAAAACAGACTATATGTGCATAAATAAGAGATGTGGAGGGGGGGGCAGTGAGGCTCCAGGGAGAAGAGATTGCAAGGATGGATGACTTCCAATACTTGGGGTCAACAATCCAGATGTGGTAAGGAAGTGAAGAAAAGGATCCAAGCAGGTTGGAACAGCTTGTGGAAGGTGTTTCATCTATTATGTGACAGAAGACTCTGTGCTAGGATGAAGAATCAGAATCAGCTTTATTGGTCAATTGTGTAAAAACACACAAGGAATCTGTCTCCGGCAGTCGGTGTTTCCCTGGTATAACATTCAGAACAAAGAGCAAAGTAACAAGAACAAAGAACAACAGACATTTTGTTCATAGGAACTCTTCCTTATAAGAGTCACAGATTTGCAAGATGCAAAGTTTTCTTCATTTAGAACACATAAGAGATAGTGTGTCAACGCCCCACATTGTACAGAATTCCCTTACACATTTGCGGTTCCTGTTATATAACAGTACAATGACAATTGTGAAAAGGGAGCAGTTTAAGTTTATCTTGCGATAGTCTACAGAATATATGACTAAACTAATACTGATTGGACAGAGTTGGAGGTGGCAGAAAGGAAGATGTTGAGGTTCTCTCTCGGAGAGAGCAGTTTGGATAGAATTAGAAATGAGGTCACAAGAGGGATAGCCAAAGTGGTTCTTTGGGAGACAAGGTTCAAGAGAGCAGAGTTTGATAGTTTGGACATGTCCAGAGGTGAGAGAGTGAGTATATTGTTAGCAGGACGCTGAGGATGAAGCTGCCAGGCAAAAGAGAGAGAGGAAGGCCAAAGAGAGGTTTAATGGATGTTGTGAGGGAAGACATGAGAGCAGTTGGTCTTAGAGAGGAAATGCAGGAGATAGGCTTACATGGAAAAACATGACGCTCTGTGGTGAGGCCTAACAGGACAAGCCGAAAGGAAAAGAAGATATGCAACAGCTCAGGTATTAAAGTGACCAATTCCGCTGGAACAATATTATTATACAATTGAAAAATGTACGCGTGTGGTCAGTCATGCTCGCAGATAACCTTGCGGGTGTGATTAGGGATGGAATTTGAAGACCTTAAAATAACTGAGTGGATTAATATAACATAAGTGTAAATTAAAAATAAAATAAACAAATGCATAACTGAGATAGAAAATAAAAATTTAAAACTCAGAAATGATCATTTCCAATTTCAACTGATATTAGTAGAACATGATATAAAACGGTATTTAGCATTTTTCATCAATAAAAATTCTTGATCTGACAAACTTTATCTGAAGTAAAGTTAAATGCCCTGGCCTGTGAAGGAATAAACACAATCTGCACCTGCAATGTTTACAAAATGCTGAAAGTTTAGTTCAACATAATTGGTGTTAGTGGCAACAAGCTTGCGATACATTGTAACAAACATTCCTGTTGGCAATCGTGATGTATTGTTGGGGGGTGGGGAGAGCACGCATTGCGGGACTCCTGTAAATAGGAGGCCGGCTTGCTAGATCGCGCCTTATGTGCGTGTGCTCGACGTATTGGCCACACCTGAATCAACCGATAAGGTGGATGATAGGCTAGCGTCTTTTTTTTTTGGGGGGGGGGGGGGGGCACACTGTCACACTGCCTCGCGATCGACGCATTGAGCACCCCTGGTGTAACTGAATTTCCTTTGACATAGCTCATGATGTTGATGACTTTGGACATAAATGCGCTCGCAGTACGTGAAGCAGCTCAGAACATGCGCTCTCGGCCTATCTTGTAACTTTTGTACATGCTTAGTACAATTAACTTACAATTCCTGTTTCCGGGTGAATACTGATTGTTTCAGAATGGGCTTGTTTAGTTAACAACGTTTATGAAAGAAACACGTAAATTAATGTCAAAACTACACAAAATAGGCGACGTCTTTCAATATCAATTTTTTTATACTCGTTACAAATTTTACACATGTGATTTTACACATGCCTTCATGCTCGCAAATCAGCACAGTTGAGCACGAAGGCGTGCGAGCGCGGTCGCGCTCATCAAATGTGAGTGATTGTTATACACATCAGTTTTTAATGAATACTGGTTTTAGAAACAGGCCTGTTGGGTGCAAAGATATTTCGCAATGAAGTAAAGGCTACCATCAAATCTCATTATAAATGAAGAAATACTCTAACACACTCTGATTACATGTATTGTTTCATGAACTGTTACAACTTCTGCTGTTGTCAAGTGCATTTTCACACAGATGAAAAAATGTTTTCTATTAACATGGCAAACAAGTTCCTCTACGTGTGAACAGACTATGGTAACCATTTGGTTAGCATATTCCTCATTTATTTAGTTTAAATTATGCTGTCCATAGTTCCTTTTTAAATTATTTACCAGTGTGCTGCTCAGTGTCCCCAGGGAGTACAATATTAGATTAAATTTCAGGCCCATGTCAAGAAAATTTAGGACAGTCATGTAGACGCCTCCTGAATGCACAAATCCACAAGCTGGA
Organism: Syngnathoides biaculeatus; assembly: GCF_019802595.1. Lineage (NCBI taxonomy): Eukaryota > Metazoa > Chordata > Actinopteri > Syngnathiformes > Syngnathidae > Syngnathoides > Syngnathoides biaculeatus. Next base: position 1,986,215 of record NC_084653.1, read on the forward strand.
AGCGAACTGTTTGCGTATGACTCTGTGGATGCAAAGAATTGTGCATGCCCTGCCCAATGTTCTCAGCCAGCCTGCATGCCAAGAGCTCATTTACATCATTTTCATTGCAAGAGACTGTTGGGCATATGTCAGAATTTATTGTCTTTCATTTTGGTAGTTTTTAAACAGGGCTTCCATATGATGCCTACAATTTCAGATGAACGATTATGCGGAAGAACAGATGTGCACACACCTGGGTGTGCATTGCTAAAATTAATTAGCCCAACCTTAGTTGATTTTTTTTTTCTTGGCTGTTTTCATGATGGGCAATGCCATTTTGCTAGTATACTTTTGTGACTGTAATGGTTACTCATTATCTTGCCACAGAGAAAGACGAAAAATAGCTTTAGTTCTATTTGTTCGACCTTTAACACGTTTCATCCTGTTGTGGCTTCTAGTTCTCCAGGTCAGGCTGTTCCTCATGTGATGTTCCTTCCAGCTCCATGTGGATTCAGCTGAACATAGATAACTGTTCTGTGTTTGTCCCTTTCTGTCTCTCTCATTTTTATAGAGCAAAAGGACTTTTCAGGTCTTTAGTAAGGGTGACAACTCGGAAGGCTTCTTCCTTTTCCTCTCTTTGCAAAGACTTTCCTTTCTTTTCGTCATAAAAATCCATAAAGACAAGATTGTCTACTTGCTTATCGTGTCAAAAATATTTTGCCAAAACAGTTGGTGTCAGAAGTGGGATTCCAGGATTGATTGCTGATGTGGAGGCTCTCCAGATCAGTGACTGATCATCTGGGATGAGCACTCTAGTCCTGCGCTTACTCAAAAATTAGGACGGGGAACTGCCCGACTGCCTTCATGGATCGTCCATCATCTCGAGATTCCAAACGAACCACAAAATATATTATATTATATTATATTATATTATATTATATTATATTATATTATATATATTATATTATGGCACGGTGTTTCAGCTGGTAAAGCGTTGGGCTCACAGTTCTGAGGACCCGGGTTCAATCCCGACAGCGCCTGTGTGGAGTTTGTATGTTCTCCCCGTGCCTGCGTGGGTTTTATCCGGGCACTTCGGTTTCCTCCCACATCCCCAAAACATGCAACATTAATTGGACACTCTAAATTGCCCTTAGGTGTGATTGTGAGTGCGACTGTTGTCTGTCTCCATGTGCCCTGCAATTGGCTCACAACGAGTTTAGGGTGTACCCAGCCTCCTGCCCGATGACAGCTGGGATAGGCTCCAAAACTCCTGTGACCCTCGTGAGGACAAGCAGCTAAGAAAATGGATGAGTGGATATTTTTAAAGTTTTTTCAATCATTTTGCAGTTTTAAAATGATGTGGTGGCCCTGTGTAGCTTATGTTTGACACCTGTGATCGCAAACATGTCTTCCTACCCAATTGATGCAGCAAAAAATATTTGTTTTACAAACATATATATGTAAAAAAAATAGTTAATTAGTCGCTCTCCCCATATTCCATTGGAAGGGTATGAGTCCGTACCGTAAGTACAGTTCAGTGAGAGTTCAAGGCCACAAGACCTGTGTGGGGTTCAAGGCCCCAGGTTTAAATTCAATGAGGGGTTTGGTGCCACAAGACCTGATAACGAGGCTTAGAGTTCCTGGGCTTAAATTCAGTGAGGGGTTTGGTGCCTCGAGATCTGACAGTGAGGGGTTTGTATCCCCAGACACAACATTTAGGGTTTTGAGGTCCTGAAAATTTCCAAGACATTCAGATATAGTGATAAAGGTAAGCGCTTCCAGAAAATGGGGAGTGGGAAGAGCAAAACCAGTGATAAGAGCAAAAATGGGGATTTCCCATTTTTCACATCACCAATTATGACCCCTTATGAGGCAGAAATATGACGAGAAATCTATAGTGCAGGTAGAGAAATGTATAAACTGACTATGGTTTTCCAGTCATGGTAAGTTTAAGTATCCAGCAGTTACAACATTTAAAAGAAAGGTTGGAGGAGGAGAAAAGTAGTTTAAAGAAGAACAAAACAACTAAAATTCAGGATTTACAAGACATTGAGAAAAAGGCAGAATGTCTGGAAATATGGTTGACAGAAGCTAATAAGAGAGAAAAGAGTCAAAAGAATTTAAATGAGGGAAAAGTGGAAAAAAAGAAAATAGTGGAAAGAAACTGATGACTGTGTATCTCCTCCTGTGACACTGTATCCGAGGTTGCTTGGTGGAATACGTTGGGACGATACAAGTGATTGGGTTCTTCCATATTCTCCGCAAGTCAAACAGAAACCTGAGCAACCAAGTGACGATGATGACCTGTGGCCCCCTCTTCCGCTTCCTATCGCTCCGCTCCACCACCTCAGCACATAAACTGCTGCTGCTGCTCCCTCCAGCTCTCAGTGTTCAGTTGGTTTCTGCTGGGAGCTTGCTACTTCCTGCCATGGGCCATCACTGGCAGTTACTAGACAGAAGGCCAAGATGGATCTGAGCTTGTATATCTAGATGATCAAGTTCTCCGGTCCGGACGGTCAACCTGTCCTGGCTTACCATCACATGGACCCAGAAATGAAAGAGGCAATAAAAGAGTGGCCACATCCCAATGATTGTGGCTGAAAGCTGTGTCTAACTTTCCTCCAGTTTGCCCAACAGTGGAGGTCTATCGGCAGTGAGGTCCTCACCTCTTCCCCATCTTGGATCCTAGGATTTTGGTAAAATTGCTGCAATAGTGGAACAAGGGGAGTATGAGCAGGTGCAAGTGAGGACTGCCTCTTGGAACGCGAATGGAGTGTGAATGGCAGCCATAGTGGAAGCAGAAATTATGTGACCAAAGTATGCCAAACCTGCTGAGACCAAAGAATGCAAATATAAGAAGAAAAAAGAGAGAATTTGGCAAAGGCATTGCTGAATGCACACCTCGTAGTGGCTGCACTCACTCAAGGACAATTTCAAGCCAAGGACATGATAGACGAGACACGAAATGTGGAGGGGGTAGAAGCGGCCGTGACAACGCCAACTGGGAGAGTGGTGACTTCGAGGATGATACTTGCCACTACTGTGGAGAGAAGGCACGTTGGCAAAGGGACTATCCAAAAAGACGTCAAGATGGCATTACTGATCATCAGAGGAGGCGTGGAGGCTCAGCTCATGTGGTGTCGCATCTGATTCCTTATGCGTCCTGGAGCAACGCAGATGACCAGTGATACACAAACACACCAGCATCAAACTCACTCTCCGCAATGAAGAAACGCTTGCTACTGATACATTGCATGCTGAGATTCAAGATAAGATTACTGCTTTAAAGAAAAAAATTGCAGCCTAACCACCAGATATACACGCGCCTACATGAACTTTCCCATAGTTGACTGTTTGGTAAATAACACACTCATTACTTACCATGTTGACTCGGGAGCTTCAAATTCTGTGATAATGGCCTCAGAGCCCATTGTTCTTGGGCCAAATAAGGGACCTTGTTTAATCAATGTGTTAAAAATGGGGGTTTCTCCAAAAATAAATTTACGCATCCTGTTTCATGTGCATTTCGTGGCTTTGGGCCAGATGTGCTATTTAGCTATATGTTTGTGGTGTCATCCACATGCCCAATCAATTTGTTGGGAAGGGACCTCATGATAAAATTGGGATTGATACTGACATCAACTAACGACAGTGAAGCTTGCGAAAAGGGCTATGTAGGTTCAGGCATTACACTGTGTGAAGGTCCCAATGCCTCCGACGGTCCTGAATTCTCCACTCACCTCATCGTCTACGGCAAATGACTATAAGACTCATGAAGATCATAAAGGTCGGCCTATAAAGGCTGAGTAAGAAAGAGGGTTCATTTTTACCATACGCTTTGAGCTCATCAATGTTTACTATTTCGTTGTTTTGCTTCAGCTGGACATAGATACATTGAAGACAAAAAGTATTTGAACACCCTGCTGTATTACAAGTTCTCCCAGTTAGAAATCATGGAGGGGTCTGAAATTTTCATCATAGGTGCATGTCCACTGTGAGAGCGATGATCTAAAAAGAAATTCCAGAAATCACATGGTATGATTTTTTTAACGATTTATTTGTGTGATACAGCTGCAAATAAGTATTTGAAAACCTGAGAAAACCAATGTTAATATTTGGTACAGTATCCTTTGTTTGCAATCACAGAGGTCAAACATTTCCTGTAGTTGTTCACCAGGTTTGCATACACTGCAGGAAGGATTTTGGCCCACTCCTCCACACAGATCTTCTCTTGATCAGACAGGTTTCTGGGTTGTCGTTGAGAAACATGGAGTTTCAGCTCCCTCCAAAGATTTCTATTGGGTTTAGGTCTGGAGACTGGCTAGGCCACGCCAGAACCTTGATATGCTTCCTACGGAGCCACTCCTTGGTTTTCCTGGCTGTGTGCTTTGGGTCATTGTCATGTTGAAAGACCCAGCCACGACCCATCGTTAATCATCTGACTGAGGGAAAGAGGTTGTTCCCCTAAATCTCACAATACATGGCCGTGGTCATCCTCTCCTGAATACAAAGCAGTTGTCCTGTCCCATGTACAGAAAAACATGCTGCTAAAACCCCTATGCTTCACAGTAGGGATGGTGTTCTTGGAATGAAACTCATCATTCGTCTTCCACCAAACACAGTTAGTGGAATTATGACCAAAAACTTTCATTTTGGTCTCATCTGATTATTACCTGTTGGGAACGGTGGTCCCAGCTCTTTTCAGGTCATTGACCAAGTCCTGTCGTGTCGTCCTGGGCTGATTCCTCACCTTTCTAAGGATCATTGAGACCCCACGAGGTGATATCATGCACAGAGCTCCACTACAATTGAGATTGACCGTCATGTTTAGCCTCTTTCATTTTGTTTTAACTTTAATTTAATAATTTTAATGACTCCTCCAACAGTGGACGTTTTTTTCATCAAGCTGCATGGCAATTTCTCCGTACCCCTTTCCAGCCGTGTGGAGCCAGACAATTTTGTCTCTGGTGTCTTTGGAAAGCTCTTTGGTCTTGGCCATGTTACGAGTTTGAGTCTTACTGATTGTATGGGGTGGACACATGTCTTTATGCAGCTAACAATGTCACACAGGTGAATCTGATAATACAATGGAGTGGAGGTGGACTTTTAAAGGCAGACTAAGGTCTTTGAGGGTCAGAATTCTAGCTGATAGACAGGTGTTAAAATACTTATTTGCAGCTGTATCACACAAATAAATCGTTAAAAAATCATACATTGTGATTTCTGGATTTTTCTTTTTCGATTATCTCTCTCACAGTAGACATGCACCTACAATGAAAATTTCAGACCCTTTCATGATTTCCAAGTCAGATAACTTAAATAATAACAATACACCACAGAACCAGAATCTTAGGATTTTTATTGAACTGTATGCTTAGACTTTGTGTAAATATGTTACATAACATGGGCACAGAATTGTAATTTGGTCTTTCAATAAGAGTAATTAGAGAACACCAGAAGTTGAAATAATTATCACAGTATACTATCTACTGTCCCAAAATCTTGACACATGTCGTACTACAGCTTGGACTTTGTCAGGATGAATGAATCCCACCGTCTGTGCTCTTGGTTGTTCATCTCTGAGCTCTGAGATGGAATTTCTAAGAGCACGAGGGCTCTCAGAGTAGGAGGTCAATAGTCTGCGCATGAGCCAAGAGGCATAATATAATGTGGGCTCCTTTTTCACTGCTCGCACTGTGTGGTGCTTTGTACTTTGGAAAGCCGACTCTGTATTGTGGGCGACCATCTCTTGTTATGGCCTGCATTCTACTGGTATTTTCTTTGTGGTGAAGAGCTGCCAGATGTTCTGATAATTTGGGAGAGGCAACCAAAGTGTGTGTGGTTTGGTGACAATCTGATCATCAGACTATTGGAAGCTTCCAAGCTTGATGTCTGGAATTCAGGTGTAAGCTTTCCCACATCTTTGATCACTGCATCCGATGTGATGACATCTGTACGTTTTTTTTACTGGCCATAGTTCCACGAACAAGGAACTCTTTCTCCCGCTCATAAATCAAATGAACATGATCACAATATAGATAGAGTTTGGTATTGTGTTCATGTTAATCACGAATGTGATTATCCAAGGAAAGCCACATGTCTTTGAGGTAGTCCTTCCTGTTTTCTGCAGGTGGTGTGGCTGCAACATAATACATCTTTTCCACAGCATCACTTCATGGGATGAATATCCAATCTTGGTAAGTTTTTTATCAAGACCTTTGGCAGTATGCAACACATCATTATAATGTTTTAACTCTGAGTAACGTGGGTTGTTTACTTTTAAATCGTCTCAAATAAAGGCTGCTCCTGACTTGTGTCTGTCTGTGACTACACTTTGATGGTCAGCCCTTCAGTTTCTGTAAAATACTATATATATCTCTCTATAAACCCAGTAGTTCACAAGCATTGCTGTTTCCAGCTTTGTTGCTCCGTATTACCTGGATTTTGACACCTTTTTTAGTAGTTTGTTCAATTAGAGTATAAGAGCCATACTTACTTGATAACCAGGACTGTCATTTCTGCAGTCTCCGGCAAGCTGGATTCCATCAGGAATTTTTTCTGATTTCCTGAATTAACTCTGCTTGTTTTTCCCTCCATCCAATTATAATTGTGGGTGCAATATAAAATTTTTGGTGGTGCTGATATGTTTGCCTATTAATCTATGAAGTGTTCATTATTTGCATGATATGTCAAATAGGGTGAATCTGACAACCTGAATAGAGGATAGCTGCCGGCAACATTAGGCTGCCAACTGGCATCTGGTTCATCATTGGTTGACTATCCCATGTTCTGGAAAAGGAACAGCTTGCGCATTTCTATATAATGCATACCATTGTTCCAAATCCACCGCCAGGTTTGTTTCGATGTGACCTTGACTTGGGCCAGTACACAGAGGACATATGTCAAACAGATTCTACAAATTATTCTCAAACACTATGTACTTCCTTTCACTGAAAGGGTCCACCGCTGGTGTTTTTTTCTTTTGACACTTCTGTTTGGTTAAATATAACTTCTTTGTAGGCTTCCTGTATTGAAATGTTCGAAGGTTGATATTCTGTGTCCTTTGAGCCATTCAAGTTTTCATCCTCACTGCGATCCAGCGGCTGAATTCTGCTGAACATTGACATAGCAGTATTCTGGTTCTGCTTTCAGGGAGTGCGAGAACCATTCTCACCAAATGGAAAAAAGCCAACGGTATCAGTCCATTGCAATGTCACGTTGGACTGTGTGGGGACTGTCAGTTTGGGTACTTTTATCAAACAGTTTGCAAGCTACATTGATACCTTTGGAACAAGAATGGCACTTCATGAAAGATATCTGTGTTCCTTTATCATGAAGAGGCTATTTTTCATTCTGGCAACTTTTGGAAGGGACCAAAGTTGGAGATTCAGCATCTGCTTGTGCAGAGGATACTTCCTCCAACATCTGTAATTAATATAGAAAGATAAGATTCAAAGTTGACAAAATAAGAAAAAATGTATTGATAAAGCACAGGTTTATTTCATTCTATTTCATGGTTAACAAATTATTTTTGATGAGTTGCAAACAGATCTCCTGTGAGTGACCAGTATGTAATACTGCTTGTCCTGTGAGTGACCAGTATGTAATACTGCTCGTTTTAAAGCTATGTAGTATTTTATTAAAATTAAAAAAAACTCCTGTGAAGTAAATAAATATAAAAAAAAAACAAATAAAAGGTTTGTATCCATCTATCCATTTTATTAGCCGCTTATTCTCACGAGGGTCGTGGGAGTGCTGGAGCCTATCCCACACCAGGGGTTTTCGTGAGTTGATCCCATCTAGACATCTTTTTACACTGTCCTGGGTCAGTGTCAACACTTAGTCACCAGAAGAGTGTGGTGGCTTTAGTACAGGAGTGCTGTTGTGTGCTTCAAAGTGGGAAAATAAGTCATTTAGCATATTTAGCAGGGAGGTGGAGCTGTCGGAGGTCTGTTGTGAGGGTTTATAGAACATCTGAATTTCCCGCCACTGACTGCTGATCTCACTGCTGTCACTGAAGTGGTGGGCCATCTTCCTGGAGTCCTCCTTCTTGGGCTCCATGCTGTGTCATATTGGTCCTGCCTTTCAGTAGGTCTTCCTCATCCCAGGCAATTTTCAGACCTTCATTAATCTGTAGACCTCCACAACAGCCATGGCTTCTGGTTACCACAGACAGTGATGAACCTAGTGGTGGTGATATCGTCCATGCACTTACTGATATAGACAGTAACATAAATCCATCCATCCATTTTCTTCCACTTCTCCGGGTCGGGTCGCTGGGGAAGTAGTTTCAGAAGGGATACCCAGATTTTCCTTTCCCCAGTCACTTCTTCCAGCTCTTCTGGTGGGATCCCAAGGCGTTCCCAGGCCAGCCGAGAGACATAGTCTGTCTTGCGTGTCCTGAGTCGTCCCCGGGGTATCTTTCCGATGGGACATGCCCGGAACACCTCATCAGGGAGGCATCTGGGAGGCATCCGGATCAGATGCCAAGAAAAAATGGTAAGTCGATTGGAGACGACATGAAAATATGTCTTATAGCGTGATGCCCAGAGTTTTGTTGAATATCGTTAAACATTTAGAAGGTGATCATAAATGACGGTACGTGAAAAAATGAGACACTAGGCGTCGAGATTTACACAGAAGAGTTTTAAAGTGTAGAAAAGTCTGGACCCATTCAAATATTTTGTTGCTGGATCTGGTCTCAAAGGGGAGATGGGTCGTGAACGCGGAAGTGTGTTCGGCTATACGTTAACCTTTGCCGAAATCCATCGATCTTTTCAGCTAGTGTTCAATACACATACCAATATTTAAATAAATAACCCCTGGTTTTACACAAACACGCATTCATTAACTATGATTGGAAAAAAAACAGCGGACAAGTGAGTCGGTACCTCCGTAGCGTTATAATGTCAAATTGGCTCATTTGAGAACAATGTTTCTCAAAATAAGATGGAGTCGGCTACTCTGTAGACAAAGCGTGTTGCGGCCACACATTAAACTTTGGTAAACTTCTGTGTGACCAACGGTTTATTTTCTTTTTTTTTTTAAATAGGCATTGGACTCATTTGAGAACAATACATAAAAAAAAGGGCTGTCGGGGAGAGGTTTACCAAAGTTTAACGTGCGTCCACAACACCCTACCATGTATGTTGGAGACGTGGCCATGTCTTTTTTTTTTTTTTAAACATTGTTCTCAAATGAGTCAACTTGGCATTTTAAATACTTCTTGGAAATTTGAGATTGAGAAAAATATATACGACCTGAAATAAAGTGATCACAGTCGTGAGTATTTGTTTGGGCACCATCCATCATGTTTAATTGCCGAAATCCATCGATCTTTTCTTGTCTTTTCAGGTGGTATTCAAGAGATTGACCTCTTTGAATATGTCTCATCTGTTGTAACAAACAACAGCACAACAAGTGTCATTGTGAATATTCTGCTCCCGTTCAATGTCCCCCATACTGTCAAGGAGGTCTTTTTGACTGACCATATGGCGCCATGAAAATAGTGAGGTTACGTGCACGAGCTCTATAGTCTTAATAAAGACCATCAGATGAACAGGTATAGAGAAAATCTGTATGATTTAAGATCAGTTTTAGGGCTTGTTAATCACCACAGGACTGAACATTCAGAGTAAGTTACAGTACATGGGGTAAATCACTTCTCAGGTTTGCCATGAAACAACAAATCCCACTAAATTTATGCTCTTACATTATTTGAGGCTTCACGCTTCTCACTTGATGCAGAATCTTGCGTCGAGATCCTGATTACAAATAATCATACCCATTAGATGGAACATAATTAAGTAGACAACAAGAGCTGATTGCCTCTGCCTCCCACTGATGTTGTTATGGGGATATCAATAGTAAATGAAGAGGAATGTAATGCTTATCAGACCTAAATGGGGACATGAGTAGGTATTTTAATCAGCATATTACACATGAATGCAAATGAAGGTTGGTATGATTTATGTAACAGCATTAGCAAGATCGGAGAATATGTCGTGGATCTTCGGTAAATCTGAATGTAATAAACCTCTGAAAGTTTAAAAACTCCCTTCGTTCACTCTATGTTAGTGTGTGTGTATCATCTGAACTAGACAACTTTGTTTTGGACCAAATTTCAATGACACATTTGGTATTTATGATCTTGTTGACTTGGGTAACATAACATCCATCCATTTTCTTTGCTGCCTATCCTCACAAAGGTCGCGGGGAGTGCTGGAGCCTACCCCAGCTGTCAACGGGCAGGAGGTGGGGTACACCCTGAACTGGTTGCCAACCAATTGCAGGGCACGTGGAGACCAACAGCCGCACTCACAATCACACCTAGGGGCAATTTAGACTGTCCAATTAATGTTGCATGTTTTTGGGATGTCGGAGGAAACCAGAGTGCCCGGAGGAAACCCACGCAAGCACTGGGAGAAGATGCGAACTCCACGCAGACAGGTCCGGGATTGAACCTGGGACCTCAGAACTGTGAGGCCAACGCTTTACCAGCTGATACATTGTGCCGCCAGTAACATAACAGTAAAATGCGAATTTTGAAAATCATTTAATGATTTATGTATTTTTATAAATTGAAATTTCAAAATAGCCCACCATTTATCGCTGGTAAAATGCCTCAAGGATAATAGAAATATTATTGTTTTTATTCACCATCTTCTTTTTCATTGAAAGTCATCGTCTTCAGTATCAGAGTTGGAAGCCTCAGAAAGTCTCCGTCACACACCATTTCAGTCTCTCTGTCGCTCTTAATTTTATTTTCATCTTGAGTTACTGCCAAAGTTCTGCTAGTCTCCTCACGTAGCAGTCCAGCCCTTTAATCCATTGGTAAGAGTAGATTCTTTCACTCTGCTCCACATGTTTAAAATCCACTTGGAAAAAATGAAAAGGAAGACCTTTACATGTGTGTAATTTTTTAAAAATTTTTAAATTACCCATCCATTTTCAGAGTCGCTTATCCTCACAAGGGCCGGCAAGAGGCGGGGTATACCTTTAACTGGGAGCCGGCCCATTGCAGGGCACATAGAGACGTACACAGTCGCACTCACAAACACACCAAAGGGCAATTTAGCGTCTCCAATTAATGCATATTTTTGGGATGTGAGAGGAAAACCGAGTGCCCGGACAAAACCCACGCAGGCACGCGGGAGAACATGCAAACTTCATACAGACGGGCCTGGGATTTGAACCCCAGTCCTCAAAACTGTGAGGCCAACGCACAAACCAGTTGATCCAACGTGGCACCCACATTTTAAATTACTGTTCTTACCAGGAGGTGGCGTCGGTGGACTTCAAACCCATCAACTCCCCTTCCTTCACCCAAGAGACGAACCTTCATCACACCTAAGAGAAATGGAGAACATTGGGCTTCTGCAAGACCAAGTTCAGCCCTGTGGCAGATAAAGGAGGAAACTCTACTGGATGTCTGCAGGTCCTTGAAGTGGGATGGCCTGGACAAGATAGAGCCCGGCAGCATGCCACGAAGGTTGCTTATAAGGAAAGCAGGAGAGGTACTGGATGGTATAAAGATGGATCATACTGGTGTGCAGGTCAAAGAAGTTTTGAATAATGTCCTGAGTGAAATGGAAAAACAAGACAAAAGACATGTAACACTACTGAGAGAAGGCTGGAAAGTGAATCTTCACCATAACACTCGAAGGCACGTACACACGAGAAACACTCATCACTGCGCCACCCTCTGCCAAAGAGTCCAGAACCTTTACTAAGGCTCCCATCACATATGTTGCCTGAAGTTACACTGAGGAGAGAGTGTAAAATATGTGGACAAATAGGGGAAAGTGGGCAGAAGGATAAATTGTCGAACCTCAGTTTAGTCAGACAGATAGAGATGGGACAGAAAAGGGCCACGCAGAGTCGGAGATAATTGAAGCTGTGATCAGGGCTGTGAGTCCAGGACTGCCATTAAGAGACATGTTGAAGTTAAAGCGTGGGTTGACACTCTCTCCTCACTACTCACCAATCTGAGAGGTCACTACAAGGTTGATAGCTCCACAGACCTTTCCTACCAATTTATTAACCTATCTCAAGAACCAAGGAAGATGGCAGTGAACTTCGTGTTTGTTGCAATTGAAATAAAAGACAAGTTGTTATGGAAAGCTGAAAATGAAGATGCTGAGAAACATTACAGTCAAGCCATCATCTAGCAAAGGTTTCTCAGGTCCATTGAAATTGGATTATTGAGTGACTGTAAAAGTGAACATATTGCCCTAACTCAATGATGTTAGAATCACAGATGAGGAACTCATAGAGAAAGTGAAAGAAGCTTCCAGGGTGGAAAATGAGCGACAACAAAAGCGAAAGAGGTTCACTGCTGCTAGAGGGCCTAAAGTGCAAGAGCTTTGCTCTGATGTTCAAACTGAATCTGCTCCAATCGAGAGCATGTCTAAGCACAAGAAGCCCAATCCAACAGTGACTGCCCAAGCAGTTAAAGGTAAAGGGAGCAAAACTGAGCAGACCTTGAACATGCAACAGATGATGGAAGAGCTGCACACAGAAATGAAACAGATGTTGTCCGCTGTCTTGGAAGCCAGTCATCACCCCTCTTCAATGAAGCCAAGAACTGCAAGGCTGTCAAAGGTGCAGAAATGAAGGAACAGGTGACAATTGTTCACACTACTTCAAATGTGGGCAATATCGTCATTTCTCTCATGGCTGCAGGGCACAGAGACAATTGCCAGGAAACGGACCAGGATGGCTGGAGAGGGACCACCAGTAGTCTAGAACAAGGAGTCCCAAAATCAGCAAAAACCTGTTGGTTTCTCACTGCCAGAGACAATGCACTAGAATAGAGCAGCAGCAGTAAATTCAATCCACCACCTACAGTCTAGGCACCAATCACAGCTGGTTGGACTGGTTGGGAAAAGGTGCATTGTTAGCTGTTATATGGACAGTCGTCTAGTTAAAGTTCTGTGGGAAACTGGTGTCCAGTCCTGGATCATTAATGATTCCTGGCATCAACAATATTTGCCTCACACAGTCATCAGGCCCATTGCAGAGCTGCTGGAGGATGACACGCTGACAATCCTGGCAGCCAGTGACACACCAGTACTCTACATTGGCTGGATTGAAGTCAGTTTCCAGCTGGTCAATGACAAAAACAAAATGCAAGTTCCGATACTGGTATCCAGTGACCCAGCAGTTGCCAGTGACCCTATCATCGGCTATAATGCCATTGAAGCTGTAATTAATGGAAAGGAACCAAAGACCAGGGCAGATCAAAAGCAACTGTCCCACAAAGTAAGTAAAGTTGTGAAGGAGAGCCCTAAATGTGGTCAAGCTAGTGCAACATGGTTTTAGGTACAGACACTTGTGTTGTCCGCACTGAAGAATTGCCTTACCAGTGAACCAAGTGTCCACTATTTATGTCAGAGCACATGAGAATGCCCAAACACAAGAGCTCGACATGATGTTCACACCAGACCTGCTGAATTCTCCACCAGAAGGTGTGTACATCAATGAAGTTCTGGTGCGTATTCCTGAAAGAAAAGTTAGATACATACCAGTCCCCATTACCAACACAAATGACCACATTATTTACCTGGATCGAAACAAAGTCATTGGACATTTAGAAATTGTAAAGACAGTGTATTCAGCAGGCTTTCAGCCAAAGGAGAGCAGTCAACAAAATATACTGAGCAGAACACAACCAGAAGGCACCAGGGTTGAGAGACCTAAGGAATGGGACCCACCAGTTGACTTCAACCATCTTCCTGAGGCCCAGCAAGATGCTGCTAAAACAATGCTGAGAGAGGAATGTGAAGCCTTTGCATACGACAGTGACGATATATGTTGTATTCCATCGTTAAAGATCCATATTACTCTTAACGAAAACAGTCCAGTGCAAAAGACTTACATGTCCATCTCAATAACCTTTCATCAAGAAGAAGGGTACAGTACCGGGAGGATTTGTTGAACAGGGGCTGGATCACACACTCAAGGTCATCGTACTCATCACCACAGGTATTTGTTCGAAAAAAAGCCTTTGTTGCGACTACAGAGAACTCAATGGTAAATCAATGCCTGATCGCCATCCAATACCAAGAATACAGGACATGTTGGACACACTTGGTGGGAGCTTGTGGTTCTCAGTGATAGACCAAGGGAAGGCGTCCCACAAGGGCTTCCTGGATGAACAGAGCTGTCCATTAACAGCCTTCATCACGCCGTGGGAACTGTACGAATGGGTCCGCATCCCCTTTGATTTGAGCTCTCCACCCGCTGAGTTCCAAAGAAGCATTGAGCACTGTTTAACCGGCTTGAGAGACACAGTCTTCCTCCCTTACCTTGATGATAATTTGGTGCACAGTGGCAGTTTCGATGAACATCTGTAACATGTCCGCCTGGTGCTCAAGCTCTACAAGGAGCACGGTGTGAAATTGACACCGAAGAAATGCGAACTTTTCAAATGAAAAGTGAGGTTTCTGGGCAAGATGGTAACAGAAGAGCGATACACCATGGACCCAGCAGAGATTGCACCAGTGATAGCCCTGAAGGAGAGGACATTTGCAATGGTAGGTGACCTGCGCCAGATACAACCTTCTTGCCCCACCCAAATCTGAACAACAAGACCCAAAACTACCATCAGAGGACGAAAAGAAACCGAGAAAGACAAACAAAGGTCACTTACCCTCTCGCACACAGATTCAGTAGACCGCAGAGCACCAGGAAGTGCTGAATCATCTCCTCGAGGCCCTCACCAAACCCCCAATCCTGGGTAATCCTGACTTCGACCAGCCTTTTGCGCTTCACTGTGATGCCTCACGGGATGGGTTGGGTGCAGTGCTGTACCAACGACAGCAGGGTAAGATGAGAGCATATTGCTCCCGCAGCCTCAGCCTGTCAGAAAAAAAGGTATCACTCAGGGAAGCTGGAGTTTTTAGCTTTGACGCGGGCCATTTGTGAACGCTTCCGCAACAACTTGTACCATGCCCAGTCGTTTGTGGTTTGTATGGATAATAACCCATTGACATTGACAACTGCTGAAAGGAGTGTTAATTAGTGATGCTTCCCATAACCGTTGAATACCCGAATGTATTGTCCAACCATGGTTATATCAGTTGTTTTTCACTCACTTGTTTTTCGCATCACTTGTTTTTCTGGTCAAGACGTCTGGACCGTTTCACTATCTTGTTCACATGCATACCAAAGACGAACATTGTTGTGGGATGTCTTGACAGTTATGGCTGCGTAAGATGTTTCTCAGAGCCTGAAGGACACACTTAGGTGTCAATAGTAAATCAGGAAACAATTGTTGCGGCGCCAGGTGGGGCGGGTAGGCCACCCGTCCTTTCTCTCGCACGCAACTCAAAAGTATAATAGAGAGATGCAGAGTACAAACAGGTAGAGTCTGCTGCGGGTTTCGTACGGACGCCCAGCTGGTTGACAAGCGGACCTCTACTTGGGTGAATGGCTCTCCACCTTCTCGGCATAGGTAAGGGGCTCATATGATTGATTTCACGCAATGTCAACTGTGTTTTGATAACGTGCATTTGGTCTAAATAAATATGCCAGTTATTGAGGCTAAATAGCATTTGGGAATGTTGGTCTTTTGTTGAGTGTCGTCTTTGTCTCCTGAGCGCCGACCAGCACCGATCCTTTCAATAAAACACATTTGGCGTTGTCGGCAGGATCGTGCAGGCGACGCGCAGGAGATAAAAACAGTATGCGTTGTTTTAGAAGGAAAACTAAGGGTGCGCAAGAGGCACCAGAGGAGGAGGTGGTGCCCGGGTGGGAAGGCATCACTTTCCGAGAGATAGAAGCTGTTTTACGGGAGCGTGGGGGGCGCCCCGGACCGTGGACAGGAGTGAATACCGCTGCCATGCCGCTGGCATTATCTGATATGTTGAGGTGGGTGGATGTGAATGCTCGTGCTCCGCTGGGAGGCACGCAGCAGATGTTGTGGAGAAATAAGGGTGCGCAAGAGGCACCAGAGGAGGAGGTGGTGCCCGGGTGGGAAGGCATCACTTTCCGAGAGATAGAAGCTGTCTTACGGGAGCGTGGGGGACGCCCCAGACTGTGGACAGGAGTGAATCCCGCTGCCACGCCACTGGCATTATGTGATATGTTGAGGCGGGTGGATGTGAATGCTCGTGCTCCGCTGGGAGGCACGCAGCAGATGTTGTGGATGTGTGCGGAAGCTTGGAAAAATTGCGTGTTGGAGTTGGATAAGGTTAGAAGCACAGAAAATCAAAAGGCGCAAGAGGTTATCCAGCTAGAGGTTATAGTGAAAGAATTAAAAGAGCATTTGGCAAAAATACAGAGTATAACGGAAAGAGCTGTAATGCATCTCTCCCGAGTGGCGCGAAGAGGGCGAAAGAAGAAACTTCGTAAAATAAAACAAGCGCAAATCCGTTCATTCACCACTGGGCTGTCAGCGCAGTCGAATCCGGAGAAGTGTAACGGGGATATGTGGGGGGATAAGACCGAACCCGCCACCACAGACTGGGTTGTATCCCTCGTTAAAGGGGTTGCAGATACACCCTTTCACGCGACGAAAAGAGCAGCGATGCGTGATACCAGATCAAATCCAGGATCTGATGGGGGCGGACGGTCAACCAATTCTGGACGAAAATGGCGAGCGAGTGCGAGGGCCGGTCCCACAAGCGCAGCCAGAGCCAGAATTGTTCATGACTAGAGAAGATTATACACAAGATAACGCAGTATAGGAAATGAATGAACGTTCACTTTTGCACATAATACTGCTTACAACAATACTCTTATCGTGCGTGTATGTGCTTGTACGCGTGTGTGCGCGCGCGGGTGTTGCCTTTCTACAAGTGTTTCAATAGACTTAACGTTACAAAGATCTTTGTTTACCGAAAAAGCTATCCAAATACTATATTGTATGCTTCTCATATCTTCTGAATAATGTGCACTATGTTTGCATGTACAGTTTTACAAAGGATGCACCGGTTCCTTTTTGTTAACTACGAGTGTGTCTTTTGAAGTATATGATATGAAAATTTATTGAGATAAATCAGGTCAAACAGTAACAGCGTTAGTAGATACCGGGGCGGAGGCCTCAATAATTTATGGAAATCCAGAGAAAATGAAATGACCCCTAGTACCATTAACAGGACTAGGAGGAAAAGTGATTTATGGAAAACATGTAAACTTACCTTTGAAAATAGGAAATATGCCTATAAAACATATATGGTGATTATAACCCCTATCCCAAAGTGGATAGTGGGCATGGACATATTAGCCGGAATGACACTTTATTTGACAGCCGGGAGATTTGAATTCGGAGTAAATCCACTGAAAATACATGCAATATTGGTGGGTAAAGTAAAAATGCCACCTTTTCCGATACCACAAGCTACACAGGTAGTTAGTCAAAAGCAATACCGGATACCTGGAGGACAGGAAGAAATTTCGGCGACCATTAAAGAATATTTAGAAGCTAGTGTATTGAAAACAGTGACGACAAACTGGAACAATCCGTTGTGGCCAGTCAGGAAATCAGATAACTCTGGGAGGATGACAGTAGACTACAGAGGATTGAATAAACACACACCTGTATTGACTTCCGCGATACCCGACGCAGTGACAATTATAGAACGAGTGCAACATCATCCCGGAACGTGGTATGGGGTCATAGATTTGGCTAACGCATTTTTCACTATTCCTATTCCTGAGGATAGGATGAATCAATTTGCATTTACCTGGGAAGGGCGCCACTACACGTTTTCCAGACTACCACAGGGTTATTTACATAGTCCCACAATCTGCCACCAAGTGGTAGCAGAGCACCTGGAAAAGCTAAAAGTTCCTAAGGAAATAATGATACTTTAGTTGGGGAGAAGAACAACAGCGATCATTTGATATGGCGAAGGAAGCGATACAGCAAGCAGTGTCACTGGGAAAAATGAAATCGGGACCGGTAGAATTGCAGGTGTCGGCGTTAAATGAATACGCTAACTGGAGTTTGTGGCAAAAGCAAGATAGGATTCGTAAACGCTTGGGATTCTGGTCGAGAAAGCTCCCAGAAGCAGGCCTAAGGTACACACCTTTTGAAAAGCAGCTATTAGCATGCTATTGGGCATTGGTTGAAACTGAGCCTCAAACGGTGGGCCATGAGGTGTTAATGAGAACACATATACCAATTTTGACATGGGTTAAAGGTAACCCGACGACACATAGAATAGGAACCGCACAGGAAGCTAGTATTATCAAATGGAAATGGTATGTCTCTGAGCGAATTAAAATAGGGGGAAAATGAGTCTAAAGAGTGGGCAAAGACTCACCATGTAGAATGGATCGATCACATTCCCTATTATCCGCAGGCTGCTAGGTTAATAGAGCGAATGAATGGAATTCTTAAGGAAACATTGAAAAACCTATCTCGAAACAAAACAAGCCGGAGTAATTGATGCGGACTATCAAGGAGAAATTGGACCGGTATGGAAATTATTAGCAGAACAGCCCCTTACATTGGAAAGAGGGGACAAAACTGCTCAATTGATAGTGAAGCCTTGCCTTGTAACCAAGGTAAAAGAAATACCTAAACCTGTGGTGATAACTACCAGAGGGGAGGGAGGATTTGGCTCCACTGATTTGGCAGGGGCAAAAGTTTGAGTAAAACAGCCAGACGGTCCTCCCCGAGCAGGAGAAATTATAGCTCAAGGGCAAGATGCTACTGTGAGCGTCTTATATCCTGGAGAGGAAAAATGGGTAAATGTACCGGTGTCAAAATGTTATACAAGAGAGAACTAATCACATGTTTGTAGTATGCACTATTTGTCGTAATACAGATGCCGTGGTGGTATATGCTGATTGGAAGACCATCATCGGAGAGGCGCCATGGCCGGACCAGGGAAGACCGAGGGCCCAAGAGGTGGCAGTGTCGTCTGCTGGGTCACATGTATCCTTGTCCTTGGTGCCATGGTCCAACTCTGCTGCGCAATGACGGAGGGTGACAAATTGGAGCAGGTCCAGCGGCTTCACATAAGATGGAAAAGCAGTACCCAGGACCGCACTCAAGGAGACTACACCTGTCCAGCTTACCGAGCTTGCGGCGTGGTAAACATCACCAGCAAGTGTCAGATGTGGAGGTGCAAAAGGTGCCTTGGAGAAAAGGACATCCCGGTGGTGGAACAAGGATGCAACTTAACCGTCACTTCAGTAGTCCCCATGTGCCACTACAACAGGACGACCATGAGCACAACTGGACGAGGTGGACAATTACCGTAAAAGAAACCCTGTTTTTTTATTAACAGCACTGAAATCTCGGGACGGAACACATTTTTGTATATAATATGGGTGTTACCTGGGAAACCTAATGCTACAAGAACACACATAGCACCAGTATTAGATACCTGTACACACATAGCACAAGCCAGGGTTAAAACGAGAGTGTACTGGGAAATAAAATTCCCCGATATACCACACTGTACACGAAGACAAGAGCTTGGTATGATACTCTCTTAGGAGGAATGGGAACACTGTTTGGTGTAGCTAATGCTGCAGATAATGAAGTAACCAGAACAATGTTATCTAACACAGGGCAACATGCATCAGAGGCTATACATCAGGTAGGGGTATGGCTTCCAAAAGGTACGATAGGGCAATTGGAAAACACAGGTGTTTGGAAAAAGGCATTTACGTGGGAGTTAAAATTATGGAATGAAACGTATGATGCGTGAAAGAATCTATCACATATAGGTAATTGGACAACCTGTGCATTGCAAATGATACATGCGGAAGCTCAAAAAGAGCGATTCCAGAGAATAATGACAACAGGAAATTATCACGAATGGAGACGGATTTGGAATATTAGTAGCAAACTTTGGTTACAGTTACACTCGGAGCGAACAAAATGCAACAGTACATATTGTCCTGGGTATTGGACTCAGTACAATGTGTCTACTGTTAAAACGATATGTAAGTATCAAGTATTACCGGTGATTACTACCACAGGATTTTGGCTTCTACATCTGGATGGAGAGTGGATGGATGTGGGAACAAATACGACTTATGAGATGAAAATGTGTGACGAAACAGACAAAGGAATGGCGTGTACATTACAACAGGGACACAGCAATCCATGTTTAACCGACTCAGAGGCTGTACTTTGTGATTGGACTAGAGAGCCACGAAGGGAGATGTTGTGGCAAATCGGACCACATGCTCTATGTGTGGCAACAATGCAAAATAATTCACAACTACCATCGGTTCCTTTCGTTGGTTGCTTATATAATGTGCACCTATGGCATTGGGGAAACCAGACGTATCGTTTGACGAATTACTCTGTGTCTAATCGGCTGACACAAGTACAATGGGATGTACTAAAGAATCCCTGGAACCTCTCACTGGAGCGTTTCAAATGCGCATTGGAACAATCCACTGAAGTTCAGAAAATTATACAGTCACATACGTCTCACATCTCCAAGCTCATGGTGTCCACATTAGTAGCCAGAGGACGGTTACAACATGCTGCTAAAGTAGTACAACAGTCCTCAGCCCATCACTGGTGGGACATCTTTTCAGGGATGTCAGTCACTGCTAGGAGGACTTTGGTGCCCCCTCTGATTCTGTTGGTGATTGTAATAGTATTGCTATCACTATGTAATCTGCTAACGTGTATCTACGTAAGACGTATCCGAGCTGAAGTGGAGTGGGTGATTATGCAACGCATGAGATGATTGTACGCCTTGAGAAAAGTAATGGACACTTTGGTGTCGAGAATTACACTGTTAAGTTGGTGCCTCACCCCACTCATATATACATTTATGCTAGATGGAAAGGATGTTTATCACATCAATATATTCACAGAAACCTAACGTTGCGGGAATTATGGTCCATGTTCTTTCATGACATCATGAATCACACTGGAAATAGAATAGTGTTACCATCGACGTTTGACGGGTATATCAACTAATATGTGAAGCCTCAAGAGTGGAATGAAAGGAGTGTTAATTAGTGATGCTTCCCATAACCGTCGAATACCCGAATGTATTGTGCAACCATGGTTATATCAGTTGTTTTTCACTCACCTGTTTTTCACTCACTTGTTTTTCTGGTCAAGATGTCTTGACCGTTTCACTATCGTGTTCGCATGCATACACTCACTTGTTTTTCGCATATAAGTTGTGTTTCACTATCTTGTTCACATGCATACCAAAGACGAACATTGTTGTGGGATGTCTTGACAGTTATGGCTGCATAAGATGTTTCTCAGAGCCTGAAGGACACACTTAGGTGTCAATAGTAAATTTGCTACAATTGTTGCGGCGCCAGGTGGGACGGGTAGGCCACCCTTCCTTTCTCTCGCACGCAACTGAAAAGTATAATAGAGAGATGCAGAGTACAAACAGGTAGAGTCTGCTGCGGGTTTCGTACGGACGCCCAACTGGTTGACAAGCGGACCTCTACCTGGGTGAATAGCTCTCCACCTTCTCGGCATAGGAAAGGGGGTCATATGATTGATTTCACGCAATGTCAACTGTGTTTTGAGAACTTGCATTTGGTCGAAATAAATATGCCAGTTATTGAGGCTAAATACCATTTGGGAACGTTGGTCTTTTGTTGAGTGTCGTCTTTGTCTCCTGAGCGCCGACCAGCACCGATCCTTTCAATAAAACAACTGCAAAGCTCAATGCTGCTGGATACAGGTGGGTGGAGGAGCTGGGTGACTACTAATTCACACTACGTTATTGCCCAGGGAAGAACAACAATGATGATGATGATGATGAACAATGGACTGTCTAGGATGCCACTTCGCATTAAGTACTACATGAACAGCTGTACAAGAGAGGTCAGTAGAGAGACTGTCAATGTATTCAAGGAGAATGTGAAGGTTGAAAAAGGAAACATGTGCAAGGGTGTAGGAGTTATCAAGACCTGTGCTTTGAACCTGATAAGAGACAGAAACAGCAATATCAGTCAACCTTTCACTCCATCACAGATCCATGAGGCTCAGGAAGAGGATGAAGCTCTGGCACGGGTCATGTGGTAGAAGAGCCAAACACACAGACCAAGTAGGGCGGAAATAAAAGCAGAAAAGCCAGCAGTTGCAACGCTGCTAAAACAGTGGCTCAAAATCAGCTTGGACGAGGACGGCATGCACGATAGGACCTTTCGACGAGAACAGCTAGTCGTCCCAGAGTCCTGTCAACCATTGATCTTCAAAGAACTGCACCAACATATAGATCACTTGGGGGTTGAAAGTACTCTTGACCTGATTCGAGAAAGGTTCTACTGGCCACAAATGCATCAGGACGTAGAGCACTTCGTAACCAAAGTCGATGAGTGTGTGAAAAAGAAAAAAACATGTAGGCAGACCCGTGCGCTTCTGACCCCAATCTTGACCACTTATCCATTCGAGCTAGTCTCAATTGATTTTATCCATCTGTATGAGTGCAAAGATGGCTACGAGTACATATTAGTGGTTGTGGATCACTTCACGTATTTTGCACAGGCCTACGCCACAAAGAACAAATCAGCAAAGACTATGGCTGACAAACTCTTCAATGATTTTGCCCGGAAGTTTAGTTTCCTCAGCAAGCTGCACCACGACATGGGGGGAGAGTTCCAGAACAGACTGATGGAAAGGCTGAAAGAACACTCTGGCATCCAAGGCTCGCACACCACGCTGCATCACCTTCAGGGGAATGGACAGGTGGACCAATTCAATCGGACTCTCCACTCCATGTTCCGCACCTTGGAGGAAGAGGAAAAGAAGGATTGGAAGGAGTCACTGTCCAAGGTGGTCCATGCATACAACTGGACAAAGAACGAGAGTATGGGCTACACCCCTTATTACTTCATCTTTGGACGTTCACCTTGCCAGCCAATTGACCTCCTCTTTAGCATTGAACATGACAACGCTCATGGAAGTTACGAGGACTATGTGACTCAGTGGAAAGAGAAAATGCAGGAGGCCTACCAGATTACTGCTAAAAATGCAAATAAAGGAGCAGCCGGTAGAAAAGTCAACTATGACAAGAAAGTGCTTGGCCAAGACCTTCAACCAGGTGATTGTGCCCTTCTCTGAAATTTCACCCAGAGAGGAGGGACAGGAAATATCCAGTCCTACTGGGAGAACCAAGTTTTCAGGGTGAAGGACAGAAAAGGCGAAGATAGTCCAATTTACCAAATCAGCCCAGAAAATGGAATTCGAAGGGAAAGGGTGGTCCACAGAAATCTACTACTGCCATGTGACCATCTGCCCCTTGAGTTGCCTCCAACACAGCCTCCACTGCAGCCGGGAAAGGTGCTGAGATCCATAGGGAAAAAGAGGGCATCACACCAGGACCAGCAGCAGCAGACAGCGTCAGGCAGCAGCTCAGAGGATGACGACAGCGGCGGCGTCTACCAGTGGCATCTCTGGTCCGGTGGGAAAAAACAACAGAGACAGTGCTGAATCCTGAGGCCGAACCTTTCCGGCCTCCATTGGGTTCCCCATCTCCAAACGAGGATGTGCCACTTCATTACGAAGAGGATGTGCCACTACAAGGTGAAGAGGATGTGACACGACAGAGCAAAGGGGTCGCTAATGTCTTAGTTACCCAACATGAACCAGTCCAAGCAACATCTGCGACACCTGAATGCAGTGAGTCAGGAGAGCAGTCACCCCAGTTGGTACGAGCACACCCACACATTAAGCTATGAGACTCAAGGGTAGCCATCACTGATCTCAAGAAAATGCCAAGTAATGGAGACTCAGTATAATGAGCAGACATGTTTATGGTGACCTTGGTGTGTTAATGATTAGAACAGTGATTTCCAACCTTTATAGAGCCAAGGCACGTATTTTACAATTGAAAAACCCCACGGCACACCAACAAAAGTAAATGTCACCAAAAATGGATAGTTTTATTACTGTATGTACTTCCTGCCATCTAATAGAAGAGGATTTTTTTTTTGTTCTGTCTGTCATTGTGCCTCACTGGCACAAATGGATGAATAAAGATACATTATGTCTTGGAAATAAATGTTTATCAATTACATAAAATTGGTCAACTTCCCACAGCACACCTGAAGAATGCTCACAGCACACTAATGTACCCCGGCAAACCGTTTGGGAATCATTGGATTAGAATGTCGGGAGACATTAAAACTTGTGGGGGAGAGTGTGGCGCATGGTGTTTGGACATGAATAACATCTACAGTTATAAACATTATTATTTTTTGCCCACCCACTACACAACACACAGAATATTTTGTAAAAATACTTTACCCCTCAAATTCCACTCTTGTGTGACTGGAGATGTTTTAACATTTGCTTTGTTTCAGGGTGTTCGTTCTTATAAAACAGAAATTCGCCAGTGGAGGACGCTGTGTTTCAGCCGCCAGCCGACGTTGCCCAGCTCATTCGCAGAAGAAGTTGCAGTACATTGAAATGGATCGTGTGTGAGAACTGTTCGCAGATGCTATTAATGTGCTATGAGTTGAACGTGTATTCTGTGCTGTTTACAGGTAAGATACACTGGAGTGGTGGTGGTGGTGGTGGTTGGGGGTCGTTGCTGGGTTTGAGATGCATTGCTGTCGAACTTGTATAGTATTTCTAGGGTTTGACACGTTAATTGAACATGATAAAGCCCGCGCTAAAAAGAACTATGGGACAGGAAAAGAGTGTGCAAGTTCCTGTTCCTTCACAATAAGAGTGAAGGCTCGGCAGGAGTGTTTGAGTGATTTTTGTTTAATCCAGCTGTATTATTGTCAGTGTTTAACGTGTCACATATGATTTCTCTATTTTGTTGAACACCGGAATTAGAATAGAACTCACTTGTTTGAATTATTGTTTCTAAGAGTTTTGTTCAGTACATTTGTTAGCTTGTAGGCCATGTACTTCACATTCGTAGAAGAAGCTGTAGTACACTGAAACTTATCGTATGTGAGAACTTTTAGCGGATGCTATTTATGTGCTGTGAGCTAAACATATATTCTGTGCTGTTTACAGAAATAAAATAAACAACTTTAATATGCTGCACAAATAATTGGGTGACTCCAGTCTTTAAAGTGTAACACCACTGTAACAAGTTTTTGTCATCTTTTCAGTGCAGCTCATTCACCTTTTTGACACTTGGAAGTATTCTGGTGCTTTATGTTTACACACATTCTGAAATGGTAAGTTATTATTATTATTATTATTATCCATTCATTTTCCACACCTTTTATTCTCATTAGCATCATATGATGCTGGATTCTATTCCAACCGGCTGCGGGCAATAGGTACCCCCTGAACTAGGTGTAGACAAGCGCAGGGAACATATAGACCAACAATCAATCACACTCCCATTCACCCCTACGCACAATTAACAGTTTACCATGCATGTTGTTGAATGTGGGAGGAGACCGGAGTACCCAGAGAAACCCTTTGCAGGCAAGGGGAGAACAGGCATACTCCACAAAGAAATACTTGATGTGAACCTAGGACCTCAGGACTGGGAGGCAGATCGATCAACTATTTTTCCAACTTCTCTAATGTTATTATTATTAGTCGTTGTAGTAGTAGTAGAAGTAGCAGTAGAGGCTCTGTTACTGCCTGTTCCTGTTTTTCATTACACTGTTTTACATGTAAGGCATGGAAGTGTTTCCACCCTTGCCGTTCTGACTTAAATATGGTTTTGGTTTGTTTCTCCACGATAAGAACGGAACTCTGTTGAAAATCACTGACCTCTCTCCTGACCTCTTTGATAGAAAAATGTTCAAGCTGATGCCATTTGCTCTTTCAATACTTAAGTATAGAAGAAAAAAAAAACACTCGTACAGACAGTAAATGGAGATCAATTTGAAAAAGACCTTCCATACCCACCTGCTGATGATCAGTACTGATGCCAATAAATTAAAACACAAATATTTTATGTAGGTGTTATGAACTGAGTCTGAAGTTTGCTTCCAACAAGTCACGTAGCCCTTCATACGATCGGTGCTCACGAAGTAGCCCTCAGCCTCAAAAAGGTTGTTGAGCCCTGCTCTATGCACTTATACCGAAATTAATGAGTCACCACTGGTCACAGGCAGTGACTGCCTTCAAGATAGTGCTACCATGAATGCGTTTATCACAGTATCCGTATTCAGCAAGAGATGCTTTGAGGTTTCATGTAATAGAAGTCCTTCCCTCATGAACTGTAATGAGTGGTTAAGTGCACGTTTATTTTTGTGAAGGCAGGACACAATACAATGCTTCTCATTTTCTCACTTTTCCCCTGGGATGGTAGAATTAATCCATAAAAAACTGAGACGTGAACTTTATGTCCTTTATTTCATTTGGAGGTTTTGAGTTGAATAAGGTCAAAAAGACAGATGAGAAAAAGAAAGATGATCTGGATTAGTCAGACAGCAGACCTTTTTCTCAAAAATGAGATCTGCCAGAAATCATTGATGGTCCCTCAGTTTCTTTGGAGCACCGCAGCCACCGCATGATTTGTGCTGAGTAAACAACAGTGGTTCCTTGATAGCCACAGGAGCTGGGTATTCTGCTTTGTGGTCCTCATTTTTTTTTCCTATAAGCTGCAACTGTTACCAGAGAGCAGAGAGGCAAACAGCACAACTCAGTTTCTACTGATAGATGAAGGATAATGACATTAGACGAAGAGTATTTCATTTCCCCATTTAACCTACCCGGATAAAGGCTCTGAGCAAGAAGGGGAGTAAGTGCCAGGGTTTGTCTCTGAAGGTTGCTATTTTAAGAAAAGATGTTAGTAACATTTTTCAGTTACATTTTTTGATTTGTTTTTAATTATCCTTTCCAAATAAATGAGGAAGATATTTATACTGTATTCCTTAGCCGCTTATCCTCACGAGGGTTGCGGGGAGTGCTGGAGCCTATCCCAGCTGTCATGGGGCAGGAGGTGGGGTAAACCCTGAATTTGTTGTCAGCCAATCGCAGGGCACATTGAGACAAACAGCCACACTCACAATCACACCTAGGGGCAATTTAGAGTGTCCAATTGGGATGTAGAAGGAAACCGGAGTGCTCGTAGAAAACCCACGCAGGCACGTGGAGAACATGCAAACTCCACAAAGGTGTGGCACATGGTGTTTAGAGTGGAATGGCTAAGACATAAATAACGTACGGTTATAAACATTATTTTTGGCCCACTCAATACACAACACACAACATTTTTTAAAATACTTTACCCCTCAAATTCAACTTTTGTGTGAAATTGCTTCGTTTAAGTGTGTTCATTCTTATAGTAACAGCAATTCTTCAGCAGAGGGCGCTGTGTTGCAGTCGTCAGCCGACGCTGCCCAACTCATTCGCAGAAGTTGCAGTACAGGTCAGCATATAGTGTGTGAGAGCTGTTTACATGTAAGATACACGGGAGTTGGGGGGTCGTTGTTGAGTTTGAGATGCATTGCTATTGAACCCGTATAGCATTTCTAAATTTTGACACGGTAATTGAACATGATAAAGCCCGCACTAAAAAAAAAGCATGGAACAGGAAGAGAGTGTGGAACTTCCTGTTGCTCCACAATAAGAGCGAAAGATCGGCAAGAGTGTTTGATTGAGTGATTTTTATGTTTAATCTGGCTGTTTTATTTACGATGTTTAACTTGCCATATGTGATTTCTATATGTA
Organism: Syngnathoides biaculeatus; assembly: GCF_019802595.1. Classification (NCBI taxonomy): domain Eukaryota; kingdom Metazoa; phylum Chordata; class Actinopteri; order Syngnathiformes; family Syngnathidae; genus Syngnathoides; species Syngnathoides biaculeatus. Next base: position 2,013,747 of record NC_084653.1, read on the forward strand.
CTTGAACACCGGAATTAGAATTACAGTACTTATTTGAAGTATTGTTTCAAAGAGTTTTGTTCAGTACATTTATTAGTTGTGTGATTTAATTCGCAGAAGAAGCTGCAGTACAGGGAAATGTATAGTGTGTGAGAGCTGTTAGCGGACGCTATTTATGTGCTGTGAGCTAAATGTGTATTCTGTGCTGTTTACAGAAATAAAATAAACAACTTTAATATGCTGCACAAAGAATTGGGTGACTCCAGTCTTTAAAGTGTAACACCACTGTAACAAGTTTTTGTCATCTTTTCAGTTCAGGTCATTAACTTTTCTGACACCTGGAAGTATTCTGGTACTTTATGTTTACACATATTCTGAAATGGTCAGTTATTATTATTATTATCCATTTATTCTCATTAGCATCATAGGATGCTGGATTCTATTCCAGCTGACTGTGGGCAAGAGGTTTGGTACCCCCTGAACTGGGTGTAGACAACTGCAGGGCAACTACAGACCAACAATCAATCACACTCCCATTCACCCCTACGCACAATTTACAGTTTACCATGCATGTTGTTGAATGTGGGAGGAAACCGGAGTACCCAGAGAAACCCATTGCAGGCAAGGGGGGTACATGCATACTCCACAAAGGAATACTTGATGTGAACCTAGGACCTCAAGACTGTGAGGCAGATATGCCAACTATTTTTCCAACTTCTCTAATATTATTATTATTAGTGGTAGTAGTCGCAGCAGTAAAGGCTCTGTTGCTGCCTGTTACCATTTTTCTTTAGACATGTTTTACATGTACGGCATGGAAGTGTTTCTACCCTTGCCGTTCTGACTTAAATATGGTTTTGGTTTGTTTCTCCACGATAAGAACGGAACTCTTTAATATGCTGCACTAAGAATTGGGTAACCGCATTCTTTAATGTGTAACACAGGCGTGTCCAGGATTGAACCCGGGACCTCAGAACTGTGAGCCCAACGCTTTACAGCTGCGCCACCGTGCCTCCCCTGTGTGCACAAGTGTGTGTGCGTGCATACGTGTGTGTGAATGTTGGTTTCCCTGGTAGGAGAGTCCATGCATTGCTTGTATTTAGGGAATTAGTGGGTGAATTTAGAATTGTTCAAATCCCCAAGAAAAATTAGGGGTGAATCTGGGTGTTTTTTCAAGTTTGTTTACTTTCTCAGCAAGCATTCACACTCCGGCATTCATATTATCTTCAGCGAAATATAGACACTGGTGAGGATTAAAGAATCAAACTGGATTTCATGACGAATGTGCTTGTCGGCAGCAAATCCACACCACCTTTGGGCGGTCAAAGTCTCGTCAACCCTTTCCGGCGTCTGTGTCGACAATCGTGCGGCCATCGTTGTTTTTGGCTGGCCTAGCCTGTATTCTGACACGGAAGCTCTTTTCAAAAAGGAAAACATCACACAACCGAGTGAAGTTACCGGGGCAATATTACACTATTGTTTCGAGCCATATTCAGATGATACGCGAACACGGCCAAACCGCTTCCCCGTCCGATCCATTTCCGCAGCGGAGATTCAGCTGGCCGGTGTGCCTCATTGTCAGCGCCAAGGTGGCTTATCACGTAGGTGAGCCGTGCTGCTTTAGGGGGTTTTTCATAGCCGCCGCCGTCCACGATGAACAACACAGTCGAGCCGGGGCGCTTTATGGCGTTGTCGTCGCACACGGCTGAGTTCGACATTGTCTGCAGCGTTGTTCACAGCTTCCGCCGTTCGCGAGCCCGACGTGCAGCCTTTGCTGGTGGAGCGACCCAGCAGCCCGACACCGTCCGACGTGCACATCGACATATTTAGCACGCCTGTCATACGTACGCGGATCTTTTGTTACATTATGAGAGACAGATTACGTGGTACAGTAGCTGTATACGAACGCGGCGCCTCAGCCAGTGTGGCTCATTTTCGGCACCGAAGTGGTTTATCACGGAGCCGAGCTGGGCTGCTTTAGGGCGTTGATCATAGCCGCTGCCGTCCACGATGAACAACACCGTCGAGCCAGGGCGCTTTATGGCGTTGTTTTCGCACGCGGCTGAGTTCGACATTGTCTGCAGCGTTGTTCACAGCTGCCGCCGTTTGCGGGCCCGACGCCCAGCCTTTGCTGGCGGAGCGACCCAGCAGCCCGACGCAGTCCGACGCGCACATCGACACATTTAGCACGCCTGTCATACGTACGCAGATCTGTTACATTATGAGAGGCCGATTACGTGGTCCGTCCCAAACTAATATTTTTTTAGTAGCTGTATACACACGTACCTGTCATTTGGAACCCACCAAGCTCTCGTCCTCTGCACCCGTGCAATCCATTTTTAAAGCTGAACCGGGTCTCATGCAAACTTATTAAGGGTAAATCCATCCTACCGAGTGTTCAACAAATGTCCAGCAATGCAACGAGCCGGCATTTTGGCTAACACAAAGGAACAACGAGCTATCTTCCCAGAGGTACAACTAATCGAAACAAACAAGTCCACTTGAGGGTGGTCCTGTCCTGTACGTCACTTCCTACTTCTTCTCGATAACAAAGAGAGGATTTTCATGGCGGGAGTTACATAAAGCTGTATGCGTCAAAATCATGTTTTGTGGTTAAAAAAAAAAAACGCATGGGTCCATATCGGCTGCCGTTTTTTTTTTATTAATAACATACTAAAAATCCTGCATTTCATGAAAGTGGCGCTTTAAGTTGGAAGGCAACTCATAACTACATTGAATGTCTTCTAAACATTTGAACCTTGGGAAACCTTCGTCTTTGTAAGTATTGGATGTTCACACACATTAGGTTGAGATCACAATTGTGTTTTTTTTTGAGAGCTCGATATAAGTGATCATTGAAACAGCTATTGTTAAAGCATATATAAGATAGCTACCTGTACTTTGCAAAATGGCACACAGTGCACAGTGTAATGTGTATTTTTCTGTATCTTTCTGTTACAAATTTGTTAATTCATTTACCACAAGAGACCTCCATAAAATCAAGAAAATAACGCCTTGTGTACGGAGTTTCTTTATAAGTTCGCTGGCTGTCTAGCTTCACATAGTAACGTGTCGTGAGGACAGCACATAAAGTGTTTATAAGAATATGGTGGAGAGTAATAGAAATGTTAAGATTACCAGGAGTCCAGGGAGGTTCATACAGCTTTAAAATACATATAAAATCATCAAAACAATTGTTAGTCACATCTTCATTGCTTTCACCTGTTGCAGGGTGGTCGAGAACTAACCTCCACGTTCAACAAGGGATTATTGTATCATATTGTTTTAATTATTTGTTTTCGTATTGTATTTGTTTTTAAACAACCCAGGTTGACACATATTGACGTTGGAAAATTAAAAGTATCAAGCCACAGTACTTGGTTGCAACATAATATTTCGACAAAAATACAGCAACCCCTCCCCCTCGCACCTTTCCCAATTTGCCTCAAATTGGTTTGCTATAATCCCTCCCACTCTCTTCAAGTAAGCTCTGAGCACTAAATATAGCCAGACCAATATGACGTAAATGGCCAAAACCATGATATGGATAACTTTAACCACAAAACCAACCTGCTTTTTCCATTATTATTACTGGGACTCATTTTTGCTGGATTTAGCTATCAGTGACTGTATATTGTTAGGCAGGAGTTGATGGCAGGCTAACATCAGGCTGACATTTTTTTTTTTTTTGGAGGTAGCGATTCACGTAGTCAGGCAGTACCACAGTTCTCTGTTTGAAATGCATAACAAGAAGGTATTTGTGTCATGTAATAAAGCAAAGGTGCAACTGAATAGCATATTGACAGGTGTTTCTGGCCCATATTGGGGGTTGGGTGGGGGGCATGTGCTTTATAACAAATCCCAGCACTCCTAAACCTCTGATGCAAGAATTGCCTCTGGGTTTGCCTTAGGGAAGTCTGTTTAAGCCTAATGCTGAAAACGATACAAAATGCCATCAACAGCCCAAAAAACAGCATCGGGGTCTCAGTGATATAACCCTTTAAGCAATGGGTATCCATCAATTTTCTGAACCACTTAACTTTACAAGGGTCGCAGGACTGATGGAGCCTTTTCCAGCTATCTTCAAGCAGAAGGCGCGATACACCCTGAACTGTTTGCCAGCCAATCGCTGGGCACACGGGGACAAACAACCACACTAAAAATCATACTGAAGGGCAATTTAGAGTCTCCAATGAATTAATGCTTTTGGGATTTGGAAGGAAACCGGAGTGCCCAAAGAAAACCTAGCAGGCACAAGGACAAAATGCAAACTTCACAGAGGCAGGGCTGGGATTTGAACCCCAGTGCTCAGAACTATGATCTTAATGCTGTAACCCAGGGGTGTCCAAACTTTTTGCAAAGAGGGCCAGATTTGGTAAGGTGAAAATGTGTGGGGGCCGACTATTTAGCCTGACATTCTTTGAACCATTAACATTAAATACAAATTAACTTTTTGGGATTTTTTTAAATTTAATTACAAATGGCATACTTTTACTTTTACATTTTTTTTTACATTTAGGTTTTTACCGAAATCACAAACCACAAAAAATTAAGAAAACTATAAAGGATATCTAAGTTCATGTGAAACATTACATATTATTCACTATTATATCCTCACTGTAGGAAAAGTGCTGAAAACAAAACAATGATCACTGCATATTCAAACTGTGATTTTGACCATCACAAAAAAATTAATTAACTGAGATTTAATAATTTATTCAACTCAGAGGACTTAACAAAGGTCTTGCCTGCACTAATGTGAAGGGTGATACTGGGATCTTGACTGCACTATGTAGTCCATGTCTGGCTCAAGAGCAGTGGTTTTGATGCGCAAGACGTCACGCAGGTGAGAGTCACTCAGTCTCGTCCTCATGCGGCTCTTGATAATGTTCATAACGGAGAATGTCTTCTCGCACATGTATGTGGAGCCAAACAAGCTCAGCATTTTCTTAGCAAATGTCCGAATTGCTTGGAACCTGCCTTCATCCAGCTGGCGGTAGAAGTTGACAAGAGGGAGCTGTTGGTGCCGACTGCGATGCTCGGCGTCACACTGCAGCTCAATGAGCTCCAGTTGCAGGTGGTCTGGAGCGTCATCAGGGTCCACGGAGAAAGGAGAGGAAAAAAGCGTGATCTCCTTTTCAATAGCTGCAAAGTCCCGAAAGCGCTGCTGAAACTCCTCAACCAGAGATGAGATGTCTGCTGCATACTTTGTCATTTGCGCACTGATATTGATCTGTGGGAAACTGGTCACAATTTCCTGCAGCGACGGGAAATGTGCGGTATTGGGCTGCGCCTGTGACAGGTGTCTTTGGAAAAGTAGCAGCTTGGTCCGAAAGGCTTTGATGTGTGAATACAGTTGGCTTACCACTGCATTTTGCCCTTGAAGGCTTGTGTTCAGCGCATTCAGATGTCGCGTTATGTCAACTAAAAATCCCAAATCAGCCAGCCAAACAGGATCATTTAATTGTGGCATGGGTTGTCCCTTTTCAGTCAAGAATTGTCCAATTTCCTCCCTGAGAGAGAAGAAGCGCTGCAGCGCAGACCCCCGACTGAGCCACCTTACGTCGGTGTGATACAAAACATCTCCGTATTCAGCCTGGATGTCGAGAAGAAACTGTTGAAACTGGCGGTGGCACAGCGCTTTGGAGCGAATATAATTAATAGTCTTTATCACCGGTTTCATAACATTATCATATTTCATATATTTGGCACAGAGAACTTCTTGATGAATAATACAGTGGAGTTTAATAGCGCTGCCTCCTTCTTCGCTGACTTTGTTACAGACAAGGCTTGATAATCCACTCCGCTCGCCAGCCATGGCAGGTGCGCCACCCGTAATAATCCCGGTGACTTTATTCCACTGTAGTTTCATGTCATCTACGGTGGAACAAACAGAAACAAATAAATCCGTTCCTCTTGTTTGGCCCTTCAGACTCTGGAGGTCCAGAAGCTCTTCACTCACGTTCATGTCATTGTCCACTCCTCTTAAAAACATCAGTAACTGAGCGGTGTCGGACGCATCCGTGCTTTCATCGGACGCTAACGAGAAAAAGTCAAACTCAGTTCCTTTTGCCTCTAACTGTCTCTTAATATCTAATGAAACGTCTTCAATTCTCCGTACCACAGTATTACGAGCCAGGCAAATATTGGCAAACTCTTGCTTCTTCGCGGGACAAATTTTCTCAACCATTTTCATTACACAGTCTTTAATAAATTCACCCTCAGTGAAAGGTTTGCAGTGCTTTGCAATCAGCGTTGCCACTTCGTAGCTTGCCTTTGTGGCATTTTCATTTGACTCACGGACTCTTGTGAAAAAGCTTTGCTGTGCCGTTAAAACAGCTTCCAGTTGCTTCACTTTTTCACCGCGTTTGTTCCCAGTTAGCTTGTCGTAGCTAGCATGTTTCGTCTGGTAGTGCCTCTTGATGTTGAATTCCTTGAAAACAGCCACAGTCTCTTGGCAAATTAGGCAGACACAGTTGTTTCGTATTTCAGTGAAAAAATACTCAAATTTCCACTTGTCCTGGAAGCGGCGGCCCTCGCGGTCAACTTTCCTTTTTTTGTTTACAGACGCCATGTTAGAAATGGGCTGGGCTGAAACGATCACGCAAGGTCAAGGGTCACGGCGGCCAGAGTGCGGCCACAGGGCTACTGCCATCTTCTGGTGAAATGAAAAATATGAAAAATAGCTTTTTGTACAGATGTATTTTATACTGTGGTCAACAGTGCTGGTGGGCCGCATATTATTGATTTCATGATAGAGGCCGCGGGCCGGTAAAAATTTGTCCACGGGCCGCAATTGGCCCGGGGGCCGGACTTTGGACATGTCTGCTCTAACCAGTCACGTTATTGTACCGTCAAGCAATGGGTCTCTAAGCAAAAATACATTGCAGCAACAAATGTAACCAGACAATATCACAATACAACTCGGCATATATTCTTTATCATCTCCAAAAATGACTCATACAACTGCTTCTTACTGAGAACTGTGTCAATATATTAATTGATTTGTCAGGAAATAATTAACATTTTTACGAAAATAAAGATGAATAGTGAAGGATATGTTAAATTCTATGTCAATAGAAAGGAAAAGATGCATGCAACTCCTTTTGCTTTATATATGACTGTGTTTTCTCTTTTGGAATACTTTGGATATTTTAGCAGCAGGACTGTGGACGCATATCAATGACAAAGGAGAAGCTCTTAATGTTGATGTATTTCAAAGGTCTAATCCACAGGAAATGTATTTTATTTGTCTATCATGCAAATGTAGCTCAAATTTCATAATTTTTTTTAAATTTTCAACACAGCAGAAATAAAATTAAATTAGCGCCAAAGTGCACATTTTCTTTATAATCCGGATGCCTCCCCTGTCTGTTTCAAACTGAGGCTCTGTTGAAGCTGCTTCTGTGTGACGTCACGCACAGACAAGCCCAGTACAGAAATGGCTTCCTACACAGACAATCATACACACGAGTGGGATCTAAAGAAGACAGACAGCAGTGATGAAGAAATTTTAATGGAATGTGTGAATGCTACTGGCTTCTTGTGCGTGCATAAGAGATCACACAGGTTTCTGAAGCAATGAGTGTTTATCGAACTCCAAGGACATGGAACATAGTGAGCAGCTACACTACACATAGACTCCCGCAGGTAAATAGAACATAGATAAGGGACCCAACCCATAACACCTAGGAGAGGCGTATGCCCCTCCTTGGGACAGTGACAAACAACCAATAATCTACAGAATGCTCTGTGGAAGAGATAGGAACTGAAGAGGAGGAATTTTCCTATTCTTACCATGTTCGGAAAAACATCCCATGCAGCTGTAATTCACCCATATATCTTCGAACCGGTGGGACTGTCTGAGCGTCGAATGCAACACAAGGACAGGATTTGGCGACACCATCATAGTCGAATTTCAGGAAGACCTCAGCGTCAACAGCGCACTAACTTTATACAGTGTCCAAATTTCGTCACCCCCTAAACATCACACAGATATGGATATTAGCTTACATATATAACTGTATGGGTATTGTACTTACATTTAAAACGAGGTGGATATTTGTCAATATAAAACAATTGAACACGTACGTACTTACTTGGTACCGAAGCCCAGTGACTGCTGTACTGGGTTTTCAAAGCAGTCCTCTGTGAAATGCTTGGAACATATTACTGTCCGCTTTGATTTGTAAGTCCAATGTGCTCACTTTTGTCTTCACAAACCTGGTCCATAACCTGCCTATCCGTTCATGTTTCAGCCATTCATGTACGTTTGACGCAAAACAGCCATATGCAACACACTTCCTTATTATCGTTGCTAGCTTTTTCACTTTCTGGCTAAATGTTGTCGTGACGTGACATTACATTCCGGAGAGTACCGGAATTTGCCGAATCTAAGTGACATTTCGAACAAAATCTTGAGACTGACTTTGATGCTAATTTGTTTCATTTCTGTTGAGAATTTTTAAAATATGTTTTATGATACTTTAGTTACATTTGTATGATAGACACAAATTTCCTCTGGGTTAGACCTTTCTTCTTTTTATTTTTCTTTCGGCTTGTCCCGTTAGTGGTCGCCACAGCGTGTCATCTTTTTCCATCTAAGCCTATCTCGTACATCCTCCTCTCTAACACCCACTGTCCTCATGTCTTCCCTCACAACATCCATCCACCTTTTCTTTGGTCTTCCTCTCGCTCTTTTGCCTAGAAACTCCATCCTCAGCACCCTTCTCCCAATATACTCACTCTCTAGCCTCTGAACATGTCCAAACCATTGAAGTCTGCTCTCTCTCACCTTGTCTCCAAAGCATCCAACTTTGGCTGTCCCTCTAATGAGCTTTAATACTTGATTTGGCAAAACGTGCTACTCATTGTATTTGTGAAAAAGAAGAGGAAATAACTATATTGTTGTCCCAGTTGCATGGATTAAGATGAGCAAAAAATAAAGACAACATTAAAGAAAAAGCAACAATCGATAATGATGAAAAGGTGACAAGGGTAGATCTGGAAGCATCCAACAGTGCTAAAATAAAGTAGAACAGTGAGCTCAAAATGAAGGCAGATAAATATATAATTGCATTAACATGAGTCCATTACATAATTTCCCCATCTGTCATCACATATCTACCACAGAATAGATGTGTAACTTGTTTTGCAATTAGAACTCAAGGTAAAATAACTGCAAGCAGATATGCAATATAACAACTATTGTACAGTTTGTTGAAAGATTTGTTGAAAAACAAATAAAACATAATAAAACTGGCATGGTGGATTAGCTGTAAAGCGTTGGCCTCACAGTTCTGAGGACCCAGATTTAATCCCGCCCCCGCCTGTGTGGAGTTTGCATGTTCTTTCTGTGCTATTGTGGGTTTTCTCTAGGCACTCCTGTTTCCTCCCACTCCCCAAAACCATGCAGCAATAATTGGAGACTCAAAATTGCGACTTGATGTGATTGTGAGTGCAACTGTTGTGGTAAAGAGGGAGTTAAGTTGAAAGGCAAAGCCTTCAATTTACCAGTCGATCTACATTCCTACACTCACCTATGGGCACGAGCTGTGGGTCGTGACTGAAAGAACAAGATCCCGGATACGAGCGGCCGAAATGAGTTTCCTCCGCAGGGTGTCTGGGCTCTATTTTAGAGATAGGGTGAGATGCTCGGTCATCCAGGAGGGGCTTCCATGTTGAGCTGCTGCTCCTTCGCAATGAGAGGAGCCAGATGGGGTGGATGGGGCGTCTGATTCAGATGCCTCCCGGACGCCTCCCTGGGGAGATATTCTGGGCATGTCCCACCGGAAAGAGACCCCGGGGACGACCCAGAACACGCTGGAGAGACTATGTCTCTTGGCTGGCTTTGGACCCTCCAGAAAAGCTGGAAGAAGTGGCTGGGGAAAGGGAAGTCTGGGTATCCCTGCTGAAGCTACTTCCCCCATGACCCGACCCGTAAAAGCAGTACAAAATGGATGGATGGATGGATGGATGGATGGACGGACGGATAGATGGACTGTCTGTCTCCATGTGCCCTGCAATTAGCTGGCAACCAGTTGAGGGTTACCCGACAGAGAAAACTTCAACAGCTAAAACCATCAACGAGATTGACTAAAGCACAGCAAAGCAAACCAAAGGAAAGCAAAGTAAATTTATTTGTATAGCGCATTTCATACACGAGGTAATTCAATGTGCTTTACATGATTAAAGGCATTTGAAAACAAAGAGATAAAACATTTAAAATGGCATGAAAACAATAAAAATGACAAACAAAATATTTAAAAAAAGACAAAACCGCATACAGTGCAAGTGATATGATAAAAAAATGGATATATTCTAAAAAGCATGAGAAAAAAGAAGAGTTCACACATTCACACTTGGGGCTGACCTCACCTCTGTTGGCAACTTGTTGCATTTATGTCCAGCATAATAGCTAAATGCTCCTTCACCATGTTTACTTTGGACTTTGCGCTCCACTATTTGACCTGAGTCAGTCGATCCCAGAGCTCTACTTGGTTTGTATTCCGTAAGCATTTCTTCCATGTATTCAGACCTAAACCATTTAGTGATTTATAGACAAGTAACATAACTTTAAAATCTATTCTAGAACTGACTGAAAGCCAGTGCAAGGACTTTAGGATTGGAGTTATATGCTCAGACCGCTTTGTTTTGGTCAGAAAGCGAGCTGCAGCATTCTGAATGAGCTGCAGTTGTTTAATACTCTTTTTTTTTTTTTTTTTTTTTTTTTTTTTTTTCTAAATACCATCTTACTTTTTCAAAACTTTTGTGAAATCACTATCTGTTTTGTAACAAATAATAAATTACTCACTTCAGTCTGACGAGTTTTCTAAAGCTCTTAAAGTAGCTGCTTTTAAGCCTCTTCTTCAAAACAGAGCACTGAACGATTCCATGTGAGCAGTCAAGAGACCATCTCAATTTTGTAATTTTTAATCCACTCTCAATTTCTGGAATTTGAATGGACTTTTTGACAAATTTCAATCAGGTTCTCGAACCTACCACAATATAGGATCTGCTCTTATCCAAGTGCCAAATGATATAAGAATGAATACCTACTCAGGAAAGGTTTCTCTTTCGGTGTTGTTGGAGCTCAATGCAGTTTTTGATAACGTAGATCACAATATACTGCTGCACAGGTTGGATTGGAGTAAATGTTTGAGTAAATGTTTCACGTCTTACCTGGAGGAAAGGAGCTACTTTGTCATCATTTGAAGTTGCTCAATCTCAACAAATGGCAATAGCGTATGGCAGGGGTGCCCAGACTTTTTTACCCCAAGATCTACTTTTCAAGCAGCCGGTCTCTCACAAGCTACCGACGAATGAGGGTGCGGGGGGATTTGGTGATGATGCTCCCAATGTTATGTTATTAATGTTATGTGACATATTATACTACATATAAATGTATATGTATATTTAAAATACAGAATTAGCTTTTTGTTCACAGCTTGTCTGTGCTTTCACCCTGGATCAGGCTGTGCCAAGGTGGGATTTTAAAATTACACATCATCTCACTTTCTACTTCTCGACCAGACCATTTCTCACTCTAAAAGAGAAACTCATTCAGTTTGAAAACTTTTTCTTCGATTATTCACATAGTTTGACAGTCATTGCATCTTAAAACAACAGCATTTCTTTTAACATTTGTAATTATGAGTGTACGTCTTTATGAGTGGGGATGGGGGGCGGGTGTAAGGTAAATTAGCAAAAAGAAAGTGTGGCGGAGCAACGGTCACTGTTAGAGAAAGTTCCATGTAATGCCTGAAAGAAACCAGTGGCTTCTTTTCATTTTTTACAGTACATATGTGAATTGTGCCATTGATGTAACAACCAATCATCCCACACTCATTGAATCACATTGCAAAATGCCACAAACTGAAAAGCTGTATGTTATACTTTTATTTGCATTGGATTTTTTTTTTTCTGCGACGCAGAAATATCTGTGAAGAGACTGCATCAGCGATGCACAATTGCGCACGCGCGCAGTTTAGGGGGAACATTGGCTGACGTTTATTTATTTATTTATTTTGGCATGCCGTATTGTGATCAACCAAGACTGCCTCGCAATCGACGCCATTGAGCACCCCTGGCATCTGGGGTCCACAAAGTGTCAGTTCTTGGACCTCTCCTGTTCAGCCTGTATATTCTATTGTTGGGTCCAAATTTCCAGAACTTTAGTTTTGTCGATCATAGCAATGCAGATGACACCCAATTAATGTGGCCGTGTCTCCAGATGACTGTAGTTCAATTGTTGCTGTTTTGCCACTGTCTCAAGCAGATAAATACAGTGAAGAAAATAAGTATTTGAACACCTTGCTATATTCCAAGTTCTCACACTTAGAAATCAAGGAGGGGTCTAAAAATTTCATCGTAGGTGTAAGTCCACTTAGAGAGAGATAATCTAAAAAGTAAAATCCAGAAATCACAATGTATGATTTTTTTTTTTTTTTTTTTTTAATGATTTGTGTGATACTGGTCCAAATAAGTATTTGAACAACTGAGAAAAACAATGTTAATATTTCTTTGTTTGCAATTACAGAGGTCAAACATTTCCTGTAGTTGTTCACCAGGTTTGCACACACTGCAGGAGGGATTTTGGCCCACTCTACACAGATCTTCTCGAGATCAGACAGATTTTTGGGCTGTCGCTGAGAAACACGGAGTTTCAGCTCCCTCCAAAGATTTTCTATTGGGTTTAGTCTGGAAACCAGCTAGGCCATGCCAGAACCTTGATATGCTTCTTACAGAGCCACTCCTTGGTTTTCCTGGCTGTGTGGTTCGGGTCATTGTCATGTTGAAAGACCCAGCCATGACCCATCTTCAATGCTCTGACTGAGGGAATGAGGTTGTTTCCCAAAATCTCACAAAACGTGGCTGCGGTCATCCTCTCCTTACTACAGTGCGGTCGTCCTGTCACATGTGCAGAAAACAACCTCCAAAGCATGATGCGACCACCCCCCCATGCTTCACAGCAGGGATGGTGTTCTTGGGATGAAACTCATCATTCGTCTTCCTCCAAACATGGCTAGTGGAATTATAACCAAAAAGTTCAATTTTGGTCTCATCTGACCAAAAACCATTCTCTCATGACTTCTCTGTATCATCCAAATGGTCAGTGGCAAAATTAAGATGGGCCTTGACATGTGCTCGTTTAAACAGGGAACCCTCCATGCCATGTATAATTTCAAACCATGACGTCTTAATGTATTACCAACAGTAACCTTGGAAACAGTGGTCCCAGTTATTTTCAGGTCATTGACCTGTCGTGTAGTCCCCGGCTGATTCCTCACACTTCTAAGGATGATTACGACCCTACAAGGTGATATCTTGCATGGGGCTCCACTCCGATTGAGATTGAGCGTCATGTTTAGCTTCTTCTATTTTCTACTGATTGCTCCAATCGTGGACCTTTTTTCACCAAGCTGCTTGGCAATTTCTCCGTAGCCCTTTCCAGCTGTGTGGAGTTGTCCAATTTTGTCCTGGTGTCTTTGGACAGCTCTTTGGTCTTGGCCATGTTACAAGTTTGACTCTTACAGATTGTATGGGGTGGACAGGTGTCTTTATGCAGCTAACAACCTCATGCAGGTGCAGCTGACTCAGGATAATACATGGAGTGGAGGTGGACTTTTAAAGGGGGACTAACAGGTCTTTGAGGGTCAGCATTGTAGCTGATAGACAGGTGTTTAAATACTTATTTGCAGCTGTATCACACAAATAAATCGTTAGAAAAAAATCACAAATTGTGATTTTCTGGATTTTTCTTTTCAGATTCTCTCTCTCACAGCGGACATGCACCTACAATGAAAATTTCAGACCACTCCATGATTTCTAAGTGTGAGAACCTGGAATATTGTGTTCAAATACTTATTTTCTTCACTGTAACTGGATAAGCCAAAATTTTCTTCATCTTATCCACAACAAAACTGAGATCATTGTTTATTGCAATTTTGGCCCCCTTCCACCCACCCTGGGTTCGTATTTTGTTTTTTGTTTGTTTTCTCATGTCTGCGATCCTCACCTTGGGGGTAGGTGGGTACTGTTAGGAATGTGGTCATGCCACTGCCTCGCACAGCTCTGCTACTGGCAGCAGCCTCCTCACCTGTCCCTTGTTAATGTTCAATATGTCATGCATTTAAGCCACAGCTGTCTTCTCATGAGTGGACAGTTCATTGTGTCAGTACACGGGTTCCTTGTGTTAAGTGTATGTGTCTCGGTGCCACGTCTCAACATTCTAGTACCTCATAGTTTCGTTTCTCTTTTTTTGGACCTTGCCTTTTGCTTCGTGTTTTTGTACTGTCTCCTTTTTGGACTGCCTTCATGTGTAATGACCCCAGCTTGGATTAAGTCTCCCATTCTAAATCATGTTCTTCACTTGGACTTTTGCATTTGGGGTCTACCCTTGCCCGTGACACCGGCCCATTTTTGATGGACCAGATGGACATTGGTTCTTGATTTACAATGCAAAGGGTGTACCTAGGCCTATGTATCCATTCATCCATCCTTTTTCTGAGCTGCTTATCCTCACAAGGGTCGCAGGAGTGCTGGAGCCTATCCCAGATGTCATCGGGCAGGAGGCAGGCTACACCCTGAACTGGTTGCCAGCCAATCATAGGACAGATGGAGACAGACAACAGTCGCACTCACAATCACACCTAGGGGCAATTTAGAGTGTCCAATTAATGTATGTTTTTTCACTGCCGCCACACACCATGCATATCTCAAATTCCAGCTCACGAGTAAAAGCAAAATATCCACCCAAAGAAGGCTCAAATATGGTAAAAACAAAATTTTGCATTGCATCACTGGTATATCAAGGTACCACTCTATCAAGAATTAATCAGATCTCAAAATCGGTAACTTTAGTTTTGTCCTCTGAAGTCAGTCTTTAAGATTATGGAAAGCAAACATTTCAGAGCCCCTCTGAATCTGATCTCCCTTACCGCCCCCGACATGTTTCCTCTCAGACAGAAATGCTGAACAGAGGCTTGCACAGTCAATACTCAACTTTAATTGGACGGACTGTGCCTGTTCACTCGGACCATAAATAATCAGGAAGTGTGTGTGTGTGTGTCGGGGGGGGGGGGGGGGGGTTGGGAGGTTGTGTAATTGAGTTCCATTTTAACAATCAGCCAGTCCACAGTGAACTTAAGTACCATTGAAGCAGAGAGACCCTGTCACGAAAAGGTTGTAAATACCCTGCGGATTAACTTATTCATCTACGCTCATAAACACGATTTAAGGAGCTAATGTACCACCAGCAGGATTTGTAATGCAAGGACCTGATCAGGGCAAAGCTTTGACTACATTTTCGTTATTTTCACTAGGAAAATCAGTGTTGGTCCGGTTTAGTACCACTTCAACAATCAACCAGTCAACACTGAAATTAAAGGTCCACTGACGCGTGAAAAACAATATTTTTAGTATGGTTTTTAATTACAAAAAGTCAGCCAGAATGAACGCATCCTTTTTTCCCCCCCACACGTCAGGATATTGTCGTATATGGATTTTTGCATCTCCCGCCATGAAAATCCTCTCGAGGCATTTGTGTTGGAGAAGAACCAGGCGAGTGATGTATTTTTGCAGACGCCCACACTGGCGGGTTTGCGTGTTTATACCTGTTTTACCGGCGAGAAATTAGCTGGGTTTTTTTTCTGTTTGTTACAATGGTCACTATACGTCGAGTTAGTTAGTTAGCTCGTGTTACACGCTTCTAAACTGTCTTTGTACTTCTATGTTGTTATTGTTTTGTGTTGTATTGTATTGTGTGTGATTAAATTGTCTTAAACGCAATACAAGTGCTTTGTTATTTTTGCCAGTTTGACCAAGGGGATTTATTCTAAATGAACACAAAACATATGCTATAAACTGTGAGAGAAATTAGTCCCCCACAACTGTTATTTTTTTTAATCTGCTCTATACACACCCACCTGTCATTTAGAACCCACAAAGCTATCGTCCTTTGCACCTGTGCAATCCATTTTTCACGACGGACCGAGTGTTTTGGAAAAGTGTGAAGAGTCAGTCTATCCTCCCGAGTCTTCAAGCAAAATCCAGCAATACAACTAGCCGACATTTTGGCTAATTTGATCAAAAAAACAAGTATTTTTTCACCGGTACAATAGGTATAAACCAATATAAACATTTGACGCTACTACTACAAAAAAACGTCACTTCTTTGTTCTTCTCCAACACAAATGCCTCAAGAGGGTTTTCATGGCTTGAGATCCAAAAATCCATACATGACAAAATCCTGACGTGTGGTGAAAAAATGGATGGGTCCATTCCAGCTGAGTTTTTCAAAAATTAAAGACGTACTAAAAATTATGCTTTTACATGTCAGTTGACCTTTAAGTAGCTAATAATGAAATAAAAAATGTAAAAAAAATCTCTGTGTCAAAATGTCCCACGGTGGCACAGCTGTAGAGCATTGGCCTTACAGTTCTGAGGACCAGATTCAAATCCCGGTCCTGCCTTTGTGGGTTTTCTTGGACCACTCCGGTTTCCTCCCACATCCCAAAAACATAACTTAATTGGAGACTATAAATTGCCCCTAGGTGTGATTGTGAATGCAAGCGTTGTGTGTCTCCATGTGCCCTGTAATTGGCTTGCAGCCAGTTTAGAGTGTACCCTGCCTACTGACCAATGTAAGCTAGGATTGTCTCCAGCACTCTTGTGAGGATAAGTGGCCAAGAAAATAGATGGATGGATGGATAGATATTATATATATGGTAGTAAAAGCTACCCAATAAACTTTACTGTGGTAATTGTTTTTTTTGTGGTGTGGCACAGTGCCCGGCTGGTTAGCACAGACACCTCACAGTTCCATGTTCCATCCATCCATCCGGATGCATGAGCAGTAACTTTAGCAGGGAACCCCAGACTTCCCTTTCCATAACCACTTCTTCCAGCTCTTCCAAGGCGATCCCAAGGCATTCCCAAGCAAGCCGAGAGACATCGTCTTCCCATCATGTCCTGGAGTGTCCCCGGGGTGTCCTCCCTCTGGGACATGCTCAGACCACCATACCATGGAGGCGTCCAGGAGGCACTCAAATCAATTGCTCCAGGCAGCTCATCTGGTTCCTCTCGCGGAGGAACAGCGGCTCTACTCTGAGCCCTTTCAGGATCACAGAGCTTCTCACTCTATCTCTAACTGAAGGTCCGGACATCCTGCAGTGGAGATTTGTTTTGGCGACATATATCTGGAATCTTCTTATCTTGAACATGACAATAGGTGAGGGTAGGAACATAGACCGACCGGTAAATACAGAGCTTTGCCTTTTGGCTTAGCTTCTTCTTCAACACAAGGAACCAATACAAAGTCCACATCACTGCAGACGCTGCATCGGTCCGCCTGTCAATCTCCGGTTCCATTCTTCCCTCACTCATGAACAAGACACCAAGGTATTTGAACTCCTCCACTTGGGAAAGGGTTAGGGCTCAACCCTGACCTGGAGAGCGCCATACATAGCCCTGTCAATATGGAATGAAAGTGTAGGCTACACTTTTTCTTCATAACGTCTCGGTGGAAGTGGTATACTAGAATGAAAGTGGATACCTTTAACTGGCTGTGGCACATTGGAATGGAATTGTACAGCTTTTTCATAAGCTCTAGATGGCGGCATACCTGTGAGGTTTATTTTTCGTTTTCTCTTTACCTACTGTATGTATAACGCGCACTATTGACGTTTGATATTTTTTGGCAAGGGGGGGTGCATTATACACAGCAAATTACTATAATTTATAGGCTGGTTAGTATTCATCAAGTGGTAAGAGAGAGAAAGGGATGAGAGCCAAGAATGAGGTTGGAATGAAATTCACAGTTGGAGAAAAAAGGAGCAATAGGGGGAGGATTGGGTTGTGCTGCTGTGACGGCAAATGGGATAGAGCAGCGGGGGTTTCTCCATACAGTACACATCTTAGGCCCGGCAGATATATGAAAGCTTGTCAAAATGCAAGGGTTGAGGTAAGATCGCTATTGGTCCAGACAGTGACCTCCAGCACAGAAGCAAAGCATTTCCAGATGTCTGCCAATAGTTACTTGAGTTGATTCCATGTGCTGTTTTTAGGAGGCCATTACAGCAGATTGAGAGAGGAATTAATTTATCCTGCACATCAAATGGCAAGCAGAGACTTAAAAGTCTGATGCTTTCCTAAAAGAGTGGTCGAGGGTGTGAAATGAGTCGGATAACACATAGACGGTACATATTTCTTGGTTAACAGAGAGATAGAAAGAAATACCTTGGATGTCTATGCTTCTGCACATATGGGGCCCTATTTTGTGACTAACATAAATCTGGCACGCTGCCAACGAAATTCCAGGGCACATAGAGAAAGACAACAAAATGACATGCTGTGGTGACCCCTAATGGGACAAGCCAAAAGGAAAAGAAGAACAAGAAGAACATACAGACAGACAACAGTTGCACTCACAATCACACCTAGGGGCAGTTTAGAGCGTCCAATTAATGTTGCATGTTTTTGGGAGGAAACCAAAGTTCCCGGACAAGACCTCAGCAGGCAGAACATTTGAAACGCCACACAGGTGCGTCCGGGATTGAACACGGGTCCTCAGAATTGTGAGGCCAGCGCTTTACTGCTGTCCCACTGTGCCGCCACAATAATAATATCCATCCAACCATTTTATGAGCCACTTATCCTCACAAGGGGCGCTGGAGTGGTGGAGTCTATCCCAGCTGTCAACGGGCAGGAGGCGGGGTACACCCTGAACTGGTTGCCAGCCAATCATAGGGCAGATGGAGACAGACAACAGTCGCACTCACAATCACACCTCGGGGCAATTTAGAGTCTCCAATTAACTCATGTCGATGAGATGTGGGAGGAAAACGGAGTGCGCGGAGAAGACCCACGCATGCAAACTCCATACAGGCGGGGCTGGGATTTGAACCCTGGTCCTCAGAACTGTGTGGCAGATGCTGTACATCTTTTCCACCATGCTGCCTGATACTCTTAATATTTGTGAAAATGTTTGAATGAGATTGAAAACTTCCTGAAGAGAATACTTGGGTTCCTATAAAAAAGATTATAAAATAGATTTTGTGTTCTGTGCTCCTGAGCAGATACCTTTAAAATTAGCATTGGTGAGAGTGGACTTCATTGGCTGATTCCTCTTTGTAATGTAAAACTTTGTGAAGTAATGCTATTTGTGATGACTGTCGCTTTTGGCACATTGTATAATGTTGCTATCCAATATATAAAATGAATCTCCAAAGAAGTACTGCAAAAAGGAATGCCTAGTTAACTTCATCGAAAGCATTATCTGCGTCAAGTGACATGATTGCATTCAGATTTTTATGTTGACATGCTAATTAAATTTAACAGACATCTGACATTATTAGTGGAACTTCTACTTTTAATGAAGCCCGTCTGTTCATGGTAGATTATCCATAGGAGTACCTTTTCAAGTCTCGCAGTCAGGGCCTTCGAGATAATCTTGATATCTCCCTTAATCAGTGATAAGGGACGATAATTAGCCAGGAAGGTGGGGTCTTAACCTGAGTTTAATAATAACTTAAATCTTGAAGCTGTGTTCATATTGTTACTAATTTGACTTTTATCATTTATCCCCTTGACTGTTCTGATAAATATGGGCACAAGTATTGGTCAGAATTGTTTAATACACTCAACCCGCATACGTCCGTGCTCATCCCGATTGCATTTTTTTAAATGAGTTACCGTATTTTGCGGACTATACGTCGCTCCAGAGTACAAGGCGCCCTAGCCACAAAATGCATAAAAAAAAGAAAAATAACATATATAAGTTGCACTGGAGTATAAGTTGCATTTTTGGGCGAAATCTATTTGATAAAATCCAACACCGAGAACAGACGCCATTTAAAATTTAAATGACGAACAATTAAAAATTAAAATTGAACAGAGGCTACAACAGGCTGAAGAATATGCTTACGTTACATGACACAACTGAGAATGTGCCTGGTATGTTAACAATAGTTATTCCGATAAGTATAGCATAAATAACATACAAAAAGTTGACCAAAACCATTAGTACCCGGTAACTAAAATCCAATGAAATCATCATCCTCAGTGTCACTTCTAAATAAGTCTGCCAATTCCAGAGGTAGACAACGCGCCACTTCATATTCTACGTCACAGATCAGTTGCAGTTACAACTAACCTATTCCAGCCTTTCTGAATCTCGACAGGATGGTTTTGTTTGTCACGGAAGCCCATACTTTGTCGAGGCATTCAATGACTTCCCAAAAAGTTGCATGGCGGATTCATCCAGAAGCTGTGCTCTCCATCAGTCATCCACTGCTCCCACAGCAGGGATCGGGAACCTATGACTCGCGAGCCATACCTGGCTCTTTTGGTGGTTGCATATGGATTGCGGAGCCATCATAACGACATACTGTACTTGTGATTTCTGTCATGCTGGCAACGTAAATGACGCAGAGAACCTTTGTCTGAGTGGGGTTGCCATAGTTTGGGGCGGGAGCCAACGCAAATGATGCAGCAAGAGTTTGTCCCAGTGGGGTTGCCGTAGTCGGGTCGAACGCCGTTCATGTTGGAACAACGACATAAATATTGTAATGCTTTTGACAAAGGTCACTCAAAGAAAAAATACGAGTACCGGAGTTTTCAACAAGAATGGACAGCCTTTGTGGAGAGGAAGGGTTCTGTTGTGTGTCTACATTCACAGATAGGGAATATGTCAGTTTGTCCTCAATGTTGTCAATAAACATTTTTCCAACTTCGCATAAAAACAAGATAATCAAACGAATAAAAGACATGCCTTTGTCGGCAAGAACTGTTCACCATTGCACCATCATGATGGCAAATCAAATTGAATTATGTTCACGATAAGCAGACTGAAGTCTCAACGCCTGCATGAAGCTTAATCTAACGACGTATGAAGCACCAGATGTCCCATTAAGTATTTTTATCATCATTGGTTTGCAACATCATAACAATGTTATTTAAAATAATCTGCAGAATATGATTTTCTCTTCAATGGCATTTTTGTTCAGTCTTTCTCAGTCGCAGCCCCGGCCAAGCTATGAAAAAAAAGTTTGACTTATAGTCTGAAAAATAGGGTATGTCATGCTTTGCTGGTTAAAGAAACATCTAGGCTGTCTTTAATTTTGATGTTTAATCAAGGAATGTTTAAATCCCTAATAACTGTTTCTTTTGGGGGGGGGTTGTTTGAAGATGCACATAAGATGCTATGATGATTGTAAAAAATAAAACATTTCTCACGGTGGCTGTGCACAGTGGGCATTTGAATCTTTGATGATGAGACTTTCCTTTCTTCTGCCCAAGTTTGTGCGCAGAAAGTTCACTTCTGTTCCATGGGTAATCTATCTATTTGTGGGTAATGGGTGTCACAGTGGTTTGATACAGTCCAAAAGCTTCAAAAATGGGTTTTGTAACCCTTTCTAGACTGACAGATATAAATTACTTTATTATGTGTATAGTGGCATTTTGTTATTTTGATTTTTGACAGAAATCAATTTGTCAGACAGGCTATGCTGAAGTGAGTTTTTGATTGAACAGGTCTGGAAGTAATAAGGCTAAAATATTTCCGTCAACATAGTTAACACTTCTACACCCATACCA
The DNA here is from genome assembly GCF_019802595.1 of Syngnathoides biaculeatus. Lineage (NCBI taxonomy): Eukaryota > Metazoa > Chordata > Actinopteri > Syngnathiformes > Syngnathidae > Syngnathoides > Syngnathoides biaculeatus. Next base: position 2,035,320 of record NC_084653.1, read on the forward strand.
TAATAAAAAAAAACATATACCAGTTCCCCCTTTCATAAATGCAATATATAAAGGGGCTTAGTTTTCACAGCAGGCAGTTTGGTTTGCATGACCGCAGTGATAGATTACATTTCTTTCACAAGCATCCTGATTTAAATAAATTGCCTTCCATCGATCTGGGAGTGTCTGTTGTTTCTGCACGGACAATGGCTGTAGAGAGCAGATCACAAGTGCGAAGGTACAGAGAAAGCACACATCCTTTATCTTGTCAGAAGGGCGGATCATGAGTGGTATCACACCTGTGGCGTGAGATCGGGGCTTTCCACTTAGATAAATGGTTTCTGTCTCAACTGGTTCTAGCTGGCAATGGATTATTACAAAGTGTCCAGTATGCATAGTAGCATCTGTCGGGCTTGCTCCCAGGTTCGCTTGCAGCGCCGTACAACGGTCAATGCGGACGGCACGTACGAGTTTGAATCTGTGAATGGAAAAACAGAGGGTTGATAACCGTGTACAACGTGAAAAGGAGACAACCCACTGGACGCCGAGGAAAGTGAGTTGTGGGGGTATTCCACCCAGATCAGCTGTTGACTCCATGAGCGCAGGTCGTGAGAAGCGAAACACCGGTGTCCTGCCTCCAGGTCTGTATTAATGCGCTCGGTTTGGCCATTGGTTTCCGGGTTATGGCCCCCTGTTGGAAACCACGTCAGCGGGAAGACCATGCAACCTGAATATGTTAGTCATCATAAGCTCAGCCGTCTGTTTCGTGGAGGGGACTTTTGGCAGTGGAATGAAGTAATCCATTTTGGAGAAACAGTCTACCACTGAGAGAACAGTGGTGTGATCCTGCGTAGGCGATAACCCGGTCACGAAGTCCAGAGGGATATGTAACCATGGTCATCGACGAATGGACAGAGGCTGTAACTCCCCTGAGGGGCGTTTTTGGGAGGGTTTATTTGTTGCACAAGCAGGACATGCGTTGATGTACTCCCTGACGTCTTTCTTTACATTCAGCCACCAAAAGCGTTGTTCCAGTACCGACTGCATTTTGGCCATACCGAGGTGGCACACTGCGATTGGATTGGGCACAGTCAATTTCTCTACCCCTTTGCAGAGGGACACAGCTTGTCATCAGTGCAACCTTCAGGATTGTGAGAGTCCCTTAGCGCATATTTAACCTGTGATTCAATTTCTCAGGTGAAAAGTGAGACAAAACAAGCTTCGGTGAGGATACACACAGGGTAGGATTTGGTTATCTCCCTATCATGCAGCGCATCGCGTTTCCCATTCTTGGTTCCCGGCTGATGGACATCACGTAGCGAAACCACGTGAAGAAGAGTGCCCACCTATCTTATCTGACATTAAGCCTTTTGGTTGACCTAAGGTATTCCAGGTTTTTGTGGTTGGTTAATACCAAAAACGGAACTTGATCCCCCTCGAACAAGTGTCTACAATCCAAGATGAATGGAACTCACACTTTTCCAACTTGACATACAGGTCATGACGTAACCAAACGTGCCTGACATTGGATTTTTCATCTGGGGAAAAAATCAGGATGTCATCTAAGTACACAAATACACAAATATTAAGCATTTCACATTAAACATCATTGACAAAATCCTGTAATACGGCCGGTGCGTTTGTGAGTCGATAGGGCATCACTAAATATTCATAATGCCCCGTGGGCATGTTGAAAGCAGTTTTCCACTCATCCCCCTCTCTTTTCCGCACTAGGTGGTACGCACTCCTCAACTCCAGCTTGGTAAAAACCTTGGCCCCCTTCAGGAGTTCATATGCTGTGGCAATGAGGAGGAGAGGGTACCTGTTCTTTATCGTAATGTCGTTCAGTCCTCGATAGTCGACGCAGGGTCGCAGGGTCTTATCTTTCTAATCCACAAAAAAGAAGCCTCCCGGATGGTGACGACGAGGGCCGGATAAGTCCTGCGGCCAACGGCTATTCCACATATTCTTTCATGGCTTGATATTCCGGACCTGAAAGAGAATATAGCCTCCCGCGCCGGGGTGAGGAGCCTGGCAGCAGGTCAATGGTGCAGTCATATGGCCTGTGAGGAGGAAGTGACTTGGCCTGGCCTTTGGAAAATACTTCCTTCAGGTCATGGTAACAGGAGTTGACTGACGACAAGTATGGCTCATCTTGCGAGGTTTGATCAGCCTCTTCCCTCTCCCCCCTCTGGGATGAGAGGTACATTAGTGCACACTTGGCTCCCCATCACCTGATTTGTGCGGTTGACCAGTCGATATGGGGGTTATGTAATCTCAGCCATGGACTCCCCTAAAATAGTATTATGGTTCTTGGTGTCAAAAACATTGAAGCTGATGTGTTCCGAATGAGAGTCCAGGAATGTTAACATTCATAATCTGAGTATGGTGGATTATTTTGCCTAAAAAAACTGCCATTTGTCGCGTACGCGTTACGGGAGTGCTGTACCTCAAAAGGCCTGAGACCCATGCTTTTGAGCATATGTGAAGTTAAAAGATTGGCATCTGAACCTCTTAGTTTATGAAAGCCGTCGCTCTGACTGGCTGTCCTCCTGAACACAGGGAGTTACTAATGGAAGTGCTTATTCCGGGATGTCCGGGATGAGGTTGAGACTCACCGTACACAGGGGTGAGGTACCAGCTGGTTTGCCCGCGCAGCTGGTCACAGTGTGCCCGCAATAGAAACAGAGTCCCCACATCCGCTGCCATAGACATTCTTCAGGTGACAGGCGGAGGCGGCCCAGCTGCCCGGGCTTCTCCATATCTCCAGACGGACCTTGTGGAGCGTTGGTGTCCCTGATACGTGAAAGCGTATTCCTCCACCAAGCGTTGTCCTGTTCCTGATCCATGAGTCTCTTGTCAATTTTTAAAGTGAGAGCGATGAGTGAATCCAAGTCTGTCAGCAAGTCCAGCGGGATCAACTGGTCCTTAACTGCGGGGGACAGTTCTTGAAAGAATGCATCTAGGAGCGCACTGTTGTTCCACTGGCTTTCGGCTGCAAGAATGCGGGAGTCATTGGGGTAGTCGGAAACCCTGCGCTTGCCTTGCCTCAGCAAGATCAAAGAGTTCACCGCTTTGCGTTGAGAGGATGCATACTGGAACACTTGTGCCATGGATGTCACAAAGTACGCCCACATCCGACACGTCCACGTCGCGGCTCCACTTAGCAGTCGCCCATGCTTCTCCGTGTCCCATCAGGTGGGAAATGACGAAATCGATCTTGGCTCTGTCAGAGGGAAAGGCAGCTGCCTGTAGCTTGAAGTGGAGCCCGCACTGCATGATGAATGGCTTGATATTACCAGAGTCCCCTAAGAAAGACTCTGGATGGGAGAGCGGAGAGCAGACACCCTCATGTGCGCCGGGGTCGGGCGGGGGAACTGACTTGTGGAGACGGGAGGATGCTGCGGCAGCTACTGGCGCCGGCCTGGTGACATCCCCTCTGGGGAAGGATTCAGGCAGGGAACTAAGCCCGGGAAGTACCTACCATAGCAGGTTGCCGTGCTGCTCCACCTGGCGAGCAGCCATCAGGAAATGTTCGTGATTTTCGGCAAGCCGACATCCTTGAATCTGGAGACCGTGGCACACAAGATCTGAGTCAGTTGGGTCCATGTCGTGGCCAGATCATTCTGTCATGACCAGAACACGAGACTGAACCCAAAATGCACGACTCACGGGAACAGGTACAGTTCAGGAAAGCGGATTTATTCGGTCCAAGGTCGGTACACAGGCAGGCAGTCCAAACAAGCAGCTTTGTCAGAATCAACAGGCGTAGAGGCAGAGTCATCAACATGGCAGGGTTCAGTACATAAAGCGTCAAAGACAAGGACATGGAGTTGCGGTAACGTGACACGGAAGTATGACAATCTGGCGAGGACCAGGCTGCATGTGTGGCAATATATGCAGACCATTATTAACGAGAGGAGAAGCAGGGGATCGCATCTATTCATCGGAGCAGGTGCGGACTGTGTTGATGACAGACACATCCTTGACATAATTTAGCAGGTTGATAAGAGCAGATCCTGTACTGTGATAAGCCCGGTAACATGACTGAAATTTGTCAAAAAGTCCATTTAAATTCAACAAACTGCTGAGTTGATTAAAAATTCTCAAGAGATTCTGGTCCCCAAATGGCTTCCGGTCTCCAAACTGGTAGCAGCCTAAACAGGAGGCTCTGGCCAGCCCAATCGTAATTCAATAAACACTGCTGGATTTGGACCGAATGTTGTGAATACTCGACGTGGGACGCACTTGGTGACGACTTCAGTGGGCTAAAATCACCGGATCGGATGGAGAGGTGATTTCGCGTCTTTGTCCCTTGCGGGCGGCATTGTTTTTATCACCGCCCCGCAGAGGTGGATCGGACAGGAGGGGGTTTGGCCACTGCGTCGTCGTCACTCGGAGGCGGTGTTGTTTTTATCACTGCCATGCGGAGGTGGATCGGGTGGGGAGGTGGTTTGGCTGCATGCGGTTTGGCCGTGATCCTTACATCACCGGTCACATTCGTATTCTTATAGACATTGAAGTGAATAATGTTAGCTGTATTTTTTTTAATTGTATTTTTCATTACAATATCTATTTTAGAATGTTTATAGGGATGACAATTGACCTTTGACATAGATTAGGTAGTATGTGAATTGTGTATCTAATGTGCTGAGTTTTATTTGATTGCTTCTTCTTTTTTGAATATCTGCTGCCCTTAGGGCAGCACACTATTGTGCAACCTGTCGGCCGGTCCCAAGCACGGATAAATGCACAGGGTTGCATCAGGAAGGGCATCCGGTGTAAAACTGTGCCAAATATATATGAGCGTTCCATAACGGTTAGGTCATGGCCCGAGCTTCCTACGCCCGCCGCAGGAACTGCAAGACGTACGTAGAAATTCAGATAATGTAGGTTGAAGGTTAGTCAGCAGAAGAAGAAGAGGAATGCACAGACCCTATAGCTGTGTGGACGGACTTTGAATGTTGGGACTATGACAGGAAAAGCTCAGGATTTAGTTGGCATGATGATTAGAAGAAAGGTTGATATATTGTGGATCCAAGAGAACAAGTAGAAAGGGAGTAACGCTAGTAGTTTAGGTGCAGGGTTTAAATAATTTTACCATGGAGAAGATGGGAAGAGAACTGGGTGTGTCTTCTGGTAGGAAAGGGAAGAAGAAGGGAAGAATTGGTGATGGAACCCCAAAATCCAGGAAGTCATACAAAGAAAGAGATTAGCAAAGAAGAAGTGGAACGTAGGGCGAAGGTAGAGGTGGCAAAAGCTAAACAATAGGCATATGACGACATATACACCGGGTTGGATACGAAAGAAGTGAAAAGGATCTCTACAGGTTGGCCAGACGGAGGGATAGAGATGCGAAGGATGTGCAGCAAGTAAAGGTGATTAAGGATAGCGATGGAAATATGTTGACTGATGCCAGTAGTGTGCTTAGTAGATGGAAAGTGTACTTTGAGAAGTTACTGAACGAACAAAATGGGAAAGACGGTAGAGTAGAAGAGGCAAGCGTGAATAACCAGGAGGTTATCGGAAAGAGTAGTTGAGGCTAGACTCAGGACAGAAGTAAGTATATGCGAGCAACAGTATGGTTTCATGCCTAGAAAGAGTACCACAGATTCATTATTTGCCTTGAGGATGCTCGTGGAAAAGTAAAGAGAAGGTCAGAAGGAGCTACATTGTGTCTTTGTAGACCTACAGAAAGCCTATGACAGAGAATCAAGAGAGGAACTGTGTTGCTGCATGCACAAGTCTGGTGTGGCGGAGAAATATGTTAGAATAGTACAGGACATGTATGAGGGCAATAGAACAGCGGTGAGATGTGCCGTAGGTGTGTCAAAAGTATTAAAGGTGGTGGGAGATCGCATCAGGGATCCGCACTGAGCCCCTTCCTGTTTTCAGTAGTAATGGATTGGCTGACAGATTAGGTTAAATTGGAATCCCCTTGGACCATGATGTTCACAGATGATATTGCTATCTGCAGTCAAAGCAGGGAGGAGGCGGAGGAACAATTACAAAGATGGAGGTATGCACTGGAAAGGAGAGGAATTCGTCGAAGTAAAACAGAATATATCTGCGTGAATAAGAGGGGAGGAGGAGGAAGAATAAAGCTCCAGGGAGAAGAGACAGTGAGAATGGATGACTTCAAATACTTGTGGTCAACAATACAGACCAATGGTGAGCATGCTAAGGACGTGAAGAAACAGGTCCAAGCGGGATGGAACAGTTGGCGAAAGGTGTCTGGTGTTCTATGTGACAGAAGAGTCTCCACTAGGATGAAGGCCAAAGTTTATAAAACAGTGTTGAGGCCAGCCATGATGTTTGGATTAGAGACAGTGGCACTGAAGAAACAACAGGAAGCAGAACTGGAGGTGGCAGAAATGAAGATGCTGAGGCTCTCGCTTAGTGTGAACAGGTTGGATAGGATTAGAAATGAGCTCATTGGAGGGACAGCCAAAGTTGGATGTTTTGGAGACAGGATTCGAGAGAGCAGACTTCGATGGTTTGGACATGTTCAGAGGCGAGAGAGTGAGTGTAATGGTAGAAGGGTGCTGAGGATGGAGCTGCCAGGCAAAAGAGTGAGAGGAAGACCAAAGAGAAGGTTTATGGATGTGGTGAGGGAAGACATGAGGGCAGTTGGGGTTAGAGAAGAAGATGCAGGAGATATGCTAAGATAGAAAAAGATGGCACGCTGTGCCGACACCGAACCAAGCCGAAAGGAAAAGAAGAAGAAGAAAGAAGAAGATTAACCGATTACTAATTTGTGGGAGTATTATAACATTCAGTTCTTCCACAAACACGGTCACTGTGTTCAACATGCAGTGATGACAATCAAAAATACAAACGATCCTCCATGGGAGTAAGATTTTTCCAGAAATTCAAATCACACAACCAACTGTCAACTGACAATGAAAAACACAAGGCTTATATGCGTGGCCTAATTAGCGTCAATCAGGCACAGGTGAGGAGCTGCTACCAGAGGCAGTTGCACAGAGGTCAGTGGCCTGGCCAGGGCCCTGACATTCCACCATCATGTCTCCATCCAGAAGATGCACCAAGTACTTGTTTCTCTGATCTCCTTGACTGTGTGTGGGCCAGTGTTTTGGAAACTCCTCCTTTTTACCAAGAGCCTGTCTCACCTTTTCCTGAAAAGCTGCACAATAGTGGCTTGCATGGATCAGGTTCTTCTGAATGAATGGTTCATAAATGTAACAACGAGTACACAACACTCTTCGTTTCTCACTTTCCACCACAGGGTTCGCTACTCTGCTTTTGTCTTCTTCATCTTCCTCCCCGCTACCAGAGACATCCTACACACTACCATCCTACCCAGTCCAGACACACTCTCCCCTACCACTAACTTACAGTCAGTAACATCCTTTACATTACATCATCTACACAAGATGTAATCCACTTGTGTTTTTCTGCCTCCACTCTTGTAGGTCATCCTATGTTCCTGCCCCTTCTGGAAGGAAGTGTTCACTACAGCTCTGCATCTATTTTGCAAAGTTTACCACCATCTGTCCCTTAAGGTTCCTTACCTGGATGCCAAACTTACCCATCATTTCTTCATCATCCCTGTTCCCTTTACCAACATGTCCATTAAAACCTCCACCAGTCTCTTTTTGTCTGACATGCTGAGCACTACTTGATCGAGCTCATTCCAGTATTTCTCATTCACCTGTAGGTCACAACCTATTTATAAGGAAAAGCCACGAAACACATTATATAGAACACCCTTAAGTTCAAATTTCAGCTTTATCACTTGATCTGACACTCTTTTTACCTCCAAGACAAGGCACGGTGATGGCACATGCACTTGCAGTGGCTCTTCTTTCTCCCTACATAATGGTGTGTTTTTTTGTTTTTTTTTTGTAAAAGAACTGTGTTTGTCTGTCTCTGTGATGCACTCACACCCCGTTACACTCCTACTCCAAAGACTTTTTGCTCAGCATTCACAAATGTTATTTTTGGTTATAAATAGCAATTGTGGAAGCGCTATATGACTGTGCTCTCCTCCAAAGGCCAGCGCAATCCTTGATGCCCACTCAGCATCCAGCCCACAGTGGACAGGCCATGGTGGAACAGAAGGAAGCAAGAGAGAGGCAAGCGTGGATAGCAGACATTTGACCCTGATGCCTTCCTCATCCTGGCTGAGGATATAGCCATGCCAACCCCAAAACTGTGTTTCCACAACTTCATAGACATGTTACCGTAATTTCTTGAGTATAATATGTCCTGAAGTATAATGTGCACCCCCAATGTTGACATGAAAAAAATCAGGAAAAGCCTTCTAAAATGTACAATGCAGACCCCAAAGTTGCTGCTACCCATATGCTAAAAATATTGGGAATTATTTGTATTCATATTTTGTTAGATTTGTATTTGTTTTTAAAAAAACTGTCTGTACAACAATCATTAATCATCATCATTGTGCATGTGCTGATGTAGCCATAATATAATCTCGGGACAGGCCCAAGGACACGCTTGTCCTGGTCCCTGTAATTGTCAGAACAGAATCCCTCAACCAACTAAAATAAATGCTCAATGATGGCACAACATTTTATTAATACTGTTGATAACACATATTACAGTCTTAAATAAATATTTAACAGTTCTTCTTTTCCTGTCGGCTTTTCCCGTAAGGGGTTGCCACTGTGTGTCATCTTTTTCCATCTTTTTCTCCTATATCTTCTTCTCTAACACTAAGAGCCCTCACGTCTTCCCTCACAACATCCATCAACCTTCTCTTTGGTCTTCCTCTCGCTCTTTTGCCTGGAAGCTCCATCCTCAGCACCCTTCTTTCATTATATTCATGCTCTCGCCTCTGGACATGTCCAAACCTAAACGTTTTTTGCATTAAATATTTGTCCATAAAACATTTGTGCATAGTGCAGTTTATCCTCGACATTACACATCCTTGGCCAAGACATTAAAAGAAGCATCTGGCTCATCTGTAATCTGAAAAATATCCATCGTAGCGACCTTTGGTGACTTGGTCCAGTTCTGGTGCCTCCTGAATTCATGAACTGTGATCCTATTTTGCTCCCACAGCATGTCATCGTCTGTGCCATCCATGGTGTTTGTGGGGAAAGTTTTTAAATCCCAAGAGTTTTGGTTCCGCAGCGCAGCATTTCGCCCACCTGACGCCATAGCTTTCCTATGGCGTCAGGTGGCTATCAAAACAACATGAGCTCAAACTATGTAGAACTGGGGTGAATGGGCACATTTTTAAAAAAGCGACCATTTCAATTGTGTGCGCTCTTCCGTTTTTTTTTTGTTTTTTTTTAAAGTGCCCATGACACTCATATTACATAGTTTGAGCTCACGTTGTTTTTATAGCCACCTAAAGCCTAAAGAATGGAGGAAAAGTGTTCTAGTTCCCATTTTTAAAAACAAAGGGGATGTTCAGAGCTGTGGGAACTATAGAGGAATAAAGTTGATGAGCCACACAATGAAGTTATGGGAAAGAGTAGTGGAGGCTAGACTCAGGAGAGAAGTAAGTATCTGTGAGCAACAGTATGGTTTCATGCCTAGAAAGAGTACCACAGATGCATTATTTGCCCTGAGGATGCTCGTGGAAAAGTACAGAGAAGGTCTGAAGGAGCTACATTATGTCTTTGTGGATCTAGAGAAAGCACATGACAGAGTACCAAGAGCGTGCATGCGTAAGTCTGGTGTGGCAGAGAAGTATGTTAAAATAGTACAGGACATGTATGATGGCAGCAGAACAATGGTGAGGTGTGCCTTAGGTGTGACAGAGGAATTTAAGGTGGAGGTGGGACTGCATCAGGGATCATCTCTGAGCCCCTTCCTGTTTGCAGATGATATTGTGATATGCAGTGAAAGCAGGGAGCATGCAGAGGAACAATTAGAAAGATGGAGACATGCACTGGGAAGGAGAGGAATGAAGATTAGCCGAAGTAAAACAGAATATATGTGCGTGAATGAGAAAAGTGGAGGGGGAAGAGTGAGGCTACAGGGAGAAGAGATAGCGAGGGTGGACGACTTCAAATATTTAGGGTCAACAATCCAGAGCAAAGGTGAGTGTGGTAAGGAAGTGAAGAAAATGGTCCAAGCAGGTTGGAACAGCTGACGAAAGGTGTCTGGTGTGTTATGTGACAGAAGAGTCTCTGCTAGGATGAAGGGTAAAGTTTACAAAACAATGGTGAGGCCGGCCATGATGTACGGATTAGAGACGGTGGCACTGAAGAAACAACAGGAAGCAGAACTGGAGGTGGCAGAAATGAAGATGTTGAGGTTCTCGCTCGGAGTGACCAGGTTGGATAGGATTAGAAATGAGCTCATTAGAGGGACAGCCAAATTTGGATGTTTTGCTGACAAAACTTTGAGAGAGCAGACTTCGTTGGTTTGGACATGTTCAGAGGCGAGAGAATGAGTATATTGGTGGTAGGGTGCTGAGGATGGGGCTGCCAGGCAAAAGGGCGAGAGGAAGACCAAAGAGAAGGTTTATGGATGTGGTGAGGGAAGACATGAGGGCAGTTGGAGTTAGAGAGGAAGATGCAGGAGATAGGCTAAGATGGAAAAAGATGACACGCTGTGGCGACCCCTAACGGGACAAGCCGAAAGGAAAAGAAGATAAGACATTGAATATCAAATCAAAATGTACATATATACCTTTTTTTAACCTCTCTATGTACCTGTATACAACTGTACAATGTGATTGTGTTTTTTGTTTAAAATAAAATATTTTTGGAAAAATGTGCACATTATTTTCGAAAATACATAAATTTTTCCACAAGATGGGACAACATCCTAAACAATGTTTGCACAAATCACAAAGGTGTGTACCAAGCCCTCCCGCTTTCCCACTCGGGAGAACTCAGACCACACTACTGTCATGCTAATGTCTGCATATAGACCCCTGGTTAAGGTGACAATGCCAGCGAAGAAGAAGATCCGGGTGTGAAGCACTCAAGGACGTCAGGTCAGGTTGGCAGCGACATCTCTAACAATAGGAACTCAGGGCCCCCCAAGGATGTGCCGTCCTCTTCACTCTGCTGACCCACAACTGCGCACCCACATCCAACTCCAACCTTTTCATCAAGTTTGTAGACAACATTATCAAGGTGGGTCTCATGAACAACAATGATGAGACAACTACAGGAGTGAGTTGAGCGCCTCGCAATGTGGTGCAAAGACAACAATCTCTCTCCTGAATGTAGAGAAGACAAAGGTGATCATAGTGTACTTCAGAAGAGCGCAGACCAAGCATCCACCCCTAACCATTACCGTTGGTCCAGTAGAGCAATTGAGCAGTGCCAAATTCCTGGGTGTACACATCTCATCTGGACCACGAATACCACATTACTGGCTTAAATGGTTCAGTAGTGGCTTTACTTCCTACGGTCATTTACGCTTGCCTCTTCTACTCTACCTTCTCTCCCATCTTCTCCGTTCATGAACTTCTCAAAGTACTCTTTCCATCTACTTAGCACACTACTGGCATCAGTCAACATATTTCCATCGCTATCCTTAATCACCTTTACTTGCTCCACATCCTTCCCATCTCTAACCCTCTGCCTGACCAACCTATAGAGATCCTTTTCTCCCTCTTTTGTATCCAACCTGGTGTACATGTCATCGTATGCCTCTTGTTTAGCCTTCGCCACCTCTAGTTTTGCCCTACGTCGCATCTCAATGTATTCCTTCTGGCTCTCCTCAGTCCTCTCCATGTCCCATTTCTTCTTTGCTATTCTCTTTCCTTGGATGACTTCCTGTATTTTGGGGTTCCACCACCAAGTCTCCTTCTCCCCTTTCCTACCAAAAGACACACCAAGTACTCTCCTGCCTGTCTCTCTGATTACCTTTGCTGTCGTTGTCCAGTCTTCCGGGAGCTTCTGCTGTCCATCGAGAGCCTGTCTTTCCTCTTTCCGAAAGGCCGCACAACATTCTTCCTTTCTCAGCTTCCACCACATGGTTCTCTGCTCTACCTTTGTCTTCTTAATCTTCCTACCCACCACCAGAGTAATCCTACACACTACCATCCTATACTGTCGAGCTCCACTCTCCCCTACCACTACTTTACAGTCAGTAACCTCCTTCAGATTACATCGTCTGCACAAAATATAATCCACCTGCGTGCTTCTAGCTCCCCTCTTGTAGGTCACTATATGTTCCTCCCTCTTCTGGAAATAAGTGTTCACTACAGCCATCTCCATCCATTTTGCAAAGTCCACCATCATCTGTCCCTCAAAGTTCCTTTCCTGGATGCCGTACTTACCCATCACTTCTTCATCGCCCCTGTTTCCTTTACCAATATGTCCATTACAATCTGCACCAATCAGAACTCTCTCACTGTCTGGGATGCTCAGAACTACTTCATCTAGTTCCTTCCAGAATATCTCTTTCAACTCTCGGTCACATCCTACCTGTGGGCCATAGCCGCTAACCACATTATACATAACAGCCTCAATTTCAAATTTTAGTCTCATCACTCAATCTGATACTCTTTTCACCTCCAAGAGATTCTTAACCAGCTCTTCCTTTAAAATAACCCCTACTCCATTTCTCTTCCCATCTACTCCGTGGTAGAATATTTTAAACCCTGCTCCTAAACTTCTAGCCTTACTACCTTTCCACCTGCTCTCTTGGATGCACAGAATATCAACCTTTCTCCTAATCATCATGTCAACCAACTCCTGAGCTTTTCCTGTCATAGTCCCAACATTCAAAGTCCCTACACTCAGTTGTAGGCTCCGTGCATGCCTCTTCTTCTTCTGCCGACTAAGTCGCTTTCCTCCTCTTCTTTGTCTTCGACCTACAGTAGCTGAATTTCCACCGACGCCCTGCAGGTTAGCAGTGCCAGGGGCGGGCGTTGTTAACCCGGGCCACGACCGATCCGGTATGGGATTCTTTAGATGATCGCTCATATTTGTTTGGCACAGTTTTTACGCCGGATGCCCTTCCTGACGCAACCCTCTGCATTTATCCGGGCTTGGGACCGGCCTACAGATTGCACTGGTTTGTGCCCCCATAGGGCTGCATTCATTGAGTACTAACTACATTTGGTCCAAATTCAGCAGGAAGCCAACCATGACAACTATATACATATACATATACAACTATATACATATAAATAATCCGACAACAACAACAAACTTGACAACAAAGAATACAAACGTCAAAAGTCCATTTGCACCCCTAGGAAAATATTCTTGGTATTTTGAGAAGGATGCCCTTCCTGTTGCAACCCTCCACATTTATCTGAGCTTGGGACTGGTCTTCAGTTTGCAGTGTATTTTGCCCCCTCATAGGGTTGCATTAACCCCATGATAATAACACTATTATTATTATTATCCATCCATCCATCTCTTTGCTGCATATCCTGACTAGGGTCGCAGGGAGTACTGAAGCCTATGCCAGCTTTCAACAGGCAGGAGGCGGGGTGCGCTCTGAACTGGTTGGCAGCCAACTATTGAGACAAACAGCCATACTCACAATCACACCTAGGGGCAATTTAGTGTCCAATTAATGTTGCGTGTTTGTGGGATGTGGGAAGAAACCGGAGTGACCGGATAAAACCCACGCAGGCACGGGGAGAACATGCAAACTGCACAAAATCGGACCTGGGAATCGAACTTGGGTCTTCAGAACTGTGAGGCCAACACTTTACCAGCCTGATTATTATTATTATTATTAATATTAATTCATTTAAAAACTACATCCCAAACTTGACATACAGTAAACCTTTCATACATGGTTATATTCTTTTGCTGACTAACGTGGCAAAATCAGAGTGGAGTCGGTCAGGCTCTGCGACTGCAAGATTAGATATTAAAGTGTCTTTTGTTCTTCGGGCTGTATTTGTGAGTGCAGACACACTTGTTTCTTAGAGTTTGTCCACCTGTGCTGAGTTGTGTATGTGTGCGCGTGCACAGTAAAGATTACTTAGTGGGTAAGAAAACCTACTTAGAGTTATATTGAAGTAATTGTTCCAACCTGCACATACAGACATATCATCAGCCCAGAAATAAGACAGAGTTTAGATTTACATTCCAGAGGTCCACTTCAAACTGCTTAAAATTATGTGAAAACTTCCTGAGAATGGAGCTTTAACCACTCACACTTCCAGATCGACTTGAAGATTTCCTTTGGTTTTATGTCTTACTTCCTTCCACTCTGCCAAATATTGATCTGAAATTGTTCTGAACAGTACATACACACAAAAAAATTACCCAAGATGCACAATGTATTGAAATTATTGATTTATAAAAACAGTACAAAAAAAGAACTGATACTGGGAATTTGCTGTCAAGTTGAGTTCTGTACGTACTTTGCAAAGTGTACCTGTGTTCACCACTGACTGGCTGTAGGCCTGTAAGTAGGTAGTACTCATGGGTGGCCAACTTGTCAAGAGATGAAGAATCACATTTTTTACTATGTTATGGCACAGAGACACATCATACACATAAAGGAGCCAAAGAGGTATTTCATTCACATGAATATCATTGCCTCCTCACACACATACCTTTGCTCAACCTGATTTATTGTAAATGTCACACACCAACACAACAAGAAAAATGGACTCCTACAAAGGACCAAGACCACAGGCTAGTAATTGAAAAAAAAAAAAGTGTGCTCTCTCCCACAGACAAATTACCAGTTCTACCAAGAATGAAAAATGTCCAGCAGGAATACCATCCATCCATTTTCTTAGCCCCTTATCCTCACAAGGGTCAAAGGAGTGCTGGAGCCTATCCCAGCTGTCAACTGGCAGGAGTCAGGGTTCACTCTGTATTGTTGCCAGCCAATTGCAGGGCACATGGAGACAAACAGCCGCACTCACATTCACACCTAGGGGCAATTTAGAGAGTTCAATTAATGTTGCATGTTTTTGGGGTGTGGGAGGAAACCGGAGTGCCCGGAGAAAACCGACGCAGACATGGGGAGAACATGCAAACCCCACACATTAAATGACCTGTTAAAAAAAGTTTCTCCTGATGTGAATCTCAGAGAAAACCATGTAAGCACAAGCAATTATTAAATTATAGACAAACGAACCGCACCGTGTGTCACCTGGGCATGGCGAAGACGCGGTCGGTGGTTGAACAGCGCTTTTGGTGGCCGAACATTAAAAAAGACGTACAAGAATATGTCAATACGTGCCCAGGTTGCGCTGCCAACAAACCCTCCAGGCAACGGCCCACGGGAGAGCTTTGTCTGCTGCCCGTTCCTCAACGTCCATGGTGGGTGGAATACTCCTACAACTCCCTTCCCTTGGCTTTTCAGGTGTGTTGCCTTTCCATCTGTTGCATGGCTACCCTCCCTCTCTCTTGCCGTCTCTAGACACTGACTCACCAGTGCTGTCGGCATTGGCCATGGTAAGGTGCTGTAAGCAGACCTGGGAGTGAGCCAGACAAATGCTCCTACATATGGGGCGCATTTACAAGGCCGCAGCGGACTGCAAGAGGTTGAGGGCACCGACGTCTAAAGTTGGACAGGGCGTCTGGCTGTCCGCGAGAGGTCTCCCGCTATGAATGGAATCTCGCAAGATGACCCCCAGGTTCGTCGGTCCTTTTCCCGTCATTAAGGTGATCAACTCAGTTGCAGTATCATTGAAACTCTCGAGATCGATGCGGGTCCACCCTACCTTTCATGTCAGTCTGCTTAAGCCAGCTTGGTCATCTCCGCTGGTCCCGCCTGCCAAGCTACCTCCTCCCCCCCGAATGGTTGATGGGGGTCCAGTCTACACTGTGTGCCGGCTCCTGTCCTCTCGCCGTCGGGGAAGGAGTGTCCAGTACCTGGTGGACTGGGAGGGCTATGGTCCCGAAGAATGATCATGGATCCCATCCCGGTTCGTGGTTGATCCCTCCCTCATCAGAGACTTTCATGCCTCTCAACCCAAGGCGCCTGGGCCGTCCAGGGCCGGCCGTTAAGGGAAGGGTACTGTCCTGGCCCTGCCGGTCCCTGTCCTGGCCTTACTGTTTCCCGAGGCGGCACGCACCTGCAGCAATTGGCGGAGGCACACACCTACACCTTGTCTCTCGTAATTACCAGTTGCCAGATTGTTGATTCATGCCTCATTCCCGCACTCTCGTAATCCCGTTCCTGATCTCCTGTGTACCAACTCCTGCCAGCCCACTGACCTGCTTCCTGACGTTCTTGTTACTGCTGCTCCCGTCGACTGCCTGCCTGATCCCCGACACTGCACTAATTGACATAACAGTTAAAATGTTGAGTTCTTGTCTGATACTTACTTGATGACAAACTCAGATAATAATAATAATAATAAAAAGGACTTGGCCGTCTGGTTCAATACATGTGGTGGACCATGTAAATGTTCTGAAAATGTTCTGCTATTTTTCACGAAACAATTTTAACAGGTACTAAAATAAGGCCAAATACTTGGGGGAAATAGTTGCATCAGTATAAAAAAATGCTTAGTTGTTGTGGGTCAGTGGCTCTGTTCAATTTTTGTGGTTGTAATAATAATAATAATAATAATAATTCTTGAATTAGTGCCGAACCTACGTAAGTCCCGACCGACTACTTTATAGTGTCCTCAAACATCGTTCCTTCAGTCTTGGTGTCTCAGTGCACATCGAAGGCTTTTAGGACTCGCTAGTCCGCTTTAGCTTATCTCAGTAGCCGCCGAACAGAGACACGTTTGTGCAGTCAGATCATCGCAAAATATCGCTCAACACAGATCAAGTGTGTCAATCATTCACACGTAGCTATGTTATGCAAGCGAAGAACTGCTAATTCATTTAGATGAGACATGTATTGAAAATCAAATATAGGGCATACCTTCGTGCAAACATAGTCCAGTTTAGCTTAGCTGGGTAGCTGCCAAACAGAGACACGTTTGTGCAGTAAGATCATCGCAAAATATTGCTCAACACAGATCAAGTGTGTCAATCATTCATGCGTAGCTATGTTATGCAAGCGAAGAACTGCTAATTCATTTAGATGAGACATGGGCTTACATTCGTGCAAACATATCTGTTCCGGTTGATTTTAGATGGATTCAGTTGTTCATACGATCTTCCACAAAGTTTGATCCATCGAAGACATTTTTCATACTGGGTCTTCTGTTCCGGTTGATTTTAGATGGATTCAGTTGATCATGCCGTCTTCCACAAAGTTTGATCCATCGAAGACATTTTTCGTACTGGGTCTTCGGTTTTGGAAAGGGTACAAATCGAACTCCACCAACTAGCCTTTCAGGATACCTGTCGTCACTATTACAAAGTCAGTGACTACACCTCTTAACCATATCTATTGTTAAAGAACCCAAATACGCGATAAAATGCTAACAAAAGCTATACTGGACCATGCAACGTTGTCTGAGGTAATAGCGGACGCCAACAAGGGGCGTGGTTTATGCAGATCTCTGGCCTCTGATTGGTCAGCGACGCACATGACGCAATTTCTACGGAGGGGTCAATTATGGGCCTGTCATTTAGAATATTTAATCGGGTCCCTCGTCCTCCTCGTCTCCCCACTCATCTGTGTCTGTAGGGGAGTCTGTTGTCAGTGAAGAAGTGATCCGCATATTGTCTACATATGGGTCAAAACAAAAAGGTAAATTGTCCCTGGTCATTTCACTTTGCTTCACTCACTTCTGAGATATTTTCTTCATCAAAAAGAGCTTCAGTCTCAGAAGGGTCATCAAAAAAAAAAAAAAAAATCCGAAAATCGCTCTCGTTCATCTGCCATTTCATTCGGCACAGTGTGTTTTCGATGTGATGCCTGCACATGACATCACAGACAAATGTGCTGCCACTGGGATGCGCATTGTGTCGCGTTAGACTTACCCAACTTTGCACTTTTATAAAATGCTCCCAGCTCACATTTTCCTACTGCTATTAATATCCAAGTGATTAATACAGGATTATTTGTAGTTTTGATGGGGAGAACATCCAAACTTGACACAGATGGGGCCAGGATTTTAACACTGGTCATCAGAACTGTGAGGCAGATATTCTAACCAGTTGTTCCACCATGCCGCCCCACAAAAAAAAGAAAAAAATAGACCCATATAGGAATCAATGTGTTCATGCGATTTTGCCTCAGAATAGTTATTTCTATTAATCAATTTCAGTAATCATTTGTCATAACCATTTAAAGAGACCTTTTTCATATTTGAAGTATTTTTTTTAACTTTTTCAACATGCACCATGTGATTGTGTTGAATTTGATTTTCAGGGGGATGGCCAACACCTCAACCCGCACTATAGTCCTGGTCCTCATCGTCCGATATTTCTGATTCGGTCAAATCACCTTATTGACACTTTAAAGGTCCACTGTCATGAAATGCAGGATTTTATTAATGGAAAAAACAACAGCTGGCACGGACCAGACATTTTTTTCACCACAAAACATGATTTTGACGTATATGACTTTTTGTAACTCACGCCATGAAAATCCTCTCGAGGGATTTGTTTTTGAGAAGAAAGAGGAAGTGACGTACAGGGCAGTAGCGCACTCAACCGGTCTCGTCTGTTTATACTAGTTTTACCTGCTGGAAGGTAGCTCGTTGTTCCTTCGTGTTAGCCAAAATGCCGGCTTGTTGTACTGCTGGATATTGCTCAAACACTCGGACGGAGAGGCGGCTTGGCCGTGGCAACGTCGTCGCTCGCGGTCAGCTTTGTTTTTATCACCGCTGCGCGGAGGTGGATCGGGCGGGGAGGTGGTTTGGCCATGATCCGCATACCATCTAAATATGGCTTGAAACAATAGGGTAATATTGCCCCGGTAACTTCACTCGGTTGTGAGATGTTCTCTTCTTCAAAAAGAGCTTCTGTGTCAGAAGGGGTGTGTTCGTCTCCCACAGTAGGGGCCAGAACATGTTTTCAATGGCAAATGTCCAGGGTGACCGCACAGGAGATGCAGCCAATATGGCGACCACTTGGATGTCAAATGACACTTCCGCAACTGTGCGCATGGATGATGCGCTCTCCGCTCATATTTATTTTTTCGTATAGACATTGAAGTAAATAATGTTATATGTGTTTTTTATTTCAGTTTATTTTAGAATGTTTATAGGGATAACACTTGGGCTTTAAATAGCATAGATCGGACCATTTCTGTTGTATACCTATCAGCCGTGGTGCTTTTGATAAGAAAAGATAGGCAATCGGGAAAAAATTATTTGAGTGCCAAGCCAACCTGTTGATACATATCTAGCTAGAGCTAGAGAGGTGGACACATAAACATACATACATCTGTCCAGCACATGCAGAAGCTTTGTCACACTTCTTGCAACAACTTGTTAAATAGGCATATATACATAGACAAACTCTTTTTGACCATAGTCATGAATAAGAGACAATGAGACACAGTTGGCTAATTTTCTTCTTCTTTTCGCCTTGTCCCGTTAGGGGTCGCCATAGTGTGTCATCTTTTTCCATCTACGCGTGTCATCTTTTTCCATCTAAGGCTATCTCGTGCATCTTCTTCTTTAACATCCACTGTCCTTATGTCCTCCCTCACAACATCCATCAACCTTTTCTTTGGTCTTCCTTTCGCTCTTTTGCCTGGCAGCTCCATCCTCAGCTCCCTTCTACCAATATACTCACTCTCTCGTCTGTAAACATGTCCAAACCATCGAAGTCTGCTCTCTCTAACCTTGTTTCCAAAACATCCAACTTTAGCTGTCCCTCGAATGAGCTCATTTCTAATCTTATCCAACCTGTTCACTCCAAGCGAGAACGTTAGCTGGCTAATTAGTTGATTCTTAATACTGGAAAACACCTGCACACCAAGTAAATTGGTGAGTACAATATCGAACTTGAAATGCACCATTCTGAAACATTCTGTGTGATCAACTAAATACATATTCTTGACATTCACAGTTGATGCAAATTAAAGTTTCTCATAAGATTCCATAGGACATGAATGAGGGTCATTTTAGGCCCACTTGGGAAAGTTTGGGGCAACATATATGTCAATATATGTCATTCCTTGGATCAAATTCTTCAGAGCTTTAATTTTCTCATGCTTTTTACAATATTTCCATCTTGATATTTAATTTCTTGCACTACATGCTAGCAGCACTCTGGCGCAGTTGTGGACCATTGGCCTCACAGTTCTGCGGACCAGGGTTCAAATCCCGCCCCAGTTTGTGTGGCGTTCGCATGTTCTTTCCGTACCTGTGTGGGTTTTCTCCAGACACTCTTATTTTCTCCCACATCCCCAAAACATGCATTAATTGGAGACTCTAAATTGTTCCTAGGTGTGATTGTGAATGTGACTGTTCTCTGTCTCCTTGTGCCCTCCGATTGGCTGGGATCCAGTTCAGGGTGTACCCTGCTTCCTGCCTGATGAAAGCTTTGATAAGCTCCAGCAGTCCTGCGATCCTCATGAGGATAAGCAGCTCAGAAAATGGAGAGGTGGCTGCACTGTACACTGTTTTAATTGTATTTTTTTTGTTTGATTTCTTTGTTTGGATTTTAATAATGTAAAGTACGTTGAGTTACCTTATGTATTAAATTGTCTATATAGATAAATTTGCTTTCCTTTGCTATGGTACTACAAAACTAAATATTGTAAAATGTACAAAAGGTAAATCAAAAATCCAAACGGCAAGATGTAAATATTTTTTTTGAGGCGTACTTGGGATGTTAACTTAAGACTATTTCTTTTTATTTACAAAGATATTGCAAGAAAATGACTAGGTCAATTTTGACCCACTTGTGCATCTAAAAGTTCAATACTGTAGGTATTTCATATAAAATAATGCTACTATATAGTCACTGCTAAATCACTGTGTGTAATGGACATTTCAAATAAAAAAAATGACTACTCTTATAAAATACATCCATCCATTCTCAGCACATCTTGCTGGACCCGATCCCAGCTGACTTCAGGCAAAAGGCAGACCAGTTGCAGGACATCGACAAACATTTGTACCCACATTCAAACTCTCAATAAATGGTAACTGAACCCACACTGGCGGCATGGTGGGTCAGCTGGAAAGCGTTGGCCTCACAGTTCTGAGGTCTCAGGTTCAATCCCAGACCTGCCTGTGTAGAGTTTGCGTGTTCTCCCCGTGCCTGGTGTGGTTTTTTTCGGGGCACTCCGGTTTCCTCCCACATCCCCAAAACATACAACATTAATTAATTTTAAATTGCATATAGGTATGATTGTGAGTACGGCTGTTTGTCTCAATGTGCCCTGCAATTGGCTGGCAACTCGTTCAGGGTGTACCATGCCTCCTGCCCGTTGAAGCTGCGATAGGCTCCAGCACTCATGCGACCCTCGTGAGAATAAGCGGCTAAAAAAATGGATGGAGGGATGGAAACTGATGCCATAACCAAAAAGAACCCAAAGCTGCGAAACGGTATCTTGCGGTTTTGTTTGAGCACTCGATGGTTAAAATAGAAGTAGAAAGGGGGTGTATGGTTCTGTGTATTGGACTGATATTGGTCTTTGAGCTGGAGAAGTTTGTAAATGTGAACTGATTTTTAAATGTTTTTTATTATATCCACTAGTGTGCATGAAAATGCTGCATACCCATGGAAACAACAGATCAAATTTGTTCTTGCTATGAGAGTGAACATATTCTCCAGAAAATGGCAGATTATCCAGACCATCTGCTGCAGTGCATGATGGAGCACCCACGATTGATTGCCAGCTATCTGAATCTATGGGTACTTTTGGTTGCTTATCTCCAATTCAAGCAACAGTATCAGCAGCAAATGGATTTTCCACAACACGAGTAAGAGCTATTTTAAAAATTATCAATATTAATATTTCTCCTAATCAGCACAGCTTTTTGCCATTTAGATTCAGATTTTTCAAAATAAAAAAATATTTCTATTATTATTCTTCCTGGTGAAAGCAGCATTTGTCCAATCAATTCTGGTTCAAACAAAGTCCCATTCTGAAAAATAACCACGTACCACTTCCATCCTTCTGTGTGTCTAATATTTGTGATACCTTTCCTAATTCAGATGGCCAAGAGTACACTGGATTTAATTGGTCTACATTTTGATTTTTTTTTTGTTTTGTTTTGTCTTTGTGTAAATGTTAATGTATGTTTGTATATGAAGTAAACATACACCACAGAACTAAAATCAGCATTTTTATTAAACTTACTTTTTGTATAAATGTTTCATAACATTTGGACATTAATTATTATTTGCTATTTCAATATGAGTACTTTGAGAACACCTGAGGTTGAAATACATATTACAATATCCTATCTGCTATCGACAAATCTTGAAATATCTTGCTCTAAAGCTTGGGCTTTGTCAGGATGAACAAATCCTCCCCCCAGTGCTCTCTGAGCTCTGAGATGGAATTTTGAAGCGCACATGGGCTCTCTGAGCCAGGAAATATATCTGTGTTCCTTTCTCATGAACAAGCACTTCTTCAATCTGGCAACTTTTGGAATGTACCACACATGGAGATTCAGCATCTGCTGGTTTGATGTCAACCTCTTGTGGAGAAGATGCTTCCTGCAGATAAAATAATAAAACATATATAGATAAAGCACGGGTTTATTTAAATCCATTTCATAGTGCACAAATTATTTTTGATAAGATGAAAACAGGTCTCCTATTCTGTGAGTAACTACTATGTAATACTGCTCGTTATAATACTACATAGTATTTTATTAAAATTAAAAACCCTGCACAAATAAATAAAGAAACAAATAAAAGGTTTGTATACATCCATCCATTTTCTTAGCTGTTTATCCTCACAAGGGCCGCGTGAGTGCTGGAGCCTATCCCAGCTGTCAACGGGCAGGAGGCAAGGTACACCCTGAATTGGTTGCCAGACAATCGCAGGGCAAATAGAGACAAATAGCTGCACTCACAATCACACGTAGGGGCAATTGAGAGTGTCCAAATAATGTTTGATTGAACCCGAGTCCCCAGAACTGTGTGTGTTCACCACCATCCAAATAGAACGTGTCATCTTACTGTGCTAATGTCTGTTCCGCTGACACTTCATGCACTGCCTGTTTAAGGCCTTTCCTGTGCCGTTTCTCAGTTTTAGCAGTGTGGCTCACCCTGCAATTGTTGCATTTGGTTATGGTCTGACTGGGTGTCTGGGGCCTAGACTGCTGCTTTCTGAGGTAAGATGGCTTTACTGCATCTACGTGGGTGGATAGTGTTTTACTGTTTTCCTCAGTCATTTCATAGATGCGACAGACTGAGATGGCTCTTGCCAGGGTCAGTTCAATATCTCTCAGCAGAGATTTTCTCAAAGAGTCATTGATAATGCCACACACAATGCGATCAGATATAAGTTTTGTCATTCAAATCTCCAAAGTGTCAAGTTTTAGCTTTAATTTTCAAGTCACTTATGTTGGATTCAATGCTCTCACCTTGTCTTTGATTCCATGAATGAAATCTGTGCCTGTCCATTGTCCTGTTGCTTTGAGGTTTTCACATTTCCCTGAATTTCCTCTTCAAGCACTCTGGATCCTCTCTGGACTCTGCCGGGGTGATAATCGCTCCATTATTCCCGGGCTCCCACACTTCAGCCGCATACACGAATGAGCGTTCGTGGTGGATGGCTTCAGAGCCGGCCAGGTTAAGGAGAATGTACGCTGTTGTCTTTGCAGGCGTCTCCAGGTGCGCTGCAGCAATAAAAATGTCGTACTCCCGTTCAAAACACGCCAGCTTTCGGCAACATTTTCGTCAAAAACGACGAGGTCCGGCCTGCAAAAACCCTCCGCCATGACTCGGCAAAAATCGATGTCCTCCGCTCGGCTAGCTAGTTAGCATAGCATCGGGTCCACAAATCAATGAAAACAAGCGGCCCAGGAAAAAAAAAGTTACTCACAGGCAATAGTTCGTATCTGCTGTCTTCTGACAACATGTAAATGCTACTGGCTTCATGCATGTGCATAAGAGATCACACAAGTTTCTGCAGAAATGAACATTTATTGGAGTCCGAGGACATGTAACCAGGTAGAGGGTATCATGGACTGCCCAGGTAAAAACATAGAACAACCCCCAATAGATACAGGGTTCATACTCAGTCTGACCAAAAAAAATTTAAGGGCTTTTTAGGGACATTCTTAGGGGCTGACACGAAAAATTTAGGGCCAACACGAAAAATTTAGGGCCATCGTGGGAAATCAAGAGGAAGGCGTTCTTGGTTCATCAAATGTTCCAGTACCTCAGTACCTGTGACAGTGATCACCTGTCGCCCCTTGTGGTAGTTCTCATTGATATGACCATTGTCAACGTCTTCACATAACAGTATACAGAAAAACAGATTCTAACTACAATTGCAACTATATACACAAATGTCTTCTACTGATGTCTGTTTCAGCACCCCTACTCCAGCTCCTTGAGCCTACCCAGTGCCTCCTCTATTTGTTGCTGCAGAGGTGCCAAAGTGGCTCTCTTGTCCTTTGCTCTGCCTCTTGAGTGCATTGGCCTCGGTGATAAACCTATGATTCCTCTTTTCTTAAGTCTCCTCACACAGCCTGTCAGCCTTCTCAATAAGCGTAGATATGTCTCTTTTCTGGCTTTTTTTGGCTTTGAGGCAGTAGAGATGAAAAGTGGGCAGGTACGAAGTCTTCCTTCACTCTCTGGGAACATGACTGCAAACACTTTCGAATTATTTTCACAAGATTTGTAACTGTAATGGCTGCAGATCACTTTTAAAGTCCACACGATCTCTGCCTTTAACGAGTCCATCTTCGTGTATCGAACTACGTTCATAAAGCCTGACTTCTGGCTGGTTGAAGTCGATGGCTGGACAACTGTAGGTGCGCATGCACTGCTAGTACCACTGCCTGAAGTTGATGCTTCCCTATCTTGATATTTTAGAAACAGATTTATAACAACGGAAGATGAGAGAGTATTCGCCAAATCAGCGTGTCTCCTCTTTTTCCGGTGCGACTCCAGCGCTTTGACGCCCATCTTTTCAAGCTGGTACCTCTGCTTGCACAGATGGCAGTAAAACGTGCCGATCTTTTGGATCTCGACGAACCCAGTTCCCAAACTTCTTACTTTCAACCCAAGCTTCTTGAAAAATGCACTTCCCCGTGATACAAGTTGGATCGATGAAAGAACTACACTACGTCATAACGAAGACGAAGTGAAATGCCTACTCACGGAAACAAACAATGGACTATCGACAAGATGGCGACTAGTTGTCAACACGGTGACTTCCGTTGACAATTTCTGGCTGTTTTGGACCCCAGACGGATCGCTATTTTTTTTTAAATAAAAGATATATTTTTTTAGGGAGAATATTGGCGGTAGAGGTCCTCCCTTTGATTTTTTTTTTTTTTTAAATTTAGGCCTTTTTAGGGGCTTGACCGGTTTTCACTGATTTTTAAGGACTTTTAGGAGCCCCTAAATGCACCTTCGGAAATTCTGGGGTTTTTAGGGACTTTGCGAACCCTGAGATAACATAGATAAGGGATCAACCCATAACACCTAGGAGAGGTGAGACAACCAATAATCTACACCAGCTATTGCGCTCAAATTAACCTGACACCTTTTAAACGTATTTCGTTCATTGAAAATATACCAACTTAGACTGTGGACTACGTTATCATCTTCTGTTTGTTTTGGTGCGATAATAAACGACACTTGTACACGCAAAATAGTGACTCACATCGTACTGCTGATAGTTTCTCATACAAGCACAGGCAGATCCATCGCGCTGGACAATGAACGGCTGGCCAGTCACGTCACTATTTGCTAAATATACGGTGTTTGCATATTTTTAAAACAAGACCGAAAACTTGAACTGGAAAACTGGAGGCCCCGTAGCTCAGTGGTTAGAGTGTTGGTTTGGTAAACCAGGGGTTGCGTCAGGAAGGGCATCCGGCGTAAAAACTCTGTCAAACTAATATGAGCATTCATCTGAGATGTTACGCTGTGGCGACCCCTAACGGGACAAGCCGAAAGAAACTCACTAGTTTATGACTAACTAAACCAAACAAGAACTTCACAAATGCTTACCAGTTGTTGTTTCCGAAACAAGCCATATGGCGCACCCCGTGTCTGACTGCTACTTCATGTCCAGCCATTTCGTCTCAATTCGAACGTGTGTGCTGTCTAACTGGCTCAAATTAATAACCTTTAATGCGTTTATGAAGCTCGTATTCTTCACCGTCTTCTTGGGACCCTTCAGAATAGTGTTCATCGCTCAAAATGTCGGAAAATTAATCGTCGTTCTCACAATGTACTCCAATGGTCGCCATGTTGTCCTCACCTTTAGTGACGTATCGCTTCTAGTTGCCGAATTCCGCTGTGCTGTCGTCTTATTCCAGTGGATCAAGCAATGTGCAATCGTTTGTTGCCGATAATAGAAAAATAAAATAGTTTCCTTCATAACGGATTTCAGATTCAAATTCTGAATAAAAACTGTATAATATTAGCAAAAAGGTGCATTAAGTGCTGACATAAAGTGTGACTGTCATGAAATGGATGATTTTTGGTATCTTATTAATCAAAAAACCCAGAGCCGATATGGTCCCATGTGTTTTTTCACCACAAAACATGATTTTGACGTATACAGCTTTTTGTAACTCCCGCCATAAAAATCCTCTCAAGGGATTTGTTTTCGAGAAGAAGCAGGAAGTGACGTAAAGGACTCGTTTGTTTCCATTAGTTTTACCTCCGGGAAGGAAGCTCATTTTTCCTTCGTGTTAGCCAAAATGCCGGCTCATTGCATTGCTGGACATTGCTTGAACACTCGGGAGAATGGAATTACCCTTCATAAGTTTGAAAGAGACCCTGTTCGTTGTAAAAAATGGATTGCACGGGTGCAGAGGGTGAGAGCTTTGTGGGTTCCAAATAACAGGTAGGTGTGTATATGGCTACTAAAAAAAATAATAGTTTGGGGTGGACCACCTAATCGGTCTCTCTTATAACGTAACAAAAGATCCGCGTATGAAATATTTCG
Organism: Syngnathoides biaculeatus; assembly: GCF_019802595.1. Classification (NCBI taxonomy): domain Eukaryota; kingdom Metazoa; phylum Chordata; class Actinopteri; order Syngnathiformes; family Syngnathidae; genus Syngnathoides; species Syngnathoides biaculeatus. The sequence goes on from NC_084653.1 coordinate 2,062,146, forward strand.
ATGTGCGCGTCGCCCAGCTAAAATTGTCTCACTCAGCCTCGTCTCGATAGTGTTCATCGCGTACTGCGGTGGCTGTGAACAACCCTCTAAAAGCAGCACGCCTTGGCTCCATTATATGCCACCACGGCGCTGAAAATCAGCCACACCGGCTGAAGTGCCGCGTTCGGCGGTCACAGCTTCTGCGAAAGCTGCGCGTCGGGCTTTGCGATGGGGGCGGCTCTGAAGAACAAAGCCAAGAATGCGTTACTTAGTCGCGTGCGCGCATAAAGCGCCCCGGCTCCACTGTGTTGCTCAGTACTGCGGCGTATGTGAACACCCCCTGTCAGGTTCACCAATCAGACATTCATTAAACAGGACAAAAAAGGAAGCAAAGACACCAGTTCAAGTCTCGCGAGGAGAGAGGAGAGGAACTGTCTTGTACAATTCACCACTGCACTCTCTGATTATCCTCTCCTCAGCACCTCTATTTATTTAGTTTTAAGGCGCCCCGTATTTACATGGATGTTACAAAATGGAGACAAGTTTGAAATAAGGTGTACATGTTTGTTCATGTGCGTGTGCATGTGTGGAAGATTGCTGAATACATGTGTGGTCATCATTTCTTTAAAAGGCAGCAGTTTTAACAGTTCTGATGATTAGATGTTTTTGTTCTTGCTATCTCCTGCTAGGAGGCTGCCACGTTATCTAAGGCAGAGCAAAGCATTTCTTTATTGGAAGCAAATGTATGATAATTATGATCACAATTATTTCTACACCCCCCTAAATCAGCACCGCTCGGCTCTGTCATAAGCCACACCGGCCGGCTGCGATGAGCCGCGATGGCTCATCTCCGCCGCGGAAGTGGATCGGATGGGGATGCGGTTTGACCGTCATCGCATATCATCTGAATATGGCTCGAAACAATAGTGCAATACTACCCTGAGGGCTCTAAAAAAATAGTGTAATCTTGCCCCGGTAACTTTACTCGTTTTTTTTGAAAAGAACCTCTGTGTCAGAAGGGGCATCGGAAAAATCTGAATATCTCTGTTGTTCAGCTTCCATAGTAGCAGGCACTGCGAGTTTTCAACGGCGGAAGTGATGATGACGTCAAGGACAGAGGACGCAACCAATTTGGTGACCACTTGGATGTCGAGGGACACTCAATTGCGCAACTTTGCGCATGGATGGCGCACGATCCACTCACATTTATTTTTTCGTATAGACATTGAAGTGAATACTGTTATATGTATTTTTCATTACAATATCTATTTTAGAATGTTTATAGGGATGACAGTCCCACTTTAAGCACAGTGAGCAGTGATCAGAGGAGCCAATGGGTCCATGAGGGATTGCACGATATGCCTTTTTAATGTTAGTGTAACAGTGGTCTTGAGTGTTATTTGCCCTCGTTGGACATTTCACGTGCTCCTTATCTTTAGGAAGTTCGTGATTAAGTTTAGCTGTGTTAAAATCTCCTCGGATAATGAGCGGTGAATCTGGATGTTTTTTTCTCAATCTCACTTTGTTGCTCAGTGAGCGTTAGCAGTGCTGCGGTCATGCTAGCTAAGTGGAATGTAAACACTTGTGAGAATGAAAGAGGTGAATTTCCGCAGCTAGTAAAACGGCTTACAGTTCAAGAACAATGACTCCAAAAGCGGGCTGCAGTGTGTGCTGAGCTGTGTAATGGTGTAATTGCACCATTTCTCATTGATATTAACGCATATTTAACCGCCTTTCGATTTCTGTGTTAGCTTTACGATGCAGTCCACCCGATAAAGATGAAAGCCAGATAGCGTAACGGCACTGTCAGGAACGCCTCCACAAAGCCAAGTCAGCCAAGAAGTACAGGGCGGCAGAACATTCAAAGTCTTTGCAGGTCTTGATCAGACGCTGAAGTTCATCCACTTTGTTGGCTAGGGGGTGTAGATTTGTGAGATGAATCGACGGAAGCGCCAGTCGGTGTCCCCCTCTTATGCAGTGGCAGTTTTTGCACTTCGCCTTTGAAGGAAAGGTTTGTAGAGAGCGCCGAAGAGTAACTCTGGAAAAGGATTCAGCGAATTGGCGAGAGTTGTCAAAAAAAAGTCCGGAGAAGACTCTCATGGTTAGCAGGTAATTTTTTGTGTACTTGAGTCCAGTGACAACTGAAAAACATACAAACATAAACGGTACCAGGGAACATGTACCGGAAGCTGCCACACTGGTAGACGCCATCTTGTGTGTAACAGTCGTATTGTTGTGAATTGTTATAGGGGTGGCTCTGGATCATGGGGTTGACCGTGTCATCTAGTGTCTGAGGGCTAGCTGGTCTGAATGTCCGCATGTCGAAGTGTCGTTGGCCCAGACACTGAACCCTTATTTCCTCCCAGTGGGTCTGGCAGCACCTTTGTAAGGCAGCAACTGCCCTTTGGTGTATGAATGAGTAAATTTGAGGCTTGAAGTTCTTTGGCACTGTGCTACTGTAGACACAACACAATACATTGTAAGTGCAGTGTATTTCCAACACACATTTGAAACCTGATCATTCCAAAGACAATTTACAGGGACAAATGTGTTTTTTTCCTCACTGACATGTAATCATGCAGAACTGAAATTAGGATTGCCAATGTTATTTTGATTTGCGAAATGCCAGGTTATGTTGGCCCCCTTTTTAACATAAATTTTAAACTGCCAATAATGCATCGGAACTGAGACCTACACGAGGGGTCGTATTTTCGTATCATAAACACTACACCACTTGACAGCACGTTATGTGCAAATGCGTGTCACCTCACAGACATCACACCATAAAAACATCAGATTTAACAAAAAACATTCACTGGATTGTGAATGTTTCCTCATACTCACGTTTTATCGTGGCAAAACAAATCTTGGATTAAAAGAAAATAGCAGCTGTAATGTCGGGTTTTGACATAATCACAGCAGCCTGATCATCTCCCCGAAAATGATCCCCACATTGTTGTAACATTCTTTTTTCATATTAGTTGAAGTTACTACATGAAACGTGCATAGAAATGATTGAAAAATTAATAAATAATTAATTAGAAGGTTAGGCAAAGGTCATTGCACCGTAAATATAAAACGTGACTGGAAACACAGTTTGTAGTTTCAAATTGATTTTGGCTTGGCTGGTGAGGCTACTTTTTTTTTTGTGTATGTAACCACAACTTTTGAGTGCAAGTTATCTGAGGTAGAGAAAAATATATGTTCAACTGTACCATAAAATGCATATCTTGTTGGATGTTTTACCGAGAAATATAAGTATTTATGTATTGAAGTCCGCAAACTTTGACCTAGTTTCCCATACCTAACAAACGCTGCCTTTCGTGATGGCTTACCTCTGACGTCACACATAGGCGACCTGTTATTGTGTAACCAGCGTTTCATAGCGGTGTGATCCATACGGATACAGACTATTTTGCATGTCAAGACGTGTTGAAAAGATGACAGCCATGGTCCTGATCTATTTTGCCAGCCATTCACTTGTTTCCTGTGTCAGCCTTTCAATAATAATGCCCTTCCTCTCTGAGGATTTTGTACTTAATGGACTTAACATCACCACTTCTTGTCTCACTTATCGCAATAAACACATTTACTGCTGGGTCACAAGCTAATAAATTGCATTAAATTGTAAGATAGATTCATGTGCATCCTGGATAAACTTGTCTTTCCAAACTGACATCAAATCAACAGTCTATCACATATGTTGATCATACCGTCAAGACTGCAGATGAGTTAAGTATAATGAAAAAGGGGGTAAATCCAATCAGGTAGATGTGCATCTAAACTTTATAACGACAGAAGTCTAATGCGATTCAAGAACGCCTTGATTTTATATATTTATTTATTTTTACCTTAAAGGGATATTATGAAAAGCAGCCCAATGGGGGCATAAGCCAGTGCAATCTTTTAGGCCTGTCTCAAGCCTGGATAAATGCAGAGGCTTGCGTCAGGAAGGGCATCCGGTGTAAAACTGTGTCAAACATATAAAAGCGTTCATCTAAAGAATACCATACCGGATCGGTTGTGGCCCGGGTTAGCAACGCCCGCCCCCGGCACCGTTACCCTGCAGAGTGTCGGTGGAAATTCAGCGACTGTGGGTCGAAGCCAAAGAAGAGGAGGAAAGCAGATTCGTCAGCAGAAGAAGAAGAGGAATGCGCAGAGCTTACAACTGAGTGTTGGGACTATGACAGGAAAAGATCAGGTGTTACAGTGAAGAAAATAAGTATTTGAAAACTGTGCTATTTTGCAAGTTCTCCCATTTAGAAATCATGGAGGGCTCTGAAATTTTCATCGTAGGTGCAAGTCCACTGTGAGAGAGATAACCAAAAAAGAAAAATCCAGAAATCAGAATGTATGATTTTTTTAATGATTTATTTGTGTGATAGAGCTGCAAATAAGTATTTGAACACCTGAGAAAACCCATGGTAATATTTGCTACAGTAGCCTTTGTTTGCAATTACAAAGGTCAAATGTTTCCTGTAGTTGTTCACCAGGTTTGCACTCACTGCAGGAGGGATTTTGGACCACTCCTCCACACAGATCTTCTCTAGATCAGACAGGTTTCTGGGCTGTTGCTGAGAAACACGGAGTTTCAACTCCCTCCAAAGATTTTCTATTAGGTTTAGTTCCGGAGACTGGCAAGGCCAAAACCTTGATATGCTTCTTACGGAGCCACTCCTAGGGTTTCCTGGCTGTGTGCTTCGGGTCATTGTCATGTTGAAAGACCCAGCCACGACCCATCTTCAATGCTCTGACTGAGGGAAAGAGGTTGTTCCCCAAAATCCCACAATACATGGACACGATCATCCTCAATCAATACAGTGCAGTCGTCCTGTCCCATGTGCAGAAAAACACCTCCAAACCATGATGCTACCACCCCCATGCTTCACAGTAGGGATGGTATACTTGTGATGGAACTCGTCATTCGTCTTTCCGCAAACACTGTTCGTGGAATTATGACCAAAAAGTTCCATTTTGATCTCATCTGACCATAAAACTTTCTCCCATGACTCCTCTCTATCATCTAAATGGTCATTGGCAAACTTAAGACGGGCCTTGACATGTGCTGGTTTAAGCAGGGGAACCTTCCGTGCCATTCATGATTTCAAAACATGACGTCTTAGTGTATTACCAACAGTCACCTTGGAAACGGTGGTCCGTGCTCTTTTCAGGTCATTGACCAAATCCTGTTGTGTAGTCCTGAGCTGATTCCTCACCTTCCTAAGAATCATTGAGACCCCATGAAGTGATATCTTGCATGGGGCTCCACTCCAATTGAGATTGACCGTCATGTTTAGCTTCTTCCGTTTTATAATGATTGCTCCAACAGTGGACCTTTTTTCACCAAGCTGCTTGGCAATTTCTCCGTAGGCCTTTCCAGCTGTGTGAAGTTATAAAATTTTGTCTCTGGTGTCTTTGGACAGCTCGTTGGTCTTGACCGTGTTACAAGTTTGAGTCTTACTGATTGTATGGGGTGGATTGGTATCTTTATGCAGCTAATGACCTCACACAGGTGCATCTGATTCAGAATAATACATGGAGTGGAGGTGGACTTTTAAAGGTGGACTAATACTCTATGTGTTTGAGGGTCAGAATTCCATATGATAGACGGGTGTTCAAATACTTATTTGCAGCTGTATCACACAAATAAATTATTTTAAAAAAATCATACATTGTGATTTCTGGATTTTCCTTTTTAGATTATCTCTCTCACAGTGGACATGGACCTACGATGAAAATTCCAGACCCCTCCATGATTTCTAAGTGGTAGAACTTGCAGTATAGCAGGGTGTTCAAATACTTATTTTCTTCATTGTATCGGGGCAATTGAGAGTCTCCAATTAATGTTTTGGGGACGTTGGAGGATCCTCACTCAGGCTCGGAGAGAACATATAATCTTCACATATGGAGGGCTGGGTATGAACACAGGTTCTCCGTACTGTGAGAGAAACGCTTTCCAGCTGCTCCCCTGTGCCGCCATTCATACACATTATTTTTCACATTTTTTCTCGTTGCAAATGGTCAAAATATCTGCAGTAATAAAATATTTTTCGCTAAGTATGACGTGGGCTTCTATCATTCAATCAAGTAAACAGTGTTCAACATTTTCAGGAAATAAAAGATTATCAACATACCTCCACAATTTGTCTTTTAACAAAAGCTCTTTGCAGTTTTGGTCCTTTGTGTGTGGGGGGTTAAGCTTGTCAAAGCGTGTCCAGGTTCAGGTGAAATGTTCACTTCATGTGACAGTGTTGACCGGGTTTGGAAAAGTTCGCCTTCTTTGTTTGCACAAAGCTTACCCACTGTCTTCTGAGGCTTGGGTCTTTGAGAAAATAAGGCACACTGTGACCAGAATTATTCGAATTGCTACAAAACTTAACCACACATGTTCACCATTGTTATGGATTGGTTTCAGCTTATGAAAACTATTTTACTTTTATTGCACTTCCATTATTTGCTTGAATATACATTTAATCAACAAATAGTGTTGTCAATTTGCTAATCAGACACGGATGTGTTGTGGAGCGCGGTGGCTGTTGATCTTTGTATGCAGAAAACCGGCTGGTGGCATCCCCCACTTCCAGGCGTTGCCGTGGAGACGAACAACACCAAATAAGGAGCGGAAAGTTACCATCCCGGCCCAGGACAAGACTGCGGTGAGGGGCAGTCACTTTTACCATGGACCCACACATATAAAAACCTTGTGAACCCGGGCAGCTCTTGTCTTATCCTGCCAGAAGACACATGCCTCGTGTGCGGCAGATACCTAGATAAGACCCGGACGTCTGTATTGCACATTCCTTTGTAATAAATCCATTTGCTGTTAACTTTGTCTAATTATTGGTCATCTCTTCCTCGATCAGCGAACACGCGTAGGGTCCAAACTCACAAATCTCTACACTTACAATCACTGAGGAATTCTCGACACTATCGAGTCTCCGTGCTCATGTAAGTTGCATCACTGGTCCACCTTGAGTACATCAGAGGCTTTTCCCCAGAAATGAGTCGTTTTTTCAGGTGATGAAAATTAGGTCAAAGTTCGCTAACTTTAATTCAAAAACACATTTTTGGGAAAAAAACATCTACCAGGATATGTATTTCATGGTACAGTTGAACATGTATTTTCATCTAGATAAGAATTTGCATTAGAAATTACACATTACAATCTCTTTAATACCTATATATGGGCAAGCACTTAAAGGAAGACTTTGTCGAAACTAATAGGAATGGGAGCACACATTGAAAGTTAGGAGATGAGGGTTCAGTGTTTCTTTTAATACCAGAGTTATCTGCAGATTTCACCGAGAAACATCTCTAAATTGGAAAAGTATTATCGAATCGAAAACATGCAAGATGAATTGGACATTCTAAATTGCCCATAGGCGCGATTGTGAGGGCGAACGGTTATCTGTTTCCATGTGCCCTGCGATTTGGTGTCAACCAGTTCAGGGGGAACCCTGACTCCTGCCTGTTGATAGCTGGCATCGGTTTCAGCACTCCTGCGAGCCTTGTGAAGATAAGCAGCTAAGACAATGCCAGATGCCAAATGTTGTGTGAGTCTCGTGTAAGTTTACGAGCTTCTTGTGAGCGATATGCCTCGTTGCCATATCTCAGCATTCCTGTGGCACCATAGTGAAGTTAAGTCTTGTTTTTTTCATGTTCCATGTTTTTGCATTGTAGTTATCTGACGTTTTTTCATGATTTTTGGACCTTGCCTTCTTGCCACTCAATTTAGTGTTTTTTCCTTGCTTACCCGTGTATGAGCTCTGCCTGGAATTAAACCATCCTCAAAAACCATGTCACTGCCTCGAAGTCTTGACAAGAAACTTCTTGTGAGTGATTTGCCTCATCGCCATGTCCCAACCTTCCTGTGCCAACATAGTCAAGTCTTTCTATTTTTTCATGTTCCAAGTTTTTTCCAAGCCTTGTAGTTATCTGATCTTGTTTTATGATTTTTGGAACTTAACTTCTTGCCACGCGTTTTTGTGCTTTCCTACCCCTTGTCTCTTGCCCGTGATACTCTTTCCACCTATTTTGATGAATTTCCTACCTTGTGTTGACAAATCAGCTCCCATGTATTGTTTCCAGTTGTGGATTTATTTTTGTTTGTAGGGTTTTATTTTATTTCTACTTTGTGTAGTTCCCAGCTGTCATTTGGCAAGTGGCAGGATACACCCTGAACTGGTTACCAGCCAATCGCAGGCCACATAGGGACAGACAACAGTTGCACTCACAATCACACCTTTGGGCAATTTAGCGTCTCCAATTAATGCATGTTTTTGGGATATATGAGGAAACCAGAGTGACCAGAGAAAATCTACGCAGGCAACATACAGAACATGCAAACTCCAAAGAGAACCTTGGTCCTCAGAACTGTTCGGCCTCTAAGCTGTGCTGCTTCTTCTTTTCCTTTCGGCTTGTCCCATTGGGGGTCGCCGCTGCGTGTCATCTTTTTCCATCTAATCCTATCTCCTGCATAGTCCTCTCTAACACCAGCTGCCCTCATGTCTTCCCTCACAACATCCATCAACTTTCTCTTTGGTCTTCCTCTTACTCTTTTACCTGGCACCTCCATCCCGAGCACCCTTGAACCAATATACTAACTCTCCCACCTCTGGACATGTCCAAACCATTGAAGTCTGCTCTCTCGAACCTTGTCTCCAAAACATCTGACTTTGGCTGTCCCTCTAATGAGCTAATTTCTAATCCTATCCAACCTGTTCACTCCAACCTCAACATCTTCATTTCTGCCATCTCCAGTTCTACTTCCTATTGTCTCTTCAGTGCCACCGTCTCTAATCTGTACATCATAACTGGCCACACCACTGTTTTAAAAACGTTGCCCTTCATCCTTGCAGACACTCTTATGTCACATAACACACCAGAAACCTTCTGCCAGCTGTTCCAACCTGATTGGACCCATTTCTTCATTTCCTTTCCATACTCACCATTGCTCTGGATTGTTGACCCCAAGTATTTGAAGTCGTCCACCCTTGCTATCTCTTCTCCCTGGAGCCTCACTCTTCTCCCTCCACCCCGCTCACTCACGCACATATTCTGTTTTACTTTGGCTATTCTTCATTCCTCTTCTTTCAAGTGCATGCCTCCATCTGGCTAATGGTTGCTCCACAAACTCCCTGCTTTCACAGCATCTCACGATAGTCATAGTCTCACAGTCCAAGGGGATTCCAATCTAACCTCAACTGTGAGCCTATCTCCTACCACGGGAAAAAGGAAGGAGCTCAGAGCTGATCCCTCTTGAAGTCCCACCTCCACCTTAAATTCTTCTGTCACACCTATGGCACACATCACCATTTTTCTGCTGCTGTCATACATGGCCTGTACTATTCTACCATATTTCTCCGCTACACCAGACTTACGCATACGGTCCCAAAGTCCCTCTCTTGAAACTTTGTCATAGGCTCTCTCTAGATCCACAAAGACACAATGTAGCTCCTTCTGACCGTCTCTGTATTTTTCCACTAGTGTCCTCTAGGCAAATAATGCAACTCTTTCTCGGCATGAAACCACACTTGCTCGCAGGTACTTACTTCTGTCCTGAGTCCAGCCTCCACTACTCTTTCCCATAACTTCATTGTGTGGCTCATCAACTTTTTTCCTCGATAATTTCCACAGCTCTGAACATTGCCTTTGTTCTTAAAAATGGGAACTAGCACACTTTTCCTCCATTCTTCAGGCATCTTTTCGCCCGCTAGTATTCTGTTGAATAAGTTGGTCAAAAACTCCACAGCCACCTCTCCAAATTATTTCCATACCTCCACCGGTATGTCATCAGGACCAACTACCTTTCCATTTTTCATCCTTTGTAGTGCCTTTGTAACTTCTCCCTTACTAATCATTGCCACTTCCTGGTCCTTCACACTTGCCCCATCTTCCTTCTCTCTCATTTTCTTCATTCATCAACTTCTCAACGTATTCTTTCCATCTATTTAGCACACTTCTGGCATGATTCAACACATTTCTATCTTTATCCTTAATCACCCTCCCCTGCTGCACATCCTTCCCATCTCTATCCCTCTGTCTGGCCAATCTGTCAAGATCCTTTTCTCCTTCTTTAGTGTCCAAACTGGTATACATGTCATCATGTGCCTCTTGTTTAGCCTTCACATTTTACATAACACCCTCAATTTCAAGTTTATGCTTCATCACTCGATCTGATACCCTTTTCACCTCCAAGACATTCTGAGACAGCTCTTCCTTTAAAATAACCTCTACTCCATTTCTCTTCCCATCTATTCCATGGTAAAATAATGTAAACCCTGCTCCTAAACTTCTCGACTTTCTACCTTTCCACCTGCTCTCTTGGATGTACAGCATGTCAACCTTTTTCCTCATCATCATGTCAACCATTTCCTGATCTTTTCCTTTCATAGTCTCAACAGTCAATTTCCCAACACTCACTTGTAGGCTCTCCACATTCCTCTTCTTCTTCTGCCAATGAATCTGGTTTCCTCCTCTTCTTTGTCTTCGACCCACAGTAGCTGAATTTCCACCGATGCCGTGCAGGATAGAGGTGTCGGGGGAGGGTGTTGTTAACCCAGGCCATGACCGATCTGGTATGATATTCTTTAGATGAACCCTCATATTTTGTCAGGAGCACGAGGCACGGGGCTGGACCCAGATGCAGGACTCTCAGGCAGAGGCATAATATATGATGTGGCTTTATTTCAGAAACAGGTCGATTCCAAAGTCCAAAGCAAGGCAGAGGTACACATACGCTAGGCTAGGCAGGATTCAAAAGACATAAAGCAACGTCCGATTACTATGGGGCAAACTAATGATCACAACAGGACGGGATTAACCAAAGGGCACAGAATCACTGTGACGAGGATAGCTCAACAATACACTTACTCTTAGTGGTGGAGAATCCAACTGGCACTGAACGTAACACACTGACACAAGGCAACGAACTGGCAACTGCCAGTGACAATACTCCAAACTGAAATACATGGTCAATTAGAGTGCTGAATATGCAACAGCTGTGATGAGTGCCAGAGGTGGCACCGCCCAGAGCAGTGGCCAGGCCACGCCCATCTAGGCAGTGGTCCAGCCTTGCTCATGACATATTTATTTGGCACAGTTTTACGCCGGATGCCCTTACTGATGCAACCCTTTGCATTTATCCGGGCTTGGGACCAGCCTATAGATTGCACTGGCTTGTGCCCCCGTAAGGTGGCATTTGCTGTGTCGCTACCTCAAATTCTAAAAAAAAAAAAAAAAAAAAAAGACTGGTCTTTTCCTGAAAAAAATATTCATTACTGTATATTACATTTATAAGGTTAGGTAACATTTAATTACCCATTTTTGTCTCAAATATGTAAAGTACAAATACTTTTTACATATTTTAAACGTTCTGGTCCCCACAAGAATATACTTCCCCCGCTACTTTGCGGTTTTTTACTTTTCGTGAGTGGATTTGGACCCAATTTACAGTGAAAAACGAGGGATTACTGTATGTATATTTTCAGCTGTACAAATAAGACACAAGACATGAAAGATTTTGATTCAATGAACAGCTCCAATTGAATGTCAGTGGCATTTGTTTTCAATGGCTATCCCCATTCATACATTAAGCTGCATCATCATTTTTCAGGATCGTAACACAATCTCTACTACCGACTGTGACATATTCTGTTTTTCATTATGAATGCACATTATGTGTGAGTGTCACGTGGTTAAATTTATCCATCTTCCGACGTGTTGGTATTTCTCAATCTCATAAGTGACTTCATAAGCCCAGATCCACCTCTTATACTAAAAATATCTTGATCAAAGTGATGCAATACTATTAATGGAAGTACAATTATGTAGAAACATAAACTTCCCAGACTTTGCAACACCGTTTTTCACTCCTACCAAAAACATACTAGATGAATGTATTTGTTGATGGCAATTTTAAGGTTCCTTAATATAACATATTAACTATTTTTAATGAGAGCTCAAAAAAAATCTTAATTTCTCGAACAAATCACCGACATTGTGATTTCTATTTTCACAGATAACTAGAGGAACACAATTGTGGCATTGCATTAGAAGGTGTTGTCGGTCGATTGTGTGACAATAAACAAACAAACAAATAGATAAACATCAGTGAATCATCCATCTTGATTCAGTTGTGCCCAATACGATGATTGTGTCGCGTTTATTAACAGTTGGTTTGACTGGCATTTTCTGACATTCCTGGGATTTTCTGATGTGTCACTACACGCGTGCACATAACTGTGAGAAAGCTGGTGAGATGGACTCCAATTAAAAAAAATAACGCATGGGTGAGTCGGACGAAGTAAAAAGACTAAAATGTACTAAAACAGCTAACAAAAACTACTGTTAAACAACACAGTGAACCCATGAGAGGACATATTTCAGTCTTTTAAATACTAATTACATTTTATTAGAAGATTGGCTCATTACAGGCTTTTTGGAAACGTATGACTTAAAACGATTGAATTCTGATCTCTGCTTGGCATTCATATTACCGTGTAAGCAACAGCTGGGCACTACTGAGCAATAAAAAGTGTACAGGAGAAATAATCCCCCCTCCACTCACTGGACATAGACCGCGGGAGGTTGGCAGCTTGAAAAGTAGACCTTGGGACAAAACGTTTGGGCACACCTGGTGTCGTGCTACGGTTGCTTGACTTGTTGCACATAGTGTGGATTCGGTTCCCACTCTTGTGAGTGTGTGTATGTGAGCACTTATGATTGCAAACATAAGTTCAAAGTTAATGATTTTTTTGCTAAAAACTAAGTTTGAACATTAAATATGTCTTTGTAGTGTATTCACTTAAATATAGGTTGAACAGGATTTGTAAACCATTGTTTTTATTTTAACAGAACATCCTGACTTTATTGGAATTTGGTTTGTATGTAGACTACAAGAGGCATGGAAAAGAAGATGAATAATAATCAATGTCTTTCTCAGCCCTGATTTCCACAGAGATTGTAGGCTCTTCGCAAATGATTAAGGAGGTAGCGGTTAGTCCAGAGGCTCTGATGGATCGTTCATGGAAAAGTCAGCACCATGAAATTCCTTTAAACCCTCACATTGATGACCACAGAACAACATGCCGAAACCATGCCAAGCCTTAGTCCAGATATCAAAATATGTGTGTCTTTGTGTAGGTGTGTGCCTATGGTTTGTAAGATATGTCACTGTGTAATTAAGATTATTTTTGGTCCATAGGTTTTTGATTGTAGTATGTTTTGCATTTTTCATTGTCTGAACAGGTCAGTGTAAATAGGCCACAAATTACAACTACTTGACAATATATGAATTGAAAGGTTTAAAGAATGTTTAAACATTGTCCTGTCTATGCTGCTAAACCTCCCACTCAATTGTTCCCTGGTGTTCACAAAAATGTTTTAAAAGCTCAGGAAGTTCCTATAAGCTGTGGCCAACTGCAAGAGTTCAACAGTTGGAGGAAAAACCAACAACATTATCTGTCACAGGGACACAGTTTTCCTTAAAACCTCTGAACAAAAAAAACCCCTACAAAATCAAACATTACAATACACTAAATACATTTACCCTGTTATAAAGTAAACCTCTGTTATATCGCTGTTTTATTGCAGATTGAGTGCATCAGATTTTTTTTGTCAGTTTAGTGCATTTTACTGACAAGTGCATCTCTGATGAAGTACTCATTATTGGCGACTTGAATTTTAATGTGGCAGCAGTGACTCACATGAGATCTTTTTCTTAGAAGAAAAAGAAACCTTGAGAAATCTCAACTCATACATTTGATAATAGACGAAATTCCTTGCAGATACCAAAAACCAATACTAGACAGCCTCTGTTTAAAACTCAAGCGACAGTCTATAGTTTTATTAAGCAAAGTTACAAGACGCTCAATGAACAGCGCATTCTTTTTCTTTTTCTTTGGCTTGTCCTGTTAGGGGTCATTATAGCGTGTCGTCTTTTTCCATTTAAGTCTATCTGGTACATCTTCCTCTCTAACACCCACTGTCCTCATGTCCTCCCTCATAACATCCATCAACCTTTTTTCTGGTCTTCCTCTCACTCTTTTGCCTGGCAGCTCCATCCTCAGCACCCTTCTACCAATATACTCATTCTCTTGCCTCTGAACATGTCCAAACCATCGAAATCTGTACTCTCTAACCTTTTCTAGGCTGTCCCTCTAATGACCTCATCTCTAATCCTATCCAGCCTGTTCACACCAAGCGAGAACCTCAGCATCTTCATTTCTGCTACCTCCAATTCAATTGTTTCTTCAGAGCCACTGCCTCTAATCTGTACATCATCGCCAGCCTCACCACTGTTTTATAAACTTTGCCCTTCATCATACTCTTCTATTACATAGAACACCAAACACCTTGCGCCAACAGTTTCATCCGGCTTGCACCCGTTTATTCACTTCCTTACCACACTCACCATTGCTCTGTATTGTTGACCCCAAGTATATGAAGTCGTCCACCCTCGCTATCTCTGGGTCTGGAGCTTCACTCTTCCTCCTCCGCCCCTCTCATTCATGCACATATATTCTGTTTTACTTCATCTGATATTCATTCCTCTCCTTTTCAGTGCGTACCTCCATCTTTCTAATTGTTCCTCCGCCTGCTCCCTGCTTTCACTGCAGATCACAATATAATCTGCGATCACTGCAGATCACAACATCATCTGCGAATGAATGAACAGCTAATAATATTGACATAAACAAATGCAAGTAAAGAGCTATGTTCAGATTGATTTTCTTTAACATCACTGCAATGAATTCTATTTTTCCATCATACTTTTTGATAATATCCACACACCCGGCAGCCCCCCGTTTCTTTAATTGGTTTGGTGGAAGCAAGACTCATCGGTTGGTCCTAGATAATTAGTCAATCCCGCGTTCCTCAGCATCGGCTGTCAATCCTAGGATCCCACTTCTGACACCAACTGCTTTGGCAAATATTTTTCTGGCAAAATAACTAAATTTTGTCTCTGTGGGTTTTTATTTCAAAAACAAAAGTTTTGTAAAGAGAGGAAAATGTAGAAGTTTCACGTGTTGTTGCCACTTACTGAAACCTAGACAAAAATCCCTTTTATTTCATTAAAGTGAGAGACGTAAAGAAAGAAAAAACAATAATCATTGTCCAAATGCACTCAACTTACCAATACCGAATACCAGTTAGCAAACATGACATAGCTAGGAACAATTAGCCTGCACAGTATGACCGGCAGAGAGCGAATCCTCACCACAAAACGATAAAGCCTGTGAAGGTTGTATAAAACAGATACAAATAATATTTGGTGTATAAATAAAAACGTACATTTTCCAACAAAATTGTCAGGTCTGTTAGTGTATGGACTGACGCCAATGCTTAAGGCAGGAATCACCTGTTCAGATCCTGTCCACATGACCTGTTGTTCACATCATTGAAGTAGGGCTCATCTGCCATAGGTACAGTATGTTTTTGCAGAATGTGGATTGTGACCTCAAGTTGAGAGATAAATCTAAATCTAAAGTATCACAATGACATTGAATTGCATTTACAAAACACTAGTTTATATAATTGTGATACTTTGCAGATTTAATTTGTGGTGTTTTCTGGAACGTACGGTCCCTGAAAAATTAGGGTTTACTGGACCTTATATTTTTTTATCTTGTAAAAATAATTCTGTGCAGACCTTGACTGTAAAATTGGGCAACCGTATGTGATATCTGTGAGCGTTTGGTGACTTATTTTCTCTGCTTTAGAATGCCACCATAACCACAAGAGTCAAGACAGATCTCCTTTGCAAATGGACATACTGCCTGCAAACACAGAGGACATTAGATTTGAGGAGAAACAAGCTGCTCTCTAATCAGCTCTCTCAGCGCAACAAGGCTTCTGTTTCCAAGGCAGCAATGTGTTATTCATGCACATCTGATCCACTTCAGAAAGGACAACATTCATTTATGAAATATTTGTCTTGGGGATTTCCAAGAAGACGTTCACAGTTTTCTCCAGTGCATTAACCCTGCTACTTTTTTTTTTTTTTTACTGTTTAGCAATAACGATGAAACACATTCGGTTTTGTTGCAAGGCTGAGGCATTTACAACATAAAGAGCATATTTTAAATATATATATATATAAATACCAAAAATATTGTTTTATGTAGAAATTTCAATTGTATTGCTTGTGTTTGAGGACCGAGTTCTCCAATGATAGTATGCTCAGACACTCTACTCTTATCCTCAGCTGTTGAGGCTCTGCTGCCATGGCAGGGTCTAATTATGCATTTGAGCATGGGAGTTTAATTTGCACGTTTCATTTGAAGTGATTGACACTCACATAAGTTATGCTGAATGCTGGTTAACGACGGGAGAGGCAGTCGATAGACACTAAGCTCCATCACTGTGAAACAACTTACTGAACCTACACAAGTTGAAGAGAAATTTAATGTCCAAGAAAACTCAATGTTTCAGAGAA
This sequence comes from Syngnathoides biaculeatus, assembly GCF_019802595.1. Classification (NCBI taxonomy): domain Eukaryota; kingdom Metazoa; phylum Chordata; class Actinopteri; order Syngnathiformes; family Syngnathidae; genus Syngnathoides; species Syngnathoides biaculeatus. The sequence goes on from NC_084653.1 coordinate 2,078,563, forward strand.
AAACACTTCATAATCATTTTTGCTGGTATGGGTGTGTATGACTGAAGGCGATAATGGAATTCTGAAATATCTTTGCATTTACTACTGTACATAGTGGTTTGGTCACCAACATTTTAATACAAGTCTGAATGTGATACATATTCTTTGTCAGATGCATGTCTGATTGAGCCAATTATTTTAGTTGTGCTCTGGGCGAAGGGGATAGAAATCCCAGTATTCCATTTGGAAAGGAGGAGGTTTCACTCTTGGGTACAAACAGAAGCATTCAATTGGGCAGAAAGACAGTGTTTTGGCAACTCTTTTTCTGACACAATCAGTAGGAGAAAATCATATCTTGAGGATTTTTATGATAAAAAGAATGGAAACGCTTGCAAAGAGAGGAAAATCTTGAGTTGTGACCCCTTACCAAATATCACACTATAAGTCATTTTGTTATATAAAAGTGAAGGAAACAGAGAAAGAAAAAACAAGACAGTTTTCTAAGTCCAGCTGTATACACATGGAGCCAGTAACAACCACATGAAAAATAGCCTGACCGGGAGAACTAAAAGCCACAACAGGACAAAACCTGTGAAAGTTGAAAGTAGAATTAATATTTGGTATACAGTAATCCCTCACTGCTTCACCTATTATGGCTTCAGTGCATCGTGTTTTTTTTCACCCTAACCACCCCCCACACTCTACACACACAAAAAAAAAAGCCAGATCACCTTACAGTATGTACGATATCACTTTAAGAAGAAAAAAAACTGACGAATAAGAATAGTGGATTCAGATTTCCGTTGCAGGGACACGGGTCACAGGGCCTGCCGCTCTCGAGCCGGGTCCGGAGGTTGGGCTCGAAAGCGAGCGTCTGGTGGCCAGGGCTGCACCCATGGGGGCTGGCCAGGTACAGTCCGAAAGGGCAACATGGGTCCCCCTTCCCATTGGCTCACTACCTGTGAGAGGGGCCATAGGGGCTGGGTACAATGTAAGCTGGGCGGTAGCCGAAGTCGCGGACCTTGGTGATCTGATCCCCGGCTACAGAAACTAGCTCTAGGGACATAGAATGTCACCTTTCTGGCAGGGAATGAGCCTGAGCTGGTGCATGAGGTCGAGAAGTTCCGACTAAATATCGTTGGACTCGCCTCTACGCACCACTTGGAATCTGATACCAGTCCTCTTGAAAGAGGTTGGACTCTTCTCCACTCTGGAGTTGCCCACGGAGAGAGGCAACAACCATGTGTGGGTATACTTATTGTCCACCGACTTGGCGCCTGTATATTGGGGTTTACCCCGGTGGATGAGAGGGTAGCTTAACTCCGCCTTTGGGTGTGGGGATGGTTCCTGACTGTTGTCTGTGCCAATGCACCAAACAGCAGTTCAGAGTACCCACCCTTATTGGGGTCCTTAGAGGGACTGCTGGAGAGCGCTCCATCTGGGGGCTCCATCATTCTGCTGGGGGACCCGTGAGGGCATTGACAGTGAGACCTGGAAGGGCATGATTGGGAAGAACGGCCACCCTGATCAGAACCCGAGTGGTGTTCTGCTACTGAAGTTCTGTGCTCATCATGGATTGTCCATACGAACACCATGTTCAGGCCTAAGGGTTTCCACATTTGCACTTGGTACCAGGACACCCGAGGTCGGAGCTCGATGATCGACATTGAGGTCGTGTCATCTGCATTGCGGCTGCATGACTTGGACACTTGGGTGAAGAGAGTGGCAGAGCTGTCCAGTGATCAGGACCTGGTGGTGAGTTGGATCCGATGGTGGGGGAAGATGCCCATCTGATGTGGAAGGCCTAAATGTATTTTGAGGGCCTGCTTGGAATGACTGGCAGAATCCTCTGTCAGAAGTCATTTCAATTCCCACCTCCAAAAGAACTTTGCTCAGGTTCTGTGGGTGGCGAGGACATCAAATCCGAGTGAACGATGTTCCGCTCCTCCATTGCTGAGGCGGCCAACTGGACCTGTGGCGGTAAGGTGATCAGTGCCTGTCATGGTGGCAACCCCCGAATACATTGGTGGACACCAAAAGTGACGGATGTCGTTAGGTTGAAGTAGGAGTCCTGTCGGGTATTTCTGGGCTGTGGAACTCCCGAGGCAGCTGAAAGGTAACGGCTGGCCAAACGGAATGTAGCTTTGATGGTCGATAGAGCAAAAACCATTCAGTGAAGCCATGGAAAAAGACTTCAAGACACCTTCAGGGAAATTCTGGTCCACCGTCTGACATCTCAGGAGGGGGAACCAGTGCACCATCAACACTGTTTATACGGAGGATGGCATACTGCTGATGTCAACTCGGGACGTTGTGAGTCGGTGGGAAGAATACTTCAAAGACCTCCTCAATTCCACCAACACCCCTTCCCATGTGAAAGCTGGGTCTGGGTTCTTTGAGCCAGCACCTAGCCAGCTGATCTATCTCTGGTGTTGCGGTCACCAAGGTGGTTAAAAAGCTCCTCGGTGGCAGAGCTGTGGGGGTGGATGAGATTTGCCCAGAGTTCAAAAATGCTCCGGATGTTGTGGTGCTGTCCTGGTTGACATGCCTCTGCAACATTGCGTGGGCATCCGGGACAGTTTCTCTGGATTGGCAGTGGATTGTGTTCGAACTACAGGGGGATCACATTCCTCAGTCTCCCTAGTAAGGTGCTGGAGAGGAGGGTCCATCGGGAAGTCGAATCTCAGATTCAGCAGGAGTGATGTGGTTTTCGTCTTGGCTGTGGAAAAGTGGACCAGCTGTACACCATCGTCAGGATCCTCGAGGGTGCATGGAAGTTCGGCCAACCAGTCTACATGTGTTTTGTGGTCTCTCAGCTGGCCTGAGAACACCTCGAGATCCCCCCGGAATAGCTCAATGAAGTGTTTCGGGAAAGGAAAATCTGAGTATCCATGCTAAAGCTGCTGCCCCTGCGACCTGGCCAGGAGATGTGGTAGAAGATGAGATTGGCTACAGGACTTCCGCGACCCCCAAGAGGAAAAGTGGCTCCAAAAATGGATGGCTGGATGGATGGATCAATGAATAAAAAAAGCCAGATCGGCTTTTTGGAGCTAATTGGCGGCACATCATCGAAGCCCCACCCAGCAATTCTCCCTCCCTCTCCGTCATTTTCTGCACTGTGAGTGTGTGCGGATTACCTCTCTAGTTCACAATGCCTCCAAATTACTGTGCTTGATGTTAAAGCTGCCCCCGAAGCACCCAAGCTGAAGAGAAAGATGTGAAATAAGAGGATTGTTTAAAATGGGAGCTCCCTTTGCTTTGTGGAAAGCGGATAACAGAAAAACGGCCAGGTGACTGAGGAAGATAATGACGATCAGCAAAAACATTTGGAGATGCTCAAAGATGGTAAACGTTACACTTGTGTGGTGCCATTATGACGAGAATGAATCAGCGGCGCGATACAGTACATCAAGAATGATCTGGTAATGATCCATTAAAACCGCTTCAATACTTTTAATAAGGAAGTGAAATGTGTGATGAACCTCAAACTGCAATTAGGGATTCACCCCCTCAAGGATGAGACTTTTCTGCAAGCAAAGTTTTGTTTGAAATATCTTAAGAGTGTGCAACAATATTATACAAGTTGTTGAGTTTAGCATTTGTGTTGACGGGGTTATGTCCTTCTACAGGGTGTTGGATTAAATGGATTAATTGTACATAAAGTCATCTGATCTTTACTCTCTTGTTTTGCTTTTAATGCTTTTTACTAGGTTTAAAATGCCGACATTGCTTTGTTTGCTTATGGTTGCTTTTTTTTTTTTATCAACTCATAGTTGCTTTATTTATCACGTTTGCTGTGTTTGTTATGCTTGGGCTTAAAGAAATAAAATCCATGGTGATCTGGCCAGAACAGGCTGGAGAATATCAGAGAGACACATCCTGCATTCTCTGAGCAAAAGGTCCTCTTGTCGAGAATATGGCACCACAACGACAAAACAGAAGTGATGTCACACCAGTGAAGCGGAAGAGATGTAACAGCAGCGCTGCAGGATTTATGTCACAACTGTGCGTCAGGGACATTCAGTGCCCGACACGAGAAGGCATCACGTGTTTGCTTTGTATGTGACTTTCTTTTCTGGTATAAAAATGTTATTTTATCATTGTTTAACACGACATTTTCACTGTTGTAACTTTTTTATTCTTTTTCTTCTCCTTTTCTTCTTTTCCTTTTGGTTTCTCCTGTTAGGGGTCGCTACAGCTTGTGATCTTTTTCCATCTAAGCACATCTCGTGCATCTTCCTCTCGAACACCCACTGTCCTCATGTCTTCCCTCACAACATCCATCAACCTTTTCTTGGTCTTCCTCTCGCTCGTTTGCCTGGCAGCTCCATCTTCAGCACCCTTCTCCCAATATACTCACTCTTTTGCCTCTGGACATGTCCAAACCATCGACGTCTGCAGTCTTGAACCTTGTCTCCAAAACATCCAACTTTGGCTGTCCCTCTAATGAGCTCATTTATAATCCTATCCAACCTGCTAACTCCAAGCGAGAACCTCAACATCTTAATTTCTGCTACCTTCAGTTCTGCTTCCTGTTGTCTCTCCAATGCCACCATATCCTAATCCGTACATCATGGCCGGCCTCACCACTGTTTTATAAACTGCCCTTCATCCTAGCAGAGACTCTTCTGTCACATAATACACCAGAAATTTTCCGCCAGCTGTTCCAACCTGCTTGGACGCGTTTCTTCACTTCCTTACTACACTCACCATTGCTCTGGATTGTTGACCCTAAATATTTGAAGTCGTCCACCCTCGCTATATCTTCTCCCTGGAGCCTCACTCTTGCCCCTCCACTCCTCTCATTCACGGCATATATTCTGTTTTACTTAGGCTAATCTTCATTACTCGCCTTTCCAGTGGATTGTGTTCCAACTACAGGGGGATCACATTCCTAAGTCTCCCTAGTAAGGTCTATTCAGAGGTGCTGGAGAGGAGTGTCTTTCTAATTGTTCCTCCACCTGCTCCCTGCTTTCACTGCAGATCACAATATCATCTGCACACATTATGGTCCAAGGGGATTCCAGTCTAACCTCATCTGTCTTATCCATTACCACAGGAAACAGGAAGGAGCTCAGAGCTGATCCCTGATGTAGACCCACCTCCACCTTAAATTCTTCTGGCACACCTATGGCCCACCTTGCCATTACCATCGTTCTGCCGCCGCCATACATGTCCTGTACTGTTCTAACATATTTATCCCCGACACCGCATGGAGTACCACAGTTCCGCTCTTGGTACCCTGTCATAGGCTTTCTCTAGATCCACAAAGACACAATGTAGCTCTTTCTGACCTTCTCTGTACTTTTCAATTAGCATCCTCAAGGCAAATAATGCATCTGTGGTACTCTTTCTAGGCATGAAACCATACTGTTGCTTGCAGATACTGACTTACGACCTGACTTTCCCCTCCACTACTCTTTCCCATAACTTTTATTGTGTGGCTCATCAACTTTATTCATCTATAGTTGCCACAGCTCTGCAAGTCCCCTTTGTTGTTAAACATGGGAACTAGCACACTTTTCCTCCATTCTTCAGGCATCTTCTCGCGCGCTAGTATTCTGCTAAATAGGTTCGTCAAAAACTCCACAGCCACCTCTCCAAATTGCTTCCATATCTCCACCGGTATGTCATCAGGATCAACTGCCTTTCCATTTTTCATCCTTGTTGAGCCTTTCGAACTTCCCACTCGCAAATCATTGCCACTTCCTGGTCACACTTGCCTCTTCTACTCCTCCTTCTCTCTCATTTTCTTCATTCATCATTTTCTCAAAGTATTCTTTCCATCTATTCAGCACACGACTGGCACCAGTAAACACATTTGTTGCTCTAACCTTATTCACCCTTACCTGCTGCACATCCTTCCCATCTCTATCCCTCTGTCTGGCCAACCTGTCTAGATCATTTTCTCCTTCTTTCGTGTCCAACCTGGTATTCATGTCATTATATGCATCTTGTTTAGCCTTGGCCACCTCTCCATTTGCCCTACGTCTCATCTTAATGTATTCCTTTCGCCTCTACTCAGTCCTTTCACTGTCCCACTTCTTCTTTGCTAATCTCGTTCCTTGTTTAACTTCCTGTATTTTGGGGTTCCACCACCAGGTCTCCTTCACCCCTTTCCTACCAGAAGACACACAAATTACTCTCCTGCCTGTCTCTCTGGTCACTTTGGCTGTAGTAAGAAGGCCACACAGCATTCTTCCTTTCTCAGATTCCATCACCTGGTTCTCTGCACTACTTTTGTCTTAGGGTTTCCTACCCACCACCAGAGTCAATCTACACAACACCATCCTGTGTTGTCGAGCTACATTCTCCCTACCACTACTTTTGTCAGTCAGTCAGTAACCTCCTTCAGATTACATCGGCTGTACAGAATATAATCCACCTGCGTGATTCTACCGCCGTTCTTATAGGTCACTATATGTTCCTGCCTCTTCTGGAAAAAAGTGTTTACTACTGCCATTTCCATCCTTTTTGCAAAGTCCACCACCATCTGTCACTCAAAGTCCCTTTCCTGGATGCTGTACTTACGCATCACTTCTTCATCGCCCCTGTATCCTTCACCAACATGTCCATTACAATCTGCACCAATCGCAATTCTCTCTCTGTCTTGGATGCTCAGAAGTACTTCATCTAGTTCCTTTCAGAATTTCTCAGTCACATCCTACCTGTGGGGCATCGCTGTCCATTTGTCTTCCCATCTACTTCATGGTAAAATAATTTAAACCCTGCTCCCAACCCTCTAGCCTTACTACCTCTCCACCTGGTCTCTTGCATGCACAATATATCAACCTCTCTCCTAATCATCATGTGAACCAACTCCTGACCTTTTCCTGTCATAGTCCCAACATTCAATGTCCCTACATTCAGTTGTGGGCTCTGTGCCTTCCTCTTCTTCTTCTGCCGACGAAGCCGCTTTTCTCCTCTTCTTTGTCTTCGACCCACAGTAGCTGAATTTCCACTGACGCCCTGCAGGTTAACCCGGGCCCTGACCGATCCAGTATGATATTCGTTTGATGAACGCTCATATTTGTTAGGCACAGTTTTACGCCGGATGCCCTTCCTAACACAACCCTCTGCAATTATCCGGGCTTGGGACCGGCCTACAGATTGCACTGTCTTGTGCCACCCATAGGGCTGCAGATAGTATGCAAAGTACAAATGTTGTACTGTTGCTTAAACATTCTGGTACCACATTGTGGCTCCAGCAGAAGTCTTCGAGTGGTGAATGGTAACTATACAGTAATATATTACAATAAGTGTTTTATAATATATATTTATATTATAAATTAAGAATACTGTATATTTCCTATTTCTCAGGTTTTATAATTAAAGATTTAACTAAATACATTTTTTGTCTCAAATATGCAAAGTAAAAATGGGGTTTACATATTTTAAACGTTCTGATACCCACATAAACATACATCCCTGCTACTGCAGTTTTTTACTTTTCGCAGGTGGTTATGGTCCCAATTAACTGCGAAAAATGTGCATATATCAAATAATCTGCTCACACAACAGTTTGAGATCAAAATTGTCATTAAATTAAAAGCACAAAACAACACTTTTCACTTTTAAAAAGATAATTGTCTTTTTATTTATTGTCTTAATCAGATGTAATAAATTAATTCCTTTACCACTTCAATCACTTTGGAATTGACCTGTGTCAATGCCACCATTTCCTGAGTCACTTGTTCTAATACTAATAGTGGAAGTGGACTTTTAAAGTGGACTAACAGGTTTTTGAGGGTCAGAATTCGAGCTGATAGGTGTTCAAATGCTTATTTGCAGCTGTATCACATAAATAAATCGTTAAAACTCATACATTGTGATTTCTGGATTTTTCTTTTTTAATTATCTCTCACACAGTGGACATGCACCTACGATGAAAATTTCAGACCCCTCCATGATTTCTAAGTGGGAGAACTTGCAATATAGCAGGGTGTTCAAATACTTATTTTCTTCACTGTATGTATTAGCCTCATTGTCATGGCCAGCGTTCCTGAGCCATCACAGCTAAGTCAAGTCTTGGTTTTTGCCTCGCGACCTCATTTTCATGTTTTTGGACCTTCCTTGTTGCCACGTGATTTTGTATCTCTGCCTTTTTAGGACTGCTTATCTGTGTATGACCTCTGCCTGGAATAAAACCACCCTCAACTTCATGTCCTTGCCTCGGAGTTCTGCATTTGAGTCCAGCTCCATGTCGCATGCTCGTGACAGAGACTCGATAATGCAACCCTTCAACCGCTCCTTCTCGAATGTTCTTGCCTCCCTCCAGACACATCACTTCCTGTCCTTTCACCTTGGATGTCATTCATTCACATAGACGGTTTAGCAAAATAAATTTACAAAGTATTTTTTTCACAAATTAACAGAACACATTTCAATAAAAATTCTTCCAAAAGAAAATAAATTCAGTTCACCTTGATAACAAAGAATATTCCACTACCTTATATAAAGAAAATCTCTAACTTAATTACTACTCAATTTATTTGAACTTTTAACTTATTGCCAGAATATACAACAATATTTTAACTTGCATTTTTTTTAACTGGGTTACACATTAATTCATTTATATTTGGATATCTCCCTAGAAAAGTGGAGAGGAGATTACAATTCTCATTCTTTAATTTATAACAAGGGTGATAGTCACTAAATAACTTCTAATTTATGAGGGCATGTAGGAGAGAAAATTGTTTATTTACACTCCTCAGCTATGTGGTGTAGACCTGCTATTCCTGCAGACATAACATGCAGCCGAGAGATAAGAATTAGATGAAAGTACAGTGAATGTTAGAATAAATATTTTTGGGTTTACATTCTTTCCTTCTGCAAAGCTGTGTCAATTCTCTGAGTCCTCTGCCAGGACTCAGTAAAAGTATACTGAGATGGATGATGCTTCCATGATTGTCCCATTTCTCTTTTCCAGTAAATATTTCAGTTGCTCTTTAACTTTAGCTGGTTCTGTTATTTGTTCTGAGTACACTTCCCATCTGAAGTATTTTTTCGATAAAATACATCAGCTGTAAAAGATAGTTTTCTGTTGACATCAGAAAATGAGTCTATTCAGCAACATGGATTCGCTTTCCTCTTGACCCTGTTCACATAAATATTTGGAGAGTCGTGATAGGTTACAGGGCAGAACTACAGTGAGCAGAGCTACTTCATATGACCCCTCTGAAACCCCTTTGGTGAGGCTGGTGTTTAATCAATCTCTTGGCTTCAACTCCCAGCAGGCCCATGGCTTCCTGACTCTGCCATCTGTGCTGACCCTGCATGTACAGAATTCACGGTCTATTATAAGATACCTGTCCTTGGGTTATCGCCACTTCTTTTTTAACAATATGATTCTAGTTGACCTAGCTGCGCACATTTTTATTTTTTTTTCATTTTTTTTTTACACACACATCCACATGTGCCCACAACTTGTCACACTTATATAGCTGAGAGGGAAACAAAATCTTTGGGTCAATTTAAGTGTGCAGAATTGAGAAGTCAAAGAAAGCAGTGATCAGCGGCTCTCATCCACGTCTGCTCATGGTACATGAACAAACGAAATAATATTTCCACATAAATTAGCCTCCACCACAATTATATGAAATTTGGCTTCCAGAGTGGCAAAATATTCCGAAATCAACACTACAGTTTTTTCATGAGTTTTGTCTGTTACTACTGTTTTAACTCCAATACTGTAGTTTGTCATCCATCCAGCAAAAATGGCTGCCTCTCCTCAGAAGGCCATTACCACAGAGAAGGTCTTATCAGCTCTGAAAGTGCAACTAATCTTCAGCCTGTTCTGATGAATTTGGCTGAGCACTTGATGGCTCAGTTAAAAAATAAATCAATCAATAATGGACCTCTGGTGACTTATGTGGTGTTTACCAGGTGTACTGTAGACATGTTGACAAAGAGGTTTCCTCAAATAGAGACAATTAATATAAAACAAAAAGCAAAAAACTCATAGGAAAATTATTTTTTCATTAATTCATCTTCTATATTGCTTATCATCATTGGGGTTCCAGGCATGCTGGAGTCCATCCCTGCTGAATCTGGGCGAGAGCGTAGGGTACACCTTGAACTGCTTGCCACTGTATTGCAGGGTACATACTATGTAAACTAACAACCATACAGATTCACATTTACGGACAATTTAGATTCTTCAATTAACCGACCATGCATGTTTTTTTTTTTGGATGTGGCAGATACTGCAGAGAGGACAATAGAAATCACTGTTGCATCATAATACAGACTTATTTGAAATCTCTGTTCCATGAATAGGTTTACCAGTCTCAAATGTCCCAAAGTTGGTCCATAGGGAGAGAAGGAATGCTGTTTGGTAAATTCAACAATGGAATTAGATGTCTTTTACAGCAAATCCACCATGCCCATCATTGAAAGGAGAAAGTGATGACCTACAGGCAATGTTCTGAGTGGTGGTTCACAGGTGGAGTGTGGGTTTAAAAAAAAATGGAATACAAATAATCATCGTTTAATGACTCATGGAATTCCTATATTCTGTCCCATTGGATCTCAACATATTTCAAGGTTTGAGATTTGATCAGAATCAGTGGTTTTAAAAGAAACAATAGTAGAGAGTACTTCACAATAGGAAGTGGCTTTAAGATTTATTTGACAAATTTCCATCAAATGTGACCACCAAATGAGTAATCAGGCTAATTATAATCGTGTGTGATTAGAGGTGCTGTATTCTTAGTGTTTGTTTGTATATTAGGAGTGCCATTCCAAAAATGCTGCACTAACAATTTACACAATATTTATTAGAGTTGGCAAAACACCCCCGGGAAAGAATTAGATTTTTTTGGTGAGGGTCTGATTAAAGTGTTGATACAGGAATGTTTCATCTTTTGAGTTACCATTAAAGCATGCTTTGGTAACTGTTCACCTCGAGAGAAAAGAAAAAAAAAACACTTCCTGCTTCTGTATTTTGTTTTGTTTTGTCTTCATCAATAAATTGGGTAGTAAGCTCCTAACTCATAAACAAGCAACAAACAGAACAATACAGTTGTAGCAAGATTTTTTTTTCACCGTCGTTTCCTTAACGAAGGAACCATGTGATGTGGCTTCAACTTGTATAAAATGAAAACAACAACTACAAAAACATGTTCCTACGACAATTAATCAAATCAAACATAGACTTTATGTACATTTCATACATAGTACTACAAATACCTTTGGTGGCTGAAGACGGATGAAGGTTGAGAAAAATGGATACATTACATTGTCTTATTAAGTGTGTGTGTTTCTTGTGTGTGTCTTCTGTGCTCGCAAGGCTTTTTTTCATTACCCAGCCTATCAACATGGAAAATAAGATGTGGACTCTCCTGACCTGACTACTGAGACAGATAAGCATTGCAAACACACTGTGAAGTGGCTCAGCCAATTGAAATCACACACTACTGAGTCAGAGCAAACAAGGCGCCCACAGTCCCTCTCCATTGACAGAGGTGGCCCATACTTTTGAGAGACCAAGAAATTAATGTTTGGTGAGCCATTGTGTATTTTTGCACGCATGCATGTCACCTCCTATGTTTGTTGTAATCCTTCTCATTTTTCACCATTTAACATGACTCTAAACATTGAATCTTTTTATTGACATATGACTCACACTCTTTGCTACATGTGTCAAATTCAGGCCTTGGGGGCCAGATCTGATCTGGTCAGATCTGATTACTTTATTTTATGTCTTTAATGTGTCGATGGTACATATTAGAAATAATGACCCCCATCACAAGCATGTTAGTCAACTGATGCACACAGTTGCTGTAACAACACATCAAGGAATGGTGGGCCCAGCCTTCTCCACCAACAAGGGCTGGACCCCTCTCACCCCATTGCCTGGGGGAGCCAAGAGACATGTGAATACTCACCTCCCACCGATATCACTATGGTTACCAGGTCCCCAATTGGAAACCGATTGTTGGGAGTAAGGTGAAACAGACATGCTGCAGTTATGGCCCGCAACCCATCGCTCCCCAGCCCCCACCACACTCAGACCAAGCAGTTCACTAAAGGATGTGTTTATGCACTGTACGACATGTATTCCGATACCACTGCATCCTGTCTTTTACGATCACTGGGCTTTACGTTATGTTAAACATGACATCTCTTCATGCAACTGGACACACTTGTTAACATGGAGATGACAGTAATAATGGAATACATCAGTCTATTGTGTGAGGGGAAAAAAAAACAAAATGAGGAAAAATATGGTGTTTGTAACTGGTCATTGGGAGAAGACATTTATTCCAGAATTGCTTGTGGTATGTTCATGAAGTTTTAATACGATACGACTTGCAAGCAAGCAACTAACGAAAAATGTTCTAAAGTTTCGGTAAACGTGGTTTGTGTGCACTGAGTAAAAGTTAACAACGGTCTGCAAGTATGTTGATAAGAGTAAGAACTGGAAGTGAATCCTGTTGGTCGATGTCAAGCAGAGATGCAAACCTGGCATGAGAGGGACTTCTGGGTGGTAACCCTGCTGTTGTTTACAGAGATGTGCCTATCAGGACTCATACCATACTAATTGTTTCAAGAAATTGTTTCCCCTCTACACTCTGGACTGCTTCATTTAGTGTATATACAGTGAGGAAACTATAGGAATTATAGGAACATCTTGAGTTTTTGAAAGTTCACCCACTTTCAAATCATGGAGGGGTCTTATATTTGATTGAAGAATTTCTGCTAGGATGAAGGGCAAAGTTTATAGAACAATAGTGAGGTTGGCCATGATGTACGGATTAGAGACGGTGGCTCTGAAGAAACAACAGGAAGCAGAACTGGAGCTACCACAAATGAAGATGCTGAGGTTCTTGCTTGGAGTGAACAGGTTGGATAGGATTAGAAATTAGCTCATTAGAGGGACAGCCAGAGTTGGATGTATTCGAGACAAGATTAGAGGGAGCAGACTTAGATGGTTTGGACATGTTCAGAGGCAAGAGAGTGAGTATATTGGTAGAAGGATGCTGAGGATGGAGCTGCCATGTAAAAGAGCGAGAAGAAGACCAAAGAAAAGATTGATGGATGTTGCGAGGGAGGACATGAGGACAGTGGGTGTTAAAGAGGAAGATACATGAGATAGTCTTAGATGGAAAAAGATGACACGCTGTAGCAACCCATAACGGGACAAGCCGAAAGGAAAAGAAGAAGACTGATTGGACCAGCAGTGTATGAGGGTGTGTCCCAACAACAGTGCAAGACAGAAAATGGATTCGCTAAACAAGAATTTAAAAGGGAAAAAACTGAATGCCTTCTCACTTTTAACCAACGAGTGACTCTGTAAGAAGCATATCACGTGTCTGGCGTGGCCAAGCCAATCTCCAGACCTAAACCCAATAGAAAATCTTTGGGGGGAGGTGAAACTCCGTGTTTCTCAGCGGCAGGCCAGAAACCTCTCTGATCTAGAGAGCTGTGTGGAGGAGTGGGCCAAAATTCCTGCATGTGCAAACCTGGTGAACAACTACAGGAAACGTTTGACCTCTGTAATTGCAAACAAAGGCTACTGTACCAAATATTAACATTGGTTTTCTCAGGTTTTCAAATACTTATTTGCAGCTGTATCACACAAATAAATCATTAAAAAATCATACATTATGATTTCTGGATTTTCTTTTTAGATTATCTGTCTCACAGTGGACATGCACCTATGATGAAAATTTCAGACCCCTTCATGATTTCTAAGTGGGAGAACTTGCAATATAGCAGGGTGTTCAAATACTTGTTTTCTTCACTGCATATGTGAAGGAGTCACTGATGATTGTAGTACACACACCTGCCTTTGATGTAGGCAGCGTGGGATCAATTCCCGCTCATTGATGGTTTCGATATCTGCCCTGCGACTGGCTGCTGACCAGTTTGGGATGTAGTGTGCCTTCAACTGAAGTTAGCTGGTATAGGCTCCAGCTCTCTTCCCAAATAGATGCAGAAGGGTTGCGTCAGGAAGGGCATCTGGTGCAAAAACTGTGCTCAACAAATATGCGCATTCATCTCACATGACACACTGTGGCGACCCCTAACGGGACAAGCTGAAAGAAATACATACATGTATACATGAAGTATTAGAGTTGGTGAATATCGCAGGGTGTTCAAATACTTATTTTCTTCACTGTGTCCGCAACGTATGGCTCGGCGCATCTAGTGTATGAAAAAAAAAAAAAAAATTTGAAACTGGACACGGTTTTTCTACCAGTGCAAGATGTTATCTGGAAAATACTGTAATAAGATCTATAAGGGATTTATAGGAGAACAGACAGGGAGGTCTCACAACAGAAAGAAAATAATAGAAACAACAAGGGAAGAGAGGATTAAAACTTAGCGTGAATAGGTTAAACTGTTTTTAGTGGGTACAGAGATGGAACTTTGTATGAAGCTAACGTTTACCTTGAAATTATAAGGCGCCAATTTTGCACATTCTTTCAATGATTGAAATGTTCTACTCACGACTGTTCCTCTTTGGGTCTTTGGGGTAGTCTCTCTCGGTTGTCTTGGGAAGCATGAAATTCCTTTGCTTGGCTGTTGAAAAAGGGATGGATAAAAATAAAACAAAAACAGGCAAAAAAAGGAAAAGAAGCTGTGCAGTCAGGTTGCGCTTGGAGGAAAGGTCCTGCCAACTGAACTTGTGCTGGGCCTAAGTCTTGCTCTCAGCTGTGTGCTTGACCTGTACAAAATGCCGGCGGTTGCCTGCTGAGGTTACGGCAACCGATTGTGGCTAAGAAAAGCGATTGAAGCCGTATGGCTTCCTCAATCGAAAGTGCCGCCGGCTTGGTTTTGACAGACATGGTGGCTCCTCTGCCACCAGAGAACAACAGAAAAAGAAGAAATTTGGCTGAAGCCATAAATCACTGATTCATAATGTTGTTGAAATAATTTTTGGTTGAAGATTTCGTACTCTTCATGATTTTAAAAATTTTCAACACGATAATAATGAATAAATGTGAATATATTATGAAATTACTTGTAATTATTTGTTCCAAAACAATGGGAATATTTTGAATAGTTGTCATCTACGGAGTGTTAAGCAACAAAATTTTTTAACTGGACTACTGCACTTAAGAGTTAATTGTTTTGAATGTGTCAATAAAATTAGTTTGACACACATGTCGAGGGTCTCTGACATGCTGACTAGTTGTCAGAGAAAGTTAGACCTCCTGGATATATTGAAAAGAAGAAAAAGATATGCTGAAATATCCTGCTATTGCCACGTGAACAAGAATACTGTGCAGGAAAAAACGGATGAAAAAACAATAGTTATCACTTAAGGAAGACCATATAATCTAGCTTTTGCATTAGTGTTTACAATTCTGAACATAGTAAGTATGGATTCTTTTGTAGGAGTAGATCCCTAACCACTCCTAATAGCTAGAGTTTTCTGTAAAACAGAGGTGATTTTTTTTTTTATGGTTGCTCATCAGTAAGGGGTCACAATTTGTAGCATATCAATGTTCAAAAACAAGATCACACCCTAATTTACAGTATTCTGTCAGAAAATGTTTAGCCAAAAGACCTGACAAGTGTGAGGCATGATTGATATAGTATTGTATAATTTGTCATCACTGCCCAAACAAAAACAATACTGCTGAACAAGTATTTGTGCAATTGACACTTTGTTGAGTAGAAACACGTTTGATTTCCAGAATGAAAAGATGTTTTTGTAGATGTAAACTTTTTCTTCAAAAATATTTGATATTATTCCTTTGAAGATACTGATATTAACAAATCATTTCAAACAAACAGGAAACATGTAGGCAAGACTGTATGTGAGAGCTTTCAGCAGGGCTGTCAAATAAAAATGAGAGAAGAATAAAAGAAACCTAAGAAGGGAGAGGAATATGTTGTCACACCCTCTCAGCTTCTCTCTTTGTCAATTTTCAGAAGTTATTGTTCTCAGTGGAATTTGTTTTCTTTTCCTGTCCAGAGATGATAAAGGAGAGTGAAGTCATATCCCTAGTTTATTTTCAGTGAAGCACAGACAAACTGTGAAAAATGATTCTCACACACATTTCACCTTGCGTACCACTGGACATGACTTACACGCCTGCACTTGTGATTCCATTTGAAGAATTTTATGCTTTTATCTATTTTCTCTCCCTTTGTTCTAACATGAAGTCACCTGTCAAGTCCCAGAGTCATTGCACTCCTGTCACAGCGTCCTTAATCCCAAAATATTGAACCCAGGTTGCTCCTGATGACACAGTAGATGAATGCGGTTACAGTGTCAAACCGTGTTTGTATGTGACATTTAAATTAGAAAAGGCAAAGCTTATTTAACATAACTTCAGATTTCTTTTTAGTACAAATCTCTTGTACGTTCTCGTGAATGCATAATTTAACCATTAGCTATAAACTAATCACAAGCTATTCTGTTGATTTCAATTCTTTGTGTTGGGTTAATATATGGCCACAATGCCTATGATTTATTCTTTTACTGTACTTGTGGAACAAAATTTGATGGGTCAGAACCTTAAGCAAATAAAGACCATTGTAACAATTCACTCAAATGATTTATTCCAAACGAACAAATAAAATGATAGGTTAACACAGAGGTTCTTAACCTGATTGGAGGGACTGAACCTCCACAGGTTTCAAGGTTTCATACACAAATTCACCAAACCATAATAACTGGGGGGAAGAACCATGCATCCATTGCATACAACATCCCTGTGTTCAAAGGACAAAATTAACAAAACATACATTTCACACACAAAAAAAACATTACTCATTCAATATTGAAATGGCTGACTTTCACTGTTGACTTTCACCTGAGTGGATGACACACATGTGATTTCCACAACAAAGTCTATTCCTTTTGAATTTTTATGTCTACTATCCACAAAATGGTTGTTCACGAAGCTACGTTGAAACAAAGGATATGAGTATCTCAAGGGTTTTCTTTGTCACAGAGTATGACGATAAAATTTGGTGTCACCAAGAAATTGAGACTATTGTTGTTTTAAAAAGTTGAGAATGTTCGAAAGTGTTAAGGTCTTTTCACACTCCACTTTTTTGGGGATGCTCATCAGAGGCCAAGGCATAGGCATAGGGATCAAAGCCATACACACAAAATAAAAAAATAAAATAAATCAGTGAACACTGATTTTGTTCATGTCTATTCCATCCATCCATCCACTTCCTCCCGATTCTCCGGGTCAGGTCGCAGGGGCAGTAGCTACAGCAGAGATACCCAGAGTTCACTTTCCCTAGCCACTTCTTCCAGTTCTTCCGGAGGGATCCCGATGCGTTCCCAGGCCAACCGGGACACATAGTCTCTCCAGCTTGTCCCAGGTCATCCCTGGGGTCTCTTTACAAAGCGACATGCCTGGAACACGTCACCAGGGAGGCGTCCGGGAGGCAACCGGATCAGATGCCACAGCCACCTCTTCTGGCTCCTCTCAAAGCAGAGGAGCAGCGCCTTGGCACTGAGCCCCTCCTGGATGATCGAGCTTCTCACCCTATCTCTAAGGGAGAGCCCGGACACCCAAGGAGGAAACTCATTTCGGCCGCTTGTATCCGGTATCTTGGTCTTTCGGTCACGACCTACAGTTCGTCCCCGTAGGTGAGGATAAGAATGTAGATCGACTGGTGAATTGAGAGCTTCATCTTTCGGCTTAACTCCCTCTTCACCATAACGGATCAATACAAAGTCCGCATCACTGCAGACGCTCCACCAATCTGTTTGTCAATCCCCCGCTCCATTCTGCCCTCACTCATGAACAAGACCCCAAGATACTTGAACTCCTCCACTTGGGGCAGGATCTCATTCCCGAGCCAGAGAGGTTATGCCACCCTTTTCCAACTGAGGACAATGGTCTCATATTTGGAGGTGCTGATTCTCATCCCAGCCGCTTTACACTCGGCTACGAACCGCTCCAGTAAAAGTTGGAGATCAGAACCACACCATCTGCAAAGAGCAGAGATGCGATGCTGAAGCCATCAAACCGGACACACGCTACGCCTCAGCTGCACCTAGAGATTCTGTCCATAATAGTTATGAACAAAATCGTGACAAAGGGCAGCCTTGGCGGAGTCCAACTCTCACCGGAAACGAGTTGTACTTATTGCTGGCAATGTGGATCAAACTCTGACACTAGTTGTACTGGGACTGAACAGCCCGTATCACGAGGTTTGGTACCTCAAATTTCCCGAAGAACACCCTACAGGACTCCCAAACGGACACGGTCAAACACCTTCTCCAAGTCCACAAAACACATAGACTGGTTGGGTGAATTGCCATACACCATCGAGGATCTTTCCGAGTGTATAGAGCTGGTCCACTGTTCCACGGCCAGGACGAAAACCCTATTGTTCCGGCTGAATTTAAGATTCGACTTACCAGGGAGGCCGAAGAGTGTGATACTTCTATATTTGGAACACACCCTCTGGTCCCCCTTCTTAACAAAATAGATAAATAATTAGGATGAAATGAAATATTCATTGCTGTCTGCTGTATAGAGAGTATTTCTGATTGATATGGTACAGGTTTGGACACAACTGACCATCCATCCATCCACCATCCATCCATCCATCCACCATCCATCCATCCATCCATCCATCCATCCATCCATCCATCCATCCATCCATCCATCCATCCATCCATCCATCCATCCATCCTCTCCCGCTTTTCCAGGTCGCGTAGCGACATGTTGAAAATTCATCCACCCATGGTATGTTGTGCCTATCCCAGATGACTTTGGGCAATAGACAGGGTACACCTTCAACTGGTCGCCAGACAATTGCAGGACATAAATACATCAACAACTATTGACATTAACATTCAAACATATGGACAATTTTGACTCTTCAATTAACCTACCATTAATGTTTTTCCAATGGGGAAGAAACCAGATTAATCTCATCCATGTCAAGAATGGGCAGTTTGTTCAAATCCACACCCACTTCTGTTGTAATAAATTCCAGTGTTTAAAACCAACACTCAACCAGAAGTTCTGTCTGCAACAAAATAGTGAAGATTGCAATCATTGACTAACCATTTGCTTACAAAGCCCCAGCCGCCGAGAGACAACGTTGCTCTTCGATTCAACGGTAAAATTTCCAGCACTCCCCAGTCCTTCACCCGGCATTTCAACACGCAATTCCATGCACGCCCAGCCGCTACACCATCAGTGCATTTGATGGTCGCCCGAAACACCCTGCGTTCATTGCACCGCTTGAAAACTGACAGCGCACCAATTTTCGTCCCACCCGACTTCGCCATGGCCATCCGTAGCGTAAAGGCCAGCAAAGCCCGGTGGCCCGACAGCGTGTGTGCTGTCATGCTCAAATACACAGGACCGGCCTGTCACAGCTACTTGGCCGAACTGTTCACCCTCTCGCTTCAGTCATCCATCGTTCCTTCCATCTGGAAAGTCAGCAGGGTAATCCCTCTGCCAAAACCTGGCAAGCCACCGGGTGAGGGCAAATCATTTCGACCCATCACCTTGCTCTACCCGGTGGCAAAACTCCTCAAAACTCTCTTGCTCCCGACGGTTGTACAATATCTCCCATCAGCGCCTTTGCAACATGGCTTCAAAAAGCAGCACAGCACAACCACTGCGCTCCATACCAAATCGTCAACGGATTGAACACGCCGAAACCACATCACCGTGGCCATGGCCGTGGCCCTGAACCAGTCCTCGACTTTCGACACGCTCCGCCACGCGACACTCGTCAACAACATCCGACACTCCCAAACTACGCAAAACGCTGGCTTGCCAGCGATTTGCGTGGTCGTCAGGCGTTTGTCGGGTTTCGTGGCGCCACCAGCCGCCACTGTCGTGTCAAACAAGGTGTCCCACAGGGCAGTGTGCAGTCGCTCATTCTGCTCAACTCCTACATCAGCAGCATGCCAGCGCCGCCACCCGGCATTTGCGTCGTCTCGTACGTCGACGACACAACAGTGCTTGCATCCGGCCCGATCGTAGCTGACCTCGAAGTCGCCCTGAACGCAATTGTACTTGTACTCGCCTTGTACAGTTCTTCACGGATCGTAACCTTCAACTGTCAACACCAAAATCAACTGCAACCCTCTTCACCAACTGGAACGCCGATCAATCTTGACCTTGGAATTCAAATCTCCGGGAACGCGATTCCAACGGTTGAACCCGCTGAAGCTGCTTGGTGTGACTTTCGACACCCGTTTTATGTTCGCCGCACACGTAAAAGATGTCAAGTCAGGGCTGCACTGCCGAGTCAACGCCCTGAAAGCACTCGGTGGCACCTCCTGGGGTGCCAACAAAGAGGTGCAAGCCACCAGTTACAAAGCCATCGGACGGAGCCTGCTCAACTATGACCCCCCCCCGATCTGGTCACCGAACCTAGGCGACAGCCATTGGAAGAAACTTCAGGCCAGCCAAAATGCAGCCCTCCGCTGTATCACAGGCTGCTACCTGATGTCCTCCACCGACCACCTGCACATTGAACCCAAGACCCTGCGTGTCCGTCAACACAACAAACTGCCGTCTAGGCAGTATTTGCTTCAATGCCATCGACCAGGTCATCCAAACAGCAACCTGGCACACGCGTCAGACCACAGCGTGTCAACATCTACGACATCTCTCGTTGGCAAACGGATATAGTCCAGTTCGTCGCCACCAACAGCCGGCTAGATGACCAACAATACAAGCGTAGACTTGCTGAACTCCACACATCGGCCATCACCAACACCAGGCTGGCCTACCTAACATCGTCCTTGGGCGCTGCCCGCCTCCAATTCACAATGACGAATGGTCTCTGCCTCGGGAAGCACGCTCCATCCTCGCCCAACTGCGCTCGGCCTTCTGTCGCCTGCTGAACAGCTACAAACACCGCCTCGACAACACAGTTGCCGACGTCTGCCCAGACTGTGGCACCGGGCCACACGACACGCACCACCTGTTCAATAGCCCGGCGCCCCACTACGCTCATGGCAGAAGATCTATGGTGGCAACCGACTGAGGTGGCTGCTTTCCTACGGCTATAACGCTTCCGCACAATTGTCTATGTCGACGCAGCAACACTGTCACGCTGGCCATCACAACAACATTCTTTGAAGTCCTTGACTGTGTATCAGCAAGAGTGTACGTATACAGGTCTGATTGACTGAAAAGTACAATTAACTGAAAAGCGCCTGTTCATGAGAAAGGAACACAGATATCTTTCCGACAGCAGATAGGATACTGCAACATGTATTTCAACCTCAGGTGATCTCAAGATGATCATATTGAAAGACCAAATAAGCATTTAGCGAAAATGTTATGAGATACGTATGTATACACAATGTAAGCATACAGTAAAATACAAATGCTATAATTTTAGTTCTATGGTGTATGTTTATTTAAGATACAAACGAATTGAGAAGGTCTTCGAAGTGTTCTCCCCACCAACTCACAACGTCGTGAGTAGAAGTCAGCACCGTCCCATCCTCACTATCCAGGGTTTTGATGGTGCACTTATTCCCCCTCTTGAGACACAAGATGGAGGACCAAAATTTCCTCAAAGCCATTTTTCTCCATGGCCTCACCAAAAACGTCCCATGCCCAAGTTTTTGCTTCAGTAACCACCAAAGCTGCATTCCGCTAGGCCATCCTGGCTCAAAAATCCCACCGGCCAAAAATGCCCGATAGGAATAATTCTTCTGCTTGTCGTCATCACTCATTGTTGGTGTCCACCAATGGGTTAAAGGATTGCCGGCCCGACAGGTAATGACCACATTACGGCCACCGCTCTGGTCTGCCACCTCAGCAATGGAGGCGCGAACCATGGTTCGTGTGGACTCAATGTCCCCCACATCCTCCGGAACATGAGTAAAGTTCTTCTGGAGGTGGGAGCTGAAGCTCTTTCTAGTATTGGCTAAGCACTACAGTAAGACTGGCTATGATGTCAAAGCTCAGGTGTTGTTGTTGGTGTGACTTCGAGCTTGTACGACCATAGAGTAATTACATTTTACAAAAGCAGTTTATTTAATTTTTTTTTATTTTATTTTATTATATTTTTATATAATACAGTGCTATTTTCTTATTAAAATTGAATTCTCTGAAATGACTCCAGTTGACTGAAGCTCAGGGTGTACCTTGTTCTCGCCTGAAGATAGCCGAGATAGGTTCCAGCATGCTCATGCCCCAAGTGAGGATAAGTGGTTCAGAAAACAGATGGAATGATGGATGGACAACTGAAATGCCTTATTGTAATGCTTTGTTTATCATGTGGTTACATTCCAGAAAACCACAGCAATAGATGAACTCCACAGAGTGGGGACCAATTATCTATAATTATTTTTTATGAATTCAAAGGTGTCCTACATGCAAATCAATATGTGACACTTTAGAGAGGTGCAGGTATACTATTTGTGCACTTGGTATGACACGACCGGTGTCATACCTTGGTTCCGTAATGCCAGTGATAAATTTGTTTAGTTAGGAGTATGCCAAGGTTACCCTTTGTCATAGATTCTGTTTAAAACCTTTATGGACATGGAAAAGAGTCCGAGTGGCCCAAACTCTGGGGCAAAAGGCAATCACTGTACTGTGATGTAAAGGAAGCAGAGTACTACATTGAATATACCAAGTTGGTTGAAAGGGGTATAAATGCGATTTTTGCATTTTCTACGATGAAAATGTCAGCCCAAGATAAAATATAACATAGCCACACACTACAATCACATCTCCTCCTCATGACAAGCAAGCCAGGGCTTTTCATTGTAACTACTGCACTTTATGTCCAACCCAGCGGGAAAAGGAACCAGTTCAGTAGCTTAGCAACCAGTGGCAAATATAGACATGCTTGTGCCAGGCCGCCACAGTTCCTGCGCTGTCTTCCGACCAACCCCTCCCCCGACTTGGGTGAAGGAAAGGCATATACAAAGAGTATATGCCTTTCCTTCACCCAACTATACACAGACGATTATATTTGAGAAACAGAAAACCAAATACAGAACTTTGAATATGATAATTATATTCATCTCTGTTTGCACTGGGTAATTTTAAATGTATTACAGTATAGTGTAAACATAGTCTTTCAAGGCCCAAGAGGTATGGAATGAAAAAAAAAGAACAATTGAATGTTGACTGCTCCCAAGTTATGTAGCACTACTTGTATGTACTGTTTACGCTGAGGATACGTTTTTAATTCATTGAATTTATGATACTTTACGAAGAATTCCTTTAGAGTAAATACATAGGCAAGGACTGATCAAATGAATGCATTTTTGAGTGATGTCATGAATGTTTCCGTATTGAGATATTAAATATTTAATCTGTTGTTAACCACAACCTAAAGTACATTAGATATGTGTATTTTCTGAATAAAGTCTACTGTATACAAGAAAACAAAACATTCAAAAAAAAACTTGGCAGCCTGAAGTGACAAAGGTTTACCACAGTCAAACACAAGCTCAGCTAAAACAGTGCTGACTGTGTACATCTTCTACTTTTCCTTTCGGCTTGTCCTGTTCGGGGGTCACGACATCTTTTTCCATCAAAGCCCATCTCCTGCATCTTCCTCTCTAACACCAACTGTCCTCATGTCTTCCCTCACAACATCCATCAACCTTCTCTTTGGTCTTCCTCTTGCTCTTTTGCCTGGGAGCTCCATCTTCAGCACCCTTCTACCAATATACTCACTCTCTCACATCTGGACATGTCCAAATCATCGAAGTCTGCTCTCTCCAACCTTGTTTCCAAAACATCCAACTTTGGCTGTCCCTCTAATGACCTAATTTCTAATCCTATCCAACCTGCTCACTTCTAGCGAGAACCTCAACATCTTCATTTCTACCACCTCCAGTTCTGCTTCCTATTGTCGCCTCAGTGCCACCGTCTCTAATCCGTACATCATGGCCGGCCTCACGACTGTTTTATAAACTTTTCCCTTCATCCAAGCAGAGACTCTTCTGTCACATAACACACGACACCTTTCGCCAGCTGTTCCAACCTGCTTTTACTGCTTTACTTCCTTACCACACTCACTATTGCTCTGGATTGTTGACCCGAAATATTTGAAGTTGTCCACCCTCGCTATCTCTTCTCCCTGGAGCCTTACTCTTCCCCCTCCACTCCTCTCATTCATACACATATATTCTGTTTTACCTAACCCTAATCTCATCTGTCAACCTATCTATTACCACAGCAAACAGGAAGGGGGCACAGAGCCAATCCCTGATGCAGTCCAACCTCCACCTTAAATTCTTCTATCACACATACGGCACACCTCATCACTGTTCTGCTGCCCTCTAACATGTACTGTACTATTCTGACACATTTCTCTGCCACACCAGACTTATACATGCAATACCACAGTTCCTCTCTTGGTATTCTGTCATAGGCTCTCTCTGGATCCACAAAGACACAATGTAGCTCCTTCTGACCTTCTTTGCACTTTTCCACTCGCATCCTCAAGCCAAATAATGCATCTGTGGTACTCTTTCTAGGTATGAAACCATACTGTTGCTCACAGATACTTACTTCTGTCATGAGTCTAGCCGCCACTACTCTTTCCCATTACTTCATTGCGTGGCTCATCAACTTTATTCCTTGATAAATCCCATAGCTCTGCACATCGCCTTTGTTTTTAAAAATGGGAACGAGCACACTTTTCCTCCATTCTTCAGGCATCTCTTGCCCGCTAGTATTCTGTTGAACAAGTTGGTCAAAAACTCCACAGCCATCTCTCCAAATTACTTCCATACCTCCACAGGAATGTCATCAGGACCAACTGTTTTTACATTTTTCATCCTCTTTCGTGCCTCTCTGACTTTCCCCTTATTAAACATTACCACTTCCTGGTCCTTCACACTTGCCTCTTCCACTCTTCCTCCTCTCTCATTTCCTTCACTCAACAACTTCTCAAAGTATTCGTTCCATCTATTTAGCACACGACCGGCACCAGTCAACACATTTCCATCGCTATCCTTAATCACCCTGACCTGCTGCACATGCTTCCCATCTCTATCCCTCGGTCTGGCCAACCTGCCGAGATCCTGTTTTCCTTCTTTCATGCCCAACTTGTTGTACATGTCGTCATATGCCTCTTCTTTACACTTTGCCACCTCTACCTTAGCCCTACATCTCATTTCAATGTATTCCTTTCACCTCTCCTCAGTCCTCTCATTGTCCAACTTCTTCTTCACTATTCTTGTTCCTTGTATGACTTCCTGTATTTTGGGGTTCCACCACCAAGTCTCCTTCTCCCCTTTCCTACCAGAATACACCTCAAGTACTGCCCTGCCGGTCTTTCTGATTACCTTGGCTGGAGTTGTCCAGTCATCTGGGAGCTCCCCCTGTCCATCGAGAGCCTGTCTCACCTTTTCCAGAAAGGCCACACAACATTCTTCCTTTCTCAGCTTCCACCACATGGTTCTCTGCTCTACCTTTGTCTTCTTAATCTTCCTAACCACCACTAGAGTTGTCCTACATGCTCCCCTACAACTACCTTACATTCAGTAACCTCCTTCAGATTACATCGTCTTCAACGCGCTGTGCTTCAAGGGCAGCAAATTCTTCAACCCGCCATGCTTGAAGTTCAGCGTTTATCGGCTCTAAGTCTGCTGGGTACATGTATAGTGAGCTCGTTCAGTCATGAATATGGGACACGGGGTTGGACACAAAAGGTCAGCAATCTAAAAAAGACAAAAGCACAAAAACAAGTGGAAAAAGGCAAGGTCCAAAAACATGAAGAGGAGGTTTGTTAACTACTTGGCAAAAACAAGGCTTCACTATACTTGACTATGGTGGCACAGGAACGCTGGGCCAAAGGAACGCAGCAAACATACAGTGAAGAAAAAAAAAGTATTTGAACATCCTGCTATATTGCAAGTTCTCCCACTTAGAAATCATGGAGGGGTCTGAAAAAACAGAAATCATAATGTATGATTTTTTAATTACTTATTTGTGTGATACAGCTGCAAATAAGTATTTGAACACCTGAGAAAACCAATGTTAATATCTGGTGCAGTAGCCTTTGTTTGCAATTATAGAGGTCAAATGTTTCCTATAGTTGTTCACCAGGTTTGCACACACTGCAGGAGGGATTTTGGCCCACTCATCCACACAGATCTTCTCTAGGTCAGACAGGTTTCTTGGCTGTCGCTGAGAAACACAGAGTTTCAGCTCCCTCCAAAGATTTTCTATTGGGTTTAGATCTGGAGACTGGCTAGGCCACACCATAACTTTGATATGCTTCTTACAGAGCCATTCTTTGGTTTACCTGGCTGTGTGCTTTGGGTCATTGTCATGTTGAAAGACTCAGCCACGACCCATCTTCAATACTTTGACTGTGGGAAAGAGGTTGTTCCCCAAAATCTCACAATACATGGCCACAGTCATCCTCTCCTTAATACAGTGCAGTCGTCCTGCCCATGTACAGAAAAACACAGCCAAAGCATGATGCTACTACCCCCATGCTTCACAGTTGGGATGGTGTTCTTGGGATGGAACTCATCATTCATCTTCCTCCAAATACGGTGAGTGGAATAATGACCAAAAGGTTCCATCTTTGTCTCATCTGACCACAAAACCTTCTCCCATGACTCCTCTGTATCATCCAAATGGTCATTGGCAAACTTAAGACGGGCCTTGACATGTGCTGGCTTAAGCAGGGGACCCCTCCGTGCTATGCATGATTTCAAACCATGACGTCTTAGTGTATTACCAACAGTCACCTTGGAAACGGTGGTCGCAGCTCTTTTCAGGTCATTGACCAAGTCCTGTCGTGTAATCTGGTGTGATTCCTCACCTTTCAAAGAATCACTGAGACCCCACGAGATGATATCTTGCATGGGCCTCCACTCCAATTGAGATTGACCGTCATGCTTGGCTTCTTCCATTTTCTAAAGATTGCTCCAACGGTGGACCTTTTTTCACCAAGATGCTTGGAAATTTTTCCGTCGCCTTTTCCAGCCATGCGGAGTTGTACAATTTCGCCTCTGGTGTCTTTGGACAGCTCTTTGAGCTTGGTCATGTTACAAGTTTGAGTCTTACCGATTGTATCGGTGGACAGGTGTCTTTTTGCAGTTTACGACTTCACAGAGGTGCATCTGATTTGGGATAATACATGGACTGGAGGTGGACTTTTAAAGGCGGACTAACAGGTCTTTGAGGGTCAGAATTCTAGCTGATAGACAGGTGTTCAAATACTTATTTGCAGCTGTATCACACAAATAAATTGTTAAAAAAATCATACATTGTGATTTCTGGATTTTTCTTTTTAGATTATCTCTCACAGTGGATATGCACCTACGATGAAAATTTCAGACCCCTCCATGATTTCTGATTGGGAGAACTTGAATATAGAAGAGTCTTCAAATACTTATTTTCTTCACTGTACAACAAGAAGCTCATATACTCAAGCAGACTAATGTAATCTCAAACAACGAACTGGAAACTAGCAATACAAAACACAAGACTTAAAAATGGTATAATTAGAGACAATTGTGCACAGGTGAGGAGCTGCTGCAGCTGCAGCTGTGCACATGGTAGTGGCCTTGGCCACGCCTCTGACAGTCTCCAATTCAAAATGAGACAAAATTTGGGACAACACAAAATTTTGGAGTTAAATCTTTGATAACGCAGATAAACAGAAGAAAAAAGGATGAGTGGATTATCCTTTGAGTATATTATCATTGTTGCGTATGTATTTGAATTTGTCATGATCCTGCCGCTCCAGCCCGGGCGGTGCGGGTGCCCGCGCGGTTGCGCTGATTGGGAGGTGCACACCTGCGCCTCATGCGGGTTGATTATCCTGTGTTATATGACCCCGATGACGACTGGTCCCCGCAAGTTCGTTGAGCTTCATGTCCCGTTCGAGTACTCCCGTATCCCTGATCGACAACCTGTGTGTACCGACCTTCGCCTGTTCTCCGACCAACCCCGTAAGCCTGACTCCTTTGACACTTCTGTCTGCTTTGATCGTTCTCCTGTGTACCGACTCATGCCTGCCCGCTCACCTGCTCTCTTCGCCCGACGTCCCAACTACCACTGCTGCACCTGACTGCCTGCCCGATCCCCGACCACGGAATAATAAACGTTTCTCCCCGAACTACCTTGCATCATCCGAGTACTGCATTTGGGTCCTACTCCCGTTCCGATGGGTCGTGACAGAATTTGCATTTCATTGTCATTTTTTTTACATGTTGCAATTTCATTTGAATTATGATTTGGACTGCAGTCATTGAATTATTTTTCTTACACACTGCCTTAGTGCTCTGTGTGTTTTGTCTCATATTTATGTTCCTTGATAAATTGCTTCAACTTAAGACTCATATTAAATAAGTAAATACCATGAAAATGACACCTTGTTCTGCAGTCCTGGGATATTAGTCAAATACTCCACCAGTGATCAGAAATTTGTACCATGTGACTCAGTGTAATTGCCAACAGAACTCATGTCTTCCCTTTTTTTCATAATTTAAAATGTAATGTCGTTGACATCAGAGTGTTAGTGTATATTTATGTATAAGAGACATGATTAATTTTGTGAATATTAAGAGGGCAACACGGTGGGACAGCTGTAAAGCGTTGGCCTCACAGTTCTGAGGACCCAGGTTCAATTCCAGCCCTGCCTGTGTGGGGTTTGCATGTTCTCCCCATGCCTGTGTGAGTTTTCTCCAGGCACTCTGGTTTCCTTCTACGTCCCAAAACATGCAACATTAATTGTACACTCTAAATTGCCCCGAGGTTTTATAGTGGGTGCGACCAGCTGTCTCTATTGGCTGGCAACCAGTTCAGGGTGTACGCTGCCTCCTGCTTGATGACAGCTCGAATAGGCTCCAACACTCCCACAACCCTTGTGAGGATAAGCGGCTAAGAAAATGGATGGATGGATGAATTGAGTAAGAATCCAGAATTGACGAGCCCTCTTGATTTATGTGGACAGATCTGCTTATAATGAAAAGAAAATAATGACTGGATATTATTGCTGAAAAGTGTGTGTGTGTGTGTGTGCGCGCGCGTGTGTGTGTATGTGAGGGAAAGAGTGGTTTTGTAGATGCAGACAGACAGAGACAGATGAGTTAGAGTGAGCTGACAGGGGTAATTGGAATCCAAATACTCGAGAGTGACATTGATTGACAGCATTTTAGAACCTTACTAGGGACACCCCTCTTGCCAAGTCTGTTTTACTTCCCAAGATACAACAGTGCAGTTGTGAAATAACAAAACACGTCTCCTGAATTTGGCCCCAAACTGAAGCTAAGACCTTATCGTTATAGGATAGCCTGAAGTTATAGTTTAAAGGTTGGGCAACTACACATTTAAAAAAATAGTGCAATACCTACAAAAATATATTTATATTTATTTTATTTTTATATAATATCTTGGGCAATACCTTAATTGACTCTGTTTTACAAGTGCATTCATTTGTATTCATTTTTATTCTTATTTTTATATTGCTTTTATCTATGCTCTGACTCAGGAGAGGCTCTCCGATTTCTTTCCACAGTTGTATGACATTCATTCATTCATTCATCCATCTATTTTCTTTTGCCGCTTATCTTCACGAGGGTCGCGGGCAGTGCTGGAGCCTATCCCAGCCGTCAACGGGCAGGAGGCGGGGTATACCCTGAACTGATCACCAATCGCAGGGCACATAGAGACAAACAGCCACACTCATAATCATCATAATCACACTTAGGGGTAATTTAGTGTCCAATTAATGTTGCATGTTTTTGGGAATGTGGGAGGAAACCGGAGTGCCCTGAGGAAACTCACGCAGGCATGGGGAGAACATGCAAACTTCACACAGGTGGAGCCAGGATTGAACCCAGGTCCTCAGAACTGTGAGGCCAACGCTTTACCTGCTGCGCCACAGTGCCGCCTCATTCATCCATCCATTCATTCATTCATTCATTCATATGTAATATTTTCGATTTGTTTCAATAAAGGAGCACAGTAAATGACTGGTTAGCACATTCGCATCACAGTTCTGGGGACCGGGGTTCACATCCCAGCCCAGCCTGTGTGGCGTTTGTATGTTCTCCCCATGTCTGCATGGGATTTTTCTGGGTCCGTCGGTTTCCTCCTACATCCCCAAAACATGCACGGTAGTTTAATTGATTTTTCTAAATTGCCTGTACGTGTGAATGTGTGTATGAATGGTTGTTTGTTTATATGTGCCCTGCGATTGGCTGGTGACCAGTTCAATGTCTGCCCCATCTCTTGGCCAAAGATCGCTGAAATCGCTATCACAGGCTCCAGCACACCAAGTCTTCAAACAACCTCCCACAAATGTTTTTGGGATGTGGGAGGAAACCGAAGCACCTGGAGAAAACCCACTCAGACACAGGGAGAATATGCAAAATCCACACAGGCGAGGACCGGAACTGAAACTGGGATATGAAACCTGGTCTTTAGAACTGTGAGCTAGATACACTATGTCCACCATAATGGCTAAATATATTTTATTGGTTAAATTTAAAGTAGAGTATATTAAACACATCTACATCACCTGAAACAAGCAACCATTCCACCATTTTATGAAAAAAAAAAAATTTTAATGATTTTTTTTTTCAGCGTATGGATTGTATCCTGCATATAGAATCTGCCAAAGATCCCTCAGTATTTTGTCATCTACATTTAAGATAGCAATGGCTCGCTAGAGTAAGTCACACCTTTGTCAGCACACTGTGGGTCTATGAGAGGTGACAAGTTGTTAGCATTGTGTAAGTCGGGGACAGGAGGGAGGCTATTGCCATGGCAACTGGGATGACACATTCACACACATTGTAATCATTGGCTCTAATTAGCCAAAAAGCTGACAGGGAGATGTCTATGACTACAATATCTGAATGCTGGAGGAATCGACAGTTTGAAAATGGCAATCTTGTTAAGCCACCTTAAGTTTGAATTTTTAAACTTTATCACACCACTCAATTCTTTGTATCAGTGAGTGCATGCCCTGCATGGTGCTAAACATGGATGTTATAAAATAGTTGGCATATAATTCTATGTGTTCTACTAATGAATACCTTTCTCCACTGTTATTGAACAGAAACCAACAAGCGACTGTCATACACCTACCTTCCTTTAGTGTCTGCCAGTCACAAAAATAGCTTTCTTATTTAAGACTTAGAGTATGCACTAACCCATATTCTCATGAAGTTAGGATGTTGTGAAAAAGAAAGAAAAACAGAAAACACTGATTTGCAAATCCTTTTCAACCTACATTCAATTGAATACAATGTTCCCTTGTTTAATGTGGGGGTTATGTTCCAAAACTTACCCTGGTATTTTTATCTTTTGTGTTTTTTTAATTCAATAATATATATATTTTTTTCATTTACAGGACATGTTTTTTTTTCATTTACCGGATATATTTTTCATTTACAGAGCATGTTTTTTTGTTGACAGGTTGTTTTCTTTCATTCAGAGTACTGTACTATATGTTTTTTTTTTTAAATCTACGATGTTATTTTGTTGACAGCACGTTTTCTTTTCTTTACTTATTTATGTTTTATGGCAGTTAAAACCCCTAACCATGCTTTATAAACTTTTCTCAGACAGGCAATAGCATTTTCTCACATTTCTTGTTTAAACACGCTCAGAATTCAGAATTAAAAAAAGAGGACACTATTCTAGAATGAAAACAAAGATCAAAACATCACTACATCCTTTTTCTTCTGCTTTATCCAGGATAGGTGTTTTGCAATGAAAAGAATTATTTATTTATTTTTTCAAAAGAACACATTTTATTTTAATGGTCAATCTATGAGATTGGACACAAAAGAAATTATTAATAGCGGCTGGCCATTCCTTTTCCTCCTGGGTCAGTTCTGAGGTGCGTCTTTTTCCACTGAAGCACCTTGTTGCAGGTGTGTGTTTGCAAGTGAAAAAAAAGTTACGGGTCGTTGCTGGAGCTGTTTGTCTTCTGGGCGAGAATCTTCTCATAAACAGACATGCCAGCTTTAATTATGCTTGAGAACTGAAGTCGCCACTAAACGCTGTGGGGTCCGCTGGCCGCCCTCCGTATGTAGGGTGGAAGTTATTGTAAGTCGATAAAAGCAACCTGTTTTAATTCAAAATTTGTACTAATTCCGGGACTCTAGTAGGTCCAAAGAAATAACCTCTGTCTTCCTGCCCTTGCAACTTTAGAAGTTTTGTGTTATCCAATATCAGAATTAGAATCAGAATCATCTTTATTGGCCAAGCGTGTAAAAACACACAAGGAATTTTTCTCTGGCAGTCGGTGCTGCCCTGGTACGACATTCAAAACAAAGAACAAAGCAACAAGAACAAAGAATAAGAGACATTTCTGTTTACAGGAACTATTCCTTATAAGAGTCGTGCAAGATGTAAAATCTTAATCATTTAGAACAGGGAAGAGATAAGTGTGTCAACGTCTCACATTGTGTTAAGGTTGTACAGAATGCCTTTACCCGTTCGCGGTTCCCGTTATAGACCAGTGCAATGTCAATTGTGCAAAGGTAGCGGTTTAAAGTGACAAACCGTGCGATAGTCTACAAAATATATTATGAATACTAATCCTGATTAGACCAGCAGGAAGTGAGTGAGTGTCCTAACAATGGCACGACGGAGAAAAATAGTAGGTTTACTGATCAAGAATTTAATGACCTAATTGCCAGAGGTAAACTGTTTGAATGCCTGCTAGCTTAGACTCTCATTGATCTGTAGTGCTTTCCAACGAAAGGAACTGGAAGAGCTGGTGGCCAGGATGTGGAGGATCCAAAAGGAACATGCCTGCTCTGGACCTAATTTGCATTGTGTGCAAGTCCTCAATAGTGGGTAAAGTGGTGCCGACAATCTGTTCAGCGGTTTTGATTGTCTGTTGCAGTCAGAGTTGGTCCCTTTTTGCGGCGGCCCCAAGCCAGACTGTGATTGAGGTACACGGCACAGACTGGATCACCGCTGTGTAGAACTGTCTCAGCAGCTCTTGTGACAGGCCATGCTTCTCAGAAGCCGCTAAAAGTACATCCTTTGCTGGGCTTTTTTGAGGATGGATTTGATGTTTGTCTCCCACTTCAGGTTGTCTGAGACTGTAATTCCCAGGAAATTGAAGATCTCAACGGTTGACGAAAGACAGTTGGACAGCGCCAGGGAAAGCTGTGGTGAAGGATGCCTCCTGAAGTCCGCAATCATCTCTACAGTCTTTAGAGTGTTCAACGCCATGTTGTGTTGACCACACCGAAGCTCCAGTCTTGCCACTTCCTGTCAATATACAGACTCCTCACCATCTTTGATGAGGCCAATGGCTGTGGCGTCATCTCCGAACTTCAGGAGTTTGACAGTCGGATGCCAGGAGGTGCAGTCGTTCGAGTCGAGCGAGAAGAGCAGAGGGGAGAGGACACGACCTTTGGGGTGCCCCATTGCTGATAGTCCGTGCGAATGAGGTGGTGTCCCCCAGCCTCACCTGCTGTGTCCTGCTCATCAGGAAGTTGAAGATCCAACGGGAGATGCCAGGCGAGATGCTGAGTTGGAGAAGTTTGAAGGAGAGGAGTTCAGGGATAATGGTGTTAAACACAGAGCTGAACTCCACGAACAGGATCCTTGCACAGGTACCCTCGCTGTCAAGATGTTCAAGGATGAAGTGCAGACCCATGTTGATGGCATCATCCGCAGACCTGTTAACTTGATAGGCAAACTGCAGTAGGTCCAGCTGGCAATCTGTGATGCTCTTGAGGTGATCTAGCACAAGGCGTTCAAAGGACTTCATGACCACAGATGTCAAGGCAACAGGCCTGTAGTCATTAAGAACTGAGACTGCTGCTTTTTTGGGGACACGTTTGAAGCAGGGTGGTACTTCACACAGTTGTAGAGACCTGTTTAAGATCTTTGGGAAGACAGGAGAAAGTTGTTCGGCGCAGACTTTGAGGCAGAATGGGGACACAAGGTCTGGGCCCAGCGCTTTGTTGATCTTTTGCGGTTTGAGGATCTGTCTAACATCGCTTTCATGGATGTTAAACGGTGGAGTGGAAGGTGGTGCGGCTTGTGGTGTGGCTTGGTGGGTGCGTGGTGTGGAAGTGTCTATTTCGAATCTGCAATAAAAGCTGTTTAGGTCGTCGGCCAGCCCGCTCTTATTTTCTACCCGGGGTGTGGGGGACGTTGCTTGTAATTAGTGAGCGATTGTAATCTGTGCCAAACTGATTTGGAGTCATTTGAGACGAGATGATTGTTGGCAATATTTGGCACGTTTTCGCTAAAAACAAATCCACGGACTATCAGCATGACTTGGGTGTAATGTCTTAAAGTGGGGCATTAATTTATTTGGCTTCATATTTCCTCAATAAAGCTTTCGGGTGACTTTCTTTTGTCTCATTATCTTTGTCACTCTCCGGCTTTCTTTTAATCCCTGTTCAAAAATTTTTTTCATGTTGTTTCTTATGGACTCACTAATTGTACTTCAGATCAGAATAAATAAAAAACTCTTCAGAGCTAATACTTCCTGCGCACACTCTGACAATGAGAGCACCACTGCCAACTACTGTAGTGGCTGTGCAATTACACTTTATTCTAGTGTGGCAAAAAAAAAAAAACATTTCCCGGGGTCACACATGCTCCCCTTAGCATAGCACTGCGGAGCACTATTTGATAAGCACTGGTGTAACATAAGGCATTAAATATCATATTGAAATGTAAATGTATATATACATTTACCACCCTACCTACACATATGTGACTACAATGTCATTTTCTTTTTATTTTTAATCCATACCTGAATATAATGTGCTGTATTGACTTTTTTAAAATATTTTTTTAAAATCTTACGCATTATACACAAGAAATTACAGTATGTTATCAGGACTAACTACCTTTCCATGTTTCATCCTCTTTAGTGGCTTTCTAACGTCCTTCTTATGAATCTTTCCCTTTTCAATTTCCTTTTCTTTAATTTTCTTCATTCATCAACTCCTCAACATTCAGCACATTTCCATCTCTATCCTTAATCATCCTAACCTGCTGCACATCCTTCCTATCTCCAGCCCTCTGTTTGGCCAACCTGGAGCGATTCCTTTATCCTTCTTTAGTTTACAACCTGGTGTACATGTCCTCATATGCCTGTTGTTTAGCCTTCGCCACCCATACAGTATCTTTCTCCTATGTTGCATCTCAATGTATTTATTTCTCCTCTTCTCAGTCTTCTCAGTGTCCCATATCTTCTTTACTAACCTCTTTACTTGTATGACTTCCTGTACTTTGTATGACTTCCTGTACTTGACGTTTCACCACCAAGTCTCCTTCTCCCCTTTGCCCATCTAGTCACTTATTTCAATTTTTTAAATGCTCTGAATGTGCAATGAGACTCTTTAAATGTTTTCTCTTCTTCAATTAAATAATTGTCTGTATTGTATACCGCTATCTGTATCACTATAAAATAGTTCTGTCATTAACATGAGCAAATTATCTCTATCTCAAATCATCCCATATCACCCACACAAATTATGAAATATCATCAACATGAATAAAAAGTTTACTTTAGTTGAAGCCGCAATAAATCAGCAACTTAGTGCAGACTTGACATGCCAACACAGTACAATAAGTACCAAAACGTAAACAACCACACCACTCAGTACTATTAGTCTTTTAACTGATCGATAGACGGGTGCCATTGTAGTACATGAAGGCAACTGTGTGTGCGTACATTTGTGCACCCATGTACGTAAAAGTGAAAGTGAGTGACACACACACACACACACACACACACACACACACACACGCACACACGCGTGCACACCATGACTCCCACTACACGAATTTTGATGCAAATCGTGAGAAAATATTTTCGCTCACACTGACAAATTATTCAGGTTTTTCTTCCTTGTCTTACTTCCAAATTTAAAAAAAAAAAATTAAACCTTTAAAATGTAAATTATTGATGAAGCAAAATTGTACATTTTAGCTCCAATTTATTTATTTAGTTGTTTGTTTCTTTGTTTATTTATTTATTTTGCCCAGTTTAAAATCAATAAAAGAGTGTTACTTTTTCGTGATTGGATGTTTTAACAGATCAAATCACCCAAAAATAATTTGGCAATGTGCATTTGTTTGAGAAAAACAACGATTAGATCCCGAAGCAATACGTGACCTTAGTTATTGAAGAACAAGTACAAAGTAAAAAGTATAAAAATGTCTTGTAGTTGACACAAGGTTTGGACAAACACTTTATCTCAGGGAGGATACTGGTCCATTCTTAAATATATGAAGACGAATTTCAGCAATTACAATTCCATCCATACATATTTTAGCCACTTATCCTCACTCACAAAGGTCCCAGGAGTGCCGGAGCCTATCCGAGCTATCAACGGGGAGGAGGCAAAATACACCCTGAACTGGTTGTCAGCCAATCACAGGGCACATAGAGACAGACAACAGTGACACTCACAAACACACCTAGTGGCAATTTAGATTGTACAATTAATGCATGTCAGAATCAGAATCAGAATCAGCTCTTTTTTCCAAGTGTGGAACAACACACAAGGAATTTGTCTTCGGCAGTAGGTGCAGCCCTGGGATGACGTTCAGAACAAAGAACAAAAATAACTAATAAGAACAAAGAACAAGAGACATGAAGTTAATAGGAACAATTAACAGATGTGCAAAATGAAGAGTCTTCTTCATTTAGAACAGCTAAGTGTGCGTCAACGTTCGTTCGCGGTTCCCATTATAGACCAGTGCTCTGGACCTAGTTTGAGTGGCGTGCAAGACATCAATAGTGGGTAGAGTGGTGCCAACAATCCATTCAACGGCTTTGATTGTCCGTTGGAGTCTGAGTTTGTCCTTTTTTGTGGCAGGCCCAAACCAGACTGTGATGGAGGTTTACAATACTGATTAGATGACCGCTGTGTAGAACTGTCTCAGCAGCTCTTGTGACAATATTTTGTCATATATATATTGTGAAGAAAATAAGTATTTGAACACCCTGCCATATTGCAAGTTCTCCCACTTAGAAATTATGGAGGGGTCTGAAATTTCCATCGTAGGTGGACGTCCACTGTGAGAGAGATAATCTAAAAAGAAAAATCCAGAAATCACAATTTATGATTTTTAATTAATATTTGGTACAGAAGCCTTTGTTTGCAATTACAGATGTCAAACATTTCCTGTAGTAGTTCACCAGGTTTGTACACACTGCAGGAGGGATTTTGGCCCACTCATCCACACATATCTTCTCTGAATCAGACAGTTTCTGGGCTGTTGCTGAGAAACACAGAGTTTCAGATCCCTCCAAAGATTTTATATTGGGTTTAGGTCTGGAGACTGACTAGGTCAGGGCAGAACCTTGATATGCTTCTTACAGAGCCACTCCTTGGTTTTCCTGGCTTTGTGCTTCGGGTCATTGTCACCCATTGGCACCCAGCCACGAACCATCTTCAATGCTGTGACTTAGGGAAAGTGGTTGTCACAATACATGGCTCCGGTCATCCTGTCCTTAATATTGTGCAGTCGTCCTATCCCATGTGCAGAAAAAACAGCTCCAAAGCATGATGCTACCACCCCCATGCTTCACAGTAGGGATGGTGTTTTTGGGATGGAACTAATCATTCGTCTTCCTCCAAATACAGTGGAATTATGACCAAAAAGTTCCATTTTGGTCTCATCTGACCACAAAATATTCTCCCGTGACTCCTCTGTATCATCCAAATGGTCATTGGCAAATTTAAGACAGTCCTTGACATGTGCTGGTTTAAGCAGGGGAACCTTTCATTCCATGCATGATTTCAAACCGTGACGTCTTAATGTATTATCAACACTCACTTTGGAAACGGTGGTCCCAGTTCTTTTTAGGTCATTGCCCAAGTCCTGTCGTGTAGTCCTGGGCTGATTCCTCACCTTTCTAAGGATCATTGAGACGCCACAAGGTGATATCTTCCATGGGGCTCCACTCCGATTGAGATTGAGCGTCATGTTTAGCTTCTTCCATTTTCTAATGTTTGCTCCAACAGTGGACCTTTTTTCACTAAGTTGCTTGTCAATTTCTCTGTAGCACTTTCTAGCCGTGTGGAGTTGTACAATTTTGTCTCTGGACAGCTCTTTGGTCTTGGTCATGTTACAAGTTTTAATCTTCCTGATTGTATGGGGTGGACAGGTGTCTTTATACGGCTGACGATCTCACACAGGTGCATCTGATTCAGGATAAAACATGGAGTGGAGATGGACTTTTAAAAGCAGACTAACAAGTCTTTGAGGGTCAGAATTCTAGCTGATAGACAAGTGTTCAAATACTTATTTGCAGCTCTATCACACAAATCATTAAAAAACCATACATTGTGATTTCTTGATTTTTCTATTATCTCTCTCAGAGTGGATGATGAAAATTTCAGACCCCTCCATGATTTCTTAGTGGGAGAACACTCAGTATAGTAGGGTGTTCAAATACTTATTTTCTTCTTGTCATGGCTCAGTTAGAAAGCATTGGCCTCACATTTCTGAGGTCCCGGGTTCGATCCCGGACCGGCCTATGTTGAGTTTGCAGGTTCTTCCAGTGCCTGCGTGGGGTTTTCCAGGCACTCCGGTTTCCTCCCATATCCCAAATATGTGCAACATTAATTGGACACTCAATTTCCCCTCTGTGGTTGTGAGTGCAGCTGTAAGATCATAGGAAAGAAAAAAAAAAGCAGAGAAAGGATTAACACTGACGGACATGACAGACATAAAGACTTAGGCTTCAGTTGGATGACCATGTCGATTATTATTTAGGACAAAGCCCATATTTTAGCGCACATGAAGGGTTTCACTCCAGTGAGCGATACAGTGATCATGAAGCAAAATTTTTTGTGAACAAAAAAAACCAAAGCAATGTTCTTCGAACATTGGCAAGACAGAAAGATTACTTACTGTAGGTTATGGATCGAGGATCCAAATCAATGTGGGCTTAATATCAGCCTCATGTTCATTAAGGGAAAGGCACGGTGTATTTTGCGAACTTTGAAAGAGCAGAAAGGAGAGGACGCCGAGGAGGAATTTACCGCTAGCAACTGCTACCTGCACTTGTTGACTCAGCATTAGCTAAGGCCCAGCCTCCCTTCATTCTCGACCTTCCCAGCCTCTCTTCCCTAATAGTAGGTGAAGTGTCTAATATTTTTTACTTTAATGTATTTTAGTTTTTAATACGAAGTACCCATACCCACCCATTTTCCAAGCCGCTTATCCTCACGAGGGTCACGGGAATGCTTGAAGTGAACCTGCGCGCCGTCATTTAACTTCCCTCCCTAACGCCTACCAGTGTGGCAGCCTCCGGAATGCTCTCCTTGTTACTCAAGTACAGAAGAGAGGACATGCTAACTATTAGAGAGTCTTCTTCTGACATTTTTTCAACAACTTTCACCAATTTGCTGAAGCTTTTTCCAGAGTTGTTATTCGGTGCGCTCATCAAAGCCTTGCGACAAAGAAGCTCGCGATCCCGGCTACAAGTCCGCCTTTGAAAGCAGGGACATGCTTCCGACGATCCATTTTGCAAACCTACTCTCACTAGCCAATAAAACTAATGAACTTGAGCTTCGGATTAAAACCTGCAAAGACTTTGGATGTTCTGTGGCTCTGTGCTTCACAGAGACTTGGCATTGTGGACAAGTGCTCGACGCTGCTATCACACTCCTCAGCTTCAACCTCCATCGTGCCGATTGTGTCGCCGAGCTAACAAGCTTAATTGATACTATTTTCAGAAGGCCAACCTTACAGTTAAGATATTTTTTTTGGTAGTCACTTCAAAGGTTTGAGAATTTTGTGAAATACTGGATTTGTTTATTCTTTTGTCTTTCTGCCATTGTCATCAAATTTTAAACAAGTAAACATTTCGCTCAGCTTGTGGTGAACTAATATACAGGTTTTACTTTTTGCATAAACATGGAATAAATGGAGTTTGCCTCGATATTTAAAAAATATATATTGGCACTTACCTGTATGCTAACACGGAAAACGAAAGCCGGTGGAATATGGTTTTATAACAGGGGAATAGTGCACGGACGTTACAGAGCTCAGCACACACTGCAGCCTGTTTAGAGTCGCTGTTTTTGAACTGTAAGCCATTATATTCGCCACGTGAGTTCATATCTTTTGTCCTAGTTGGTGTTTACATTCCGCCTCAAGCTAATCAAGCTAGCATGACCGCCACGCTCATAACACTCGCCGTGCAGATAAACGAGATTGAAAAAAAACACCCAGATTCGCCGCTCATTATTCTAGAAGATTTGACCATACCTAAACTTAACCACGAACTCCCTAAATATGGGTTGTTTTCACGTGACATCACCCGTTGTGCTGCCTTGGGGAAATAGCTCACGAAATACCACCAAGACCCCAATTTTCGTTAGCTACAACAACCTAACTATAAAAAAATAAGACTGAACTAACCATTTACGTAGTGTCTTGAGCAGACAAGTGTCCGATCGCATTGATCCTTCGTTGTGATGTCTTTACGATAGATCAGCTTTTTCCATAACCTTCGTCACTGTTCACTGAGAATTCACGCTTCATCACCTTGATTAGTGACAATCTTTATTCACCCCAGGTCTGTTTTAGCAACCCACGGCACCGCAAAGAGGCATCTTCAAGTTCTACTCAATATATGAGTAACGAGCTCAGGGAAATAAAATGGCCGCCGTCAGCAATTTGCCCGAGGCAGCACTATGGGTGATGTCACATGAAAACAAACCATTGTGCAGGCAAGATATTTGTTTAGTTGTCTGTGGTGACTAAATTCAAAAATATCGTATTTTTGTTATGATCACAACCAGTTTTGAATATGCACAGTTTTTAATTTAAAAGTTTACAGTGAGCATTTAATTGTGACTATATGGACTGTTCTGACGCTATTAGGTATGTTTCATCTTCCCTAATGGAGTGCAGAGTCAAAAGCAATCAACATTTAGCTATTATGCTGCAAAAAAAAAAGAAGGAATAGGTTGCCAACAGAGATGACATCACCGCCATGTGTGAATGGTTTAAAATCTAGATTAAGAACTTCTTTTCCCTCATGCATTTTAGAGTACTTCCACTTTTCAGTAACTTTTTTTTTTTACTAAAACTGCTTTAATTGTACTTTTTAAAATGTTTTTATTTATGTATTTGAATGCATGTAATGCATTTCATCATGTAATGCACATTGAGTTACCTTGTGTATGAAATGGTCTATAGAAATCAGGGTTTGTTTTTTTTTACAGACAGACATTTTCCTCATTTTATCTGGTCTTCAAATCAAGTGATGTTTGTTAAAAAGTTGAAAATTAAAAAAATGTTTCTATGACAGTGTAAAGTCTGCCATTTACAAAAATTTAAATCAAAATAAGTAAATAAATAGCTTATTTGTGTATAATGTGACTGAGGCGGTACGATGGGGCAGCTGTAAAACGTTAACCTCATCTCAGCCCCACTTGTGTGGAGTTTTCATGTTCTCCCCGTGCCTGCATGGGTTTTCTCCAGCATTCTGGTTTCCTCTCACATCCCAAAAACATGCAACATTAATTGGACAAGCTAAATTGTGTGATGTTACACACTTGGCAAAAAAATCTGATTCTGATACTGTAATGCATTAATTGTATACGCTAAATTGGACTTGGTGTGATTATGAGTGCGACTGTTATCTGTCTCTATGTGCTCTGTGATTGGCTGGTAACCAGTTCAAGGTGCACCCCGTCTCCTGCCCGTTGACAGCTTGGATAGGCTCCAGAGACAGTTGTGACGATAAGTGGCTAAGAAAATGGATGGATGATGGATGGATAATGTTTTTGAGTAAAAAATGTCCGGTTGAATGTTAGGCCCTCGCACATTTTAACCTTACCAAATTTGGCACTCATGGCAAAACGTTTCGACACCCCTGGTCTAAAATATGTACATTGTGCCTTATACAGGAGAGAATATAACCAACATGGTCAATCTGTCTAATTTAACAAGAACTGCATTCAGTGGGTAATGTCCACATTGCTGTAAGGACAAGGCGAATACTGTGCTAAAATTGCTTAATTTCTGGTCTGGTCAATGGTGGTGGGTGACAGGGAGGAATAATAAAAATTATTGCAAAGGAGAGAGGGACCTGAGCATCTTGACTGCCTGGTGGAAGAAACTGTCTTTGAACCTGCTGGTTTTGGCGTGAAGAATCTGCAGTCGCTTCTCTGATGGCAGCAATTTTAAGAGGCAGTCGGATGGGTGAGTGGGGTGACCAACGATCCTGGTGGCCTTGTGGATGAGACGGGTGTTATAAATGTCCACAAGGGAGGGGAGAGAGACCCTGGTGATCCTCTCAGCTGCACTCACACACAGTGATGATGCTGCAAATTATGCCCTCGATCGTCCGTCTGTAAAAGGAAATCATGATGTGGTATGGGTGCATCGCTCTTTTCAGTTTCTGCAGGAAGTAGAGCCACTTTTTAACCTTTTTAGCCCGTGGTGTGGTGTTAGAGGTCCAGGTGAGGGCTTTGGAAATGTGTACATCCAGGAATATGGTGCTGATCACCTGGTCTACTGCATCACCATTGATGGCTGTTTTACATATATATAAAAACCCCTATGATGAATAAGAATCGTGGATTCAGGTTTCCTTGCCCGGACGTGGGTTACCGCGGACCCCCTCTGGAGCCAGGCCTGGAGGTGGGGATCGAAAGCAGCCGGGCCTGCACCCATGGTGCTCCGCCAGGGACAGCCTGAAAGGGTAACATGGGTCCCCCTTCCCATGGATTCACCACCTGTGAGAGGGGCCATTTGCAATGGGAGCTGGGTGGTAGCTGAAGCCGGGGACCCGAGCTGGTGCGTAAGGTCAAGAAGTTCCGACTAGATATTGTTGGACTCACCTCTATGCACTGCTTGAGCTCTGATACCAGTCCTCTTGAGAGAGGTTGGACTCTTCTCCACTCTGGAGTTCCCCATGGAGAGAGGCACCAGGCAGGTGTGGGGATACTTATTGCTCCCCGGCTTGGCACCTGTACATTGGGGTTTACCGGGTAGATGAGAGGGAAGCCTAACTCCGCCTTTGGGTGTGTGGATGGGTCCTGACTGTTGTTTGTGCCTATGCAGCAAACAACAGTTCAGAGTACCCACCCTTTTCTGAGTCCTTGGAGGGAGTGCTGGAGAGCGTTCCCTCTGGGGGCTCCATCATTCTACTGGGGGACTTCAACACCCACGTGACAATGAGTAAGACCTGGAAGAGCGTGATTGGAAAGAACCACCCCCCCGCACCCCCGATCAGAACCTGTCTGGTGTTTTGTTACAGGACTTCTGTGCTCAACATAGATTGTCCATAACAAACACCATGTTCAGGCATAAGGGTGTCCACATGTGCACTTGGTACCAGGACACCCGGGGTCGCAGTTTGATGATCAACTTTGTGGTCATGTAATCGGACATGCGGCTCCATGTCTTTGACACACGGGTGAAGAGAGGGGCTGTCAACTGATCACCACCTGGTGGTGAGTTGGCTATGATGGTAGGGGAAGATTCCAGTCTGATGAGGCAGGCTCAATTGTATTGTGAGGGTCTTCTGGGAAAGGCTGTCAGAAGGAATTTCATCCCCCATCTCCGAAAGATCTTTGCCCATGTTCCGGGGTAGGCGGTGGGCATCGAGTCCGAGTGAACAATGTTCCGTGCCTCCATTGCTGAGGTGGCCGTAAGGTGGTCGGTGCTTGTCGTGGCAGCAACCTCGAACATGTTGGTGGATAACAAAAGTGGGGGATGTCGTCAAGATAAAGAAGGAGTTCTATCAGGCATTTTTGGCCTGTGGAACTCCTGAGGCAGCTGATAGGTACCGGCTGGCCAAGTGAAATGCAGTTTCATTGGTCACTGAGGCAAAAACCCGGGCATGGCAGGAGTTGGTGAGGCCATGGAAAATAATTTCAAGACAGCTTCGAGGAAATTTTGATCCACCGTCTGGCGTCTCAGGAAGGGGAAGCAGTGGACCATTAAACACTGTGTATAGTGAGGATGGCACACTGCTGAACTCATCTCGGGACGATGTGACTCGTTGGGGTGAATACGTCACAGATCTCCTCAATTCCATCCATTCACCTTCCCATGAGGAATCAGAGTCTGGGTTCTCTGAGGCAGGCTCTTCTATCTCTGTGGTTGAGGACACTGAGGTGATTAAAAAAGCTCCTCAGTGGCAGGGCTCCTATTATGGATGAGATTACCCGGATTTCGTAAAGGCTCCGGATGATGTGTGGCTCTCTTGGCTCATTGATGACACCACAGTCAT
The DNA here is from genome assembly GCF_019802595.1 of Syngnathoides biaculeatus. Classification (NCBI taxonomy): domain Eukaryota; kingdom Metazoa; phylum Chordata; class Actinopteri; order Syngnathiformes; family Syngnathidae; genus Syngnathoides; species Syngnathoides biaculeatus. Next base: position 2,122,654 of record NC_084653.1, read on the forward strand.
AGGCTTCATCAAAGACAGTGACTTGTCTGCGTATCGACAGGAAGTGGCAAAATGAGAGCTTTGGTTTGGCCAACACAACCCGACATTGAACACTCTAAAGGCTGTAAAGATGATTATAGACTTCAGGAGGCATCTTTCAACACATCTGCCACTGATGCTGTCCAGCTGTCTCGTGTCAACTGTCGAGACCTTCAAGTTCTTGGGAATTACACTCTCACAGGACCTGCAGTGTGAGACGAACGTCAACTTTTTCCTCAAAAAAGCCCAGCAAACAATGTACTTCTTGCAGCTTCTGTGGAAGCACGGCCTGTCAAAAGAGCTGCTGAGACAGTTCTACACAGCGGTCATCCAATCAGTACTGTGTACCTCCATGACAGTCTGGTTTGGGCCTGCCACAAAAAAGGACAAACACAGACTCCAACGGACAATCAAAACTGCTGAACGTATCATCGGCACCACTCACTATTGAAGACTTGCATGCAACTTAAACTAAGTCCAGAGCAGGCAGGATCCTTTCGGAAACTCCACATCCTTGCCACCAGCTCTTCCAGCTCCTTCCTTTGGGTAGATGCTACCGATCAATGCAAGTCAAAACTAGCAGGAATTCCAACAGTTTTTTTTTTTTTTCCCTCTGGCAATTAAGTCATTAAATTGTCGATCAGCAAACTTCTGCCTTGTGCTGTTGTTGGGACACACCCTAATATAGTGGTGGTGAATCAGTAATAGTATTTGTAATGTTTTCGATAGACTATCACACAACTTGTGATATTAAACTGCTCCCTTTGCACAATTGTCATTGCACTGATCTATAACAGAAACTGCGAATGGCTAAGGCTGCTCTGTATAGGCTTAACATATCGTGATGCGTTAACACACTCTTAACTCTTCTAAATGAAAAAGACTCCATCTTATACATCTGTAACTGAATGTCTCTTGTTCTTTGTTCTTGTTAGTTTGATTGTTCTTTGTTCTGAATGTCGTACCAGGGCAGCACCAACTACCGGAGACAAATTCCTTGTGTGTTGTTACACACTTGGCCAATAAAGTTGATTCTGATTCTGGTTGACACATTTCTGCAACATCTTCTAGACATTGGGAACAGTGCCTCTGCATTGGCAGACTGGGGTGTTGGTCCCCCTTTTTAAGGAGGGAGGATGTGTATCAGGGGGATCACAGTCCTCAGCCTCCCTGGTAAGGTATATTCAGGGGTGCTAGCTCGGAGGATCCATTGGGAAGTCGAATCTCAGATATAGGAGGAGCAATGTGGTTTTAATCCTGGCCGTGGAACAGTGTACCAGCTCTACACCCTCGGCAGGATCCTCGAGGGCGCATGGGAGTTCACCCACCCAGTCTACATGTGTTTTGTGAACTAGGAGAACTCGTTCGACCATGTCCCGTGGGGAGTCCTGTGAGGGTTTCTTTTGGAGTATGAGGTACCCAAGTCCCTGATACAGGCTGTTCAGTCCATGTACAACCAATGTCAGAGTATTGTTCGCATTGCAGGCAATAATTTTCCAGTGAGAGTTGGAGTCCCGCCATGGTTCTGCTTCATCATCTATTTTATTCATAACTTTTATGGAGAAAATTTCTAGGTGCATAGAGGGTGCCTGGTTTGGCGGCCTCAGTATTGCATCTCTGCTCTTTGCAGATGATGTGGTTATGTTGGCTTCATCAAGCCATGACCTCCAATGCTCAATGGAGTGGTGCACAGCCAAGTGTTTAGCACCTGGGTTGAGACTCAGCACCTCCAAATCTGAGACTATGGTCCTCAGTCAGAAAAGGGTGGCGTGCCCTCTCCGGGTCAGGGAGGAGATCCTGCCCCAAGTGGATGTTATTTTTTGCAAACTTAGTTACTTTTGGGCGGCACAATGTTGCAGTTATAATGAATTATATCACTAAAGTAAAAGGGAAAGGTACACTATCAGAAACACATTAGTACCTTGCTGATTCAACTAGCTTACAAACTAACCGAGTTTCATTAAATTCAACCAAACATTTTTTCCAAACCAAAAAACTTCACCAACTCTAATACTTCATATATACATGTATGTATTTCTTTCAGCTTGTCCCGTTAGGGGTCGCCACAGTGTGTCATTTGAGATGAATGCGAATATTTGTTTAGCACAGTTTTTACACCGGATGCCCTTCCTGACGCAACCCTTCTGCATTTATTTGGGGAGAGAGCTGGAGCCTATACCAGCTAACTTCAGTTGAAGGCACACTACATCCCAAACTAGTCGGCAGCCAGTCGCAGGGCAGATATCGAAACCATCACTGAGCGGGAATTGATCCCACGCTGCCTACATCAAAGGCAGGTGTGTGTACTACAGTCATCAGTGACTCCTTCACATATGCAGTGAAGAAAACAAGTATTTGAACACGTAGGTGCATGTCCACTGTGAGAGAAATGATCTAAAAAGAGAAATCCTGAAATTACAATGTATGATTTTTTTAACCACCACCAAGTCTCCTTCTCCCCTTTCCTACCAGAATACACCTCAAGTACTGCCCTGCCGGTCTTTCTGATTACCTTGGCTGTAGTTGTCCAGTCATCTGGGAGCTCCCCCTGTCCATCGAGAGCCTGTCTCACCTTTTCCAGAAAGACCACACAACATTCTTCCTTTCTCAGCTTCCACCACATGGTTCTCTGCTCTACCTTTGTCTTCTTAATCTTCCTAACCACCACTAGAGTTGTCCTACATGCTCCCCTACAACTACCTTACATTCAGTAACCTCCTTCAGATTACATCGTCTTCAACGCGCTGTGCTTCAAGGGCAGCAAATTCTTCATCCCGCCATGCTTGAAGTTCAGCGTTTATCGGCTCTAAGTCTGCTGGGTACATGTATAGTGAGCTCGTTCAGTCATGAATATGGAACACGGGGTTGGACACAAAAGGTCAGCAATCTAAAAAAGACAAAAGCACAAAAACAAGTGGAAAAAGGCAAGGTCCAAAAACATGAAGAGGAGGTTTGTTAACTACTTGGCAAAAACAAGGCTTCACTATACTTGACTATGGTGGCACAGGAACGCTGGGCCAAAGGAACGCAGCAAACATACAGTGAAGAAAAAAAAAAGTATTTGAACATCCTGCTATATTGCAAGTTCTCCCACTTAGAAATCATGGAGGGGTCTGAAAAAACAGAAATCATAATGTATGATTTTTTTAATTACTTATTTGTGTGATACAGCTGCAAATAAGTATTTGAACACCTGAGAAAACCAATATTAATATTTGGTACAGTAGCCTTTGTTTGCAATTACGGAGGTCAAACGTTTCCTGTAGTTGTTAACCAGTTTTGTACACACTGCAGGAGGGATTTTGGCCCACTCCTCTACACAGACCTTCTCTAGATCAGACAGGTTTCTGGGCTGTTGCTGACAAACACGGAGTTTCAGCTCCCTCCAAAGATTTTCTATTGGGTTTAGAGCTGGAGACTAGCTAGGCCACACCATAACCTTGATACGCTTCTTACGGAGCCACGCCTTGGTTTTCCTAGCTGTGTGCTTTGGGTCATTCTCATGTTGAAAGGCCCAGCCACAACCCATCTTCAATGCTCTGACTGAGGGAAAGAGATTGTTCCCCAAAGTCTCACAATACATGGTTGCGGTCATCCTCTCCTTAATACAGTGCAATCGTCCTGCCCATGTACAGAAAAACACGCCCAAAGGATGATGGTACTACCCCCATGCTTCACAGTTGGGATAGTGTTCTTGGGATGGAACTCATCATTCATCTTCCTCCAAATATGGTGAGTGGAATAATGACCAAAAGGTTCCATCTTTGTCTCATCTGACCACAAAACCTTCTCCCATGACTCCTCTGTATAATCCAAATGGTCATTGGCAAATTTAAGAAGGGCCTTGACATGTGCTGGTTTAAGCAGGGGAACCTTCCGTGCCATTCATGATTTCAAACCATGACGTCTTAGTGTATTACTAACAGTCACCTTGGAAACGGTGGTCGCAGCTCTTTTCAGGTCATTGACCAAGTCCTGTCGCGTTGTCCTGGGCTGATTCCTCCCCTTTCTAAGGATCATTCAGACCCCATGATGTTATATCTTGCTAGAAAATTGAAAATGAAAATTTCAGACCCCTCCATGAGTTCTAAGTGGGAGAACTTGCAATATACCAGGGTGTTCAAATACTTATTTTCTTCACTGTAATAATCATAATGTGTGTATGTTATTCGGCCTATGATGCAAAAAAAAAAAATAATTTGATGTGATAACTAGTACGCGGAGCTTATCCGCTCTCAGAACTCTGACCCTTGATTGTGAGCAGTTTCTTCAGTTGCTCAGCTGTGTAACTCCCTGGTCTGGTCCTGAACTACCTGACAAGATTGGCACTTTGAGCCCACAGCAGGCTGTCACCATTGCTCAAAAGCAAGAGTATCTAGTGTTGGGAAAGTTGCCAAGCAGTGCCCCTCTATCACCTGGGAGCTCTGCCGTCGTTGAGCCCACCTCCTCCCATTCAGCTCCCAGGGACATAACCGTCGGACGAGTTGTCACTCCAATGTGGGGTGATGCCTGGGTCCCATTGAAAATTCTAAACCCCACAAAAACCCAGGTAACACTACGGCGTAATGCAAAGGTGGCAGATGTTTATCCGTGTGTTGCTATTGAGGATCTTCCCATTTCTCAGGGTGTGGCTGAGACACAACTTGGTCGGACTGCTGACACTACCTCTGAGTCAGGTTCCACAGCTGATCCCTTTCAACAGCTGAAAGAGTGTGAAATGGGAGACATAAACCTTGAAGATTGTGAAGTGTCAGAGGAGTAGAGTCAGAGACAAGCTAAACTTGTGCTGACTTAACAAGACATCTTCTCCAGGGATCAGCTGGACTGTGGGGAAGCAAAGGGCTTTGTTCATCGTATACACACCTCACTGATGACCGCCCCTTCCGGTTTCCTTATCGACGAGTTACCCCAGTGCAATACCACAAATTGAGGGAAGTCCTGTCTGAGATGGAGTTAAAAGGCATCATCAGTATGTCAGTCAGTGAGTATGCCTCCCAGCTGGACCTGGTCTGGAAGAAGTCAGGTGACCTTAGGATCTGTACTGACTTTCAATGGCTAAATGCAAAAACTACCAAAGATGCCCACCCACTTCCACACTAGGCTGAGAGCCTCTTTGCCCTTGGTGAAAATGCCTTTTTCAGCACCATGGATCTCACGTCAGGATTCTACATCTCCCTCCATGAGTCTGACAGGCGATACACAGCCTTTAAAACCCCCCTTCGGCCTATATGAGTATAATGGACTTCCCCAGGGCATATGCAACGGCCCCACGTCATTTATGTGGATGATGATCAGTGTCTTGGTGATTTGAACTTCTCCAGTCTCCTTTGCTTTCTAGATGACCAGCTTGTCTTTGCCCCCTCTGAGGAAGAGGCTCTGACAAGGCTAGACCTGGTCTTCTCGTGCCTTAGAGCCAACAACCTGAACCTGGTACATAAGAAATGCCACGTACTACGGAGGTCTGTGAGATTTCTTGGCCATAGGGTGGACAGCAGTGGCGTCTCAATCGATCAGGAGAAAGTGAGTGTCATCACAGCTTCAGTAAGAGGGATCTCATGAACGATGATGGCTGCACTCCTTCTCAGCAGATGGTCGTGTCTTTCCTTGGGATAGTGCTGTTTTATTAACACTTTATCCCTGGCTGTTCTTCCATTGCAAAGCCACTTTACACTTTGACTGCTGGACAGAAGAGGAGAGCAGGAGGTTCCCCTGGGCGGCGGCGTGCTGGCACCTTTCGAGAACTGACTTATTAGGTTTGGACTCCTCTCTGTGAGAGGCCGTTTGAGGACCTTAAATCCGCACTCCTCAACAGTGTGGTGTTAGTGCACCCAGACTTTCATCCTTTCCACTGATGCTTCCCTTGATGGTCTGGGTGCTGTCTTGTCCCAAGTGCCTGATTTCTTGCTCTCAAGTGTCCGGTTTGTGAAAAGTTCAGTCACTGGCTTAAAGGTCCCAAGTAGGGACCCTTTTGTGAAGCCATTGAGGGAGTGGCTGCTGTGCGTGTCTTATTCTGAGCTACTCAAGCAGGCCGATGATGTCGACAATGAATGTGTGGAGGACACTTTTTGCCTCACTTGCCAACCTCAGTCCTTGGGCAATTTCCCTGCTGTTGATGGTTCTCTGTCTGAAGATGAGGTCTCCTTGTTCCTGTCGTCTCTGAATGATTATGATCCTGCGACAAGGCATCGTGCAGCCTCTCTTGCTGACTATCTTTCCACCCTGGAACCACCTGGTAAAGACGTGCTGCCTTCCTTGTCCCCTGGTGACCTCCAGTCCAATGGGATTCTGTCATTGCCAGAGTCGTTCACTTTGTTGACAGAAAATCCAGGCCCTCCAGAAGTGAACACTACAATAAGGATCAACCAACTCTGAGAATCCTTAAACAGTGGGATAAACTGACAGTTCTGAATGACATCCTGTGTAGGGTCACGAATGATCCTTTGACCAGGAAAAAGAGGTTTCAGTTCGTTGTACCTGTGTCCCTGAAATCAGATGCCTTGTTTGGTGTACATTACCATGCTTATTACCAGGGTCAGCCTCACATGCTTTCACAGTTCTTCAGTGGATTTTATGTGTCCACGGGAAAACCCCAGTGCCTTCAACAAGAGCCCCATTGGAGAGCATTAACCCCCCCGGAGATTGTGTGCATTGACTTTTGGTCAGCTGAGGACAGTAATAAGTCTGTGGCTGTTCTGGTGGTCAATGATCATTTCACCAGGCTTGCACATGCTTTTCCCTGTTAGGACAAGACTGCCAAGAAAGTAGCTCAGAAGTTGTGGGATAACTTCTTTTTGCATTTATGGCTTTCCCCAGTGCCTGCACTCTGACCAGAGTGCAAACTTTGAAAGCAAATTAATTGCTTTGCTGAGCTTTGGTGCTGTCTGGAGTTTGCAAGTTGTGCACTTCACCTTACCATCAAATGGGAAATGGCAATACAGAGAGGTTCACCCTGGCCAACATGTTGAGGTCTTTGCCTCCTCGTTCTAAGCAGAAATGGCCACAAATGGTCCAGGCTATGAACTTTGTGTACAACTCCACTGTCCACGAGACCACAGGGTTTGCACCTTTCTATCTGATGTGTGGTCAAGTGCCTAGATTCCTGGTCGACCTCCTCTTCAAGAACGTTCTCCATGATGAGACTGTGTGTGACTATAAAGTCGATGTGAAAACACTTCTGGATGATATGGACTGCGCTATGACATTAGCACATAAGAACTGCTTGGCTGAGCAGGAAAATCAATGTAATCAGTACAATAAGCGGGTCAAGGGTCAGTCTTTATCTCTTGGGGAACAGGTGCTTCTGACGAACAGAGGTGTTAAAGGCAAGTCAGAAACTCTCTGACAGATGGTAACCCAATGTCTACACTGTCGTGGAAGCGGACCTACCTTGCATGTCTACTGGATCAGGGATCGAGACGGAAATGAATGCGTTGTTCACCGGAACCTGCTTCTTCAGGTCAACTTCCTGCCCTTGGCTGCAACCATAGATGAAAGACGGTTCTCCTGTGAACATGATTGCTCCGGGTGAGATTTATGACCCTCTTCCACCTGACTGCGATGGCACTGAGATGTCGGTGTTGGATTCTGGAGCTGCAACAGCGAGCCATCCCTCGCCAGTTCCCTTTCCACTGTTGATGACTGAGATGGTGGCTGCACTTCCTTTGGGTTTGTTGGATATTATTTTTAGATCAATACAAAAGTCCGTTAATCATCTGACTAAAAATTGTGACCTTACCCGACCACCACTCATCCAACAATTTGCGCGCTCGTTCTGCAAAGAAAGGACCAGGAACCCGGCGTTTTCACACGCGAGTGGATTTCTTCCTTCAACAAACACCTGGGTCTCGGGTCCCTCTCATTACAAGCCTGTACGTCTCTGTTCCCTCCAGCCGACGTACTTCACTTCCGAGTTGCCCAGGACAATTTAAAAGTACAATCTACTAATTCACTTTTGGTTATGTGTCTCCTGCAGTTATCCTTGGCGCTCTCTCATTGGTTTTTATTGGTCTGCAGGATGGTGGCCCGACTCCTCCCGCCTGCGGTTGTTGATGTTTTGTTGCTCCCATCTCCCTCTAGGTCTGGGTCGTCGCCTGGGTCAAGCGTCGCGTCGCGTCACACCTGCTGATTGTGGCCATCACCACCCAACCGTCGAGAACATTCCGTTCTAGCACGCTATCTGCTGTAATCACTTTCTTGCCACATTCTCACACTGCAACTTTTCATCCACAGACTTTCACACATTAAGCAGTATTGCAAATACATTGCCTTGTTGATTAACTTTTATACATTTCATTTCCTTTAGGTTCATGATTAGTCTTTTATTGTTGTACCCCCATGTCCTGACATCGCGGCACTTTCACCTGTGGCAGCCCCTCCGTCCCCACCATACCCGACGCCTACCAGCTCAAACCGTACCCTGGTATCAGATGTTGAGGGCCGGCTTACCTCACACTTTGGCAGGGTCATTAGGCCCGTGTGTCAGTTGATTGAGTCCATGACACAACTTGAGTCTGTTCTGAGGGTTGAGCTCAGTTCCAATACAATTATTTGTGTGTGAGATTTGTTTCTGGGGGGTTGTATCTGGCTCTTGGGCGTGAAATTTTTGCTATTGTTGTTCTTTTCCCGCTTCACATGTCCCTGTGTATGGCCTGAATTTGTGTGGTGTATAAGGCATCTAATTTTTTCTCTACAGTATTATGGGTGTGGTAGGGGCCAAGCAGATCTCCTAATTCACTTGTCCATAAAATAGGAACGTTTTATCCTGATGCACTATGGTTTCTTTCTCAGAGCCATGTTTGTGAATGTGGTCTGTAACATGACAGAATTTTGTGTAATTCTAGGGGGGTGAATGTAACAGAGTTAAAAGTACATTTGTTTATCTTTTTTTTTTGTAATCACACAAAATTTGTAAACAGTTACCTGACATAGTAACCCAGAGTGGAACGTTGTAATTTAGCCCTGCACCCGAACGTAGACTTAGATGGGACACACCTTTCTGTAATAAGTACTGCGGCCGTCTTCACGCCTCTCCTTTTTGCCGATGTACGTTGTGGTAAGTTACATCGTTGTTGAGGAGTATTCACACTTTGTAGTATGTAGACGATCGACTGGCAAAAAAAAAAAAAAAAAAGACGTCAGCCAACGTTCCCTCAAAACTGCTTGAGTGCGCAATCGTGCACTGCTGATGGAGTCTCTGCAGATATTCTGTGTTGTGCACAACTAAAAAACACAAATAATCCAATGCAAATTGAAAGTATAACACACAGCTATTCAGTTTGTGGCATTTTGCAATGTGATTTGATGAGTGAGGGATGACTGGTTGTTACATCCAATGATCAATTCACATACGTATTGTAAAAAATAAAAAGAAGAAGCCAATGGTTTCTTGTAGGCAACGCACAGAACTTTCTCAAACAATGACCTGTGTCATGGTCCTGCCAGTCCTAGCCCTGGCGGCCCAGCTCCCCTGCACATCTGCGCCTCATCAGGCATGATTAACCCCAGTATATACAGGACCCAGCGGATGGTCTGACTTTGCTTCCTTGCCCAGTGCGACCTCCACTTCGACCTACAGGCTTCCGCCTTCGCGACTGACCGCACACGAATTGCCTTTGTCATATCCCACCTGACGGGAAGAGCAGAGGCGTGGGCCACAGCAGAGTGGAGTCGTAACTCCAAAACGTGCCACTCCTGGACCTCCTTTGTATGTGCCATGATGCAAGTTTTCCAGTATGCCTCGTCAGAACGCGAAGCAACAGCAACATTGATTAAGCTACGACAGGGGCAGCGTCGCGTGGCAGATTATGCTATTGCGTTTCGCATCAGAGCAGCTGTGAGTCGATGGAATGAGGATGCGCTTCTCGATGCCTTTATCCAAGGGCTTTCACCGCAGATCCACAGTCACCTCATTGCAGTGGAATTGCCTACCTCCCTGGATTTGCTCATCGCCCTAGCTCTCAAGATCGACCAGAGACTAGCGATCAAGGGACAAGTGGACGTGCTACGGGAAGGAGAGCAGGCCGCCTACGCCCCACCGGTTCCCCTTCTGCCGATGCCCATAACCATGATGGAGCTGATGCAGGTTGAGGGGCTCGATGGTCCGGCAGAGGAACGACTGTGATGCCGGCTAGAGGGCTGATGCTTCTACTATGGACACTTGGGCCACTTAATAGCCCACTGTCCGGTCAGACCCAAGCGCTCCGCTCTCAAGAACACGACTCCGGTGAGTGTGATTTACACTGCGGCGGGATCGAATTGAGCACTGCTTCAAGTCACCTCGATCACAGGGGGCCGTAATTAATCCGCTACGGCCTTTATTGACTCGGGATCGGACGCCAACCTGATTAATCCATGGGTAGTCGAGGCCTTGAGCGCAGTGACCTTTCAGACGCAAAGGTTCCACAACGCATACGCGGCCCATGGTAAAATCCTATGCCGAGTAACTCACCTTACGCAATCTCAATCTTGCAATGACATTTCCGGATGCTCACGTAGATCAGAGATGTCCTCCTGGGCAGGCCCAGGCTTAAAAGACACAACCCACACATTGACTGCACCACCGGTCAAATCAGGGCATGGGGCGATGAATGCAGTATAGTGTGTCTCGGGTTCTTAAAGAGAGGAATTTACAGATCGTGCCAGTCGACTTACAGGAATCGAAGTCCGTCCCAGAACTATCAGTAGTGCCGTCTTGTTATCAGGACCTTAAGGAAGTATTTTCAGAGGCAAAGGCCAAGTCCCTTCCACCGTACCGCCCGCACGATTGTGCTGTCGGGTTGTTGCCCGGCACCTCACCCCTTTGAGGGAGGCTCTTTTCATTAACAGGATCGGAACACCAAGCCATGAAAGAGTACGTGGAGGAGTCGCTGGCAGCAGGACTCATCCGACCATCATCGTCACCGGCTGGAGCGGATTCTTCTTCGTCAAAAAGAAGGACACCTCGTTATGGCCCTGTATTGATTACTGGGGACTTAACGACATCACCATCAAGAACAGGTACCCTCTTCCCCTAATCGACACCACATTCGAACTGCTACAAGGGGCCCGGATCTTCATCAAATTGGATTTACGGAACGCGTACCATATGGTATGCATTAGAGAAGACGAGACGAGTGGAAGACTGCCTTTAATACACCAACAGGTCACTACGAGTACCAGGTGATGCCATTTGGTCTAACCAATGCGCCAGCAGTTTTTCAGGATTTTATTAATGATGTGCTATGGGAAAGACTGAACAAGAATGTGTTCGTCTACCTCGTTGACATTCTGATCTTTTCTCTGGATGAAGCTTCCTACATCGACCACGTCAGGGAGGTGCTGCAGCAGCTAATACGACATAGCCTATATGTCAAGATGGAAAAGTGTGAGTTTCCGTCACATTCCTGGGATTTGGCCAAGGGAGAGATTCGCATGGATCCCAGTAAGGTTGATTCTGTCCTCCAATGGCCCACTGCCAACAATCGCAGGGAGGTGCAGAGATTCATCGGATTCGCTAATTTCTACCGTAAGTTCATCAGGAACTTCAGTTCCATAGCTGCCCCCTTGCACACGCTCACTTCACCCCGCAATTCATCCGAGTGGGATGTGACCTGCCAGGAGGCCTTTGATAGACTTAGGTCGAGTTTCACCACAGCTACAGTCCTCGTCATGCCGGATCCAGAGAGGCAGTTTGTGGTGGAAGTGGATGCATCGGACTCAGGAATGGGAACAGTACTCTCCCAGAGGTGTGCAAGGGATGGAAGACTTCACCGATGCACCTTCTTATATAAGAGACTGACTTCGGCAGAGCGGAATTATGATTTGGGTGATCGAGAATGATTGGCAGTCAAAACGACGCTGGAGGAATGGAGGCACTGGCTGGAGGGATCACAAGTGCCATTTCTGGTCCTGGACCATAAGAACTTGGAGTACCTGAGGTCCGCCAAGAGATTGAATGCTCACCAAGCCAGGTGGGCACTTGTTTTTACTCGCTTCCGTTTCACTCCGTCCTTTCGTCCAGGCTCGAAGAATGCCAAACCGGACGCACTATCTCGGATCCATGAAGGGGAGCAAACGGAGTCTGTGATCGTTCCTATACTTTCGGAGGCCTGCTTCGTGTCCGGGTTCACCTGGGAGATCGAGACACGGGTAAAGGAGGCTCTAAGGGACTCTCCGGGCCCAGCCGAATGTCCTTCCGGTCAGACAGGGGGTGTAGTGTCGGACAGAAGACCGCAATTCGTGTCTTGAATCTGGAAGGATTTCTGCACTCTCATTGGGGCAAAAGTAAGCCTAACTTCAGGCCATCACTCGGAGTCCAATGGCCAAACGGAAAGAATATATGAGGATCTGGAGACCGGTCCACTGTGTCTGGCATCACATGATCACAGCACTTGGAGCCAGCACCTTGGATGGGTGGAATATGCCCACAACTCTCTGCCTTCCACTTCCACAGGTATGGCTCCATTCCACATCGTTCATGGTTACCCTCCCTCTCTGTTTCCATCTGTGGCCGCAGACTTCGCGGTGGCATCCGCAGACTTCGCGGTGGCATCCGCAGTGGTGAGACGCTACAAGCGGACCTGGGAACTAGCTAGAAAGACGCTACTATGCATGTGCAGCTCCTACAAGTCTGCGGCAGACCTCAAGAGAAGAAGGGCACCAGCGTTCAAAATGGGACAATGTGTATGGCTGCCCATGCAAGCAAGTCATGCAAGCTTGCTCCCAGGTTTGTAGGCCCCTTTCCTATGACCAAGATCGTTAACCCTGTCACTGTTTCCTTAAAGCTTCCCAGATCACTGAGGGTTCATCCCACATTCCATATAAGCCGGCTTCGACCAACTCATCCATCGCCATTAGTCTTCCCAGTCAAGCCCCCTCCGCTCCCCCGGATGATTGATGGAGTTCCGGTGTACTCGGTATGCCAGCTTCTATCATCCTGTTGTAGAGGGAGGGGGGTTCAATACCTGGTTGATTAGGAAGGGTATGGCCCAGAAGAACGTTCCTGGATCCCCTCACAAGCAGCTGACCCACCCACGACACGTTTTGTCATTGTCAATTTGAACGCCCCCCGAAAAAAAAAAATGGAAATGACATAATACGTGCAGCGCAACCAGCACACTTTTGTTATTCTGTATAACCCAGGCTCTTTACACAGACGTGTCCCGGTAGTGACTGTTGTTTTTCTTCTTATCGAGGACCGTATTAACCCTCAATCATGGCTCGAAAGAAGGCAAGTTGCTTGTTTAAAATTATTCTGCACTTTTGTCAATAAAAAGTTTATAAGGCTGGGGGCCGAGTTGCTACAGATATGGCAATGCACTCCCAGCCTATGTACTCTACTACTAAAGCATACATTTTAAGCAAAAAATAAATACATTTCTTAAATTATTTTATTATATAACGTATTTAAACTATACATGTACTTCTACTATGTAGTTTATTATCAGGAAAAGCTGTAAAAAATGCTTTAAAAATCCTAATTCTTTCGGCTTGGAACTCTTATTTCTTTTTCCATTCATTGTAATGGGAAACATCGATTCGGTTTTCAAACAAATCACTTCATGAACCGTTTTCTGGAAAGGATTGTAGTCGAGAACCGAGGCATCAATGTATTTGTTTCTGTCAGGTTCCTCACCAAACTGCTGGACTAATATATATAAAGCAGGGACAAAAACATCTTAAATTGTCTCATGAGGAGAACGGGCTTTACTGACCAGCTGTACCTCCAAACCTCGTTCTGAGTCAGCCTCACCATTGTGCCTCTTATAATTGCTTTCTCAGGTCAAAAGTTGACTAAGTACGAATGGTTAAAGTGATGGCAACACCAACACAAACACAAAAGTAAACATTTCCTCAAAGCTGTAACAGTGTCCTGATAAGACAGCTAGAGATTAGCAGGGCATTGTATCTAAAACCTGTTTATGGTGTTCAGGAGTGTCTGCTTGAGGTCAGCTGGGGGGGGGGGGGGGGGGTAAACGCCTTCCAGGTTGTGCTGGGTCACACTCTGGGTCACTCACGCTGCTCGCAAAGAGAATGATTCAGGGCAAGAATAATAGAAGCAAATGTATGATGAAACAATAATTATAACATTTCCCTCCTGTTTATTATGTATTTGCACAAATTCTCTAACGTCTAATACTTTTAATTGATTTTCAGTTATAAAATATATTTTTTCTGAAAACATATACACAGAAAAAAATGTTTTTACTCATAATCTGGATTTAGAAATAAGTCAGACAGGTTTAATAGAAAATTGTCATTGGTGTCACTCCATTGGCAGTCTTCATCATTAAAGGATACATCTCCACCACCTGTTCCTTCATGGGTAACAGTGTTAATAAGTTTTACAATGAGAGCACATAGACAAGTAATACAACAACATCCACACAAGGTCAAAATTGCTGCAAAAACAGTGACTGATACCAAATTGAGGACACCAAGGCTTTGTATTTTCCAAAGGCATTCATCCAGGAGTGTAAACACCAAAATGTTTTTGACATTTCACCATTAAGGGTTCGGAGACCCTCTGATGGCGTTCGTTTGTGACTTCATCACATCTGGGATGTTTGGTGAGAAATGTGCAACATTGTTCTCCAAAAATAGCACAGAGTTCTCTCTCTCAGCCAACATGTCAACAGCAACTCCCCCTTGGAATGCCTTAAATGAAGGAGCAGATAACTGCTTGTGCACAGCTTCAAAACCTTTCTGTAATGAATGCAGTTGAATCTGTCAACATTTTTGTCGGTTGTATACCAACATCCTGTGGACTCAAATCCTGCTGCCAATTGAACAGTCAATTTCTACTCACTTTGAACATCAGTGGTGCCGATGTACGTTAAAACACTTTTGTTGTTCCCATTCTGCTGCTCTCTCATCTATGCCAGTGTTGGGTAAGACTGCATGTACATACATCCATCCATCCATTTTCTTCATCGCTTATCCTCATGAGGGTCGTGGGGAGTGCTGGAGCCTATCCTAGCTGTCAACAGGCAGGAGGTGGGGTCCACCCTGAACTGGTCGCCAGCCAATCGCAGGGCACATGGAGACAAACAGCCACACTCACGATCACACCTAGTTTAGAGTTTCCAATTAATGTTGCATGATTTTGGAATGTGGGAGGAAACTAGAGTGCCTGGAGGAAACCTGCATAGGAATGGGGAGAGCATTACCATCTGAACCACCGTGCTGCACTCCATGTACAGTAGATGTTAATTCATAAACAGACATGAATGAAAAGACAATGTGTTATCAACGCACAACAACCTATCTCTTTCTTTTTTCCAATTTGTCAAAAAGCCTGTTACCTCTACATCATCACCAGATGTCCTGACGCGACAATGACTTAAATGAACTGTCAATCACAAAATGATTTTACACATTGAAGCTAATAATTTACTTCCAGTTCCTATGAATTTGATGCATGTGAAATTACTCAGTGCTACGTCATTAGAAAACAATGTTTTGTTTTGGGTTTTTTTTTCTTCAAAAAATTTAGTGTATGCACATAATCACATTTTTACATTCATTATCAGGTACTGTTCCACTCCAAATTCCAATGTACAATCATTTGGTAATAGTGCCGGGATAATCTGTAAAACTTGTCATGCAAACAACACGATTTTAAAATGAAGATTTTCTGCTTGTTCTGGCATCCATCCATCCATTTTCTTAGCTGCTTACCCTCACGGGGGTCATGTGAGTGCTGGAGCCTATCCTAGCTTTTGCTCATCTTCCCAATGGATCCTAAACTGAAATTACCTTTATACAATGTGTCAAATTAACCTAAATTGAACTTTCTGCTATTTTTCAAGGCTGTTGGGATTGTCAATAACTCTTGAAAGGGACTTTCCCCCTTTGGAGAGAACCAATGCTCCTTCCTCACACCTCTCACAAGCACCCTGTCTGCTAGCTCCACTAATTTGGCATCCTGCTGAGAGCCAGGAAGATCCTTATCACTTGGTGCTCGTGTGTGTCCCTGTTCTTCTAATATTTATCCTGATATAGTTAGCTAAATTTAAATCATCATGAGTTTCATATTGGATCTTAATTTTAGCAAGTTTATAGGACCTTCTAATTAATGTTTCATGGGGTGTTAGTAGTTGTAATGCTAATGTATAATTGAACTAAAATTATACATGGTCGATAGTCTTTTTGTGTCCTCCATACACGTTTTAATCTGTTTGCAGATAAACGCAATCTTCTTCTTCTTCTTTTCCTATCGGCTTGTCCCAATTAGGGGTCGCCACAGCGTGTCATCTTTTTCCATCTAAGCCCATCCTCCTCCCTCTCTAACACCCACTATCCTCATGTCCTCCCTCACAACATCCATCAATCTTTTCTTTGGTCTTCCTCTCACTCTTTTGCCTGGCAGCTCCATCCTCAGCACCCTACCACCAATATACTCACTCTCTCGCCTCTGAACATCTCCAAACCAACCCAGTCTGCTCTCTCTAACCATGTCTCCAAAACATCCAACTTTGGCTGTCCCTCTAATGAGCTCATTTCTAATCATATCCAACCTGTTCACACCAAGCGAGAACCTCAGCATCTTAATTTCTGCTACCTCCAGTTCTGCTTCCTGTTGTTTGTTCAGAGCCACTGTCTCTAATCCGTACATCATGGCCGGCCTCACCATTGTTTTATAAACTTTGCCCTTCATCCTAACGGAGACTCTTCTGTCACATAGGGCACCAGACACCTTCCACCAACTATTCCATCCTGCTTGGACCCATTTCTTCACTTCTTTACCACACTATCCATTGCTCTGTATTGTTGAAGTCATCCACCTTTGTTATCTCTTCTCCCTAGAGTTTCACTCTTCCTCCTCTGCCCCTCTCATTCACGCACATATATTCTGTTTTACTTTGGCTAATCTTAATTCCTCTCCTTTCCAGTACGTACCTCCATCTTTCTAATTGGTCGACCGCCTGTTCCCTACTTTCACTGCATACCACAATATCATTTGCGAACATCATGGTCCAAGGGGATTCCAGTCTAACCTCATCTGTCACCCTATCCATTATTACCGCAAACAGGAAGGGGCTCAGCGCGTAACCCAACGGCACATCTCACCACTGTTCTGCTGCCCTCATACATGTCCTGTATTATTCTAACATATTTCTCCGCCGTACCAGACATGCGCATGCAGTACCCACAGTTCCTTTCTCGGTACTCTGTCATAGGCTTTCTCTAGGTCTACAAAGATACAATTTAGGTCCTTCTGACTTTCTCTGTACTTTTCCGCTAGCATCCTAAAGGCAAATAATGCATCTGTGGTACTCTTTCTAGGCATGAAACCATACTGTTGCTCGCAGATACTTACTTTTGTCTTGAGTCTAGCCTGCAGTACTCTTTCCCATAACTTCATTGTGTGGCTCATCATCTTTGTTCCTCTGTAGTTTCCACAGTTATGAACATCGCCTTTGTTCTTAAAATTGGGGACTAGCACACTGTTCCTCCATTCTTCTGGCATCCTCTCTCCCTCTAATATTCTATTGAATAAGTTGGTCAAAAATTACACAACCACCTCACCAAATTGCTTCCATACATCCACTGGTATGTCATCGGGATCAACTGTCTTTCCATTTTTCATTCTGTTCAGTGCCTTTCTAACTTCTCCCTTACTAATCAATGCCACTTCCCGGTCATTCACGCTTGCCTCTTCTACTCAACCTTCTCTTCCATTTTCTTCATTTATTAACTTCTCAAAGTACTCTTTCCATCAACTTAGCACACTACTGGCACCAGTCAACATATTTCCATCGCTATCCTTAATCACCTTTACTTGTTGCACATCCTTCCCATCTCAATACCTCTGTCTGGCCAACCTATAGCGATCCTTTTCTCCTTCTTTCGTATCCAACCTGGAGTAAATGTCGTCGTATGCCTCTTGTTTAGCCTTTGCCACCTCTACCTTTGCCCTACGAAGCAATCTCAACATTTTCCTTACGCATCTCCTCTGTCCTCTCCGTGGCAGTAGTATTCCTGTCTTCTGGGAGCTCTTCCTGTCCATCTCGAGCCTGTCTCGCCTATTTCCGGAAGGCCACACAACATTCTTCCTTTCTCAATTTCCACCACCAGATTCTCTGCTCTACCTTTGTCTTCTTAGTCTGCCTACCCACTACCAGAGTCATCCTCCACACCACCATCCTATGCTGTCGAGCTACACTCTCTCCCACCACGACTTTACAGTCGGTAACCTCCTTCAGATTACACCGTCTGCACAAATAATAATCCACCTGCGTGCTTCTACTTCCGCTCTTGTAGGTCACTCTATGTTCCTGTCTCTTATGGAAACACGTGTTCACCACTGCCAATTCCATCTTTTTTGCGAAGTCCACCACCATCTCCGCCTCAAAATTCCTTTGCTGAATGCCATACTTACCGATCACTTCTTCATCACCCCTGTTTCCTTCGCCAACATGTCCATTGAAATCTGCACCAACCACAACTCTTTCTCACTCTGGCATACTCAGCACTACTTCATCGAGTTCCTTCCAGAATTTCTCTTTCAACTCAAGGTCGCATCCTACCTGTGAGGCATAGCTGCTAATCACATTATACGCAATACCCTCAATTTCAAATTTCAGCCTCATCACTCTGTCTGCTACTTTTTTAACCTGAAAGACATTCTTAGCCAGCTCTTCTTTTAAAATAACCTCTACTCCTTTTCTCTTCCCATCCACTCCATGATAAAATAATTTAAAAGCTGCACCTAAAGTTCTAGCCTTACACCCTTTCCACCTGCTCTTTTGGATGCACAATATATCAACCTTTCTCTTAATCATCATGTCAACCAACTCCTGAGCTTTTCCTGTCATAGTCCCAACATTCAAAGTCCCTACACACAGCTGTAGGGTTTGTCCATTCCTCTTTTTCCGACTAAGCCGCTTTCCTCCTCTTTTTCTTCTTCGACCTACATTATCTGAATTTCTACCTATGCCTTGTCGATTAACATTTCTGGGTGCGGGTGTTGGAAGCCCGGGCCACGACCTAACTGTTCTAGAATTCGTATGATGAACGCTCATATATGTTTGGCACAGATTTACACCAGATAAGCACAATGATGTTTTAAATTAATATGAAACACTTTTGCCCATTTTGTCATTTTTTTCTTTTTTTTTCTTTTATTAACAAAATGGATTCAATTGTCTCTGTAAATTGTTTGTTGGATGCCATAACATGGCAGTATGTCTTTCATAATAAATTTGCTACTGTTAGAGCATCAAGGTGTTTTTCTGAAAATACCTCTATCCATTTAAGATAAAGCTTCTATAATGGCCAAACAGTATTTCTTTCCTTCACTCCGATTTAATTAAATAAAGTCCATTTATACTCTTTGAAAGGGAGAGGTTGGTGCCAGAAACCTCACCCTTTTTGGTCTGAGTCTTGTGGGTTATGTTTCGCACAGATCAAACATGCTTTACAATTTTTTTTCCCCATAAATTGTATAATACTGACGTATCTATATCTACTCTTCATCTCCCTCCTGTTTCAGACATGTAAAACCTTTGGCTCAAAATGGCCACACATGTGTGTGTATATATATGTTTTTTTTTTGTGTGTGTGTTTAAAATGGGTTTTTGTTCTTTGCTAACATAAATTCCGTCTTTTTGATTTGTTTATTGCCACTTGTTTGTGCCAATTTTCCTATTCCTGTATTGGGCTTTGTTGTTGCATATTAATACGTGTTTGGTGATCGAAATATTTTTGTGACACTGTCTATTTTAGTCCCAGAAACCATTTTGAAGATTCTTCCTTTGCTGTTGTATCCACAAAATCATTTTCTCTTGAGACTAAGTCTCTTTTCTGTGTGTGCAGCACATTTGCATACAGTTAAGTTCTGTGGCCCCTGCACTGCTCCTCGTGATTTTAATGAGTTCTGCATGTGCAACTGATTTACCTGTTGTTATTATACTTCTATTCTTTCAATATTGCGCAAGTATTGTGTACTGTGGCAAATGCATATTATCTATTTGTGGAAATAGTCACATCCTTTCCTTTCACTATTTTACACACTTCTGTTAACACTACAAATGGTGCTGGCTGAGCGAAGCAACTTGATGCTAGCTGCTCAGATTTTTATTGCAGTTTGTCCATGTTGCTGCACTAAGATGAGGTTGTAAATTAACCTTTAGAACCTACCATTTAGATATGTTTGCTGTTATCTGGCAAGGCTTGTGCTGTGTTTGACACCTAGACTTGTTATATTTCACAAAGGGCTTTTTTTCTCCTCCATCAGTTTATTTCAACAATGATGTCACTTTTAAGTCTTCCTCATACATTACTTTACTCAACAGCGTACTGATTGCATGATTTGGAACACAGATTCTGAAATAACTTGTTGGGCCTAAAAATGACAATCTGTTTCTTTGTTTAAGGTCTCTTAGCCTGAATAATAGCAGTTTATTCCCCTCTACTAGTTTTTTTTCTCCAACGCTGAGTTTAGATTCTAAATATTTTTTACTTGTTGTTTACACATTTCTAATTTATTTTCACTCAATTTGTGCATTTTTTTCAACCAGATGTTTTAATAATGCTTACTGATCCTCAGTGAGCATTAAAGGAAGACTCTCCACAAAATTATCGGAATGGGAGCACACATTAAAAGTTAGTAGATGAGGG
The DNA here is from genome assembly GCF_019802595.1 of Syngnathoides biaculeatus. Taxonomy (NCBI): domain Eukaryota; kingdom Metazoa; phylum Chordata; class Actinopteri; order Syngnathiformes; family Syngnathidae; genus Syngnathoides; species Syngnathoides biaculeatus. The sequence goes on from NC_084653.1 coordinate 2,143,273, forward strand.
TTCAGTGTTTCTTTTAATGCCAGAGTTATCCACAGATTTCACCAAGAAAAATCTCTCGATTGGAAAAGTATTATCGAAATTCCTCACTTGCTCAGACATTCCAAATAGCCTGGCTGGAAAACTGACAGCCAATCAGTGTTTGCCATGCCTGCAGTGTTTCCTGTTCTGACACCTCATTGTTCGTGGATACATTTCACCGAACAGAGAACATCCACTATGTGGTATTTTGTGGCCGATTTTTGTAAAAAAATAATTACAAACAAACAAAACAAAAATAGCATCATGTACAATGTTTAAGCCTGTGCGGTTGAGCCAGAAAACACACAGCCGGCACTTGACGTGTTGGAGAGAGGGCGTGGCAATAACGACGAACAATAATCCCAATATTTTGACCGCGGAGATTTGTTTGATGCTTTTCTGAGGAGTTTGTTTAGATGTGGAGAATGTACAGCAGGTGTGGCCAGACTTATTTAACCCCAAGTTGTACTTTCGAAGCAGCCATCCTCACGCGATTGACCGGCGGTCTGGGTAGGGCTGAGGGGGTGCACGCGCGCATCGCCATAAATAGTAACTGTGAAGTGTTGTGTGCTAACAGCCAATAAAGCGAGTATAACAGTGAGTCGATGCTCCGTGTTATTACTACTCCCGCCATTGAGCAAACAAAACAAAAATAACAATGTACAATGTTCAAGCGTTTGAGTCAGAATACACACAGGCAGATCAACTTGACGTGTTGGAGAGGGGTGTGGGGCTGACGACGAACAATAACAGTCCCATTATATGGGCTGTAGAGATTTGTTTGATGCTTTTCTGAGGAGTTAGTTTTGATGTAGAGAATATACAACAGGTGTGGGCAGACTTTTTTACCCCAAGTTATACTTTTCAAGTAGCCAGCTCATCACGAACGACCGGTGGCAGGAATGGTGGGAGGGGGTGCAGTGGGTTTGCATGCACACATCGCTGTAAATAGTAACCGGGAAGTCTTGTGTGCTTACATGTATATATCCATCCATCCATTTTCTTAGCCACATGATGGTTGCAGGAGTGCTGGAGCCTATCCCATCTGTAAACGGGCAGGAGGCAGGTTACACACACACAGACACAGGGAGAACATGCAAACTCCACAAACGGAGGTCCAGGATTGAACAGCTGCGCCACCGTGCCGCCTCATTAAGTATGTTGTTGCTTATACAGTACCAACACGAGAGGCTATAACTAAGTGGCTAATAACCAGTAATGATTAGATGCGTGCAAATTTCCCTGGCTGATGAATGAGCCTCAACTGTGACAGCCACATCTTTAGTCTGTCAGGTTGACCCCACGGGAGGTTAAAGAAGGACAAATTTGGGTGTGTTTTCTCAGTTTTGTTGCAGTTTGGTGCAGAACACGTTGGCATCTTGGCTTAACTAGAACGAATGGTCTGTAAGGCTAATGGTGACATCAGGGCTGGGGTCACGGATGTTTCTTCCAGGTCTGGCTGTGAAAGCTGGCACATATTCAGATTTTGCTTGGATTTCAAAAATGTTTTTTATTTTCAATTTTTTTTCAATTAATATCCAAAATATATGTAATAATAAGATTACTTTTTATTGTACGCATGAATTTTGGGGAGCGCCTTCCTTTAAGTTTAATTTTTGCTGAGAATGCATCCTAGTAAAACCCCTCCTGTCCATCTTGATAAAAGGTATCTGATCTTTAGAAAGACCCCTGTTTCTCTCTTTTTTCTTCCTTTTATTATTTTACTTATTTTTCTCCTTTTAGTATGCAGGGTGTGATTTACATACTCCTCCGATGTGCCTAACAACAGGCCAATGTAAGGTTTGTTAACCTGGCTGCGAATTGCATCTTTTGAACCTGGAGAGGATTCTTCAACTGCTATTGAAAAGGCCAATTTGCATTTTTATTTTACTGCCACCCGGTGTTAGTCTTGAATATAGCTGTGATTTTTACTCTGTATTCCTCAAGAGGCTCATCATCCTTTTGTTTCATTCTTCTTATTTAATTTGCTTGATTTGCTCTCGAATGCATGGTTGCTATCTGAATTTTCAAATTTACTACACATTGATTTATGTAGGCTTTGTGTGAAGTAATAACTTCCACATCTTTTTTAACATCATCCATAGTCCAAGTCCTATACACTAAAATAGACGAGTCGGGGCCATTTCAAGTGAGTCCCGTCTGATCCACTTATTCTGTATGGTGTTGTCTCATAATGTGAAGGTAATGGTAAGTCAGTGTAAAGGGGTGGAGTTGGTTTTCTAGTTTGTATACCATTTTGATTCTTATTGTTTTTCTTCTTCTTCTACCTCTCATCTTTATGTGTCTATTGTCCTTTACGCTGGTCCAGTCTCATCATTTTCCTTCCTATGGAACATTAGTTTTTCTTTTTCCTTCTCTCTACTTTATAAACATTTTGTTATCTTGCTTCTCTGTACTACTATAAGGCTCAAGTCTCTCCTGAAATCAAAAGGAGTGTTTCCGAGGGCAGCAGTCCCTGGCCCACATGCAGAGAGAGCTTTTTGTCATTTACATTTCACGAGGATCCTGTCTGCCCTGGACACTTTTCTTCCAATTCAAATTATTAATTTTCTTTTCCCCCCATCAAATTATTATCCCTTTAACACATTACGTGTTAGGGAACCCTTTTAATCAATTTGCCAAGTTCAGGAGGACAGTGAACCACATACAAGACTACTTTAAATCTCCCTCTCTCTTTGTTTTTCCTTTTGTAACTGCCATTGGTTATCGTCACACCCATTTGAGGCCATTTTATTAAGGTGACTTTTATTTCTACATATTATGTCATCTCTCAACTGGATTATTACTTTCATTATTATATGTTTTCCTTTTATTTATTTACTAATTTTTGTATAGATATGTATTTGTTTTCCAAAATAGGCTGGCCAGCAGAATTGTAGTTTGTCGTCCATTTATCTAAATATTTTAGCTCATCTGGGGTTTGTGCCTCGACAAGTTTTTAATCCTTGCAAGTTAAATTGTTTCTTTGCTTTTGTTTAATGCTATTATTCCCCATTTTGAGAATTTGGAGCCAACACACTACAGGGTGACTGTTCAATATCCTTGTGTGGTATTTCTAAAGCTTCTACCCAGGAGGGTGGAGAAATCTTGCCTGTGCTTCTAAAAAAGCTGTCACTTGCGATCATGTCTCTCACTCAGTTGTTTGCACAGACACATTTTTTTTTCTTACCGCAGTTTTATTCCATGTTATTGTTTTGTATCGATGTGTTATTGACGCATTGAAGTATTGTTTAACACGGAATCTAAACACATACCCGAGTCCACCCTCATTTATTTCCACGGAATTGAAGTGCACATGAGCCCGCACTCGTTTATTCATTTTTCACAGAATCTGTTGGACACCGCCATCCCTCAGCTTGCCATTGACTAGTATTCACAAGGCTTCTCCTACACAATACCTTCGTGTAGACTGCGACAGTACTTTTGCGCAGATTTCATGTCAACAATCCCTTATTCATACCCCATAAGAAAATTATTCCTACTAAGAGGTCTTCTTGTCCCTTGGATTTCCGTCAACCTTCAGACCCTAACCCTATCCCAGTTTGAGAGATCGAGGACCAGTCCCTTAACGGGTCTGTGTTGCCGTGGCCACAGTCTTCTTGGAGGTTGACTCTGAAGCTGAGATCCTCAGATATGTTGGAATCCGGCTCAAAGGACAAAGTAAATGTCAGGTTCATCACCTAACTGCTTAACTAATTTGCAAAAAGCAGGGACAAAAAGAGATCTTTAACCTTCTCATGAGGAGAAAGGGCTTGACTGACCAGCTGTACCTCCAAACCGCGTTCTGAGTCAGCCTCACCATTATGCACCAACACCACCAACACAAACACTAAAGTAAACATTTCTTCAAAGCTGCAACAGTCACAGACCGGTAAACCCACTCGAGATTAGAAGGGCATTGTATTTAAAACATGTTTATGGTGTTTAGTAGTATCTGCTTGAGGTCAGCGGGGGAGGGGGCATTGCCTTCCAGGAGTCGCTGGGTCACGCTCTGGGTAACACACGCTGCTCAGAAAGAGAATGATTCAGGGAAGAAAAATAGAAAAAAAGTATGCTAAAACGAGGTCCTAGCTTGATGCTGCACATACTGCAAAGTACTTATTTCAGCCTTGTTCACGGCAGGTACATCCGTTAATATGTTGGGTATTGCCCCTCTTTGCCGATGTACATTGTGGTCCTAGCTTGGTCCATATAGAGCTTGTGCAGGTGACGTCACCGTTTTCAAACCGCCATATTGCCGGTCAAACAGAGCTGCTCGACATTGTGGGAGACATTGAACCGGAGCAGAATATTCACTATGCCCGAGACTTGTTGTGCTGTTGGTTGTCACAATATATGAGACAGTTCTTCAAAGAGATCATTCTATAGAATACCAGCTGAAAAGGCCAGAAAAGATGGATGGATTTCGGCAATTAAATGTGATGGATGGTGCCCAACCAAATACCCACGCCTGTGTATCAATCACTTCATTTCAGGTAGGATTTATTCTTCTCAATCTCAAATAACCAAGAAGTATTTATGATGCCAAGTTGACTCATTTGAGAGCAATCCGTATTTAAAAAAAAAAAAAGTCGGTAACAGAGAGGTTTACGGATGTGTGTGAGTGCGTGTGGCCGCAATACGCTTCCATATACAGAGGAGACGACTCCTTGTCCTAATTTTTTTTCCCCAATCATAGTTAATGAATGCAGGTTTGTGTAAAACCAGGGGTAATCTATTTAAATATTGGTATTTCTATTGAAAAAATGAGAAGTGTATAGAGATCGTGCACGTGATGGATGGTGGCCAACGAAATACACACGCCCGTGTAGCGATCATTTCAGATAGGAATTATTCTTCCCATTCTCAAATAACCAAAAAGTATTTAGATGCCAAGTTGACTCATTTGAGGACAATGTGTATTTAAAGGGAAATTCCGGTTTGGATAAACAATGTATCCAATAGGTCATGTCATATGAACTGTACCTTGACAACGTGATGTTAATCCTCTCCCATTTATATTGATTTTTATCGGCAACTACGAATTTTCATGGGCGCCGTCATTTTGGCGAGTCACATTACCTATGTGCGCGGATGTGGCGTAATAGGCGCTCAACAAAGACATCCTCGCTGGTTTGTAACGTCTTCACATGCATTATCACCACAATAAGATACGGTAAAATGCCTTACTGTATCACTAAATTCTGCCATAATTCGGATAGAAATAATCCACGAAATGTTTGGTGGCATGTTCTGCCAAGTAACAAAAAGAATCATTTAAGGACCGGAAACGGGAGTGCCCAGAGAAAACCTGCGCCGGACCCAATCGTGAAGTGGAACGAAATTTATTGGATATTGAATACTTTTTTAACAAATAAAAAACTGAAAAGTTGAGCGTGCAATATTATTTGGCCCCTTTATTTTCACAGCAGCAAACTCACTCCAGTCCAGTTAAGTTCAGTGAGGATCTTTGAATGATCCAATGTTGATTGATGATAAGTACAATCCACCTGTGTATAATCAAGTCTCCGTATAAATGCACCTGCTCTGTGATAGTGTCAGGGTTCAGTTTAAAGTGCAGAGAGAATCATGAAGACCAAGGAACACACCAGCCAGGTCCGGGATACTGTTGTGGAGAGGTTTAAGGCCGCATTTGGATACAAAAAAAAATACAAGCTTTAAACATCTCAAGGAGCACTGTGCAAGCAATAATACTGAAATGGAAGGCGTATCAGACCACTGCAAAACTACCAAGACCTGGCCGCCCCTCTAAACATTCACCTTGAACAGGAGAAGACTGATCAGAGATGTGGCTCATTACACTGAACACACCATCCCCACTGTCAAACATGGTGGCGGCCTCTTGGTTTGGGCCTGCTTTTCTTCAGCAGGGACACTGAATATAGTTCAAATTGATGGGAAGATACAGGACCATTCTGGAAGAAAACCAGTTGGAGTCTGCAAAAGACCTGAGACTGGGACGGAGATTAATCTTCCAACACGACAATGATCCAAAACATAAAGCCAAATCTACAATGGAATGGTTCACAAATATACATATCCAGGTGTTAGAATGGCCAAGTCAAAATCCAGACCTGAATCCAATCGAGAATCTGTGGGTAGAGCTGAAGACTGCTGTTCAGAAACACTCTCCATCCAACCTCACTGAGCTTGAGCTGTTTTGGAAGGAAGAATGGGCAAGAACTTCAATCTCTCAATGTGCAAAACTGATAGAGACATACCCCAAGCGACCTGCAGCTGTAATTGCAGCAAAAGGTGGTGCTACAAAGTATTAATGCAAGGGGGCCAAATAATATTGCACGCCCCACTTTTCAGGTTTTTATATGTTAAAAAAGTTTAAAATATCCAATAAATTTCATTCCACTTCATGATTGTGTCCCACCTGTTGTTGATTCTTGACAAAAAAAAAAAAAATATATATATATCTTTATGTTTGAAGCCTGAAATGTGGCAAAAGGGTGAAATGTTCAAGGGAGCCAAATACTTTTACAAGGCGCTGCATATAATGTTCCCTTGCCCATTCATGGTACACCGTTTGTTGAATTTTGGTCCCCAAGTTTTTTATTTTTTTTTTGTAATTCACCATATTGTCAGATATTGTCACGATCGTTAAGGTCTTACATTTTCTTCTAAATAGAAGAGGCACCACATTAGACATAGCACCTTACAATGTAGTGCACCTTATCTGCACACTGAGTTCCAACATTTGTAAATGTTATTTTGTGACTTTCCCAACAAAGTCCTGTACACTTAACACACTGGTTACACGGTTAGCATGAATGTCAGCAAGTGTTTTCGCATGAATATGATATGATATATATGATATATCATATGACCATATGATGGTGCTCACGAGGCAGTGAGGAACAATTGCATTTCACATCTGTAAGCAAAAGAAGCTTACATTTCCCAATGTCGACTTTACGGTCATGAAAATTCCAGCATGATTTGCGGCACTCTGGAGGTCCTAAGTCTCGTACCAGCATGTCGCAAAGCATGCTGGGAGTATGTAAATAGCGTTTAAAGTGCATGTTTTGTGTCTATTATTTAGTGAGTCATTCTTTTATTTGTTTAGTTATTTGCTAGTTATGCTATCCTATTTCCTCTGGTGTAATGATGTTAGTTTCAATATGAAATCCTGAATGTCTACAGTAGGGGTGGCCAACCAGTCAGTGATGAAGAGCCACATTTTTTACTCTTACAGCTAAGATCCACATCAAGGAGCCAAAGAGCCATATCATACACATGGCTATCATTCCCTACACACACACAAAGCTTTGCTCAACCAGATTTATTGTAAATGTCACAGAAAAACATGACAACGAGAAAAAATGACTCCAAGAGACTACCATGACCACAGGCCAGGAATTTAAAAAATAAATAAATTGTGTGCTCTCTCACACAGGCAAACTACCACTTCAACCAAGTCTTGTCCAGTATGGCACAATTCTCATCTAATGCAACACTAAAATACTCACATGATTGGAGGTCTGTGTGCAATTGTAAATCAGTAGCCATGCTAATGCCTTATATTCGCTGTTTAACAGTGTGGTGGGACAGTTGAAGGTCTGATACCAATTTTTTGAGATTTCTTTTTTCAGGACACAAGATTTCAGCAACATCACTGAGGCATTTTTTTAAATAAATTATACTTTAATGTATGACTTTTTGCCCTTCCAATATTCCAAGCCACATGATAGGATGCAAGCATTCATCTGTGGATGCTTCATTATTAAAAAAATATATACTGCATCTGCTTTTCTGTGTGATTTTTCAACGTGACCAACTGGTTCCTTAAATCTTTCTTCTCTCGTTGGAGAGCTTAGCTGGGTGGCAGAAACAGTAAAGCCACTCTTCCCTGGTTGCCATCACTTTTTTTTCCTTCTCACCCTCCCGCTGAGCAGTCCCGTCTCATTCCCACAGCGATGCACAATGCACACACATACTGAGCTGGTTGTCACAATACTCCTAACAACTTAAATAAACTCAAGCAACGGGCGCACGCAAATACCTTAATAAGCGCAAGCAACGCTCGCTTGGAACTACCGTCATGAACTGAAGCAAAGCGCACATGCACTCACATAAACAGAACTTTGATATGGTTTCATACCTTCATGAAAGCTGCACGAAAGGAGGCAGAGTCAAAATCATCAGGTGAAGGATAACGTTACCAAAAGATTACAAAATAAAAATCTCAGCCATCTCTGAGCCTATATAATGTATCCAAGAAATGCTAAATGTGTATGGCCGTCTCTTCTCTTCTATGTCAGGTTGCTTCATGTCTAGACTCCGTCTTTCCACTGGGGCAGGACAGGTAGGCTTTAATGTCTGAAAACCTTGCTGATAGATGAGACACGTGTAGGCCTTCTGCTGCACACGCTCGCTCCCTTTCATCTGATCACTCACAGATTCCCTTTTCCTGCTTTTATACTAATTCTTGTCAGGCTTCCTCTCCTCCAATGCAATCTCTGATTACATGTCCCTGTATCTTTTTCCATCCTTTCCCATTTTTACCCCCTCCCTCATTGCATCTCCTTTTTCATTCATCATCTTGCTTCTTTTTCACAGTAATGTATTTCCTACTAATTTCGTTCCCATTCACCATCTCTTACCCCCTCTCCCTACACATACATTTTACTTAATCTCTGTGCCTCTGTCCTTATCAGAGTACAGGATGAATGGCGGAAGTCAAGGACGTGAGGCTGAGATGCAACCCTAATGCCTCATGTGTGGAAACCTCATTGTTGCTGGCTACTCAAAGTGAGTATGGCGGGAGCGTGAATGCATCACTCTCTCATATGGTCGATAAAGCAGAACCTCTCAACTTTCCTTTGTACGAGTGCATTGCTACCAACCACTCAGAGGGGGGACAGGGTCATAGCAGGATGTGATACATAACCTGACAAAAAGTAAAACATAAAGCATATACACCACCAGATATTTGAAGAAACAAGAGTGGATTGTGAGAAACTGGAATGTTCTTCTCTCTGCAAATTAGCTGCTGTAGATGTTCACAACTACATGGCATTATCAAAACAACTTTCCATTTTCTTAACTCTTGTCTATTTCAGAACCACAAGTCACAGCTGCTGCCTTTGGGCGAAAGGGGGTGCACACCCAGATTCTTGTCTTCAATCAACAATTGCCCATTATTATTATTATTTATTTATTTATTTCTATTTCTTTTTCACTGTTTCTTTAATCTGTTGTCCTATGCCTGGCCAAAACATCACGTCTCTTGCCCCTTGTTTGCTTTTCTCAACACCAAGATGTACTGTGTGAATGCATTTTAGCAGGTGTGGTCTGAGCTTGTGTGAAATGATTATTTTCTCACCCTTGAGCAGGGTCCCATCAACTTCTGTGATCGCATCACGGTGGTTCCAGTACTCACTGATGAGTGGGTGACATTGTCTTCAGGTTTCTGGCCAGCCTGACCAAATGACTTGGTTCAGAGTGGAGAGCTGCTCATCCTGAGCTGTCTGTGTCCTGATGTTATCTAGTGTATCAGCACTTACTGGGGATGTGCTGATGACAGTGTAGACTTGTGTCTCTAGAGCCCCGGTTAGAGACTCGTCCTCTTCATCCAGGGAATTTCTCGACAGTGTGTCAGCCACTGTGATCTCTTTGTTTTCTTGGATGATTTAATTTCATACCTTTCAGTGGTGGTGGAGAATGAGCATTCTTGACCAGGGTCTTGTAAGAGTGCCTCAAGTCTATTTGTAAGTCTGACGTCAATATTTTGCACTCAATCACATTCTTTTTTCTTGGTGTTTGCTGTAACGACCGTCCATGGCCGCTCACTTGGTGTTAGTCCGCCTTTAAATGTCCACCCCCACTACATGTATTATACTGAATCAGATGCACCTGTGTAAGGTTGTTAGCTGCATAAAGAAACCTGTCCACCCCAGACAATCAGTAAGACTCGCAACATGGCCAAGACCAAAGAGCTGTCCAAAAACACCAGAGACAAAATTGGACAACTTCACACGGCTGGAAAGGGCTATGAAGAATTTGCCAAGCAGCTTGGTGAAAAAAGGTCCATTGTTGGAGCAATTATGAGAAAATTGAAGAAGATAAACATGACGTTCAATCTCAATCGGAGTGGAGCCCCATGCAAGTAATCACCTCGTGCTGTCTCAATGATCCTTAGAAAGGTGAGGAATCACCCCAAGATTACACGACAGGAATTGGTCAACGACCTGAAAAGAGCTGGAATCACCGTTTCCAAGGTGACTGTTGGTAATTCATTAAGACGTCATGGTTTGAAATCATGCGTGGCACGGAAGGTTGCCAATGACCATTTGGACGATACAGAGTCATGGGAGAAAGCTTTGTGGTTAGATTAAACCAAAATTTAACTTTTTGGTCACAATTCCACTTACCATGTTTGGAGGAAGACGACCGACAAGTTCCATCCAAAGAACACCATCCCTACTGTGAAGCATGGGGTGGTGGCATCATCCTTTGGGGTTTTTTTCCACATATGGGATAGGACAACTGCACTGTATTAAGGAGAGGATGACCACGGCCATGTATTACGAGATTTTGGAAAACAACCTCTTTCCCTCAGTCAGAGCATTGAAGATGGGTCGTGGCTGGGTCTTTCAACATGACAATGACCCGAAGCACACAGCCAGGAAAACCAAGGAGTTGCTCCGTCAGAAGCATATCAAGGTTCTGCCGTGGCCTAGCTAGTCTTCAGAGCTAAACCCAATAGAAAAGAGCTGAAACTCCATGTTTCTCACCGACAGCCCAGAAACCTGTCTGATCTAGAGAAGATCTGTGTGAAGGAGTGGGCCAAGATCCCTCCTGCAATGTGTGCAAACCTGGTGAATAACTAGAGGAAACGTTTGACCTCTTTAATTGCAAACAAAGGCTACTGTACCAAATATTAACATTGGTTTTCTCAGGTGTTCAAAGACTTTTCTACATTGTACATGGTGAAATATTTGTAAAAGTGTGTGCTGAATTTATTTTGCTTTGGAGAGATTTGTATTTAAATGTGTTTTATTAATTTGTGAAAAGAAATACTTTTGTTTGTCATTTTATTGTTGTAACCAACATTTGAGAAAGACAGGAAGTGATGTGTTGAGGAGGTGTTGAGGAGCGAGAGAGTGAAAGAGAGATGCAGGAAAGAGAGAAAGACAGCAGGATGGAGTGCGTAGTACGAGTGGTTGTTTGAAGAAAAGGAAAGTTCAGGGCAGAAATTTATCAACATTGATCAATGTGTTTGACAAGGACTGTTGACAGTTCAATTAAGGTAGTATGTCATGTGAGTGGATGTTTTATTGAAAGGATCGGTGCTGGTCGGCGCTCAGGAGACAAAGACAACACTCAACAAAAGACCAACGTTCCCAAATGCTATTTAGCCTCAATAACTGGCATATTTATTTCGACCAAATGCAAGTTCTCAAAACACAGTTGACATTGCGTGAAATCAATCATATGAGCCCCTTAGCTATGCCGAGAAGGTGGAGAGCCATTCACCCAGGTAGAGGTCCGCTTGTCAACCAGCTGGGCGTCCGTACGAAACCCGCAGCAGACTCTACCTGTTTGTACTCTGCATCTCTCTATTATAATTTTCAGTTGCGTGCGAGAGAAAGGACGGGTGGCCTACCCGTCCCACCTGGCGTCGCAACAATTGTTTCCTGATTTACTATTGACACCTAAGTGTGTCCTTCAGGCTCTGAGAAACATCTTACGCAGCCATAACTGTCAAGACATCCCACAACAATGTTCGTCTTTGGTATGCATGTGAACAAGATAGTGAAACACAACTTATATGCGAAAAACAAGTGAGTGTATGCATGCGAACACGATAGTGAAACGGTCAAGACGTCTTGACCAGAAAAACAAGTGAGTGAAAAACAGGTGAGTGAAAAACAACTGATATAACCATGGTTGCACAATACATTCGGGTATTTGACGGTTATGGGAAGCATCACTAATTAACACTCCTTTCATTCCACTCTTGAGGCTTCACATATTAGTTGATATACCCATCAAACGTCGATGGTAACACTATTCCATTTCCAGTGTGATTCATGATGTCATGAAAGAACATGGACCATAATTCCTGCAACGTTAGGTTTCTGTGAATATATTGATGTGATAAACATCCTTGCCATCTAGCATAAATGTATATATGAGTGGGGTGAGGCACCAACTTAAGTGTAGTTCTCGACACCGAAGTGTCCATTACTTTTCTCAAGGCGTACAATCATCTCATGCGTTGCATAATCACCCACTCCACTTCAGCTCGGATACGTCTTACGTAGATACACGTTAGCAGATTACATAGTGATAGCAATACTATGACAATAACCAACAGAATCAGAGGGGGCTCCAAAGTCCTCCTAGCAGTGACTGACATCCCTGAAAAGATGTCCCACCAGTGATGGGCTGAGGACTGTTGTACTATTTTAGCAGCATGTTGTAGCCGTCCGCTGGCTACTAATGTGGACACCATGAGCTTGGAGATGTGAGATGTATGTGACTGTATAATTTTCTGAACTTCAGTGGATTGTTCCAATGCGCATTTGAAACGCTCCAGTGAGAAGTTCCAGGGATTCTTTAGTACATCCTATTGTACTTGTGTCAGCCGATTAGACACAGAGTAATTCGTCAAACGATACGTTTCCCCAATGCCATAGGTGCACATTATATAAGCAACCAACGAAAGGAACCGATGGTACTTGTGAATTATTTTGCATTGTTGCCACACATAGAGCATGTGGTCCGATTTGCCACAACATCTCCCTTCGTGGCTCTCTAGTCCAATCACAAAGTACAGCCTCTGAGTCGGTTAAACATGGATTGCTGTGTCCCTGTTGTAATGTACACGCCATTCCTCTGTCTGTTTCGTCACACATTTTCATCTCATAAGTCGTATTTGTTCCCACATCCATCCACTCTCCATCCAGATGTAGAAACCAAAATCCTGTGGTAGTAATCACCGGTAATACTTGATACTTACACATCGTTTTAACAGTAGACACATTGTACTGAGTCCAATACCCAGCACAATATGTACTGTTGCATTTTGTTCGCTCCGAATGTAACTGTAACCAAAGTTTGCTACTAATATTCCAAATCCGTCTCCATTCGTAATAATTTCCCGTTGTCATTATTCTCTGGAATCGCTCTTTTTGAGCTTCCGCATGTATCATTTGCAATGCACAGGTTGTCCAATTACCTATATGTGAAAGATTCTTTCACGCATCATACGTTTCATTCCATAATTTTAACTCCCACGTAAATGCCTTTTTCCAAACACCTGTGTTTTCCAATTGCCCTATCGTAGCTTTTGGAAGCCATACCCCTACCTGATGTATAGCCTCTGATGCATATTGCCCTGTGTTAGATAACATTGTTCTGGTTACTTCATTATCTGCAGCATTAGCTACACCAAACAGTGTTCCCATTCCTCCTAAGTCCTAAGTATCATACCAAGCTCTTGTCTTCGTGTACAGTGTGGTATATCGGGGAATTTTATTTCCCAGTACACTCTGGTTTTAACCCTGGCTTGTGCCATGTTTGTACAGGTATCTAATACTGGTGCTATGTGTGTTCTTGTAGCATTAGGTTTCCCAGGTAACACCCATATTATATACAAAAATGTGTTCCGTCCCGAGATTTCAGTGCTGTTAAAAAAAAAAAAAAAAACAGGGTTTCTTTTACGGTAATTGTCCACCTCGTCCAGTTGTGCTCATTGCAGGTCTTGGTCGTCCTGTTGTAGTGGCACATGGGGACAACTGAAGTGACGGTTAAGTTGCATCCTTGTTCCACCACCGGGATGTCCTTTTCTCCAAGGCACCTTTTGCACCTCCACATCTGACAATTGCTGGTGATGTTTACCACGCCGCAATCTCGGTAAGCTGGACAGGTGTAGTCTCCTTGAGTATGGTCCTGGGTACTGCTTTTCCATCTTATGTGGAGCCGCTGGACCTGCTCCAATTTGTCACACTCCGTCATTGCGCAGCAGAGTTGGACCATGGCACCAAGGACAAGGATACACGTGACCCAGCAGAGGACACTGCCACCTCTTGGGCCCTCGGTCTTCCCTGGTCCGGCCATGGCGCCTCTCCGATGATGGCCTTCCAATCAGCAAATACCACCACGGCATCTGTATTACGACAAATAGTGCATACTACAAACATGTGATTAGTTCTCTCTTGTATAACATTTTGACACCGGTACATTTACCCATTTTTCCTCTCCAGGATATAAGACGCTCACAGTAGCATCTTGCCCTTGAGCTATAATTTCTCCTGCTCGGGGAGGACCGTCTGGCTGTTTTACTCAAACTTTTGCCCCTGCCAAATCAGTGGAGCCAAATCCTCCCTCCCCTCTGGTAGTTATCACCACAGGTTTAGGTATTTCTTTTACCTTGGTTACAAGGCAAGGCTTCACTATCAATTGAGCAATTTTGTCCCCTCTTTCCAATGTAAGGGGCTGTTCTGCTAATAATTTCCATACCGGTCCAATTTCTCCTTGATAGTCCGCATCAATTACTCCGGCTTGTTTTGTTTCGAGATAGCTTTTTCAATGTTTCCTTAAGAATTCCATTCATTCGCTCTATTAACCCAGCAGCCTGCGGATAATAGTGAATGTGATCGATCCATTCTACATGGTGAGTCTTTGCCCACTCTTTAGACTCATTTTCCCCCTATTTTAATTCGCTCAGAGACATACCATTTCCATTTGATAATACTAGCTTCCTGTGCGGTTCCTATTCTATGTGTCGTCGGGTTACCTTTAACCCATGTCAAAATCGGTATATGTGTTCTCATTAACACCTCATGGCCCACCGTTTGAGCCTCAGTTTCAACCAATGCCCAATAGCATGCTAATAGCTGCTTTTCAAAAGGTGTGTACCTTAGGCCTGCTTCTGGGAGCTTTCTCGACCAGAATCCCAAGGGTTTACGAATCCTATCTTGCTTTTGCCACAAACTCCAGTTAGCGTATTCATTTAACGCCGACACCTGCAATTCTACCGGTCCCGATTTCATTTTTCCCAGTGACACTGCTTGCTGTATCGCTTCCTTCGCCATATCAAATGATCGCTGTTGTTCTTCTCCCAAACTAAAGTATCATTATTTCCTTAGGAACTTTTAGCTTTTCCAGGTGCTCTGCTACCACTCGGTGGCAGATTGTGGGACTATGTAAATAACCCTATGGTAGTCTGGAAAAAGTGTAGTGGCGCCCTTCCCAGGTAAATGCAAATTGATTCATCCTATCCTCAGGAATAGGAATAGTGAAAAATGCGTTAGCCAAATCTATGACCCCATACCACGTTCCGGGATGATGTTGCACTCGTTCTATAACTGTCACTGCGTCGGGTATCGTGGAAGTCAATACAGGTGTGTGTTTATTCAATCCTCTGTAGTCTACTGTCATCCTCCCAGAGTTATCTGATTTCCTGACTGGCCACAACGGATTGTTCCAGTTTGTCGTCACTGTTTTCAATACACCAGCTTCTAAATATTCTTTAATGGTCGCCGAAATTTCTTCCTGTCCTCCAGGTATCCGGTATTGCTTTTGACTAACTACCTGTGTAGCTTTTGGTATCGGAAAAGGTGGCATTTTTACTTTACCCACCAATATTGCATGTATTTTCAGTGGATTTACTCCGAATTCAAATCTCCCGGCTGTCAAATAAAGTGTGATTCTGGCTAATATGTCCATGCCCACTATCCACTTTGGGATAGGGGTTATAATCACCATATATGTTTTTATAGGCATATTTCCTATTTTCAAAGGTAAGTTTACATGTTTTCCATAAATCACTTTTCCTCCTAGTCCTGTTAATGGTACTAGGGGTCCTTTCATTTTCTCTGGAGTTCCATAAATTATTGAGGCCTCCGCCCCGGTATCTATTAACGCTGTTACTGTTTGACCTGATTTATCCCAATAAATTTCCATATCATATACTTCAAAAGACACACTCGTAGTTAACAAAAAGGAACCGGTGCATCCTTTGTAAAACTGTACATGCAAACATAGTGCACATTATTCAGAAGATATGACAGGCATACAATATAGTATTTGGATAGCTTTTTCGGTAAACAAAGATCTTTGTAACGTTAAGTCTATTGAAACACTTGTAGAAAGGCAACACCCGCGCGCGCACACACGCGTACAAACACATACACGCACGATAAGAGTATTGTTGTAAGCACTATTATGTGCAAAAGTGAACGTTCATTCATTTCCTATTCTGCTTTATCCTGTGTATAATCTTCTCTCGTCATGAACAATTCTGGCTCTGGCTGCGCTTGTGGGACCGGCCCTCGCACTCGCTCGCCATTTTCGTCCAGAATTGGTTGACCGTCCGCCCCCATCAGATCCTGGTATCACGCGTCGTTGCTCTTTTCGTCGCGTGAAAGGGTGTATCTGCAACCCCTGTAACGAGGGATACAACCCAGTCTGCGGTGGCGGGTTCGGTCTTATCCCCCCACATATCCCCGTTCCACTTCTCCGGATTCCACTGCGCTGACAGCCCAGTGGTGAATGAACGGATTTGCCCTTGTTCTATTTTACGAGGTTTCTTCTTTCGCCCTCTTCGCGCCACTTGGGAGATATGCATTACAGCTCTTTCCGTTATACTCTGTATTTTTGCCAAATGCTCCTTTAATTCTTTCACTATAACCTCTAGCTGGATAACCTCTTGCGCCTTTTGATTTTCTGTGCTTCTAACCTTATCCAACTCCAACACGCAATTTTTCCAAGCTTCCGCACACATCCACAACATCTGCTGCGTGCCTCCCAGCGGAGCACGAGCATTCACATCCACCCGCCTTAACGTATCACATAATGCCAGCGGCGTGGCAGCGGGATTCACTTCTGTCCACGGTCCGGGCCGCCCCCCCACGCTCCCGTAAGACAGCTTCTATCTGTTGGAAAGTGATGCCTTCCCACCCGGGCACCACCTCCTCCTCTGGTGCCTCTTGCGCACCCTTAGTTTTCCTTCTAAAACAACGCATCCTGTTTTTATCTCCTGCGCGTAGCCTGCACGATCCTGTCGACGACGCCAAAAATGTTTTATTGAAAGGATCGGTGCTGGTCGGCGCTCAGGAGACAAAGACGACACTCAACAAAAGACCAACGTTCCCAAATGCTATTTAGCCTCAATAACTGGCATATTTATTTCGACCAAATGCAAGTTCTCAAAAAACAGTTGACATTGCGTGAAATCAATCATATGAGCCCCTTACCTATGCCGAGAAGGTGGAGAGCCATTCACCCAGGTAGAGGTCCGCTTGTCAACTAGCTGGGCGTCCGTACGAAACCCGCAGCAGACTCTACCTGTTTGTACTCTGCATCTCTCTATTATAATTTTCAGTTGCGTGCGAGAGAAAGGACGGGTGGCCTACCCGTCCCACCTGGCGTCGCAACAATTGTTTCCTGATTTACTATTGACACCTAAGTGTGTCCTTCAGGCTCTGAGAAACATCTTACGCAGCCATAACTGTCAAGACATCCCACAACATTGTTCGTCTTTGGTATGCATGCGAACAAGATAGTGAAACACAACTTATATGCGAAAAACGAGTGAGTGTATGCATGCGAACACGATAGTGAAACGGTCAAGACGTCTTGACCAGAAAAACAAGTGAGTGAAAAACAACTGATAAAACCATGGCTGCACAATACATTCGGGTATTCGACGGTTATGGGAAGCATCACTAATTAACACTCACTTTCAGTGGACGACTCAAATCACGCCTTAATGTGGTGGAGTTAGCTGCTATTACAGACGCTAAGTGGATGCATGGAACTTTGCTAGGACGCCACCGCACAAGCTAACACCAGCTGGCGAGGCCTGCATTGGAGCACAAGGGAAAAGCTTCGCAACGGATTGGACCTTCAGGACTAGGATGAGGCTGGACAATTGGACACAACCCTCGCCTTTCGTCATTCCTGCTATTTAAAACAAAGATTGGGGTTTGAATTTCTTTTGTTTTGCCGGATATGTTCATATTTTAAGTCTGCTAGCTTAGGGCATGTGTGCTTTGTGTACCTGTTATGTGGACTTTATCTGAATGAGTTTGTTTGATATACATGTTTGATTTTCGAACCTTTGTTTTGTTATTAAATGTTCACACTTTTTGTTAACACAACCAGGTCTATCATTTGACTATCTGCAAGACAGTTAAAAAAGTGGGGATTTTATTTGATACCTTGGTTGTTTAAATTAGGATAACCTTAACTCATAAGGGGAAATATTATTTCAGGGACCTTTTGAGAGGGAATAAGTGAACAAGTAAAGAGTGAAGTTGTAATAGAAGTTCAGAGTAATTACCACTAAGATAATTGATTAGTTCCTAATTTTGATTGAGGAAAGAACTCAGGTTAGTCACCTCTCGTCAAAGTGTTATATACTTGAGAGGTGCTACACAATCAAAACCGCTGAATGGATTGTCGATACCACGCTACCCACTATCGAGGACTTGTACGCAACGCGAACTAGGTCCAGAGCAGTCTGTTCTTATTTTAAGAAGCCTGGTCACTTCATTTTTGCTTGCAAAAAGGTCAAGTACAAAAATCAATCCACTAGTTCCACAAATGCTTGTCTATCTGTCACACCTCAGTCTTCCTTGCCAGGTGGTTCTTAGGAGAGTTTTGTTTCTGACAATAAACTTTCAGATTCTGAGGTTCTGGAGAAGTATATGCCTTTTATTTAAACTGGATTGGTTTCACTTATGGTAGATAACTCTTCCCCAAGGTCCGTAACTATTCTGAGGGACACTGAAGGTCTTCAATCTCTAATTTTGCAGGATGTTTTGCCTTTTTCTGCAGAGTTTTCAGCTAACTCCAATCTTATTCTTAAGGGCATAAGTGGCAGTTCTTTGCTCTTTCACATTTTGAGAATTTGACTTCAGATCTGGTTTCTGACACCATTGAGGTTAATGTTCTTGACGCTTTTCAGTTCTGGGTGTTGATTTGTTGATCGACAACTATTTTATGGGTGCTCAAGTTGGCGCTGATCCTATTGTCACTGTTTCTCCTGAGTGTTTACCCAGTACAAAAAAGTTGGAGTGAGACTTTCTGGGTATTTTTCCATCTTGTGCAGTGACTCATTCGAAGGCAAAAGTCATTTCTTCCAAGACTTCTTTGCCGAATGATTCCATTTGTGATTTATCAGATACATTTATGGTTCATTCTTTAGCCTCAGAGGCTGATGACTTATCTTTGAACTCTTCAGGTCTTACTGATAAGTCTGAAAATTTGTCAAGTGCTGATGACATTTTGTCAAAAAACGAACTTATTAGTACACAGAGTGACAATGTTGAGCTACAGAAGTTTGTAACCAATACAGTTTTTCGAGGAGGCTAGTCAGGATCCTTTTTGCCGACAAAACCTAAAAACTTTTCCAGCCAAAATGAAACTAAATTATGACAAAAAGTAAAAAAAAAAAAAAAGAAGTTTCATGCCTGTTGAAAAAGTGTTAGTCTTACTTTCCATTCCTGGCCAACCACTTAGAGCTGGATATCAGGGTCCATATCTAAGAAACAACGAGGTTAGGGACACTGACTACATTGTCCTTACTCCTGGCCGTCGTAAGCACAAAGGTTATGTGAACATGAATGAGAAATATGACAGGGTTGAAACCAAACAAGTCAGTTGTATTGCTACAACACTCTCCTCCCCAGTTACTGATTGTACATTTTATGATGATACAAGCATCAAAGACGATGATGATTTGAGTGATAATTTTCACCAAAGTTCTGCAATTTTGATGTGCGAGCTCACGTTGATGAGAAATGGACACACACCTTTGTCAGCTGACCAGAAAGCTGAACTGTTACATTTGCTTTTTGAGTTTTCTCACCTGTTTCCAGATGTGCTTGGCCGCACATGCCTGGTTAGTCATGATATAGATGTGGGTGATGCTGTGCCTGTGAAACAACACCCATATCGAATGAATCCTGCCAAGAGTGAGATTCTGCGGAACGAGGTGCAGTACATCCTGGACAATGACATTATTGAACCCAGTGACAGTGCGTGGAGTTCACCTAGTGTACTTGTGCCTGAGAGTGGTGGTGGTGGTTGGAGCTGCTACGCTAACATGAAAACTGTCAATGCACTGTCACGAACTGACTCTTACCCTCTGCCGAGAGTGGAAGATTGCATTGATCATGTCGGTCAAGCTATATACGTAAGTAAGAAGAAAACAAGAACTTGAACACCCTGCTATATTGCGACTTCTCCCACTTAGAAATAATGGCGGGGTCTGAAATTTTCTTCATAGGTGCATGTCCACTATGAGAGAGATAATCTAAAAAGAAAAAAAACAGAAATCACAATGTATGATTTTTTAAAATTATTTATTTGTGTGATACGCCTGCAAATAAGTATTTGAATACCTGAGAAAACCAATGTTAATATTTGGTACAGTAGCCTTTGTTTGCAATTAAAGAGGTCAAACGTTTCCTGTAGTTGTTCACCAGGTTTGTACAAACTGCAGGAAGGATTTTGGCCCACTCTTCCACACAGATCTTCTCTAGATCAGAAAGGTTTCTGGGGTGTCACTGAGAAACACAGAGTTTCAGCTCCCTCCAAAGATGTTCTATTGGGTTTAGGTCTGAAGACTGGCTAGGCTACGCCAGAACCTTGATATGCTTCTTACGGAGCCACTCCTTGGTTTTCCTGGCTGTGTGCTTCGGGTCATTGTCATGTTGAAAGACCCAGCCACGACCCATCTTCAATGCTCTAACTGAGGCAAAGAGGTTGTTCCCCCAAATCTCGTAATACATGGTCGCGGTCATCCTCTCCTTAATATAGTGCAGTCGTCCTGTCCCATGTGCAGAAAAAACACCCCCAAAGCATAATGCTATCACTCCCATGGTTCACAGTAGGGATGGTGTTCTTGGGATGGAACTCATAATTCGTCTTCCTCCGAACACGGTTAGTGGAATTATGACCAAAAGGTTCCTCTGTATCATCCAAATGGTCATTGGCAAACTTAATACGGGCATTGGCATGTGCTGGATTAAGCCCGGGAATGTTCCGTGCTATGTATGATTTCAAACCATGACGTCAGTGTAATACCAACAGTCACCAATGGTGGTCCCAGCTCTTTTCAGGTCATTGACCAAGTCCTGTCGTGTAGTCCTGGGTTGATTCCTCACCTTTCTAAGGATCATTGAGACCCCACAAAGTGATATCTTGCATGGGGCTCCACTCCGATTGAGATTGACCATCATGTTTCGCTTCTTCCATTTTCTCATGTTTTCTACAACAGTGGACCTTTTATCACCAAGCTGCTTGGCAATTTCTCCGTAGGCCTTTCCAGCTGTGTGAAGTTATAAAATTTTGTCTCTGGTGTCTTTGGACAGCTCGTTGGTCTTGACCGTGTTACAAGTTTGAGTCTTACTGATTGTATGGGGTGGATTGGTATCTTTATGCAGCTAATGACCTCACACAGGTGCATCTGATTCAGGATAATACATGGAGTGGAGGTGGACTTTTAAATGTGCAGTAATAGGTCTTTGAGGGTCAGAATTCTAGCTGATAGACAGGTGTTCAAAAACGTATTTGCAGCTGTATCACATAAATAAATTGTTAAAAAAAAAATCATACATTGTGATTTCAGGATTTTTCTTTTTAGTTTATCTCTCTCCCAGTGGACATGCACCTACAATGAAAATTTCAGACCCCTCCATGATTTCTAAGTGCAATAAAGCAGGGTGTTCACATACTTATTTTCTTCATTGTAGATACTATTACATTTTTGATTGAAGTCTTTACTGATCACACTCCCTTAAATTTTCTTCACAAACTGAAGAACAAAAATCATAGACTTATGAGCTGGAGGTTGAGTTTGCAAGGATTCAATCTTGTGATCGAGCACAAAGGTTGAGACAATGTTTGTGCTGATGCACTTTCCAGAGTATAAAGTTGTTTGATATTTGATACTTCTGTTGTATTTTTCCGTTTTCGGTTTTATATTTTCTGTTTAAACATGTTTTAAGTGTTGCTTCGTTATATTACAACAGTTTCTTTGTAACTTTCTTTTCTTTAAGAGGGAGAGTGTTTTGTGTGTATTTTTATTCTTTACTCTCTTTATTTTGCTTTCATATATTTAAAGATCTAATCTAGAGGACCTATATTTTATTTATGTATCAAACAAACAGCTAATTTTTCATTAAAAACATTTTTAAAAAATCTAAACACAACAGCTAATAAATAAATTTGCGCCAAAGTGCACATTTTTTTTCGAATCCGAATGCCTCCTATGGTTTCAAACTGAGGGTCTGTAGAATCTGCTGCCGTATGACGTCTCATCTCGACAGCCGCAGTCACGAAAATGGCTTCCTATACAGACAATCATACACGCTGCGAGTGATATCAAGAGGAGGTAGACAGCAGTGATGAAGACGTTTCTATGGAATGCTCTGTGGAAAAGATAGGAACTGAAAAGGAATTTTCTAATTATTTCCATGTTTGAAAAACATCCCATGCAAGTGTAACTAAACCCTTTATTTTTGAACCTGAGTTGACGAATTATATACAAGGACAGGATTCGGCAAGATCTGATGAAGTTGATGTGAAACTTCGCACCCAAAACACAGACTGGTAGGTGCCTCAAGAAATTTGCGTACACCTCGTTTACGAAATAATCTAATTCTAACACGTTTAAACATCTGACGCTGCTTGCACACAACAGTGAGCCATTTGTTGTTGTTGTACTAGAGACTGAGTAGGCAAGGCGTAAATCAAAAATCAAAACATTCGGTATCGTTCTGCATTTAAAGATCACACGTTTATAGCCCATTCTTTGCGTTTTTACACGCATTTAGCTCATATTTTAAATAATGCACCTAACAGTTGAGAGCACACACTGCCGTCGTCGAATTTCAAGATCTCAGCACCAAGAGTACACTAACTTTAAACAGTGTCCAAAGTTTGTCACCTCCTAAACATTACATGGATACGGATATTAGTTGACATATATATCTGTATCGGGATTGGACTTAAATTTAAAATGAGGTAGATACTTGTCAATACAAAACAATTGAACACCTACGTACTTACTTGCTACCGAAGCCAAGTGAACGCTGTACCGGGTTTTCAAAGCAGTCCTCCATGAAATGCTTGGAACATATTACTGTCGACTTTGATTTGTAAGTCCAATGTGCCCGCTTTGTCTTCACAAACCTGGTCCATAACCTGCTTATCTGTTCATCTTTTGGCCGTTCATGTAAGTGAACTCTGTCAGCCTTTGACGCAGAACAGCCGTATACAACACACTTCCTCACCATCTTTGCTAGTTTTTTCACTCTCTGGCTAAATTTTGTGTGGATGTGACGTCACATTCCGGGAATTCCGGAACTTGCCGAATCATTTCGAACAAAATCTTGAGACTGAATTTAATTTCTGTTGTGATGAGAATTTTTTAAATATTTGTTTATGAAATTTTAGCTACATTTGTATGATAGACAAATAAAATACAGGTCCTCTGGATTCGATCTTTAAGTTATTATGATGTGGATCTTTTGTGATGTGGTTTCCTTTCATACTTTTAAGTTATTTTGATGCAGAACTTTTGTGATGCGGAATTCTGGAATGTTCCGAGGAGTGCCAATATAAGGACAAGAAAGACCGTCAATGGGGTTCTTTCCACCGCACCGCTGCGTGGGACAAGTACACGGACACCTTCTGCCTTTTGTATTTGGACATTTCTGGAACATTCGTTCACTTGGAATAGTCGCTGGAAAGAACATTGGCCTGTTTGGGAACATTCGTTCAACTTTAGTGACTATTCTTTGTTTGGCTCAACTACTAGGTCTTTGAACTTCTATTTTGTGTTAATTGTTTTATTGTGTTTGTGTTGTATTGTTGTGTGTGTGATTAAATTGTCTTAAACGCAATCCAACTGCTTTGTCACATTTTGCAGGTTTGAGCAAAGGGGATTTTTGTCTAAATTCACACGTAACTATATATATATATATATATATATATATATACACACACACACACACACACACACACACATATATATATATTGTTTTTTTTTGCAAAAACATGAACAAAATGTATTGTGCCAATCAAAAATCTAAGAATTAATAACAATAAAACACTGAGATGAACAGAATGAAAAAGAAACTCAAGGGAAAGGTAAACCACAACAGACCACAGAACATCAATCACTGCTCATAAATAAATAAAATAAACCCCTCCCACCACTTGTCCACATGGACACAGATGTCCACACAAACACGCTTACACACATGCACATAGGCACACACACACGCACACACCTACTCACACACACACACGCAAACACACACGTTAACATTCACTCATGGGGCTAATTAATCAAGCTAAAACATCTTCATTTTTTATGTGACTCTTCAGTGATCAGCATAATTGGAATTATCCAGACAATTTGATTTGGCAATGTTGGCGGTTTTGGCACTCCTCAGTTGATTGCGGGGGAAACCACACAAGAAAAGAATCATTGTTTTAATTACAGTTAAAACATAAGATTTTTGATCTACAGTATTGTAGTATGTTTTGATGCCTTCACATCATCTCATTCTCAAACACCACAGAGCTAAACTGAAACAAAAATATTATGGTGGTGTTTTACAGGGTTGTAATCTACATATTTTATGTCATGTTGCTCAAAGGAATATGACCTGAATTACATCCAGAATATCTATTTTTCCTTCAGCAATGTGGTGAAACATGGCTTCCAAATATGTAAACTCAGTCACATCAAACTCTTTCACAACCACAACAAAAAGTGTTTTTGATAAACCCACTGTACAGTAAATGCCTAGTACATCAACATAAATCCTTGGGTTTTGCTTTCCTTTCTTTGTCTTTCTCTGTTTTCCTTTTTTAAATCAAATGAATACACTTTGCTGCTGATCTATAAATGCACCATCAACATTTCACAAGCAAAATTAAAATCATAAATGTACACACAAAATTTGTGCAAATTATTTGTGGATTCAAAAAACACCTGTTATCAAGGATATATTTGCGGATTTGCAAAATATGTGTGAGTCACTGATACATTTTTCGACTTGAAAAATATCTGAATCACAATAATATTTGTGGATTTGAAACCACAATAAACACACAAACAGTAAGCAACCGATCTGCCATGACCAAAGTTTAAAGAACGATTCTAGACATGAGAGTACAAAATTGGGAATGTTTTCATTTTTTTAATGACCTCATTTGTTGTTACGGATTCCAGACGCGACAAAACAAAATGGAAAAAAAAAATGACCAGGGGAGGTCGGAAGGGGGCCCGGAGGAAGGCACAAATCTCCACCCCAGTCTCTCAAGTGGCTGTCCAGGCCACCCAATGTGAGGAGCTTGGCTGAAGCATGGGCTTGAGGTGGCCATGTATCGGTCCCCGCCAAGACGTGGGCGAGAGGCGGCCGTGGATGGGTCGCCGCTGAGACAGGTGGCCGTGGAGGGGTGACTGCTGAAACAGTTGACCGTGGTAGGGTCACGTCCAAGGCGTGGGCGTGCGGCAGCCGTGGATCGGTTGCCACCGAGACAGTTGGTCATGGAGGGGTGTCTACCGAGGCGTGGATGTGAGGCAGCCACGGAGGGGTCGCCCCCGAGACAGGTGGGCATGAAGGGGTTGCTGCCTAGACAGGTAGCCGTGGAGGGGTCGCTGCCGTGACAGGTGGCCATGGATAGGTCGCCGCCAAGACAGGAGCAAGAGGTGGCCGTGGATGGGCCGCCGCCCAGACAGGAGTGAGAGGCAGCCTGGGGTCGGTCGCCACCAAGGCATGAGCAAGGGGCGTCTTGGGGTCGGTCGTCACCGAGGCATGAAAAAGAGGGGGCTTGGGGTCAGTCGTCACCGAGGCATGAGCAAGAGGCGGCCTAGGGTTGGTCACCACCGAGGCATGAGCAAGAGGCGGCCTGCAGTCGGTCGTCACTGAGGCATGGGTGAGAGAATTCCTGGGATCCTTTCGCCACCAAGGCATGGGCAAAAGTTAGGTGTGGCCCGGTCGTCACCAAGGCATGGGCAAGAGTTGGCAGTGGCCCGGTTAGGCGTAAGACGGCTGTGGATCGGTCGCTGGTGCAGCATGGATGATAGTCGGTTGTGGCTTGGTTGCCGAGGTGGCGTGGACGATAGTCAGCTATGGCTCGGTTGGTGGTGCGGCGTTGACAATAGTCGGATGTGGCTCGGATGCCGGCGAGGTGTGGGTGAGAGTTGGCTGTGGCTCAGTCGCTGGCGAGGCGTGGGCAGAAATTGGCTGTGGCTTGGTCGGGGTGTTTCAGGAGGCATAAAGCTGCATTCAACTTGGGTGCCTCCTGTGGTCACCACGCATGGAGCCACGGATAGATGGCCAAACGGGTGCCCCAGAAAAGGTTGGAGGAAGAGAACTTGGGCACACGGGACTTAGGCACTCGAATCAGTGACGAGACCGGCGATCTGCATTTTACCTGCTGGGTCCTTTTCTGGACAGTTCGTTCTGTCACGAGCATGCGGCAAGGGACAGGACCATAATAATGGACTCTGAAGCAAGGATATGATGTTGAGGGTTGTATTATTTCAGGCAGACGTCATACACAGCTAAGCAGTCCAAAAAGGCAAAATCAGAAAACACTTGGCAAAAAGTCAAAGTCCAGTTATCCTGAAACAAGGTACAAAGTATGAGGCAAATCTTGGAAGGCAGAGGCACAAAAACATGAGGCTAGAGGCAAGGTCCAAAAACATGAAACAAGGACCGATGGAGGAATAATTGTGGATATAATTATCATACATCTGTTTCCAAGAAAGAAATGCTTTGCTCTGCTCTAGATAACGTGGTAGCCTCTTAGCAGCAGATAGCACAAGAACAAGAACATCTAATCATCAGAACTGTTAGAACCAGGAGCACCTGTTGTCTGTAAAAGAAATGATGACCACACATGTACTCAGCAATCTGATCAGACAATTCCTCTCCTCTCTCCTTGCGAGCTGTCAAACTTGAACTGGTGTCTTTGCTTTTTTTTTTGTCCTGTTTAATGAATGTCTAATTGGTAAACCTGGCATTTACGTGGTCCTTCGAGCCGGATCTCAAGATACCTGAAGTTTCCATGGAGGGGTCTGAAATTTTCATTGTAGCTGCATGTCCACTGTAAGAAAGATAATCTAAAAAGAAAAATCCAGAAATCACAATGTATTATTTTTTAACGATTTATTTGTGTAATACAGCTGCAAGAAAATATTTGAACACCTGTTTATCAACTATGATTCTGACCCACAAAGACCTGTTAGTCCGCCTTTAACAGTCCAGCTCCACTCCATGTATTATCCTGAATCAGATGCCCCTGTGTGAGGTCGTTAGCTGCATAAAGACACCTGTCCACCTCAAACAATCAGTACGACTCAACTTGTAACATGGCCAAGACGTAAGAGCTGTCCAAAGACACCAGAGACAAAATTGTACAACTCCACATGGCTGGAAAGGGCTCCAGAAAAATTGCAGCTTGGTGAAAAAAGGTCCACTTTTTGAACAATGATTAGAAAATGGAAGAAGTTAAACATAATGGTCAATCTCAATCAGAGTGGAGCCCCATGCAAGATATTACCTAGTGAGGTGTCAATTATCCTTAGAAAGGTGAGGAATCAGCCCAGGACTACACGATGGGACTTGGTCAATGACCTGAAAAGAGCTGGGACCACCTTTTCCAAGGTGACTGTTGGTAATACACTAAGACACAATGTTTTGAAATCATGCATGGCACGGAAGGTTCCCTTGCTTAAACCAGCATAAGTCAAGGCCCATCTTAAGTTTGCCAATGACCATTTGGATGATACAGAGGAGTCATGGGAGAAAGTTTTGTGGTCAGATGAGACCAAAATCGAACTTTTTGGTCATGGGGGTCCTAGCATCATGCTTTGGAGGTGTTTTTCTGCACATGGGACAGGGCGACTGCACTGAATTAAGGAGAAGATGACCGTGGCCATGTATTGTGAGATAGTGAGGAACAACTTCTTTAACCTCAGTCAGAGCATTGAAGATGGGTCATGGCTGGGTCATCATGACAATGACCCGAAGCACACAGCCAGGAAAACCAAGGAGTGGCTCCGTAAGAAGCATATCAAGGTTCTGGCGTGGCCTAGCCAGTCTCCAGACCTAAACGCAATAGAAAATATTTGGAAGGAGCTAAAACTCTGTGTTTCTCAGCGACAGCCCAGAAATCTGTCTGATCCCAAGAAGATCTGTGTGGAGGAATGTGGGCCAAAATCCCTCCTGCAGTGTGTGCAAACCTGGTGAACAACTACAGGAAACGTTTGACCTCTGTAATTGCAAACAAAGGCTTCTGTACCAAATATTAACATTGATTTTCTCAGGTGTTCAAATACTTATTTGGGGCTGTATCACACAAATAAATTGTTAAAAAATCATACATTGTGATTTCTGGATTTTTCTTTTTTGATTATGTTTCTCACAGTGGACACGCACCTACGATGTAAATTTCTGACCCCTCCATGATTTCTAAGTGTGAGAACTTGCAATATAGCAGGGTGTTCAAATACTTATCTTCTTTACCATATGTACCTTTTCCTAATAGAGATAGATGTTGTCTGAACTTCTGGAAGAATCTGTAATTCAAAAATGGTCAGAAATAGTCACAGCCTTAATATCAATCGATAGAATTTCAACATCCTTAAAGATGACCAGGTCTAAGACCAGGTCTAAGATGTGACCTTGAGTGTGAGTTACCTAACCCTCGTAATATGTTGAGAGAGGTCAAATGTGTCTAGTATTGCAGAAGGTTCTTTGGATGTTTTTTCCATGTTATTGTCAACATGAATGTTAAAGTCCCCTGTTATGAAAAAATAATTGTACTCAGTACAAATAACTGACAGCAGTTCTGAAAAATCCTCCATAAATTTTCCATTGTATCTTGGAAGTCTATAAACAATTAAAATGATTACCTTTGAGTTACCCTTAACTAAATAACACAGATTTTCAAAAGAGCTAAAATCACCCAGTATAATTTCTTTATATTGAAATAATTTTTTAAAAATAACAGTAATACCACCACCTTTTCCCCTGTGTGACACTTGTTCATAAAATTAAAATCTGCTGGTGATGCCTCATTTAAAATGGTATTACAGCTACTTTCTGTTAACCACATTTCATTTCATAATAAAAAGTCCAGATCATATGTTGTAATGATGTCATTGATCAACAATGATTTGTTACCCAATGACCTCACATTAAAAAGAGCTAGTCTCGCAGGGATGGCTGGAGAGAATAGTTCGAAAGACTCACATTTTATCCTCACTAAGTTGGAAGTTCTACTTTTTGGGTGCCATATCTTTTTCAAAAATGTGCAGAGCACGAGTATTGTTGACGTTTTTACTGATAATTTCAGAAAAGTGTTGCTGTCTAGCTCTAACTAACTCTTGGTTAAAATTACAAAGACACTGTCTGTAGAGGTCATAGTCAATTTGAAGTTTAGTTTTTCTCCACTTGCATTCTGCTTTCCTACACTCAGATTTAGATCTCTTAACCATCATTGCGCTCCTCCACGGTGTTTTCGGTCGCCTCAGGATGGTCTTAGTTTTAACAGGAGTGACAGCATTCATGGCATTTGTGATTTTCAAGGTGAAATTGTCCAAAAGTTCATCAACTGTCTCACCATTCACAGTTTGTGGCACAGCCACAGACTTCATAAACTTAGTGTCAGTACTCTCATTTATGTACCTTTTCCAAATAGAGATAGAGGTTGTCTGAACTTTTGGAAGAATCTGTAATTCAAAAAATATACAAAAATGGTCAGAAATAGCCATATCCTTAATATCAATCGATAGAATTTCAACATCCTTAGAGATGACCAGGTCGAAGATGTTACCTTGAGTATGAGTTGGACTCGTAATATGTTGAAAGAGGTCAAATGTGTCTAGTATTGCAGAAAGTTCTTTGGATGTTTTTTTCCACGTTATTGTTCAACATGAATGTTAAAATCCCGTTATGACAAAATAGTTGTACTCAGTACAAGTAACTGACAGCAGTTCTGAAAAATTCCCCATTAATTTTCCATTGCATCATGGTTGTCTATAAATAATTAAAATGATAACGTTTGGGTCACCCTTAGCTAAAAAAAAAAAAAAAAAAAGAGAGTTAAATCACCCAGTATAATTTCTTTAAATTGAAATAATGATAGTGGTAGATGACCGAAAGAACAAGATCCCGGATACAAGCGGCCAAAATGAGTTTCCTCCGCAGGGTGTCTGGGCTCTCCCTTAGAGATAGGGCAAGAAGCTTGGGCATCCAGGAGGGGCTCAGTGTTGGGCTGCTATTCCTCTGTATTGAGACGAGCCAGATGAGGTGGCTGGGGCATCTGATTCGGATGCCTCCTGGATGCCTCCCTGGTGAGGTGTTCTGGGCATGTCCCACCAGAAAGAGACCCCAAGGACGACCCAGGACACGCTGAAGAGACTATGTCTCTCAGCTGGCTTGGGAATGCCTCATGATCCCTCCAGAAGAGCTGGAAGCTCTGCTGGGGAAAGGGAAGTCTGGGTATCCCTGCTGAAGCCACTTCCCCCGTGACCCGACCCGGAAAAGCAGTAGATAATGGATGGATGGATGAAAGAATGATTTAAAAATAACAGCAATACCACCACAGTTTTCCCCTGTTCGACACTTGTTCATAAAATTAAAATCTGCTGGTGTTGCCTCATTTAAAATGGTATTAGAGCTACTTTCTGTTAACCACAATTCATGTAATAACAAAAAGTCCAGACCATAGGTTGTAATGATGTCATTGATCAACATTGATTTGTAAAGGCTCCGTCACACCATGATGTTCTGGTCAACGTCTTCTGAACATTTCAATCGTTCTATTTTTCAGCGTTCTCAAATGCGGATGACACATATGACGTGTAATTAACGTGTGTCTCATGCATGAAAAGCATGTAACAGCGACCAAATAAGATACCCCTAAAAACCATTAGCGTGAGCAAACGCGTCATTGGGGCGCGACAAGCAATTTGTCAACGTAAGACGAGCGTGTTGATCGTGTGACCAATAGGTGAATAATGACAGAAAAGTGTTTTGCTGGCGTGTAATTTTTACAGTGGAACCGGCACTAAAACATTGGAAAGTTCATAGTTACTTCAGTTGTTGTCGTGAGTTAGAACAGTGAGCATCATGCCACCGAGAAGAAAAAAAGTTAGGGCGCGGACTTCCGCAACTAGCGCTACTAGTAAGAAAGCTAAGCCTCTTTCATCACAACCAATGTGTTTGGAGGAAAAACAACAGCAGGAGGAAGAGCACGTCCGCGAAGTCACGCACCCCTGGGGACCCTAAACACTTTGCAAACACCAGTGAGGACGGTCAGACAAAGAGACAAAAGAAGCAGAGAAAGGATTGCAGGATCCTGGACCGGGCTGTTGAGGATAGTCTGGTGGAGTTCTTCTGCGAAAACTAACTGCTGCTTTCTGGATCTTCCATAGTAGGTGCTCTCTACTGTAGCTTAATATTAAATGGACCTTGCTTACAAAGCATCGGTTTATATACCCATATGCATGGACGTTCGGCAAACGCACAAATGGCACTCAATGCACTCCAAATGACGTTCGTTTGACTTTAGTTACACGCTGTGTGCGCTACGGGATTGTTCAGTGGTCGTTGACAGGTAGCCAGTGAGTCGTTCACTGCAAAGCAAACGATTAAGTAACAACCAAGTAAAGCTAGAGTTACGACTGACTAGCGATAGCCAAATGCGTGCAACGCTCAGCGAACGTTCGTGAAACTTTCCACGAACGTTTTGAACGTTCTGCAGCATTTAAAATTACACGTTGATTAACGTTGGTCTCGGTGAGAACTTTTGTGCATGATCAAAACTTTTTTTCCAGACCGGCGTTCTCCGCCGATTCCCAGTGATCATTGACGTTCAGTAGCATTCAAACAACACTCTTCTGGAACTATCACGGTGACTATGGGCGACTACCAACTTTTCCTCAAACGCTATAGAACGCTGACCAGAAAGTCATGGTGTGACGGGGCCATTAACGAATGATCTGATATTAAAAAGATCAAGTCTCGCAGCGATGGCTCGAGACAATGGTTCGATAGACTCACATTTTATCCTCACTCAGTTGGAAGTTCTACTTTTTGGTGCCATATCTTTTTGACCAACTTCTGTCCCTTGTAAATAAAGAGATGAAAAATGACTGATCTTCAAAGAGGTCTGAGTTATTTTGGAAAAGACCCGGTATATATGAGTCAGGTTTACAGATGGGTGGAGGAGGGGCCTGTCGATTCTTTGTGGACAGTGGTTTCAGGTAAGGAAGGATGTGAGGAAGATCTTGGGGTGGTATGGGCCATCATTGACAATAGTCTTCATCCTATCCATCAGACCCAACATTGTGTTCAGGCTGGGAGAGGGGGAGCCAACATCTACTGCAGATTGCATTGTTGTTGTCGTCATAGAGGGGAAATTCTGAGGTGTGGATGGCTCCAATGGGGCAGAAGAGGTGTGGAGGATTTAAAGTGCTTGCACATTCCATTTGTCATTTGCTCATCAGATTGTTTAGATGAAGCAAATGAATCTGTGTGCACCTTGTCTCGCCTTATCTCGTGTTCCTCCGATTGTTTGGGAACAACTGGATGCTTTTGTCCTTGGTTTTTGTAAACATTTTTTTACAGGGCTGTGAATGACTCACACAGTAAAAAATGTTGGCAGCTAATAACTTAACACCTTGTCTATTTAGACAGAAACCGTTTGCTTTGTAAAGATTTTTACACTCCCAAAAAAGGCAGAAATTGTCAACGAAACTCACGGATAGCGCAGTGCACACCATGCTGAACCACCTTTTCAATTAACGGAGCCTTGAGAAATGTTCATCTCCAGATCGTACTACTTTTGTTAGGAGATCAATGAAATGTTGCCTCAGTACCTCTGATTGCTGCTTGAGAACATCCAGGCCCCCTGTGTGTATAATGATAGATTTCACAATTGGGTGCTGATCAGTGATTTCCAGGATTTTTTTGAGAGATGTCAGACACCGTGTCATGAGTAAATCACAGTACTTTGGTGTTCTTACTGCAAAAGCGTTTCACATCCTTGATGGCTCCATCACAAACTATTGATTTTGGGATCCCAATTTTTTCTTGGATGATTTCATTTCATACGTTTCAGTGGTGGTGGAGGATGAGCATTCTTGGCCTGGGTCTTGTAAGAGTGCCTCAAATCTATTCGTAAGTCTGACGTCAATATTTTCACTGAATCACATATCTTTTTTCTTGCTCTTCGGTGTAACGACCGACCATGGCTGCTCACTTGGTGTTGAGGCGCCGGCAACGCAGGCCAGCAAGATTCTAATTCTAATCTCCTACTGCTGTTGTGTCTTCCTTTTTAAAATATTCCAAATGTTTGGGCTTTGCTCCCAGGAAATTCCAGGGAGAACTGCTGAGGTGTCTGTTATCCTTTCCACGGTTCACGTCCATCCTTGTTGTTGAGCTAGGTGGCTGTCTGTTAGCACACCTTTGCTCACCATTTTGAGACATCTGTATACTGGTTTCATTCCCCGACTGTCCATTTATGTCCACATAAACTTCAAGACGGCAGATTTTCGATTCCAGAATTGACACCCTCTGCAGTAGTCCATGAAAGTCGTCAGTAGAAAAGGGAGGCATCTTGACGGCTGGTCTTGTTGCTAACACCAGGTTTGTGCTAATTAGCAGGCCATGCCCAAGTAAGGATGAAACAACTGATTATCCACAAAAAAAAAAAAAAATACAGTCCCACAGATTTAAAAGTATCCGGGAGTCGCTGCTTCTAAAAAAAATTATTTTAGAAGGAAAACGAGTTTATCAGCAAGAAAAAAAAGTGTCAACAGCGGCAAAGCAAGCAGAGCAAGAGCAAAGAAAAAAGCATCTGCACTATATGAGAAGTGAGAGAGAACTTAACCAAGCACTACACGCAGAAAGAGTGCTACAAAATGGGAAAAAGAAAATTTACACCTTTCTGAAAGAGGAAGGAGAAATTTAATGCGCTTGATACTATTGTAAAGTTCAAATCTATAGGAGAGCCCAGTCGACGTGGTGTGTGGTCTTCCCCTAGTTTCTCCACCCTACTTTGGACAAACCATCTTGGTATTTAACTCCAGCACACTGGGTCTTCCTTTCCGCTAATATAGTGCCTTTTCTTCTCTCTCTGCCACCCCCCTCCCTCTTTTTTGTTTTTGGGGGGATTTTGTCCTTGGGTGCATCCGACTCCAACCTTTTGGGCGAGCTGCCGCAGCAAGCCTAGCAGTGGCATTTTTGATCACCTTTCCAAGCCACAATTGGTCATCGGCGCCTCAGCAAGCAACTACTGAGATCCCTTGTTGGTCCCACACACTCCTCAGGGCGAGAGTTCAGCTCGCCACCAGTTCAAACAGCAGGAAAGTTATGATTGCATCCAAACAGGACAAAAACTTTCCCTGTTTAATTTCTTTTTGTTTTATTTTTGTGGTTCATTTTCATTCAACCATACCTGCTTTTTTTCCACCTACAATTCAGAGTAAGACCACTCCCCAAAGACTGACATGAGTCACACTACAATACTCCCATGATGTATGACATCATTGCCTAATAATTTTGGGCAAATTACTAGCTTCACACAAAATCCCAATTTTGCTTTCTCTCACACACTGACTGAATGCAATAAAGCCTCACACATATTTAATTTTATTGAGCAACCACAGACGATGTCCTCTTTTCATTTTCGTTCTCCTAATTTTCTTTCTTTGACCATTAATGTTATTTTATTTTTGTAGCTTGTAGTTGTAGCTGTGTAATGCAAACCTATTGGGGCACAAACCAGTGAAATCTGTAGGCCACTGCTAAGCCGGATAAATGCAGAGAGTTGCGTCAGGAAGTGCATCTGTCTGAAACCTTTGCTCAACAAAAATGAGCATTCATCTAAAGAATCCCATCACAGATGGGTCATGGTGCGGGACAACAACGTCTGCCCCTGGCACCATTAACATGTAGGCTGTCGGTGAAAATTCAGCTAGGAAGAAGAAAGTGGACTCTTTTGCAGAAAGAAAAGAGGATCACAGACCCTACAAGTGAGTAGTTTGAATGTTGGGTCCTTGGGAGTTGGTTGACATGATGATTAGGAGAAAGGTTGATATACAGTTTTGTGCATCCAAGAGACTGGGCAGAAACAGAGTAAGGCTGGAAGTTTAGTGGCAGTGTTTAAATTATTTTTTCCATGGAGTAGAGACCAGAGAAATGGAGTAGGGTTTTTTTTTTTTTTTTTTTTAAAGATGACTTGGCTAAAAATCCAAATCCAAGATGTCGCCTACCAGTGCGGCAGCCTTTGGCACATTCTCCCTGGTACTGTTTACTTTTGTGTGTTTCTGGGCGTCTTGGGACTCAAGTACACAAGAGAGAACTGGCCAAACATCAGAGTCTTCGCCGGACTTTTTTCAACAAATCCCGCCAATTCGTTGAATCTTTTTCCAGACTTGATTGTCGGCGCACTCTTCAAAGCCTCGCAACGAAGAAGGACGCAAGCTGGTACTTAATACCTACATACATGCAAGCACTTAAGTGTGCGAAGCCTTGAGTAAAATCAGTTGAAAAGTGGACCAACGAGGCAAAATTATAACTTCAAAACTACTTCGACTACACAGTGTTTTTGAAAATTCGGCATGCAGCCTAGATGAATTCATGGATATTGTTACCGTGTATGTCATTTTCTGTGAGGAAGTGTGTGTACCAACAAAGACTTTTTCAACATTCAATAACAGTAAGCCGTGGTTTCCAGCCAGACTTAGGCAACTCCGCCAGGGTAAAGAGATTGCATATCATAGTGAGGACAGGATCTTCTACAATTGCACTAGAAACCAGCTGACTAAAGATATTAACATTGCAAAGAGGGACTATGCAGTTAAACTGGAAAATCATCTTGGTGCTAATAACTCCAAATCAGTTTGGCACGGATTACAATCGCTCACAATTACAAGCGACGTTCCCCCCCAGTAGAAAACTAAAGCGGGCGACAGGCAACCGAAATAGCTTTTACTACAGATTTGAAATAGACACTTCCACAGCACGCTCCCACCAAGCCGCACCACAAGTCGCACCACCTTCCACTCCACCATTTAACATCCATTAAAGCGATGTTAGACAGATCTTCAAACAACAAAAGATCAACAAAGTGCTGGGCTCTGTCACATCCATCGGAAACGAGAGTAGGACCCAAATGCAGGAACTCGGAAGACGCAAGGTAGTTCAAGAAGAGACACGTTTATTATATGCAGAAGGTAGGGGATTGAGCAGGCAGTCCGGTGCAGCAGCGGTAGTTGTGACGTTGGGCGAAGAGAGCAAATGAGCGGACAGGCAGGAGTCGGTACACAGGGGAACAATCAACGCAGGCAAAAGTATCAAAGGAGTCAGGCTTACAAAGTTGGTTGGAGAACGGACGAAGGTCGGTACACATAGGTTCGATCAGGGATACCGGAGCACACGAACGGGACATGAAGATCAT
Source organism: Syngnathoides biaculeatus (assembly GCF_019802595.1). NCBI lineage: Eukaryota > Metazoa > Chordata > Actinopteri > Syngnathiformes > Syngnathidae > Syngnathoides > Syngnathoides biaculeatus. The sequence goes on from NC_084653.1 coordinate 2,179,777, forward strand.
ACGAACTGGCGCCGGCCAGTTGTCATCGCGGTCATATAAATCCATAGCATAATCAGGCTGCATGAGGCGCAGGTGTGCACCTTCCAATCAGCGCAACCGCGGACACCCGTCCAGCCCAGGCTGGAGCGGCAGGATCATGACAGGCTCAGACCTCGTGTCCCCATCCTGCCTCAAATTCTGTGCAGACCAACTTTCTCCTGTCTTCACAAAGATCTTCAGCAGGTCTCTATAACTGTGTGAAGTACCAACCTGCTTAAAATGTGCCACCATCGTACCGGTCCCAAAAAAAGCAGCAGTCTCAGGTCTTAATGACTACAGGCCCGTTACCTTGACATCAGTGGTCATGAAGTCCTTTGAACGCCTTGTGCTGGACCACCTCAAGAACGTCACAGGTCCACAGCTGGACCCACTGCAGTTTGGCTATCGAGCTAACAGGTCTGCTGATGATGCCAAAGTAAGAATTAATTATGAACATCCCAAACACAGAGAGAGTTGTGCTTGGTGCAGATTTTAATTGATATGTTGGTAAAGGAAACAGGGGTGATGAAGACGTTATGGGTAAGTATGGTATCCAAGAAAGGATATATGGTGGTAGACTTTGTAAAAAGGATGGAAATGGCATTAATAACACTTTTTTTTTTTTTAAAAAAAAAGGTAATAACATAGGGTGTCCCACAAGAGTGGATGTAAAAGCATGCAGGGGGATTAAGTTTTGTTCTGACGATGTAATCTAGAGGAGGTTACTGACTGTAAGGTAGTGTTAGGGGAGAGTGTAGGTAGATGGGGTAGGATTTTAATGTGTCAGATGACTGATGGTGGGGAGTAAGATTAAGAGGACAAAGGTAGAGCAGGGAACCATGTGATGGAAGCTGAGAAAGGAAGTGTTTTGCAGCCTTTAGAAAATAGGTGAGACAGGCTCTTGGTGGACAGGAGGGGCACCCAGAAGACTGAACTACTATAGCTAAGATGATCAGAGAGATAGGCAGAAGAGTACTTGGTGTACCTTCTGTAGGAAAGAGGAGAAGGAGACTTGGTGGTGAAACCCCAATGTACAGGAAGTCATACAACAAAAGAGATTGGCGAAGAAATGGGACACTGAGAGGGGAGGTGAAAGGAATAGATTGAGATACAACGTAGGGCGAAGGTTGAGGTGGTGAGGGCTAAACAAGACGCATATGACAAAAGGTACAACCGGTTGGATATGAAAGAAGGAGAAAAAAAATCTATCCAGGTTGCCCAGACAGAGGGCTAAAGATGGGGAGGATGTGCAGGAGGTTAGGGTGATTAATGATAGGGATGGAAATGTGTTGACTGGTGCCACTTGTGTGTGTAAAGAAAAAAAAATACTTTGAAAAGTTGATGAATGAAGAAAATGAGAAAGAAGGAAGAGCAGAAGAGACAAGTGTAGTGAACCATTAAGTAACAGTGATTAGTCAGGAGAAAGTTAGAAAGGCGCTGAATAGGGTGAAAAAGGGAAAGGCAGTTCGTCCTGATGACATACTTGTGGCGGTATGGAAGCAATCTGGAAAGGTGGCTGTGGACTTTTTCGAACAGAATACTAGTGGGGGAGAAGATACCTGGATAATGGAGGAAAAGTGTGCTTGTTCTTATTATTATGGCCAAGGGCGATACCAGAGTGGGAACTATAGAGGAATAAATTAGATGAGCCACACAATGAAGTCAGTGGAAAGAGGAATGGAGGCCAGACTCATGACAGAAGTATTTACGAGCAGCCGTATGGTATGTGACAGAAGATTCTCTACTAGGGTGAAGGAGAAAGTTTATAAAACAGTGGTGAGGCCAGCAATAATGTATGTGTTAGAGACAGTGGCAGCCTATATTTGATTAAATACACTACTAAGATGTGATATTTAATGTTAAAATATAAACCTTGTTTTTAATGAAAAATCTTCTTCTTCTTTTCCTTTCGGCTTGTCCCGTTAGGGGTCGCCACAGCGTGTCATCTTTTGCCATCTTAGCCTATCTCCTGCATCTTCCTCTCTAACCCCAACTGCCCTCATGTCTTCCCTCACCACATCCATAAACCTTCTCTTTGGTCTTCCTCTCGCTCTTTTGCCTGGGAGCTCCATCCTCAGCATCCTTCTACCAATATACTCACTCTCTCGCCTCTGAACATGTCCAAACCATCGAAGTCTGCTCTCTCGAATCTTGTCTCCAAAACATCCAGCTTTGGCTGTCCCTCTAATGAGCTCATTTCTAATCCTATCCAACCTGGTCACTCCGAGCGAGAACCTCAACATCTTCATTTCTGCCACCTCCAGTTCAGCTTCCTGTTGTTTCTTCAGTGCCACCGTCTCTAATCCGTACATCATGGCCGGCCTCACCACTGTTTTGTAAACTTTGCCCTTCATCCTAGCAGACACTCTTCTGTCACATAACACACCAGACACCTTTCGCCAGCTGTTCCAACCTGCTTGGACCCGTTTCTTCACTTCCTGACCACACTCCATTGCTCTGTATTGTTGACCCCAAGTATTTGAAGTCGTCCACCCTCGCTATCTCTTCTCCCTGTAGCCTCACTCTTCCCCCTCTACGTTTCTCATTCACGCACATATATTCTGTTTTACTTCGGCTAATCTTCATTCCTCTCCTTTCCAGTGCATGTCTCCATCTTTCCAATTGTTCCTCTGCATGCTCCTTGCTTTCACTGCATATGACAATATCATCTGCGAACATCATGGTCCAAGGGGATTCCAGTCTAACCTCATCTGTCAGCCTATCCATTACCACTGCAAACAGGAAGGGGCTCAGAGCTGATCCCTGATGCAATCCCACCTCCACCTTAAATTCCTCTGTCACACCTAAGGCACACCTCACCATTGTTCTGCTGCCATCATACATGTCCTGTACTATTTTAACATACTTCTCTGCACACCAGACTTACGCATGCAGTACCACAGTTCCTCTCTTGGTACTCTGTCATAGGCTTTCTCTAGATCCACAAAGACACAATGTAGCTCCTTCTGACCTTCTCTGTACTTTTCCACGAGCATCCTCAAGGCAAATAATGCATCTGTGGTACTCTTTCTAGGCATGAAACCATACTGTTGCTCGCAGATACTTACTTCTGTCCTGAGTCTAGCCTCCACTACTCTTTCCCATAACTTCATTGTGTGGCTCATCAACTTTATTCCTCTATAGTTCCCACAGCTCTGAACATCCCCTTTGTTCTTAAAAATGGGAACTAGAACACTTTTCCTCCATTCTTCGGCATCTTTTCGCCCGCTAGTATTCTGTTGAATAAGTTGGTCAAAAACTCACAGCCATCTCTCCAAATTGCTTCCATACCTCTACGGTATGTCATCAGGACCAACTGCCTTTCATTTTTCATCCTTTGTAGTGCCTTTCTGACTTCCCCCTTAGTAATCATTTCCACTTCCTAGTCCTTCACTCTTGCCTCTTCAACTCTTCCTTCTCTCTCATTTTCTTCATTCATCAACTTCTCAAAGTATTCTTTCCATCTATTTAGCACATACCGGCACCAGTCAACACATTTCCATCTCTATCCTTAATCACCCTAACTTCTGCACATCCTTCCCATTTCTATCCCTCTGTCTGGCCAACCTGTAGAGATCCTTTCTCCTTCTTTCGTGTCCAACCTGGTGTACATGTCTTCATATGCCTCTTGTTTAGCCTTTGCCACCTCTACCTTTGCCCACGTCGCATCTCGATGTACTCCTTTCGCCTCTCCTCAGTCCTCTCAGTATCCCACTTCTTCTTCGCTAATCTCTTTCCTTGTATGACTCCCTGTATTTTGGGGTTCCACCACCAAGTCTCCTTCTCCCATTTCCTACCAGATGAAACACCAAGTACTCTCCTGCCTGTCTCTCTGATCACCTTGGCTGTCGTCATCCAGTCTTCCGGGAGCTTCAGTTGTCCATCGAGAGCCTGTCTCACCTCTTTCCGGAAGGCCGCACAACATTCTTCCTTTCTCAGCTTCCACCACATGGTTCTCTGCTCTACCTTTGTCTTCTTAATCTTCCTACCCACCACCAGAATCATCCTACATACTACCATCCTATGCTGTCGAGCTACACTCTCCCCTACCACTAATTTACAGTCAGTAACCTCCTTCAGATTACATCGTCTGCACAAAATATAATCTACCTGCGTGGTTCTACCTCCGCTCTTGTAGGTCACTATATGTTCCTCCCTCTTCTGGAAATAAGGTTCACTACAGCCATCTCCATCCTTTTTGCAAAGTCCACCACCCATCTGCCCTTCAAAGTTCCTTTCCTGGATGCCGTACTTACCCATCACTTCTTCATCGCCCCTGTTTCCTTTACCAATATGTCCATTACAATCTGCACCAATCACAACTCTCTCCCTGTCTGGGATGCTCAGAACTACTTCATCTAGTTCCTTCCAGAATTTCTCTTTCAACTCTAGTCACATCCTACCTGTGTGGTGCATAGCCGCTAACCACATTATACATAACACCCTCAATTTCAAATTTTAGTCTCATCACTCGATCTGACTCTTTTCACCTCCAAGACATTCTTAGCCAGCTCTTCCTTTAAAATAACCCCTACTCCATTTCTCTTCCCATCTACTCCGTGGTAGAATAATTTAAACCCTGCTCCCAAACTTCTAGCCTTACACCCTTTCCACCTGCTCTCTTGGATGCACAGAATATCAACCTTTCTCCTAATCATCATGTCAACCAACTCCTGTGCTTTTCCTGTCATAGTCCCAACATTCAAAGTCCCTACACTCAGTTGTAGGCTCTGTGCATTCCTCTTTTTCTTCTGACGCTGGATCCGGTTTCCTCCTCTTCTTTGTCTTCGACCCACAGTAGCTGAATTTCCACCGACGCCCTGCAGGTTAGCAGTGCCGGGGGCGGGCGTTGTTAACCCGGGCCACGTCATTAACTGAATTTTATGGTTGCAACACATTCTAAAAAAAGGTGGGACAGGGTCATGGTTTACCACAATGTTGCATCACCTTTTCATTTGCCAACATTCAGTAAACATTTAGGAACTGAGGACACAATTTTTTTTAAGCTTTGGTGGTAAGATTCTTTCCTACTCTTGTTTGATGTACTGCTTCATCTGCACAACAGCCCAGGTTCTCCATTGTTGTGTTTTATAATTCATGATGTGCCACACATTTTCAATGAGCCAACTGATCAGGACTGGAGGCAGGCCAGTCTAGTACCCGCTGTCCTTAACTCTGAAGCCACACTGTTGTAACACATGCAGAATGTGGTTTGGCATAGTCTTGCAATTAGCAGCGGCGTCTATGAAAAATTTGTTGCTTGGATGGCAGGATATGTTTTTCCAAAATCGGTATCATTCAGCAGAATGGTGCCTCAACAGATGTGTAAGTTACCATTGCCAATGGCCCTAACACAGCCCCATGACATCACAGACACTGGGTTTTGAACTTTGCGTCCAAAACAGTTTCGTTGGTTCTTTTCCTCTTTGGAACAGAGGAAACGACATCCAAATTTTCCAACATTTATCTGAAATGTGGACTTATCACACCATGGAACACTTTTCCACTTTTCATCCATCCATTTTAGATGAGCTTGGGCCCAGAGAAGCCGCCGGCATTTCTGGGTGTTGTTGAAAAATGGCTTTTCCTTTGCATTGCAGAGCTTTAAGTTGCACTTACGGATGTAGCGCCGAACTGTATGTAATGATAACACAAATAAAGAAAATTGGGCATGTGGAAATTAAAATAGGGCATCAAGTGTGGCTGCTGGGTTAGGGTAAATGTGTATTCGTGTTTAATACAATCCGTTACTATGACAGGGCCAATGTTGGTACATAGTGTGACCCTAGTATAGTAATTTCCCCATAATTATTAGCTGCTGATGTAAGTCCGGTGAACGCTTGCCATGCTGACTCATGACTGGAGGTAAGCTGGTCTCCGGGAGTGGTCTTCCTCCGGACCTCAGGAGCAAGGAGGCAGATTTGATTGAAGCAGGAAAAATAATGTAAAAATTAAAGCAAAACAAAAAATGACAGAAGAGGAAAGCCGGCTCCTGTCGTCTCACCGTCGGGGAAATGGTGTCCAGTACCTGGTGGACTGGGAGGGCTACGGTCCCGAAGAACGATCATGGATCCCCTCCCGGTACATGGTTGATCCCTCTCTCATCAGAGACTTTCACGCCTCTCACCCTGAGGCGCCTGGGACGTCCGGGGCCAGCCAATAAGGAAGGGGGTACTTACATGGTCCTGCCAGTCCCTGTCCTGGCCAAGCCGGCACGCACCTGCCGCACTCAGCGGAGGCGCACACCTGCGCCTCATCTCTAGGAAGTACGTCCCAGTTATATAGAACCACACATACGGTGTGGCTTTTGCCAGATCGTTGCTTAATGCCTCGTTCCCGCACTCTCGCAATCCTGTTCCTGATCTCCCATGTACCCATCCCTGCCTGCCCGCTGACCTACCTTCTACGTCTGACGTCCTGGTTACTGCTGTTCCCGTTGACTGCCAGCCTGATTCCCGACCTTGGACCGAATAAACACTTGTCCCATACTGCCTCTACGCCTCCCAAGTCATGCATTTGTGTCCAACCTTATGCTGCCAATGGCAAGTTTTTGTGCCGGATTACTCACCGCACTCAGACCTTAGACATGACGTTCCCAGACGCACACACTGAAATCTTAAGTTTTCACGTTTTTCATTCACGAAGCAGTGACATCATCTTGGGCGGTCCCTGGCTCAGGCAACATAACCCTGTCATTGACTGGCCATCCGGACAGGTCAAGGCGTGGGGTCCAAAATGCGAAGGCACGTGCTTCATACCCTTGATGAAAAGGGTTCGCAGGTCACTTCGGAATCTCCATGGGTCTCTATGCAAGCACCAGAATTAACCTCGGTCCCTGCCTGCAACTCTGATCTTAAGGAGGTATTCTCTGAGTCAGAGACTGTCAGGTTCACCAATCAGACATTCATTAAACAGGACAAAAAAGGAAGCAAAGACACCAGTTCAAGTCTCGCGAGGAGAGAGGAGAGGAACTGTCTCGTACAATTCACCACTGCACTCTCTGATTATCCTCTCCTCAGCACCTCTATTTATTTAGTTTTAAGACGCCCCTTATTTACATGGATGTTACAAAAAGAAGACGATAAGCAAAAGAAGGTGTACATGTTTGTTCACGTGCGTGTGCATCTGTGGAAGATTGCTGAATACATGTGTGGTCATCATTTCTTTAACATTAACAGGCAGCAGTTCTAACAGTTCTGATGATTAGATTTTTTTGTTCTTGCTATCTCCTGCTAGGAGGCTGCCACGTTATCTAGAGCAGAGCAAAGCATTTCATTATTGGAAGCAGATGCATGATAATTTTGATCAGAAATATTCCTACAGAGACAAAGTCACTTCCGCCTCACCGGCCGTATGACTGTGCTATTAATTTACTCCCTGGTAACTCACCCCCGTGGAAGAGACTCTTCTCTCTCACAGGCCCTGGACATCAAGCCATGAGGGACTACGTGAAAGAGTCGCTGGTGGCAGGTCTCATCCGACCCTCATCATCGCCCGCCGGAGCGGGCTTCTTCTTCGTAAAGAAAAAGAACAAATCCCTGCGTCCCTGCATTGACTACTGGGGGCTAAATGACATCACTATAAAAAACACTACCCCCTTCCCCTTATCGCCACGGTCTTCGAACTGCTGAAAGGAGCCAGGATATTTACTAACCTGGACCGAAAGAACGTGTACCACCTGGTGCGCATTCGGGAGGCTGATGAATGAAAAACTGCCTTTAACACTCATCTGATGATGCCTTTTGGACTAACAAATGCACCAGCGGTGTTCGAGAATTTCGTCAATGACGTTCTGCGCGAGATGCTCAATAGGCATGTTTTCATATCACTTGATGACATTCAGATTTTTTCCCTCAACGAAGGTTCGCATATCAAGCACATTCAGGCTGTGCTGCAACTGTTGCGACACGATCTGTACGTTAAGGCAGATAAGTGCGAATTCCGCCGACCATCCGTTTCGTTCCTGGGTTTTGTCCTGTTGGAGGGGGAAATCCGCATTGATCCCGGAAGGTTGAGAGCGTCCTTCAGTGGCCCACTCCCACGAATCGCAAGGAGGTACAGAGATTCATTTACTGCAAATTTATTCTGAATTATAGCACCACAGCTGTACCCTTGCATGCACTCACCTCACCCCGCAGTGCTTTCGACTGGGATCCTCCTTCTGCCTGACCCTAAGCAGTTCATGGTTGAGGGAGATGCTTCAGATTCCGGGATAGGGGCGGTCCTCTTTCAGAAGAGTTCCAGGGATGGGAGATTACACCCCTGCGCGTTCCTCTCTAAAAGGTTGACACCGGCAGAACGTAACTATGACATCAGAGACCGGGAGTTGCTCAGCGTCAAGACTACCTTGGCGGAGTGGAGACACTGTTAGAGGGGACTCATGTCCCGTTCCTGGTGCTGACAGACCATAAGAACCTAGAAATACTAAAAACTATAAAGAGGCTGAACGCATGGCAAGCTACCCTTTTTTTTCACTTGGTTCCGCTACATTATGTCCTACAGACCAGGGTCCAAGAACAGGAAACCCGATACGCTGTCGTGCATATACGAGGGGGAGAGGCCTGAACCTGATCACGCCCTGATCCTTCCGGAAACCTGCTTTGTGTCAAACTTCACTTGGGAGGTCGAGGTCCAAGTGAAAGATGCCCTTAAAGACTTCCCCAGCCCGGCAGGGTGCACCGTCGACAGGCTTTTTGTTGTGCTCCCTCTGAGGGGGAAGGTGATTGACTGGGCCCATACGAATCATAGCATAGCTATGGCATAGCTAAAACGGGGGCGGTGGTTGAACAGTGCTTTTGGTGGCCATAAAAAAAAAAAAAAACCTCTGAGAATATATCAATGCGTGCCCGGTCTGCACTGCCAACAAACGCTCCCGGCTACGGCCTGCAGGAGAGCTTCGTCTGCTGCCCGTCCCTCGATGTCGATGGTCTAACATTTACCGACATTTTGTGACCGGCCTTCTGACTTCACATGGTCACACCGCCGTGCTTTCAGTAGTGGATCGGTTTTGTAAGATGTTTCACTTCATCCCGCTGCTCAAAATCCTCTCCGCCAAACAAACCGCCAAGCTCCTGTTTGACAAAGTGTTCCGATACCACGGCTTGCCTACAGACGTGGTGTCGGACAGGGGACCCCAATTCATTTCCCGATTTTGGAGGGAGTTTTGCTCGCTGATTGGAGCCACGTCGAGTCTGTCCTCGGGTCGGCACCCCAAGACCAATGCCCAGACCGAGCGGGTCAATCAGGACACGGAAACCATCCTCCGATGCCTGGATTTTGCGACCCAGCGACTTGGAGTCGGCAGCTCGCCTGGGTGAAATACTCCCACAACTCACTTCCCTCAGAATCCACAGGTATGTCACCCTTCAACGTGGTGCATGGCTACCCTCCCTCTCTCTTCCCGTTTCGAGACACTGACTCACCGGTACCATCAGCATTGGCCGTGGTAAGGCGCCAGACAGATACTCCTACGCATGGGGGGCACCTATAAGGGTGCAGCGGACCACAAGAGGTTGAGAATGCCGACCTAAAAGGTTGGACAGCGTGTCTGCCTATCGGCAAGGGGCCTTCGACTACGGATGGAATCTTACAAAGTGGCCCCGAGTTTCATCGGCCCTTTCTCTGTCACTAAGGTGATCAACTCGGTTGCAGTATCTTTGAAATTCCCGAGATCGATGCAGGTCCACCCTACCTTTCATGTCAGTCTGTTCAAGCCAACTCCGTCGTCTCCGCTAGTCCCGCCTGCCAAACCCCCAATCCCCCCCACTCCCCTGCATGCTGGATGGGGGCCGGTCTACACTGTGCTCCTGTCGTCTCACCGTCGGGGAAAGGGTGTCCAGTACCTGGTGGACTGGGAGGGCTACGGTCCCGAAGAACGATCATGGATCCCCTCCCGGTTCATGGTTGATCCCTCTCTCATCATGGTCCTGGCAGTCCCTGTCCTGGCCTTATAGGTCCCCGAGGCGGCACGCACCTGCCGCAATCAGCAGAGGCGCACACCAGCGCCTCATCTCTATTAATTACGTCCCAGTTATATAGAACCACCCATATGGTCTGGCTTTTCCCAGATCGTTGCTTAATGCCTCGTTCCTGCACTCTTGCAATCCTGTTCCTGATTTCCCGTGTACCCATTCCTGCCTGCCCGCTGACCTGCCTTCTACGCCTCACATCCTAGTTACCGCTGCTCCCGTTGACTGCCTGCGAATAAACACTTTTCCCGAACTGCTTCTACACCTCCCAAGTCGTGCATTTGGGTCCAACCCCGTGTACTGCCCGTGACATATGCGCTCGTAACTTTCCTGGTCGCGAGGCGAGCCCTGGTACTCAGGTGTGTGCAGGGCCAGTGTGACAGTCTGAGTGCTCCCGGTGCATGCACATACATTTTGTAAACTTACGGCCAGTCTGAAACATCCCCATCATGGTTCAACATCTTCCATTCGACAACTTGTCGCTGAGTGTTCATGTTCGCTACGGACGTCTCAGATAGACGAACACAGCGAACATACACACTGAGTGTATCGTTTTATCAACTTTGGTTTTAAGGTTAGATTATGGTTAGGATATAACGTTTGTTAGCTCCCTCTATGTAGAAGAAGGAGAACTATGAGACCGGGGTATTTCCCAGTAAGCGTATGCTACGTACCCAGATTTCCGCTGTTAGGAACGCACGGGCAATCATCACAAGGACACTTTTCAGTACGGGGGAGCACTGAGACCGTCACACCGACACGGCTGCCAGCAGTTGCCCGCTGAAGCTATGCTGACTGATCGTGGCTAGGAAAGGCAATTGAAGCTGCATGGCTGGCTTCTTCAATTAAGGAAGGGCACCAGCTTAGCTTTTGGCGGGTGCTTGCGCACCTGGAATTGCGCTCGTAGACCAAAGACAACAAGGGAAGAGGGTGGAGGCCAGAGAACAAACCAAACCCCCTTCTGACACGGAAGCTCTTTTCGAAAAGGAGAACACCACACAACCGAGTGAAGTTACCTGGGCAATATTACATTATTGTTTTGAGCCACATTCAGATGATATGCGATCACGGCCAAACCGCCTCCCTGTCCGATCCACTTCCGTGGCAGAGATGAGCCACCGCGGCTCATCGCAGCCGGCTGGTGTTGCTCATTTTTGGCGTGGAGGAGGATTTTTCACTAGAATTCCCAAAGATTCATCTTGATAGTAGAGCTGCATGTGCAGGTGGTGTGAATGTGTTTTATTTCTGTCATTATATTTTTTGTTTAGTGTTAGGGTTAACCCTAACCAGTGCATTCAGTTTCACCTGTGTTTTGGCTAGGCATATGCATTGGCATAGTTGGTTTGGTAAATATGTTCTCACGGAGGTTGGATTGGAGTGGATTGTGCATTGTGAGCAGAGTCTTGTGTGACCCTCCCCCTACCACCATTTCCTCCGTGGGACTTTGAACAGATGGGCAGTGAGCCACATGGAGGCGTGGCGATACAAGTCCCTGATGAAGCAAATGAGCAGGTGCAGAGCAAAAGTGAAAGCAGTGTTAAGATTGTGCAGAGAGTAAGAATTCAGAACATGAGTAAGGTGAGCCACCAAAAGAACAAAGCCTGCCTTGTTCAAGTAAGCAGGGTTGGGAGTCTATTTTTATCAGAATGTGTTCAATGTTTAGTTGAATGTCATAATTATTTTGGGAGTGTTTTGGTATAGTGTATGTCAGTCGCTTTGTGAACCCTTTAGTGGCTAGGTCATGCGAGCTGTGAGCTGAAGAGCGTATGAGGGCATGGTGCCACGCCCAAATGTTGTTTTACATGTCGGTGCATGTTTTCAGAAAAAAAGTATTTTGAAATGTACATCTTCTTCCATTTTGGTTCATTGAAGAACCTGAAATATGCTTTGCGCAAACGACAATGATACACCCTGCTAAAAAAAATTGTATAGAAATTCTATAGAATTTGTATGGAACAACTTGTTATATAGAACTTTGGCTGTGACTTTCTATAGAATTTCTATATGTAGCGCCTCTGAAGTATATAATACTTTGATGAGGTAGCTAACCTGAGTTCTTTCCTCAATGTAAATTAGAAATTAATCAATCAACACAATGTTAATTATTCTATTCCATTACAAATTTACTCTTTACTTGTGCACTTATTCCCACTCAAAAGGTCTCTGAAATAATATTTCCCCCTATGAGTTTATGTTATCCTAATTTAAATAATCAAGCTGTCAAATAAACTCACCACTATTTTAACTGTCTTGCAGATAATCAAATAATAAACCTCGTGATGTAACAAAAAGTTTGAACATTTAATGACAAAATAAAGGATGGAAAATCAAACATGTATACACAACAGTCAAATAAACAAAGTCAACATCACAGGTACACAACGCACACATCAGCAAATCTGACTTAACTTACTTTCAGGACCCAAAAAAACATAACCTTGCCGGCAAAACAAATGAAATTCAAACCCCATTGTCTTTGTTTCAAACAGCAGGAGTGACGAACGTCGAGGGTTGTGTCCAATGCTCCAGCCTCATCCAAGTCCTGACGGTTCGATTCGTTGCGAAGCTTTGTCCTTGTAATCCAATGCAGACACACTATCACCATTGAACTGTGGCTAGGGATCAGACTTGGGGGAAGCAGCCACTTTTACCATGGACCCATACATATAAAAACCTTGTGTTACCGGGCAGCTTTTGTCTTCTCCTGTGGGCTATCCTGCCAGAAGACACACGTCTCGTCTGCGACAGATACCTAGATAAGACCCGGACGTCTGTATTGCACATTCCTTTGTAATAAAGCCATTTACTCGTCTAATCATTGGTCATCTCTTCCTCGATCCGTGAACACACGTAGGGTCCAAACTCGTAAATCCCTACATAACAGACATAAAAGTAAGTAGTAGATGTCGTAAGCAAAGCAAAGCAAATTTATTTGTATAGTGCATTTCATACACAAGGTAACTCAATGTGCTTTACATGATTCAAGGTATTTGAAAACAAAGACATTTAAACAACATTTAAAACGGCATAAAAACAATAAAAATGACAAACAAAATATTTTAAAAAAGACAATTAAAACCGCATACAGTGCAAGTAATATGATCAAAAAGTGGATATATTCTAAAAAGCATGAGAAAAAAAAAGAGTTTTCAACCTGGATTTAAAAACATTGAAACCTGGGGCTGACATCACCTCCAGCGACAACTTATTCCATTTGTGTGCAGCATAATAGGTAAGTGCTGCTTCACCATGTTTGCTTTGGACTCTGCGCTTCAATATTTGACCTGAGTCAGTCAATCTCAGAGCTCGACTGGGATTGTATTACGACAGCATTTCTTTGATGTATTCAGGATCTAAATCATTAAGTGATTTATGGACCCGTAGCAGAACTTTAAAATCTATTCTAAAGCTGGCTGGAAGCCAGTGCAAGGACTTTAGGATTGGAGTTATATGCTCTTCTTCTTTTCCTTTCGGCTTGTCCCGTTAGGGGTTGCCACAGCGTGTCATCTTTTTCCATCTTAGCCCATCTTCTGCATCTTCCTCTCTAACCCCAACTGCCCTCATATCTTCCCTCACCACATCTATCAACCTTCTCTTTGGTCTTCCTCTTGCTCTTTTGCCTGGCATCTCCATCCTCAGCACCCTTCCACCAATATACTCACTCTCTATTCTTTGAACATGTCCAAACCATCGAAGTCTGCTCTCTCGAATCTTGTCTCCAAAATATCCAACTTTGGCTGTCCTTCTTATGAGCTCATTTCGAATCCTATCCAACCTGCTCACTTCAAGCGAGAACCTCAACATGTTCATTTCTGCTACCTCCAGTTCTGCTTCCTGTTGTTTCTTCAGTGCCACCGTCTCTAATCTATACATCATGGCCGACCTCACCACTGTTTTGTAAACTTTGCCCTTCATCTGACCGCTTTATTTTGGTCAGAACGCGAACTGCAGCAATCTGAATGAGCTGCAGCTGTTTCATACTCTTTTTGGGGAGTCCAGTCAGAAGACCATTGCAGTAGTCAAGTCTACTTGAGATAAAAGTATGGTTGAGCTTTTCCTGGTCTGCTTGACACATACAAGGCTTGACTCTAGATATGTTTTTCAGATGGTAGAAGCAGTTTTTATGATTAATTTGAGATGATTGTTGAAAGTCAGGTCGGAATCAATCAGAAAACCAAGGTTTCAGACTTGGTCCTTGGTTTTTACAGATAGAGAGTCCAGGTGTTTAATAACACCAATTCGCTTTTCTTTATTGCCAAAAACAATTGTCTCAATTTTGTTGTGATTTAGTTGAAGAAAAGTTTGGCTCATCCAGTAATTTATCTGATTTAGACAGTGGCACAATACCTCAATATAACTGAGTCATCTGCATAGCTATGGTAGTCATAACCAAAGTTTTGAAGAATTTGACCCAAGGGTAGCATATACAGGCTGAACAGGAGAGGTCTAAGAACTGACCCTTGAGGGACCCCACAGGTCATTGCCATTCACTGAGACTGAGCACCTCCAATGGTCACAAAGTAGCCCTTTCCTCCAAGTAGGACCTAAACCATTGACCATAAACACTGAATTGTTAACCAATGACCTGACATTAAAAAGAGCTAGTCTCACAAAGATGGCTGGAGAGAATGGTTCGATAGACTCACATTTTATCCTCACTAAGTTGGAAGTTCTACTTTTTTGGTTCCATATCTTTTTGACAAACTTTCTGTCCCTTGTAATTACAGGGATGAAAAATGACTGATCTCCGTAGGGGTCTGAGATATTCTGGAAAAATATCAGTCAGATTTACAGATAGTCTTCATGGGTGGAGGAGGGGCCTTTCACTTCTTCGTGGGCTGTGGTTTCAGGCGAGGGGGGTGTTAAGAAGATCTTGGCGTGGTATGGGCCGGACTCCATTGTTGACAATAGTCTTCATCCTATCCAACAGACCCAACATTGCATTCAGGCTGGAAGAGGGGCAGTAGTAGATGCATAAGTGAAATATGAAATTGATATGACCACTGGCAGTGTTTTTTTTTTTTTTTTTTTTGATGCTTGCAAAAATGTTGGTCGCATTGCAAAAACGTTAAAATTGGCAGATTTGGTGCTTTGTATGCAATTATATGCAATAATAATGAAAATAAGTGCAAATGGTAATAATCAAGGGATCGTTGAGAAACAAAAATGTCAATACATTTTAAAAATCCTATAACCGGACAAGGTCTCAACTTTTTGTTCTTTTCTATTGTTTTACCAAGCCCATAATTTGCCCATATTCCAAATCTTTAAATGGTCATAGCTTTTGTTGTTTGAGCTATTGAGATAATTTAAGTAAGATTTTAAGTGGTTTTCAAAGCTCTTTCCAATGATCGTTTATTAAATTCCATCCATTCTTTTTCTTAGGTGCTTATCCTCATGAGGGTCGCAGGAGAGCTGGAGCCTATCCCAGCTGTCAACGGGCAGGATCCTGGTACACCCTGAACTCGATCCTGTGTAGTGAAAAAATTGGTACTTACATTAATACATTGACCTATTTTGCAGGCAAAGCTACCTTGGCAAATCCATCAAAGAAAAGATATGTTCATCTTGAGAGTGGTATGCAATTTTAGTAGATGGAATCTTGCTACACAATAAAATATATTGAGGAAATATATTCCATCAATTAATGGTGCAGGCTGTGTCGATTACATTTGTAATTAGTCCAAAATATCTGTTCTTTTTTCAGCTACCACAAGTGGGTTATGGTACCCACCCAACTTCCTTGGGGCAGAATAAGACAGCTATAGTAAAAGTGACCAGTAAGTTCTTTTTCCCCAGTTGTGTATGGTGGAATAATAATTGGCATGTCTCATTAAATTCTCTCATTGCATGCATATCAACAGTGTCATTCATTGATGTAGTATTTTTTATATAAATGTGTAATTTGGGATGTTTTGTTTTAATTTTTCAAAGAGTCCAGGAATTGAATGAATTTATGTCATGACGATATCCATCAACTTTTCAGTGATGTGATATTGCAGGTCATGGTTTATTTTCTTTTCAGCTCCAAATACATCCTGAAGTGGAGCATTCGGAAAGATATGCCAGTGCTGTAATTTCCCTGCAAGACGATCAAAGTAAATACATGTTCTGTTTAAAGCACTTTATAAGACGAAATCTGGTCCAAAGACCACTATAAAAAAACTTAGCTACTATGAGTTGTTTGTTACTATGTGGTAGGCAGTGGAACAGGTGGTTCACTGTCACCATGAAGAACCCCAAGACTTTCAAAACCAAGACATCTAGCATCAACCTCGAGCCATCCACCACCAAACATGACCCTCTACCATTCCTCCAAAGAGAGTTGGCCCATGTAAGAAGCAAGTCAGCCATGTCTACAAATCACTCATCTTAAGATGTTTTTGTCATATTTGTGCTTTTGCATTGTGCATGTGTTGCTGGGTTCGAAAAAAAAAAAAAAACGGTGATGCTGCTTTCTGAGATAAGGGACACTGGCAGGCATCAATACTATAGGGCAGCATAAGAATAGGACATCGACATTGTACAGATAAAATATCTGGCCGACTTCATTGTCCTTGAACAGAAGGTGATGGAAGACCCTTGTAATGATTGAGTTTGGAAAACGTTGTTGAGTTTATTTTAACAACAAACTAATTCCAAATGTTGTCATCCTCTTTTTGATTTGCAGATATTCCAAATGTTGAAAGTTGGATGGGTAACCCTTAAGGAAAATATCAAACAGATCCTAAAGAGGTAATTGAATATTATTTATTTTGTACAGAATGTAATTAATTTTACCAGTAACAGGTGAGAACAGTTGAGAATCAGGTGAAGATTTTGTACTTGTTTTAACTTTCAAACGATATTGCATTTATTAATACAATATTAAGTATTTTATGTGTTGTTTGTAGACTTCTGAACAATGCTCTTTCTTTAAACAAAATATGGATTCTTATGTTTGATAGATTCCTATCTGATATAGTGTTTGCCAGATGTAATAACAATCAAGTCTCTTAATTTTGAACTCAGAATCTGTCTTGAGAAACCACGAGGGGACCCTGAGTTATGTACAAAGTGCGGCCACGTCATGCCTGAAATATTCGCATGAAAGATGCGGTGGCAGTGGCAAGAAACAGAACGGGAGGAACAAGGATGGACATTAAATATGAGAGACTCATAGTTAAAGTTCACAAAGTGGAATATTACATTTTAATTTGTTTGTAACATAAATGTTAAACATGTATTATTGTCGGCTAAATAACTTAATTGTTTGTAATTGTCTGTTGTTTGATTGAAAAACAGTGTGGTTTCACACTGCATAATAAAGGTTTCAATCTGTTTTAATAGCTCAATTTCCACGTTAATGTAGGTTTGCAAAAACACAAAATTCTTCATAAAAATGTTGTGATGGGAATTAAATGCTGTAGCCTGAATCTTTAATGAGCCATGTAGCTTCAATGGATGACACTGACCTGACCACAGTGCGTACATCTGTTGCTCACAGTTGTCAGAGGGAGCGCTCACAGGCTTAGCTCTTTGCTCAGATATGAGGTGAGAGTTCTGATGCAATTACTTGTAAAAATGTCCGTATTATGTACTGATAATGAAACATGACGTTAATAATTGTTGTCGAATTCATGTGTTTCAATCATTTACAAAAACAAGTATTAAAACGTTTTTGAATGGATACGATATACACGCTATGAAAGCACACTTACATGCCATGATGCAAATCTGAATTAAATTTAGTTTTACTCCCAGTAGTTGGATTTAGTTGGATTTGTATTTCAATTTGCAATTTTTCGGGGTAAAGGCATGCACCTAAATAATGAACTGTCATAATGTGTAGATTTTGAAAACAGAATAGCATTTATTTATTGGTGTCCTAGATATATTTAGTTCATAATACAATTTATAAAACTTGCACATTAAATTGATCATCCTTTGATCATGCTTGCAGCCCCCAGACCCCCGGCTATTTTTCAGTCTTTTTTCATTCTGCCAAATCACATGCCTGGAATACCTCTCTACAGGCACACATTTTAGTTCGCAAAGCTTTTGGTGAAATCAATTAAAAAGGTGACCGATGAGGCCAAATATTTAACTTCAAAGCTCTATCAGCACCGGCGCACCTTACAGTTGTGTCCACTTCCCTCTGCTCTTTTTGATCTACACAAACAATTGCACCCCGAGGCACCTGGCTGTCAAACTCCTGAAGTTCGCAGATGACACCACAGTTATCCGCCACATCAAAGATGGTGACAAGTCTCGATATTGACAGGAAGTAGCAAGACTGGACCTTTGGTATGGCCAACAAAACCTGGCATTGAGCATTATAAATCTATAGAGATAATTGCAGACTTCAGGACGCATCCTTCACCACATCTGCCTCTGATGCTGCCCAAATGTCTTGTGTCAACCATCGAGACCTTCAGGTTCTTGGGAATTACAGTCTCACAGGACCTGAAGTGGGAGACAAACATCAACTCCATCCTCAAAAAAGCCCAGAAAAGGATGTCATTCTTGAAGCTTCTGAAGTAGCATGGCCTATCACAAGAACTGCAGAGACAGTTCTACAAATTGATTATCCAATCAGTACTGTCTACCTCTTTCACAGTCAGGTTTGGGACTGCCACAAAAAAGGACAAACTCCAAATGCACTGAACAATCAAAACAGCTGAACGCATTGTCGGCATCACCCTACCCACTATTGAAGACTTGCACGCCACTCAAACTAGGTCCAGAGCAGGCAGAATCCTTCACATGCTGGCCACCAGTTCTTCCAGCTCCTTCCGTCAGCTAACTGCAACCAATCAATGCAAGGCAAAACTAGCAGGCATTCAAACTGTTGTTTTCCCCTCTGGTCCCATTAAATTCTTGATCAGCAAACCTACTATTTTCTCTATTGTGCTGTTGCTGGGACACACCCTCACATCCTGGTGGTCCAATCAGTATAAGTATTAGTTATATATACTGTAGACTATCGCACGATTTATCACTTTAAACAGGGGGCAAAGCACAATTGTAATTGCACTGGTCTATAATGGGAACTTCGAATGGGAAAGGCCACTCTTTATAATCTTAACATAATGTGGGTCATTGATGCACTCTTAACTGCTCTAAATGAAGAAGACTCTGGATCTTGCACATCTGTGGCTCTTCCTATTAACTGGTGGCTCTTCCTATTAACTGTATGTCTCTTTTTCTTTGTTCTTGTTAGTTTGTTCTTAGTTTGTTCTTTGTTCTGAATGTCATACCTGGTTTGCACCGATTGCCGGAAACAAATTCTTTGTGTTACAACATACTTGACCATTCTCCAATACCATGAAGCCAAACAGGACAAGTGCAAATGAAAAAAAAAAAGTAAAAGCAATCCAAACTAACTGGGGGAAGCTTCATCAATCCTACAAGACAATGATATCAAACACAGTGCCAACAGAATAGGGGACTTCATCCGGGGGCAAAGTTGGAAGGTCTTTGACTGGGCAAGTCAATCACCAGACCTTAACCTAATAGAGAGAGCATTTTACCTTCTGAAGTCCAGAGGGGGAAACCCCAGAAAAAAAAATAAGAACTGAAACAGACTGCATTAAAGTCCTGGGAAAGCCTTTCAAATAAAGAATGCAACAGTCCGGTGAAGTCAGTGGGTCACAGCCTTGATGCAGTTTTTGAAAAGAAGGGTAATGCCACAAAATATTCAATATTATTCATCCATCCATTTTCTGAGCCGGTTATCTTACAAGGGTCACAGTTGTGCAGGATCCTATCTCAGCTATCTTTGGGCAGATGTTCACCTCAAATTAATTTGATGTTCATTCCAATACTTTTCCTCACTTAAAAGTTGGTGGCTTCAAATAAATGGTGCTCTGTCCTGAGTTCCTGAACACATCTAAATACAAATGCCAGGAATCAGAAGCTGGAATTCTGAACTTTTGTCTGATATTCATCTTTGTCTCCAAAACCCAAACGTTTACAGAAACAAATGATTGACCTTTCCATTACTTTTGGATGGAGCTGTATATGACAACATAAAATGATCATCGTCAGGCAAATCCTTGCAGTTGCAAAACTAGTTGAACTGTCTCTTGCAGGGATTTTTAAAAAATATATATTTTTTTTGAACTAAACCCCCCCTTGAGCCGTCACCAGATCGTGGTGGAGTGGGTTATATGTCCCAATGATCCTATGACCCAAGCTGTCTGGGGCTTCACACCCCTGGCTACATCAGCCCCTATGATTAAACACAAATTAATTAAGAGAGGGCCCTTGCAGGTGTGAGAAAACTTATTATCCGTGGATTGATGTTCATATCCCCTCCCTCATGACTGAACGTCTCATCCTATCTCTACGAGAGAGCCCGGACACCCTGCGGGGGAAACTCATTTCGGCTGCTTGTATCCGGGATCTTGCTCTTTCGGTCATGACCCAGAGCTCGTGACCATAGGTGACATTAGGAACATAGATCAATTGGTAAAGTGAGACCTTTGCCGTTCGACTTAGTTACCACAATAGACATATACAAAGTCCACGTCACTTCTGATGCTGCACCAATTCGCCTGTCGATCTCCTGCTCCATTCTTCCCTCACTCGTGAACAAGACCCCAAAATAATTGAACTTCACAACTTGGGGCAGAATTTAATCCCGACCCAGAGAGGGCACACCACCCTTTTCCGACTGAGTTCCATGTTCTCAGAATTGGAGGTGGTGATTCTCATCCCAGCTGCTTCACACTCGGCTATGAACCACTCCAGTGAGTGTTGGAAATCATGTCTTGATGAAGCCAAGACAGACTCATCATCTGCAAAGAGCAGGGATGCAACACCGAGTCCACCAAACCGGAGACCCTGTAGGCCTCGGCTTTTCCTAGAAAATCTGTCAAAAAAAGTTATAAACAAAATCGGTGACAAGGGGCAGCCTTAACAAAGTCCAACTTTCACCAGAAACAAGTCAGACTTATTGCCAGAAAAGCATACAAAAACTGACACAGGGACATAGGTACAGCCCATATTGGGGGTCGGTACAACATCCATATATGAGCGTTCATCAAACGACTTCCATAACGGGTAGGTTGTGGCCCGGGCTAACTATGTCCGCCCTGGCACTGTTAATCTGTAAGTCTTACAAATTCAGATACTGTAGATCAAAGACAAAAAAGAGGAGGAAAGCGACTCAGTCGGCAGAAGAAGAGGAGGCATGCACAGTCCCTACAACTGTGTGTAGGGATTCTGAATGTTGGGACTATGACAGGAGAAGCTCAGGAGTTAGTTGACATGATTATTAGGAGAAAGGTTGATGTATTGTGCAACCAAAAAAGCAAGTGGAAAGGGGTTAAGGCTAGAAGCTTAGGAGCAGGGTTTAAATTATTTTACCATGGAGTAGATGGGAAGAGAAATGGCATAGGGGGTTATTTTAAAGGAAGAGCAGACTATGAATGTCTTAGAGGTGAAAAGAGTATCAGATCGAGTGATTAGGCTGAAATTTGAAATTGAGGGTATTGTGTATCATGTAATCAGCGGCTATGCCCCACAAGTCAGATGTGACCTTGATTTGAAGGAGAAATTTTGGAAGAAACTCGACGAAGTAGTTCTGAGCATCCCAGAGAGAGAGAGAGATAGAGAGAGAGAGAGAGAGAGTTGTGATTGGTGCAGATTATATGACAGAGAACCAAGAGAGGAACTGCGGTACTGCATGCGCAAGTCTCGTGTGGCGGAGAAATATTTTAGAGTAGTACACGACATGTATGAGGGAAGCAGAACAGCGATGAGGTGTGCCGTTGGTGTGTCAGAACAATTTAAGGTGGAGGTGGGACTGCATCAGGGATCCGCACTGACCCCCTTCCTGTTTGCATCCGTAATGGATAGCCTGATAGATGAGGTTAGACTGGAATCCCCTTGGACTATGATGTTCGCAGATGATATTATGAGCTGCAGTGAAAGCGCGGAGCAGGTGGTGGAACAATTACAAAGATGGAGGCACACACTGGAAAGGAGAGGAATGAAGATAAGCCGAAGTAAAACAGAATATATGTGCATGAAGGTGAGGGGCAGAGGAAGAGGAGTGAAGCTCCAGGGAGAACAGTGAGAAAGGGTGGACGACTTCAAATACTTGGGTTCAACAATACAGCGCAATGGAAAGTGAGGTAAAGAAGTGAAGAAACTGGTCCAAGCAGGGTAGAACAGTTGGCGGAAGGTGTCTGGTGTTCTATGCGACAGAAGACTCTCCGCAAAGTTTATAAAACAGTGGTGAGGCGGGCCATGATGTACGAATAATAGACGGTGATACAGAAGAAATAACAGAAAGCAGAACTGGAGGTAGCAGAAATGAAGATGCTGAGGTTCTCGCTTGGAGACTATGTCAGAGAGGGCAGACTTAGATGGTTTGGGCATGTTCAGAGGCAAGAGAGTTTATTAGTAGAAGGGTGCTGAGGATGGAGCTTCCAGGCAAAAGAGCAAGAGCAAGACCAAAGAAAAGGTTGTTGTGAGGGAGGACATGAGGACAGTGGGTGTGAGAGAAGAAAATGCATGAGATATGCTTAGATGGAATAAGATGACACGCTGTGGCGACCCCTAACAGGACAAGACGAAAGGAAAAGAAGAAGAAGGTACAACAGGGGATTCGGTACCCCATACGCCGAAGAATCCCCCACAAGATTCCCCTAGGGACATGGTCGAACACCTTCCCCAAGTCCACAAAGCACATGTAGACTGATTGGGCGGACTCCCATGCACCCTTGAGGATCCTACCGAGGGTGTTGAGCTGGTTCACTGTTCCACAGCCAGGACGAAAACCACATTCCTCCTTCTGAATCCAAGATTCGACCTCCTGACGGCACCCCTGAATAGACCTTGCGAGGGAGGCTGGGGAGTGTGATCCCCCTGTAGTTGGAACATACCCTCCAGTCACCCTTCTTAAAAAAGGCGGATGACCACCCCAGTCTGACAATCCAGAGGAACTCTCCCGATGTCCATGCAATGTTGCAGAGGCATGTCAACTAGAACAGAGCCATAACATCAGAATCACAATCACCTTTAATGGAGAAGTATGTAACACACAAGGAGTTTTTCACCGGCAGTCGTTGCCACCCTGGTATGACAGTCAGAACATACAAAAAGCAAACCAACCAACGAGAACAAAGAACAATAGCCATTCAATTACAACAATTTTTTTGTATATAATGCACAAAATTTTCCAAAAATATTTTCAAAAATGTCTTAAGGGAATGTACGCTATCAACCTGACCTGCTGCTGACCTTCTCGCTGGAATGTGTCTTTGTACTGTTGTTATCATAGCATATTTTTTGCTACTGGACCAAACATCATCAACGGCTGCACGTGTGTTTGATTTAGCTTCAACTCAGACAGAAAATGCAAGGGCTAATTCTGCATCTGCTTTTAAATGAAAAGTGTCGTCACTCCTGCCAAAGAAATGGGAAATCTGGAAGCAGCACCACATTTTTTAAACAACGAGAACTCAAACTACATAGAAACGAGCGTAATGGGCACATAGTTTGAGCTCTCGTTGTTTTGATAGTGACCTGACGCCAGTGAAGAGCTGCTCCAGATTGTAGCCGAATGGTGGGCGAGAGACTTCACGATTAGCACTGCACTCAATGCTCTGTCAATAATGAGGGATAAAGGAAACCAAGACTCAAAAAATATTTCCTCACAAATTCCATGGATGGCACAGAGGATGACATGCTGTGGGAGCAAGATGGGATCACTGTTTGTGATGCACTGCACGAGGCACCCAGACTGGACCGAGTTATCTATGATGAATTCCACAAAGATGCACTGAAGGTAGCTACTATGGATCTTTTTCAGATTGGAGATGAATCAGATGCTTCTTTTGAAGGCTTGGCCAAGGATGTGTAATGTAGTGGATAAACTGGACTATGCACAAACATTTCATGCACAAAAATATGTTTCTGCACAAAGTTCAAGTTAAACAGTGTTAAATAGTTTTATTTATTTAGTTTACGGCCATGCTACCCTAAGTACGCCTGATCTCGTCCGATCTCAAAAGCTAAACTAAGCTAAGCTTTCACTCCATGGAGGAATAATGGTGAATATAATTATCATACATCGACTTGCAATGAAGAAATGCTTTGCTCTGCTTGAGATAACTTCGCAGCCACTTAACAGGAGACAGCACAAGAACAAGAACATCAAATCATTAGAACTATTAGAACCAGGAGTGCCTGTTGTCTGTGAAAGAAATTATTGCAAACTTGACCACACATGTACTCAGTAATCTTCCACACACATGCACACACTCAAACAAACAGGTAACATATATATATATATATATATATATATATATATATATATATATATACATATATATGAAGAGTTTGTTTTCAAAACGAGACATAGGCATTTTTTTCAAATTTACAAAACTCGCGCCAAAATTATCCAGCTCTGAATGGATAATTTTTTAAAACAAACTCTTCATATATATAACATAAATAAGGGGCGTTTGAAACCAAATAAATAGAGGTGCTGAGGAGAGGATAATCAGAGAGTGCAATGGTGAATTGTACGAGAACTGTCAAACTTGGACTGGTGTCTTTGCTTCCTTTTTGCCCTGTTAAAATAAATATCCAAATGGTAAACCTGACATTTGCTTGGTCCTTCGAGCCAGATCTCAAGATACCTGAGGTTTCCAGGGGCTGAGTCAACGTCCGGGCAAAGACCGTGGCCACGGCAATTAAGATGTATGAGACTCCAGGCGGAACACCCTGGTGGTAGATGAAGGTAACGAATGGACCCCTTCCTGAGGAACATCACCATACTCTCGATATCACGTTTCTTTCTCACCATTTGCCAATTTAATGCTACCCAAAACTGGAATGCCATACAAAAAAAATCTGTAAACTATGGAAGGAGTTGATGTATTTCAACCAAAAGAGCGTGATGAACATTTTTTTGGTAGTGACAGGTATTTCACATATGGGAAACAACTTATTGTTCTTTTTGTTCTTTTCTTCTTGTTCTTGTCCCGTTAGGTGACACCGTGTCATCTTTTTCCATCGAAGCCTATCATGTGCATCCTCCTCAATAAGACCCACTGTCCTCATGTTCTCCCTCACAACATCCATCAACCTTTTCTTTGGTCTTCCTCTTGCTCGTTTACCTGGCAGCACCATCCTCAGCCCTCTACTACCAATATACTCCCTCTCTCGCCTCTGAACATGTCCAAACCATCGAAGTCTGCCCTCTCGAACCTTGTCTCCAAAACATCCAACTTTGGCTGTCCCCCTAGTGAGCTCATTTCTAATCCTATCAAACCTGCTTACTTACTCGTGAGAACCTCAGCATCTTAATTTCTGCTACCTCCACTTCTGCTTACTGTTGTTTCTTCAGAGCCACTGTCTCTAATCCGTACATCATGGCCGGCTTCACCACTGTTTGATAAACTTTGCCCTTCATCCTAGCGGAGACTCTTCTGTCACATAGAAAAAACAGACACCTTCCGCTAACTCTTCCATCCTGCTTGTACCCGTTTCTTCACTTCCTAACCACACTCACCATAGCCCTGTATTGTTGACCCCAAGTATTTGAAATCATCCACCCTCGCTATCTCTTCTCCCTGGAGCTTCACTCTTCCTCCTCCGCCCCTCTCATTCACGCACATATATTGTTTTACTTAGGCTAATCTTCATTCCTCTCCTTTCCAGTGCGTACCTCCATCTTTGTAATTGTTCCTCTGCCTGTTCCCTGCTTTCATTGAATATCACAATATCATCTGCGAACATTATGGTCCAAGGGGATTCCAGTCTAACCTTTTCCGTCAGCCTATTCATTACTACCGCAAACAGGACGGGGCTCAGTCTAACCTTCACTACTCTTTCCCATAACTTCAGTGTGTGGCTCATTGTCTTTATTCCTCTGTATTTTCCACAGTTCTGAATATCGCCTTTGTTCTTAAAAATAGGGACTAGCACACTTTTTCTCAATTTTTCTGGCATCTTCTCTCCTGCTAGTATTCTATTGAATAAGTTGGTAAAAATAAAACTTCACAGCCACCTCACCAAATTGCTTCCATACCTCCATTGGCATGTCAACAGGACTAACTACCTTTCCATTTTTCATTCTGTACAGTGCCTTTCTAACGTCCCCCTTACTAATCATTGCCACGCTTGCCTCCTCTACTCTACCTTCTTTCCCATTTTCTTCATTCATTAACTTCTCAAAGTACAAAGTACTCCGTCTACGTAGCACACTACTAACACCAGTCAGCATATTTCCATCGCTATCCTGAATCACCTTTACTTCCTGCACATCCTTCCCATCTCTATCCTTCTGTCTGGCCAACCTGTAGAGATCCTTTTCTCCTTATTTCATATCCAACCTGGTGTACATGTCTTTATATGCCTCTTGTTTAGCCTTCGCCACCTCTACCTTTGTCCTACGACACATCTCAATGTATTCCTTTCGCTTCTCCTCTGCCCTGTCCGTGTCCCACTTCTTCTTCGCCAATCTCTATCCTTGGATGGTTTCCTGTATTTTGGGGTTCCACCACCAAGTCTCCTACTCCTCTTTCCTACCAGAAGACACCCAGAGTACTCTCCTGCCTGCCTCTGAATACCTTGGCAGTCGTATTCCAGTATTATGGGAGCTCCTCCTGTCCATCTAGAGCTTGTCTCACCTCTGTCAGAAAGGCCGCACAATACTCTTCCTTTCTCAACTTGCACCACCTGATTCTCTGCTCTACCGTTGTCTTCTTAGTCTTCCTACCCGCTACCAGAGTCATCCTACACACCCCAATCATATGCTGTCGAGCTCCACTCTCCCCCACCAATACTTTACAGTCGGTAACCTCCGTCAGATTACACCGTCTGTACAAAACATAATCCACCTGCGTGCTTCTACCTCCACTTTTGTAGTTCACTCTATGTTCCTGTCTCTTCTGGAAATAAGTTTTCACCACTGCCAATTCCATCCTTTTTGCGACCCATGTTTCCTTCACCAACATGTCCATTGAAATCTGCACCAATCACAACTCTCTCTGTGTCTGGGATGCTCAGGACTAATTTGTCGAGTTCCTTCCCGATTTCTCTTTCAACTCGTGGTGTCATGGTCCTGCCGGTCCCAGCCCTGGCGGTGCAGTTCCCCTGCACACCTGCACCACATTGGGGATAATTAACCCTAGTGTATATAGAACCCAGCGGACGGTCTGGCTTTGCCAGATGGTTGCCATCCATGCTTCGTTCCCGCACTTCCTTGTTCCTGATCCTGAACCCCTGTGTACCGACCTCCACCTGTCCCTTGACCAACCCCGTAAGCTCTTGATACTGCTGCTCACTCTGACCGACTCTCAGGCTTACGACCTTGGATCGAATAAAGATCTTCCTGCCTCCCTGTCTACCAAGTCGTGCATTTGGGTCCGCCCGAGCGTTCTGGTTATGACACGAGGTCACATCCTACCTGTGGGGCATAGATGCTAATCACATTATACATACGATACCCTCAATTTCACATTTCATCTTCATCACTCGATCTGATACTCTTGTCACCTCCAAGACATTCTCAGCCAGCTCTTATTTTAAAATAACCCCTACTCCAATTCTTTTCCCATCTACTCCATGATAAAATAATTTAAACCCTGCACCGAGACTTCTAGCCTTACTCCCTTTCCACTTGCTCTCTTGGATGCACAATATATCAATCTTTCTACTAATCATCATGTTAACTAACTCCTGAGCTTTTCCTGTCATAGTCCCAACATTCAAAGTCCCTACACACAGCTGTAGGGTTAGTTTTCTTTTCATTTCTTTTCTTCTTCTTCAACGTAAAAACATAATCGTAAAGAAATCACTGATGTTGTTCATCATAAGTCGCATTTAAAAAAAAACAATTTCACAAATTCTGCTAGGATGTGTAAACTTATGAGCATATATGCATTCATTCACACCATATGCCTGTCATTTTGGAATCAAAGTGTACTCCTTTCTCATAACCTCGAGTTGGCGATGGCATGTTTGAATAGAAATGTACAGCTTTTCCATAACCTCTCGAAGGCGGTGTCCATTTTTAAAATAGGAATTTTTTTTTCTATTTTCCTCTATACCTATGTGTAATGTGCACTATTGTCTATGGGCAAATTTATCAGGGAAAAATGTGGTTTATACACATGCAATTACAGCAACTATTGAATTTTAAGATCTGCTTGTTTTAGGATCTAGTCGGTGCATGCTAAAAGACTTCCGCAAAGGATACATCAGTGATCCCTTGATTTTAGCCCACCCATGGAGCATCCTCGATGCTCCATGCACTTCAATGAGCATTTATGACAACTGTGATGGTCCAAAATATGGGGCATGAAAACAACATCCGGGTAACTGTTAAAGCATTGAGGTGCAAGGAGCAAGCAACTTTGCAATTAAGAGAAATAAGATCCACCCTTAGTCTTGTTAGTTCTGCTCCGCTTGTAATAGGCAATCAGTTCTCCCAGCTACTCATCTTGTCAGGTTGTGCCTCATTGTAACATCAGTCTGTTCATACCGTACAGCATTTAGCTCCTAGTTTCCATTCACTCTGTTTGTGGCCATTGTGATATATTGCGTGTTGGTTATAGGTTCTGTCATATGTCATGGTGAGTCTGCCCCTCATTAATTAAGCATTTCTGTGATTAACCAAAACAAGTGAACACACTTTGACAACACACTAAAACAATGTTGGTGTACTTTATAAAAAATGTATGCAGAATTATGAATAGATAATTTTTTTGAGACATGTATTGTCATGCTCCTGGCATCCTGCCCAGGCTGGGCGTGGCCAGCCAATTAGTCGGCACACACCTCCACCCTGTTTCGGCTGATTACACTCTGTACTTATAGGACAAGGGGGACAATTAGTCATCCGCCAGATCGTTGATTCCCATGCCTCGTTCCCGCACTCCCGTATACCTAACCTACCATCTACCGACCCTTGCCTGTTCCTTTACCATCCTACTAAGCCTGCCTCTTCTGATACTGCTGCTTTTCCTAACTGACTCGCTGATCATTGACCATGGACCGAATAAAGGCTTTCTGTACACTACCTGCTTGCCTGTGGACTCGTGCATTCCGAGCAGTCCGCCCTCGAGCCTCTTCGTGACATGTATGTAAGGACCAGAAATATATCAGCAATTTATTCATTTTATCGTGCTTAGAGCAACTGAAAATTCTTATAAAAATCATGATCTTGAAGGTGTTGTTGACGTCAACAGTTTTAAACATTACACCATTTATAATTTTTTTTTACACCCCTCGATGAAAGACTTTGATGTCCAGTGAAAGTTTATACATCTTTACTAAAAATTTTCATGCCATCAACAGATTTTTTATGTGATAATGAGCATAAACACCGTAATCCCACCAATTAAGTGATTTAGATGATCTGCGTAGGCTTGATAATTGGGAGTTTGATGAATTGTAACACCAAAGTTTCAGCATGATTGAGCTTTTGAAACATGTTTACACTTCAGTCACCCCAGACCCCATTATTCATCTTTTTATTTGCTTGTGTGGCTGTCTGTTTGTTTGCAAGGGGACACAAAATTGAAAATAAATAATATTACTGTGAGTACCTTGATAGTTTTAGCTCTCTGAACCTCTGATTGAAGGTTTTTCTCTCCTTATCCCATTAAAAACCACTCGCACACAGTAATGCGGCTGTGAATGCTACTGAAAGGGACAATCCTGATCAAATTGAAGTGGGCAACTCACACATTCACACACATATGCACGTACACACATATGCACACACATCCATGTTTTTCTGCCACACACACACACACACGCATACCCACACACACACACACACAACACACACACACACACACACACACACACACAAAACAAAAAAACAAAACAAAACAAAAAACAACATGGTGTGATTGTCAAGGAAGAAGTAGATTGCCTTGGCTGCTGTCACTATACAAGAAAAATACAAAGAGGAAACAGGTGAGAAGAAAGGAGAGGGTATGATTATTTTGCATTTTGGCAAGTGAGACTCAAGGTACTTCGCTTTTAAAAATACATATTTTGTATTATTGTCAAAACGGCATTCTAAAGGGATATTTTTCAAATTTTGAATTCCACATACCCTTACGTGTTATGTGGACAAAGTGAAGTTTCGTGATTTGCGACAAGTTTTGTTGAGATGCTAATTCCTATTGCCGAATATGCCTTTTCCATAAAAACGAACAGAAATGCATCTTAGTCTCTTAAGAGTTTTTTGCTCGTTTGTTTGTTTATTTTACAGACAGTATTTCTTTGTGACTCAATGTATCTTTACTGTACCATTAACACCCGTGGACAGATTACATTATATTGTTGCGATACACCAGAGGAATCTGTGATCTGAAGGGCCAGGTTAAGGCACCCATTTTACATTCATACAAGAGCTATATGAATAAATATCTATTTGTGTCAGGGCCGTGGCCACGACACTGCAGCTCCTCACCTGCACCTCGTTGACGCTAATTAGGCTATGCATATCTGCCTTGTGTATGGTATTAACAGTTACCAGTTCGTTGTGTTTGAGACTGGATCGTTGTGTGCGAGTACTCAAGGATCTTGTTAGTGTATTTCCCTCTTTACAATGTTCCTGTGCCACTATAGTCAAGTTTTTTTTTGTTCATGTTCCAAGTTTTGCCTTGTAGTTATATGACCTCATTGCATGATTTGTGGACTTTGCCTTTTTGCCACGTGTTTTTGTGCTTCTGCTTACCTACATATGACCTCTGCCTGAATTAAACTACCCTCAAAATCATGTCTGTCCCTTTGAGTCCTGCATTTGGGTCCTACCCCTTGTCACATGCCTGTGACAATTTGAAAGTGGGTGGCACGGTGATGCGACTGGTTAGAATGTTAGAATGTGTCCTGTATTCGCTGGCAACCAGTTCAGAATGTACCCCGTCTCCTGCCCAAAGATAGCAGGGATAGGCTCTGGCACTCCTGCGACCCTTGTGAGGATAATCGGCTCGGAAGATTGATGGATGTGTCAGGTTCAAAGGCAGTCAGAGACAGCCTCAGTGATGGGATCAGTGATGGTGTTCGGTGTGAGCCAGGGTCACACAACCCAGGAGGAACTTTAGGAGAACGCGAGATGTGTCTCTCTCACAATCTCCAGGCCATTCTGCCCACATCCCTATGAAACCTCTTTTTTATTTCCTGAGGGCAGTCTACAGCGTAATAAACATAGCAAACGTGACAAAGCAACAGTGAGAAAGCAAACATAAGTCTTGGTACGTCTTCTACTGACGGGTGAAGAGCGCAGTTTTTTTCCTGTCACACCATGGTGACGTCTTCTCTTCTACTGATGAGTGTAGAGCACAGATTGTTCCTGACACACTTTTGTGACATTCTCCATCTCACGCTGCTTGGCACGCAATGTGCTTTTTTATTGCATCATATTGTTCAAGCATATTAAGCATAGCAAAAGCATTAAAAAACAAAACAAGAGCGCTAATATGAGAAATTTATTAATTAATCCAATCACTCCATCAGGGTGCATGTATGTATGTATGAGATAATGACACCATGGTCATTGGCCTCAACAAAGATGGCAACAAGTCTGTGTATCGACAGGAAGTGACGAGCCTGGAGCTTTGGTGTTGCCAACACAACCTGGCGTTGAAGTCTGTAAAGATGATCATGGACTTAAGGAGGCATCATTCACCACATCCGCCCCTGACTGTCCAACTGTCTTGTGCCAACCGTCGAGACTTTCAAGTTCTTGGGAATTATAGTTTCACAGGACCTGAAGTGGGGGACGAACATCAACTCTATCCTTAAAGTGCTACTGACACCAAAATATATATTTTAAAATAGATATTGTTATCAAAACTACATATGAATCACTTTGATGATAATGCGAGCCGGAAAGACTCAGCTGGGAGCGTTTTATTAAAGCGCAAAGTTACAAAACTATAACTTGACATGCCAGTGGCACCTATTGTCTGTGATGTCATATGACGCCTCGTGCTTGCATCACACTAGAGCCCCCAGTATTGAAAACACAGTGTGCCGAATGCAATGACGGATGAACAAGAGACATTTTTGGATTTTTCTGACACCTCTTCTGAGATTGAAGAGCTTTTCGAGGAAGAAAACATCTCAGAAGTGAGTGAAGCAACCTGGGCCATTTTACCATATCGTTTTTAACCATATTTAGGCAATATTCTCCACTAACAACAGACTCCCCGACAGACAGACAAAGAGGACAAACGACCCGATGAAATATTTGAAATAACTGGCCCATAATTGTTCGATTTCCTAACCTTTTTAGAAGTCTTGTGTATGTCATGTACTTAGGAGGACCCATGCTGGGTGAAGTAATTTAGGTCAATAATAACTATATATATATTCCAGCTCAGTGATGGTGTCGATATCTGCCCTGTGACTGACTGGCGACCAGTTTGGGGTGTAGTTTGCCTTTCACCTGAAACTAGCTGGGATGGGTTCCAGCTTTCCCATGATGCTTGTAGGGATGAGTGGCTTGGATAATGGATGAATGGATTTTTTTGTGTTGTATTGTATTGTCTGCTTTTGCGTCTGAACTCTTCATACAGTGAAGAAAATAAGTATTTGAACACCCTGCTATATTGCAAGTTCTCCCACTTAGAAATCATGGAGGGGTCTGAAACTTTCATCGTAGGTGCATGTCCACTCTGAGAGAGATAATCTAAAAAGAAAAATCCAGAAATCACAATGCATGATTTTTTTTCAATTTATTTGTGCGATACAACTGCAAATAAGTATTTGAACACCTAAGAAAAACCAATGTTAATATTTGGTACAGAAGCCTTTGTTTGCAATTACAGAGGTCAAATGTTTCCTGTAGCTGTCCACCAGGTTTGCACACACTACTTGAGGGATTTTGGGGCACTCCTCCACACAGATCTTCTCTAGATCAGACAGATTTCTGGACTGTCACTGAGAAACACGGAGTTTCAGCTCCCTCCAAAGATTTTCTATTGGGTTAAGACCTGGAGGTGGGCTCGGCCACGGCAGAACCTTGATGTGCTTCTTACAGAGCCACTCCTTGGTTTTCCTGGCTGTCTGCTTCGGGTCATTGTCATGTTGAAAGACTCAGCCACGACCCATCTTCAATACTCAAACTGAGGGAAAGATGTTGCTCCCCAAATCTCACAATACATGGCCGCGGTTATCCTCTTCTTAATACAGTGCAGTCGTCTTGTCCCATGTGCAGAAAAACAGCCGCAAAGCATGATGCTACCACCCCCATGCTTCACAGAAGGGATGGTGTTCTTGGGATGAAACTCATCATTCATCTTCCTCCAAACAAGGTTAGTGGCATTATGACCAAAAAGTTCAATTTTGGTCTCACCTGACCACAACACTCTTTCCCATGACTCCTCTGTATTATCCAAATGGTCATTGACAAACTTAAGATGGGCCTTGACATGTGCTGGTTTAAGCAGGGGAACCTTTCATGCCATGCATGATTTCAAACCATGACATCTTATTGTCTTACCAACAGTCACCTTGGAAACTGTGGTCCCAGCCTTTTTCATGTCATTGACCAATTCCTGTCGTGGTGACCTGGGATGATTGCTTACCTTTCTAAAGGTCATTGAGACCCCACGAGGTGATATCTTGCATGGGGCTCCACTCCGATAGAGATTGACCGTCATGTTTAGCTTCTTCAATTGCTCCAACAGTGGACCTTTTTTCACCAAGCTGCTTGGTAATACTTATCTCGTATCTACAAGTACAAGTTTAAGTCTTACTGATTGTATGGGTTGGACAGGTGTCTTTATGCAGCTAACGACCTCACATAGGTGCATGTGATTCAGGATAATAAATGGAGTGATTGTGGACTTTTAAAGGCGGACTAACAGGTCTTTGAGGGTCAGAATTCTATCTGATAAATGTGTTCAAAAACTCATTTGCAGCAGTATCACAGAAATAAATCATTAAAGAAATCATACATTGTAATTTCTGGAATTTTCTTTTTAGAGTATCTCTCTCACAGTAGACATGCACCTATGATGAAAATTTCAGACCCCTCCATGATTTCTAATTGGGAGAACTTGCAATATACAGTCACTCATATTTGAAAAATGTACAGGTGTTGTCAGTCATGCTCGCAGATCAAGTTAGGGTGTGATTCAGGATGAAATCTCAAGACCTTAAAATAATTTACTAGATTAATATAACATAACTGTAAATTAAAAATAAAATAAACAAATACCTAACTAAAATAGAAAAAAAATTCAAACTCAGAAATGAATGAATCAAGAAACACGATATAAAACGGTATTTAAAATTTTTCATCAATAAAGATTCTTGATCTGACAAATTATCTGAACAAAAGTTAAATGCACTGGCCTGTCAAGGAATAAACACGAACCGTCTATACCCACCATGTTTTGAAAATGCTGAAAGTTTAGTTCAACATAATCGGCGTTCGTGGCAACAAGCGAGCGATACATTGTAACAAACATTCCTGTCGGCAGCCGTGATATATTTTTATAATCTAGCGTAATTTACGGCGGTATCGGTATTGTCAATCCATTAATGGAAGATAGCAGTCAATGATATATATCTTCCTAAATCATGTAGACGTGAAAATTTTTCAACTTACTGATAATGCGTATCACGGTAAAATGACTGTTAGAACTTTGATCAAGTCAAAGTAAATCACAATCTCATACGTATTATAGTTAGCGGGGCAGGCGGGGGGTACATAATAGGCCTGTTTGCTAGAACACGCCTTTATGTGCGTAAGCTCGACGTATTGGCCACATCTGAATCAAGCGACGAGGTGGATGATAGTTGAATGTCTTTTTTTTTTTTTTTTTTTTTTTTGGCACACTGTCACATGATCAACCAAAACTGCCTTGCGATCGACACATTGAGCACCCCTGATGTAACTGAATTTCCTTTGACATGGCTCATTATGTTGATGACTTTCAACATAAATGCGCTCGCAGTACATGACGAAGCTCTGAACATGCCCTTGTGGCATCACTTCCGGACATGCTCAGTACGGTTAACTTCCATTTCCTGTTTCCTGGTGAAGACTGATTGTTTAGGAGCAGGCTTGTTTAGTTTAAAACGTTTATTAAATAAACACGTAAATTAATGTCAAGACTACACAAAATAAGCGACATCTTTCAAAAGTTATTTTTTTCTACTCGTAACAAATTTTACACGCGTGATTTTTCGTGCTCCACTGTGCAGATTTGAGAGCGTGAAGGTGCGCAAACGCTGTCACGCTTGTCAAATGTGAGTGGCTGTAACTAAACCAAGCCAGCTATGAACTATGAATTTGAAAGGTTGCCTGCAGCTTTGTTTCATTTATTTATTTTCAACCCATAATGATATCCCTGTCTGTTCTTCTGTAAAACTGAATTATTGCTTGCAGAATATTTCTAGCAATGCATGTTGAAAGCTAAATGATGCTCCCAAACATCTTTAAGGTTTATGTTATGTTGCCTCCTATATTTAACATACAGAATTAGCTTTTTGTGCACTATATTGTCTGTGTTTTCATCCTCGATCAGGCTCTGCCAAGGACGGATTTTAACATTAGACACCATTTCATCCTGCACTTTCTACTTTGGCTTCAGACCAGACCTTTTTCACTCAAAAAAGAGAAAATCTTGTCCAGTTTCACCACGTTTTCTGCTATTATTCACATACCCCGACATTCATTAAAGCAACAGCACTTCTTTGTTTTTACTTTTACCATTATTATCAACAGCAAACACAAGCAGCATGCTCTACGTAGCCCAGACTGTGTGGGTGGACAGTGTTTGTAATTATGAGTATACCCATTTAAGAGCCGAAGGCGCGAAGGCGCGCGAGCACTGTTGCGCTCGTCAAATGTGAGTAACTGAATATAGTAGGGTGTTCAAGTACTCATTTTCTCCACTGTAATAAGTCAATTAAACATTAAACTGACAGTACTGTAGTACTTGTTTTTTTTTTTCCTTAGCCTGAAATCATTTGGTTGCTTTTGGTCCAAAATTAGACTGTCATTCCTTTGACTTCAAGTATCTGAAGTCCATGAATTGGTTATAAAACACGCAAGGTTTTTCTCCTGAAACAAAGGAGAGTTCTGTTTGAAAAAATCAGAAAGTTAGGAGCCACTACAAAATTCGCATCTAAATAAATTGCATGGTAAGGTACAATAGCACTTACCTTACTCAGCATGTTCCGCATGAGTTTCCTGTGCATTTTGTCCTCTTGAATGCTTCCCTTCATTCAAACACTCAAAAGATCTACCACATGAATGGCAAAACTGCGCCAAATGGCTGAGGTGATGGCCGCAAAATGGACAAAACATGATGTTGTCTCGATCGGGAAACAATGGCGGAATACAACACACCTTCGCATCTTTTCCTGTCCCTAAACCCTAACCCGTATCATAGTAGCTTAATATAGTACGAAAGGAAAAGAGAAGAGAATAAAAAAATCATATACACACACACATAACATCTTAAAAATGGGAACGAGCACACTTTTCCTCCATTTCTCAGGCATCTTCTCACCTGCTAGTATTTTGTTGAATATGGTGGTCAAAAATTCGACAGCGCCCTCTCCAAATTGCTTCCATAACTCCACAGGTATGTCATCAGGACCAACTCTTTAGTGCCTTTCCAACTTCCCCCTTACTTATCAATGCCACTTCCTGGTGCACCACACTTGCCTCTTCCACTCTTAGTTCTCATTTTCTACATCATTCTGCATCATCAACTTCTCAAAGTATTCTTTCCATCTATTTAGCACACTACTGGCACCAGTCAACACATTGCCATCTCTATCCTTATGGCCCTTAAATACTTCACATCCTTCCCATCTCTATCCTTCTGACTGGCCAACCTGTATCAATTCTGTCTTTCTTTCGTGTCCAACCTGGTGTACGTCATATGCCTCTTGTTTAGCCTTCGCCACCTCTACCTTTGCCCTACGTCACATCTCAAAGTATTCCCTTCACTTCTCCTCAGTCTTCTCAGTGTCCCACTTCTTCTTCACTAATCTCTCTCGTTGTATGACTTCCTGTATTTTGAGATTACGCTACCAAGTCTCCTTCTACCCTTTCCTACCAGAAGACACGCCAAGTACTCTCCTGCCTGTCTCTCTGATCATCTTGGCTGTTGTAGTCCTAATCTCTTTCCTTGTATGACATTGTGTAATTTGAGGTTCCACCACAGAGTCCCCTCCTCCCTTTTCCTACAAGAAGCCTCTTGTTTGGCCTTCGTCACCTCTCTTCTTCTTCTCAGTACGCAAAATGCATGTCGTACCAAGGTGGCACCAACTGCAGGAAACACTTTCCTTGTATGTTGTTACATACTTGGTGATTAAATGTGATTCTGATTCTGATATCTCAAGAAATTCAGTTTTTGCACTACCGAAATGAAAGAGTTCACCACAATGGTCTGGGTCATCTGGAAATGCCTTTACCTTTGAGAGAACGACCGGATCTACCCAATAATAAACAGCTCACAACAGTCCGCCTGAAACATTTGAAAGGAAAAGAAATCCAAATTACAAAGATTATGTGAGATTCATCAATAGCGTCTTGCAACCATTTGGCAACCAATTCAGGGTGTACCCTCCCTGCTGCCCGATGACAGCTGGGATTGGCTCCAGCACTCCCGTGACCCTCACCATTCACAGCTGCGCATATTTGCAGATTTTGTTTTTTTAATGTACAGTATTTTCACAATCGTAGAGGTTAAAAATTCTCTTCTAAATAGATGAGGGGCCACATTAGACACGGCACCTTAAAATGTGATGCACCCTATGTGAACATGAAACTTCAACATTTCCACATGTTGTGTGACTTGTCCAAAAACTACACTTAAACACAATGGGCACACTCTTAGCATGGATACTAGCACATGTTTTAGCATGTATTTAACCAAACATATGAAAGCGCTCATGTTGCAATGAGATAGAATTACATTATACGTCTGTAAATAGTTCCTCCTCGAGCCTATACCTTGTCATGGTGGAGGGGTTTGTGTGTCCCAATGATCCTAGAAGCTAAGTTGTTTGGGGCTTCACGGAAAACAGGTTGTAGGTGAGGAACCACACACAGTATAGCTCCATAAAGCCCTATGACACTTAAAAAATAAGTCACCTCGAGAGAGGTTGGATTCTGTTCCACTCTGGAGTTGCCGACGGTGAGAGGCACCGAGCAGGTGTGGGTATATTTATTGCCCTTCGGCTCGGTGCCTGCATGTTGGGGTTCAGCCTGATTGATGAGAGGGTTAGCCTAACTCCGCCTTCAAGTGGAGGGATAGGGCCTAACTGTTGTTAGTGCCTATGCACCATACAACAGTTCAGAGTACCCACCCTTTTTGGAGTCCTGAAAGAGAGTGCTGGAGAGCGTTCCCTCTGAGGACTCCAGTCTACTGGGGGATTTAAATGCTCATGTGGGCAATGACAGTGAGACCTGGAAGGGTGTGATTGGGAAGAACCCCCCCCCCCCCCCCCACCGATCAGAACCCGAGTCGTGTTCTGTTACTGGACTTCTGTGTTCATCACGGATCGTCCATAACGAAAATCATGTTATGTCGTAAGGGTGTGTAACACGTGCACGTAGCACCAGGACACCCCAGGTCGCAGTACAATGATTGACTGTGGTGGTGTCATCGAACTTGGGGCCGCATGTCTTGGACAATCGGGTGAAGAGAGCGGTGGAGTTGTCAACTGATCACCACCTGGTGGTGAGTTGGCTCCAATGGTGGGGGAAGATGCTGGTCCGACGTGGTAGGCCCAAACATATTGTGACGGTCTGCTGGGAATTGGTGGCAGATTTCTGGCATGTGGGCCTCCTGAGCCAGCTGATAAGTACCGGATGGCCAAGCGGAATGCAATTTCAGTGGTTGCTGAGCCAAAAACCTGTGACTGGGAGGAGTTTGGTGAGGCCATGGACAACGACTTCAAGATGGCTTCAAGGGAATTTTGGGTAAGCACTGCACCGTGAACACTGTATCGAGATAAATGGGATACTGCTGACCTCAGCTTGGGACTTTGTGAGTCAGTGGAGAGAATACTTTGAAGACCTCCTCAATTCCACCAACATTCCTTCCTATGAGGAAAAAATGCAAACATGCACATTCTGATATCCGTGTGTGTGTGTGGGTGTGTGTGTGTGTAAAGTGTGTGGGAGATTACCATATACCGAAGCAAACGCATGTTTTACATGTATTCGTGATGAAAGAGTGCTAGTGTGAACTAATATGCCAAACCAAAGCAAGAAGAAAAAATTTCCAATTAACCACAGAATATTTTCTGAAGATAGAAGTGGGCTGAAATGTCTACATTTGGGCAGAGAGTGCCAGACAAATAGGAGAAATACATGAAAGCTGTTGTTATGTTATAGTTATGTCGTGCACGAAATAGTTGATAAATAAACATCCATCCATCCATCCATCCATCCATCCATTTTATTAGCCATTTATCCTCACAAGGGTCGTGGGGAGTGCTGGAGCCTAACCCAGCTGCCAATGGGCAGGAGGCGTGGTACTCCCTGAAGTGGTTGTCAGCTAATCGGAGGGCACATTGAGACAAACAGCCGCACTCACAATCACACCTAGGGGCAATTTAGAGTGTCTGATTAATGTTGCATGTTTTTGGGATGTGGGAGGAAACAAGAGTGCCCAGAGAAAACTCACGCAGGCACGGGAAGAACATGCATACTCCACACTGGCGGGTCCAGGATCGAACCCGGGACCTCAGAACTGTGAGGCCAATGCTTTCCAGCTACGTCCCCCTGCCCCGATGAATGAACAATTGATTCATAAAAGTAACAAGCGGCATTGAGATTATTGTAACAGAGTAAAACTCTCACTTCTTCTTAACATCAATAATCAAGTAAAAGCAAAAGGTATACAATATAAAAGTACACTGGCAAGTACAAGTCACCCAAAAATGCAACTTGAGTAAATTTAGTGGATTACTTTAACTCACCTCTGATTTCAAATTTATTGAGTGGAAACACCTGTGTTGTTATAATAGTAAAAGGCCACTATATAATTAGTTGAGAGGAAGTAGCTGTTAAAAAATGAAGAAAAAGCACAGTAAAGCTGAAATAATTTAAATTAGGTGGCCTAATGTGGGATTTAGTATTTTTCTTACCTCAACACCCAGACAATCTTTGCGGAAATGAGCTTTGGCTCACACCCTCATTTAGCCTGAGACAAGGTGATAATTGAATTCACAGCCATGGCTCTGTTTGCATCTGTAGTGTGTGAGTGAGTGTCTGTATGTACTCATGCGCGTGTGCTTCTGTGTGCATGCAAGTGTGGTGCTTTGTGAGATGAATGTGTCATCCATCTGTTGTGTGTGGACAGGAAGCATCAGCAATGTGTGTCTGTGTGTTGGTGTTTGTACAAGTAAATAAACAGTATACAATACACTGGAAGACGTGCGGCCCATTACATCGATATATATAAATATCCATCCATCCATTTTCTGAGCCGCTTATCCTCACAAGGGTCATGGGAGTACTGGAGCATATCCCAGCTGTCATCGGACAGGAGGCAGGGTACACCCTGTATCATAAGCATGCGGCAAGGGGTAGGACCAAAATGCAGGACTCCGAGGCAGGAACATGATTTTCAAGGGCAGTTTAATTCAGGCAGAATTCATATATAGGAAAGCAGCCCAAAAAGGCAGAAGCACAAAACATGTGGCAAAAAGGCAAAGGCCAAAAATCATAAACGAGGTCCGATAACGACAAGGTAAAATAAGACTTGACTATAGTGGCACAGGAACCCTGTAACGAGGGAAATGCAAAAACAAGATGCTTGCATACTCTCAAAAAACGAAAAGGCAACTATACCACACACGAAGCTTATAGGCATGGCCTTATCAGTGTCATTGAGGCGCAGGTGAGGAGCTGCTGCTGGAGGCAACTGCACAGGGCAGTGGCCTGACCACGTCCCTGAAAGAATCCCCTCCGAAGGTACGGATCCCAGAAGCGACAAAGCAAAATACCGACCAGGGGTAGGTGGAGGGGGGCCTTGAAAAGGAAACAACCCCCCACCCCATTCTGTCTGGTGGCTGTCCAGTCCACTCAAAGCAAGGAGCTTGGCTGAACAGTTCAGGAGGATGGCTAGGACACCAAGCACCAGGGTCCCTACGGATCAAGTCAGGTCTAAGTCTGTCAGGAGGCTCCTAATGGAAAAGCAGGAACCAAATAGGAGCAGGTGACAGGTGAAGACACAGCACAGCTGAGGCGTGGTCCAAAGGCAGTAGCTGCTGATGTTGTTTGAGCACCGTTGAGGGGTGGTTGAGAGGCGGCTGCTGCTGGTCAACCACTGCCGAAGCATGGTCGAAAGGTGGTGGCAGCTGCTGCTGTTGTTATTGTTGCTGTTGACTCGAGCCGCCTAAGGATGGTCCTCATAAGTGCTAGACTCGCATATTGGAGGTTCAGTAGTTCTAGTAGTTCAGTAGAGGGCCACCATTGGGTGGTCCAGCTGTTGTTGAATATTTGAAGGATAATGGGATGTGCAGCAGAGGGCTGTTTTTTTAACATCTCTGGAGCAATCCTGTCTGGACGAGCAGCTTTGCCTGGTTTGAGTTGTTTGACGGCCCGGCGTAGTCCATCAGGTGTTAATGGGCACTCGGACGATTGCAGATGGGAATTTTGTAGTCTATGAGCATCTTCTCAAAGCTCTTGTACGGTCCTCCTACTCAACTTACAGTATCACTTTTGCGCCCAATCACCCTTGCGTATTTGATGATAAAGGCCATCACCTTAGCCTTGTCTGAGGCATATTCGCAGTTGTTGTAGATAAGCGTCTTGCCTGTTTCATGTGAGCGGGTTCCTGACAGGGATTTGACACCGCTCAGGCCTACTTGGTGTCCTTGGTCTCCGCAATTTTTGAGAGGTCGACATGCCAAGCGATGCGTTTTGACGCCGAGGAATGGTTTCGAGGCAGTGGCTGCAGGTGCTGGTCAAGCACTGCTGAGGCATGGTCAAGAGGCAGAGGTTGCTGCCACTGCTGCTGGTCGAGCACCATCAGGCATGGTCGAGAGGGGGCAGCTGCTGCTGGTCAAGTACCGCTGAGGCATGGTCTATAGGCGACAGCAACTGCTGTTGCTGCCAGTTGAGCACGACTGGGGCATGGTTGAGCACCACCAAGGTGTGGTCAAGAGGCGGTGGGTGCTGGTCGAGCGCCGCTGAGGCACGGTCGATAGGTGGCTCGGAG
This sequence comes from Syngnathoides biaculeatus, assembly GCF_019802595.1. Classification (NCBI taxonomy): domain Eukaryota; kingdom Metazoa; phylum Chordata; class Actinopteri; order Syngnathiformes; family Syngnathidae; genus Syngnathoides; species Syngnathoides biaculeatus. Next base: position 2,221,931 of record NC_084653.1, read on the forward strand.
TCAATTGCGGCCACGCCATGGACGAGAAGTGGCTGGGGTTCGGGCTCCGCTGAGGCATGGGCAAGAGGCAGCTGGGGTCGGATTCCGCCGAGGCATGGGCGAGAGGTGGCTGGGTTTTGGGCACCATTGAGACGTGAGCAAGAAGTGGCTGGGGGTCCAACTCCGCCGTGACTTGCGCAAGAGGCAACTGGGGTCCAAAAAGGTAGGAGCACAAAAATATGTGGCAAAAAGGCAAAGTCCAAAAATCATGAAACAAGGTCCGATAACTACAGGGCAAAACTTGGAACACCCACAAAACAAATCCTGACTGTAGTGGCACAGGAACACTCTCACCAGGGAAACAAGACGCTTGCATACACTCACACAATGGTGTAGTCTCAAGCACAACGACCTGGGAACTGACAATAGCACACACAAGGCCTAATTTGCATCAATGAGGTGCAGTTGAGGAGCACTGCCAGATGCAACTGCAAACAGGACAGTGGCCTGATCACACCCTTGATGCCCTGAACTGGACGCCAGCCAATCGCAGGGCACATGGAGACAAACAACAGTCGTACTCACAATCACATCTCCGGGCAATTTAGCGTCTCTAATTAATGCATGTTTTTGGGATGTGGAAGCAATTCAGAGTGCCCAGAGAAAACCCATGCAAGCATAAGGAGAACATGGAAATTCCATCCAGGTGGGGCTGGGATTTCATCCCCGGTCCTCAGAACTTTGAGGCCAATGCTCCACTGTGCCGCCCCAGTGTGGCTAATATATATACAGTGAAGAAAATAAGTATTTGAACATCCTGCTATATTGGAAGTTCTCCCACTTAGAAATCAGAAGGGGTCTGAAATGTTCACCGGAGGTGCATGTCCACTGTGAGAGAGATAATGTAAGAAGAAAAATCCAGAAATCACAATGTATTTTTTTTAACGATTTGTGTGATAGAGCTGCAAATAAGTATTTGAACACCTGTCTATCAGCTACAATTATGACCATCAAAGACCTGTTAGTCCACCTTTAAAAGTCCACCTCCACTCCATGTATCATCCTGAATCTGATGCACCTGCATGAGGTTGTTAGCTGCATAAAGACACCTGTCCACCCCATACAATCTGTAAGACTCAAACTTGTAACATAGCCAAGACCAAAGAGCTGTCCAAAGACACTGGAGAAAAAATTGTATAACTCCACAAGGCTGGAAAGCGCTACGGAGAAATTGCCAAGCAGCTTGGTGAAAAAAGGTCCACTTTTGGAGCAATTATTAGAAAATGGAAGAAGCTAAACATGACGGTCAATCTCAATTGGAGTGGAGCCCCATGCAAGGTATCTCCTCGTGGGGTCTCAATGATCCTTAGAAAGCTGAGGAATCAGCCCAGGTCAACACGACAGGACTTGGTCAATGACATGAAAAAAGCTGGGACCATCGTTTCCAAGGTGAGTGTTGGAATACACAAAGACGTCATGGTTTGAAATCACGCATGGCACAAAAGCTTCCACTGCTTAAACCAGCACATGTCAAGGTCTGCCTTAAGTTTGCCAATGGCCATTTGGATGATACAGAGGAGTCATGGGAGAAAGTGCTGTGGACAGGTGAGAATAAATTGAACTTTTTGGTCACAATTCCACAAACAGTGTTTGGAGGAAGACGAATGATGAGTTCCATCCCAAGAACACCATGCCTACTGTGAACCATGGGGGTGTTAGCATCATGCTTTGGGCGTGTTTTTCTACACATGGGACAGGACAACTAAGGAGAGGATGACCGTGGCCATGTATTGTGACGTTTTGTGGAACAACATCTGGCTGGGTCTTTCAACATAAAAATGACCCGAAGCACACAGCCAGGAAAACCAAGGAGTGGATCCGTAAGAAGCAATACGAGGTCCTGGTGTGGCCTAGCCAGTCTCCAGACCTAAATCTAATTGAAAATCTTTGGAGGAAGCTGAAACTTCATGTTTCTCAGCGACAGCCCAGAAACCTGTCTGATCTAGAGAAGATCTGTGAGGAGGAGTGGGACAAAATCCCTTCTGAAGTGTGTTCAAACCTGATGAACAGCTACAGGAAACGTTCGACCTCTGTAATTGCAAACAAAGGCTACTGTACAAAATATTAACATTGGTTTTCTCGGGTGTTCAAATATTTATTTGCAGCTGTATCACACAAATAAATTGTTAAAAAAAATCATACATTGTGATTTCTGGATTTTTCTTTTTAGATTATCTCTCTCACAGTGGACATGCACCTATGATTAATATTTCAGACCCCTCCATGATTTCTAAGTGGGAGAACTTGCAATATAGCAAGGTGTTCAAATACTTATTTTCTCCTCTGTACATATATAAAATGAAAAAAAAACCTTTACACAGAGTAGGTGGCCCTTATAAACCGTTGCGTTCTGTCATCCACAAAATACACAATATATATATATCCATCCATCCATTTTTCTGAGGCACTGCTCCTTACAGGGGTCGTGGGAGTGCTGGAGCCTATCTCAGCTCTCTTCTGCCAGGAGGCAGGGTACATCTTGAAGTGGTTGCCAGTCAATTGCACAGCACATATATTCAAATAACCATTCACACACACATTCATACCTACAGTAGGGTGAATCTGGTCCACCTGACATCTTTCAAAATCAACAAACTTTTTTCTGGAGGTGAGGTTCATCATGTAAGAGCTGCGTTTCAACTTTGAACGAAATCGAATCGTGTTTAGGGGTTCCTCATGGAGATCAAATTTTTGGAAATTAGTCGGATTTTGGTAAAGAATAGTCGATCAGCAATGGGGCCATTTTTCGGAAAAATAAAATTCTACGCTATCGTCGAGCGGCGTCGAGAACGTCAGGACACTCCCCGGAACGTTCAGAAGCACTCATGAAATCCTTGAGCAGGTTGACATCTCAGCCCTAGTTGGTCTTTACATCTCAGTTAACGCCAAGTCATTGAACTGTCAACATGGCTGCTGCGAAACAGAAAGACCCGCAGTATTTTTTTGCTTGGGACCGTCCCAACCGCGGATGATAAAGCCATCAAAGGAGCCAAACTTCCTTCCAGAAAACAGATTCTTCTGTCATTCATTGCTGCAAAAGAGGAATTCCAAAGACATGACGTCACCAAGCCTATCAGGGAAGCCGCAAAATCAATACCAGAAAGCGAGGATACCAACAGTTTCGGAAAACAAGATGTGCTCTTCACTGTGTGAAGCACTGCTTTCCTTGTCCACATATATGTGCAGTAGCTATCCAACTCCTACTTAATGTAATGTAATGAGGGTTGAATCGTTATACGCTGATATGCAAGAGCTGATGAAAATTCTGAAAGATCGACGATTGTCAGGAAAACCGCTTAAACACACCGGAGATTTCAAATCCGGGTTGGAGGAGACGTTTCCATTCTGGCCACGTTATGTCTTCGATCGTATTTCGAATGAAGAAGACCGCCTGTTCCTGAAAAACATGATGGAGACCAGGCGAACGTAATGAGAGGCATTGATTCAAACTTGGCCACAACCGAGAAGAAAGTCGCGGAGCGTACCAAACAAAATACCATGCGCATTGAGAGAGAACGGCAATGACAGCTTGAGACAGAAGTGAAAAAGGAACTGGTCGAAGACCCGGACGAGTCATCCGAACCAGATGATTCGGACGAATTTGCTCCATCAACATCGACTAGACTTCCCCATAGAAGACTGAAGAAGACTGGCTCAGATATACACGTGTCATTTGATGTACTGAAATCACCGAAATTACTTTCGACGGCAATGAGGAACAATATTTCTCCTACTGTGCTAGCGGCAACCGTAGAATCTCTCATCAGCTCATGTGATGGCACTACAGCAGTCCTACCGGTACCGGAAAAACGCGGCCACCAACATTGCTGAGAGAATCCAGACGCACTGGGTTCCTCCTCGACCAGCAGCAATTCACTTGGATGGCAAACTAATGGAGACGTTACCTGATAAATACGCAAAGGATGATCGTCTTCCCGTGTTGATTTTGGGCATGGGTGGGATCAAATTGCTCGGTGTTTTTGCCCTTCCTGTAAAGTCTTCGGAAAGAGCTGGAGATCTTCTTTCTAAACCTACGCTCGAACTAGCGGAGACATGGAACTGTAGTGGAAATATTTCAGCTATGGTATTTGATACCACCAGTGCTAATACGGCACATCTCACAGCTGGCTGCATTTGCATCCAGGAAAACCTCGGGAAAGCTCTGTTGTGGTGCGCCTGTCGAAGACATGTGGGTGAAATCTTACTCACAAAGGCTTGGGATGCTCTGGGTGTGGACGTATCGAAAAGCAAAGACGTGTCAGTGTTTACGGAATTCAGGGACTGGTACTCCGAACTGGATTTGACTGCTGAGCTGACCAGAGACAGCAGTTGGGATCCGTTTATGCTGGAGCAGCGACATCATGTAATTGAACTTCTGACAACCATCAAGACAGGCACTGGTGACCCAATCTCGGCTGCTGTGAACTTGTTACCGCAAGGCGACTACAGAGAACTGCTGGACTTGGTTTTAGTTTACCTAGGAGAGGACAATACATCCAACTTTCAGAAACCCAGTGCGACACACAAAGCTCGCTGGATGGCGAAACTTTTGTATGCGATCAAAATGATTCTTTTAAGAAATTCTGTCGCCGATTTGAAGGATAGACTCTTATCAATGTCTGTCATGGATACAGTAGCAAGATTTGTGACTTTTGTGACGCACATTTATGTGCCGTGGTGGTTCATGTGTCCAATTAGCTCAGAAGCACCGATCAATGATTTACAATTGGCTAAAATTTTGACAAAATTTGTGAATATTGATCCAGTGATAGCTAAAGCCGTTTTGAAGGGGTTCATGAATCACTACTGGTACTTGGTGCCAGAAATGATTCAGTCTCGACAAGACAGAGAAACGTGAAATAGCGGAAACAATTATCTCATGACCAAAGAAACCACATAAAGAGAGTCGGCACTGGACTGGTTACGGGAAACCAATTTTCCCCCGTTTTGACCCTGAAAATACAAACTTGAAAGATTTGTGTTCATGCGATTTGTGGAAATTCTTTGAATTACTTGATATAGACACTGATTTTCTTCATGAAGATCCTGCACAATGGCAGTCATTGGAAAACTACCGTAAACATCAATCTGTCGTCCGGAACCTGAGGGTGACTAACGACAGCGCCGAGAAAGGTGTAAAACTAGCTGCCGAATTTCTAAAATCCGCTAAAATAGAAAAAAACTACCAAAATATTTTGCAAGTTGTGGAAAATGACAGGAAAGCTGTACCAAACCAACGGAAGAAAATGAAAAACCGAAAGTGAAAATTGCTATTTGCATTTGTAGACTGTAGACAAACTGAGAAAAATTTTAATATTGCAGCGTTCTGTAGGTACATTTCAGGATGTATGTTTTGAATGATGGATGTTCATTTGAAGGAATATTTTACGAATACATCTTTCCTTTTGGCTTTTTTACGAAATCACGGATATTTTATTGCTTGCAGTCCACTGATGCGAGTAGAAATGTAGGCTTTAATGTGTCAATTTGACTGATGCAATGTTGAGATTTCCATCGGGATGAGGATCCCCTAAACATTGAAATATTTCATCCGAATTTCACCATTTTACTTTTAATATCAAGCCTCATGCTAGAAAAAAAGTTCAGTTCAAAAGACTCAAGTTTTCAAAATCAAGGGGGACCAGATTCACCCTAACCTACAGGCAATTTAGAGTCTTCAATTAATGCATGGGTGCCACAGTGGATCAACTGTAAAGCGTTGGCCTCACAGTTCTGAGGACTCAGGTTCAATCCCTACCATGCCTGTGTGGAGTTGGCTTGTTCTCCCTATGCCTGTATGGGTTTTCTCCGGGCAGTCCGGTTTCATTCCACATCCCACAAACATGCAACATAAATTGGACACTATAAATTGCCCCTAGGTGTGACTGTTGTCTGTCTCCATGTGCCCTGTGATTGGCTGGTAACCAGTTCAGGATGTCCCCAGCCTCCTGCCTGATGACAGCTGGGATAGGCTCCAGCACTCCCTCAGAAAATGGATGGATAGATGTTTTACATCAACAAACAATATTCTGTGGTTCTTGCAAGAGGTAAAAAATGCTCTCAATCAGCTGGTACTCAAGAGGTTGTCTTTTCTGAAGAAGGCTGACATTGAACGAGTTCTGAATTTTACCTACCTCGGGAAGTACGAGCGTTTTCTTAAATCTACACATTACAAATATTTCATCACTGCAGTGCACCCTGACTGGATATGCGTTGAGCCCCCAAAAACTAAGAATGACCTTAACCCTTTATTTCTTTGGTAATGGCCCATTTGCTCAATGCAAGCCAAATTTTCAGGACTGTCCTGTTATTTACTATCAAATTCATTTCAGGCATGGCACTACATGGCCACATCCACCACACATCAGCAACACTGCCTGGCTTACAACACATGTCCTTCCCAATGCTGGCCTGCCTTATTTGGTTGTATTTGCTCTTCACAGTGTGAAGCACTGCTTTCCTTGTCCACATATATGTGCAGTAGATATCCAACTCCTACTTAATGTAATTAATGTCACATACTGTTTTATGCTATTATTGTTTTGTTTTTGCTGTTCGCTCTTTCTCCTCTCTCACTCTGTGCTCTCAAAAACAAAGGCGTATAACAAACTCAGCTGTTGCACAGCAAAACTGTTTCATAATTAAAAGACAAATACATCATACGAAGCAGAAAAGGTACTGAAAAAGAAATAATAATACTAACAACTTCTTCTTTTCCTTTCGGCTTGTCCCGTTAGGGGTCGCCAGAGCGTGTCATCTTTTGCCATCTTAGCCTATCTCCTGCATCTTCCTCTCTAACCCCAACTGCCCTCATGTCTTCCCTCACCACATCCATAAACCTTCTCTTTGGTCTTCCTCTCGCTCTTTTGCCTGGGAGCTCCATCCTCAGCATCCTTCTACCAATATACTCACTCTCTCGCCTCTGAACATGTCCAAACCACCGAAGTCTGCTCTCTCGAATCTTGTCTCCAAAACAACCAGCTTTGGCTGTCCCTCTAATGAGCTCATTTCTAATCCTATCCAACCTGGTCACTCCGAGCGAGAACCTCAACATCTTCATTTCTGCCACCTCCAGTTCAGCTTCCTGTTGTTTCTTCAGTGCCACCGTCTCTAATCCGTACATCATGGCCGGCCTCACCACTGTTTTGTAAACTTTGCCCTTCATCCTAGCAGACACTCTTCTGTCACATAACACACCAGACACCTTTCGCCAGCTGTTCCAACCTGCTTGGACCCGTTTCTTCACTTCCTGACCACACTCTCCATTGCTCTGTATTGTTGACCCCAAGTATTTGAAGTCGTCGACCCTCGCTATCTCTTCTCCCTGTAGCCTCACTCTTCCCCCTCCACTTTTCTCATTCACGCACATATATTCTGTTTTACTACGGCTAATCTTAATTCCTCTCCTTTCCAGTGCATGTCTACAGCTTTCTAATTGTTCCTCTGCATGCTCCCTGCTTTCACTGCATATCACAATATCATCTGCTAACATCATGGTCCAACGAGATTCCAGTCTAACCTCATCTGTCAGCCTATCCATTACCACTGCAAATAGGAAGGGGCTCAGAGCTGATCCCTGATGCAGTCCCACCTCCACCTTAAATTCCTCTGTCACACCTAAGGCACACCTCACCCTTGTTCTGCTGCCATCATACATGTCCTGTACTATTTTAACATACTTCTCTGCCACACCAGACTTACGCATGCAGTACCACAGTTCCTCTCTTGGTACTCTGTCATAGGCTTTCTCTAGATCCACAAAGACACAATGTAGCTCCTTCTGACCTTCTCTGTACTTTTCCACGAGCATCCTCAAGGCAAATAATGCATCTGTGGTACTCTTTCTAGGCATGAAACCATACTGTTGCTTGCAGATACTTACTTCTGTCCTGAGTCTAGCCTCCACTACTCTTTCCCATAACTTCATTATGTGGCTCATCAACTTTATTCCTCTATAGTTCCCACAGCTCTGAACATCCCCTTTGTTCTTAAAAATGGGAACTAGAACACTTTTCCTCCATTCTTCAGGCATCTTTTCGCCCGCTAGTATTCTGTTGAATAAGTTGGTCAAAAACTCCACAGCCATCTCTCCAAATTGCTTCCATACCTCTACGGTATGTCATCAGGACCAACTGCCTTTCCAGTTTTCATCCTTTGTAGTGCCTTTCTGACTTCCCCCTTAGTAATCATTTCCAGTTCCTGGTCCTTCACTCTTGCCTCTTCATCTCTTCCTTCTCTCTCATTTTCTTCATTCATCAACTTCTCAAAGTATTCTTTCCATCTATTTAGTACACTACCGGCACCAGTCAACACATTTTCATCTCTATCCTTAATCACCCTGACCTGCTGCACATCCTTCCCATCTCTATCCCTCTGTCTGGCCAACCTGTAGAGATCCTTTTCTCCTTCTTTCATGTCCAACCTGGTGTACATGTCTTCATATGCCTCTTGTTTAGCCTTTGCCACCTCTACCTTTGCCCTACGTCGCATCTCGATGTACTCCTTTCGCCTCTCCTCAGTCCTCTCGGTATCCCACTTCTTCTTCGCTAATCTCTTTCCTTGTATGACTCCCTGTATTTTGGGGTTCCACCACCAAGTCTCCTTCTCCCCTTTCCTACCAGATGACACACCAAGTACTCTCCTGCCTGTCTCTCTGATCACCTTGGCTGTCGTCGTCCAGTCTTCCGGGAGCTTCGGTTGTCCATCGAGAGCCTGTCTCACCTCTTTCCGGAAGGCCGCACAACATTCTTCCTTTTTCAGCTTCCACCACATGGTTCTCTGCTCTACCTTTGTCTTCTTAATCTTCCTACGCACCACCAGAATCATCCTACATACTACCATCCTATGCTGTCGAGCTACACTCTCCCCTACCACTACTTTACAGTCAGTAACCTCCTTCAGATTACATCGTCTGCACAAAATATAATCTACCTGCGTGGTTCTACCTCCGCTCTTGTAGGTCACTATATGTTCCTCCCTCTTCTGGAAATAAGTGTTCACTACAGCCATCTCCATCCTTTTTGCAAAGTCCACCACCATCTGCCCTTCAAAGTTCCTTTCCTGGATGCCGTACTTACCCATCACTTCTTCATCGCCCCTGTTTCCTTTACCAATATGTCCATTACAATCTGCACCAATCACAACTCTCTCGCTGTCTGGGATGCTCAGAACTACTTCATCTAGTTCCTTCCAGAATTTCTCTTTCAACTCTAGGTCACATCCTACCTGTGGTGCATAGCCGCTAACCACATTATACATAACACCCTCAATTTCAAATTTTCGTCTCATCACTCGATCTGATACTCTTTTCACCTCCAAGACATTCTTAGCCAGCTCTTCCTTTAAAATAACCCCTACTCCATTTCTCTTCCCATCTACTCCGTGGTAGAGTAATTTAAACCCTGCTCCCAAACATCTAGCCTTACTACCTTTCCACCTGCTCTCTTGGATGCACAGAATATCAACCTTTCTCCTAATCATCATGTCAACCAACTCCTGTGCTTTTCCTGTCATAGTCCCAACATTCAAAGTCCCTACACTCAGTTGTAGGCTCTGTGCATTCCTCTTTTTCTTCTGACGCTGGATCCGGTTTCCTCCTCTTCTTTGTCTTCGACCCACAGTAGCTGAATTTCCACCAACGCCCTGCAGGTTAGCAGTGCCGGGGGCGGGCGTTGTTAACCCGGGCCACGACCGATCTGGTATGGGATTCTTTAGATGAACGCTCATATTTGTTTGGCACAGTTTTTACGCCGGATGCCCTTCCTGACGCAACCCTCTGCATTTATCCGGGCTTGGGACCGGCCTACAGATTGCACTGGTTTGTGCCCCCATAGGGCTGCATTTAATACTAACAACTAAGGGAGTGTTAAAAGTGTTTTATTGTGTCCTACAGAGTACGACTGAATAATATTGACAGGTTGACATGATTACATATGAACTGATCATTGTAAAATTTACAAATTACAAAATTTACACAGGTTTTTATCATGGTCTAAATGTCAATCAAAATTTCACCAAAAATATGCAGTGCTTCAAAATGTTTTAAAAACTGACAAAATCTTGGTTCTACTACTGTCACAGCACATGCTGTGGTCAAACGTACTAATGTAATTTTTCACAGGAAAAGGACAAATTAAGGGGATTACTATATATATAGGAAGGCAATTTCACTCCCTGTGAAAAATGACATTGCTCACCGACAAACACAAATCGACACCCCCCCCCCCCCCCACCCCCCACCCCCAGGTAAATTGAGTCTTGAGTTATCGGATTACTCTGTGTGTGCAGAATTGCTTTGTAGAATTTGGGAAGTTCTTAGTAAGTTGTATGTCTCAGCATCAGCCATAACCATAAACCTCTGCGCATGTATTTTTCAAAATGCTCTGCAGCTATATTTGTATTCCATCTTCTGCTTTAAGAAGCAAGGGTGCCCACCTTTCTGAAAACCTTGTCAGATTTTAGTGAGACTCATATTTCCTTCAACTTCAATCCAAGATCTCACACTCATCCATCATATTGACAATCATTGGACATTTTATTTTGCATGGAGAGCAATAAAAGGAGACACACATGCTCTGTCACGTTCACTCTCTCTTGATCTCTCTCCCACCTCCCTCAGCATCGTCTATCACTCTCTCCCTTCACAGCATTATTTCATTTGCAACAAAGTATGGGAAGATAATATCTCTTGAACTCAAAATTTTGTTTGATTTATATTCAATGGTCTTAAACTGTAACTGGATTTCAGTAATGATCGATAATTAATGCGTCTGTATTTATTTTTTGTGTATTTTATTTTTTATATGCTGTGTATTCTGTCAAAAGAGGATTTGTAATGACACATAGAGGGAGTCATCAGTTCTATGTTTTTTTTACCGTTTTTTTTTTCCCTTTGTTTTGTTTGAAGGCAGCACGGTGGACAAGGGCGTTAGATCGTTGGAGTGTCCTCACAGTTCTGATCAAGAACTCAAATCTCAGCCCCGCCTCTATGGAGTTTGCATATTCTCCCTGTGCCTGTGTGGCATTTCTCCGGGCACTCCGGTTTCCTGCTACATCCCAAAAACATGCAATATTAATTGGACACTCTAAATTGCCCCTAGGTGTGATTGTGAGTGCGGCTGTTTGTCTCTATGTGACCTGCGATTGGCTGGCGACCAGTTCAGGGTGTACCCTGCCTCCTGCCTGTTGACAGCAAGGATAGGCTCCAGCACTCCCGCGAGCCTCGTGAGGATAAGCACCAAAGAAAATGGATGGATGGTTATTATATGATTATCAAAATTATTAGCATTCGCAACTACTTTTTGGTTCCAAGACCCCATGCATACAGTATTTTTGATTGACCCTGAGGACTGCACCCCCATCTAAGGGGCAAAGGGGTGCAATTTCAAATAAACTGCATTTTAAATTACATTATGGCATTTAATTACCCTTTGAAGCATGATGAGCTTTCATACGGGCGTTCAGTTGTAACATCTAAAACAAAATTGCATTCATTTGCCATGTTTCTAGAAATTTGTTGCAAAAAGTGATTGTACTTAATTTTTTTAACCTGAATGTTTTAAATCAATTACTTTTCCAATATCAATTTCCTACAGATGTCTCACATTAAAAGCATTATTAAAAATGAATGGCGTATGCCCAATGAAACGTTAAGTTTGTCTTGATAGCATCATGAAGTAAGCTCAATAATAAAAATGATTCTGAGATCTATTATTAAAATACAATGAATTGCATGAAGATAGAATTACAGAAAATAAAAATCATATTATCACCCTTTGTAGTTTAGGTCTTGAGTAAAATAATCCTCACTGTTTATAGCCGTAAAACTCGACCCAAAAGCACCCAGAAGCAGAGGAAGTAGATTGAAATGGTTTATTTAGGGATATCTTGGAGGCAAGATATTAAAAAAATGAGGGTGGGTGGCCGGAGTAGGTAACATGAAGGAAGCAGGATCTTAGGCAAGAGAAAGTGCTTGGTGGTGTGGCTGAAGCAGATGGTGAGGCAGGTGACATGGAAAGAGTACTGGAGGTGGAGAAAATCACAAGCGTGTGAACACAATTGCTGGGAATCAAGTAACTTACAAGAGCGATCATGAGAGTTGGCTGGCGTAGATCAGTACTCTGCTGTCAGATTTATGGTTCTGGCAATCTTAAAAGCAGGCAATGATGATAGCTGATAGGGAACAGGTGAACAGTTGAGTGGGTAAAGGTGAGTGGAGAGAGGAAGAGTGAACGAGGGTAAGGTGAAGCACAGCATCACCCAAGATCCCAAAAAGGAACAGCAGATGACAGATTATGATATTACCCCCTCCACACACACACCCACACCACACACGCACACGCACACACACACACACACACACACACACACAGGATGTGTAGCATGGAAGTCCCAAATCCATAAGTCATCCAAAATGAGGTTGTGGGAGCGTGCCTGTGGACCATATATCTCCCACTCTCCAGGAAACTGGAACCCCCTGCCACTGGGTCTCATGTCCAGGATGTAAAGCACCGTGAAGGGAGGATGCTTGTTTATGACAGGTGGAGGGCATGCCCGAGAGTTAAGGGTACTAGTAAAGACATGCTTCAGCAAAGACACATGGACGTTTGGGTGGATTTTGATATTTGAGATGTGACTGAACAGATATTGGCTTGGTCATTTTATTGATCGAAAAGGGACAAAAAAATTGTGGTGTGAGCTCACATAATCCGGTCTTGAGTGAAAGTTGTGGCAAAAGAGTCAAACGGATTTACCTACCATGTAAATGGGCACAGTGGAGCGATGTAAATCCACCATCTGCAGCAACCACAGTTGGTGTTAGTAGTGAGAATTCCATGAATGATCAACAATCCAGAGGGCCTCTATAACCTCTATAAACAAGAGAAAAGGGTGAAAGGAATTTAAATGAGAAAAATGTGGAATAAGAAAAATAAGGAAGAGAGCAAAGAAACTGATGACTGTGTACCTCCTCCTGTGACAAGACATCCGAGGTTGCTTGGTGGAATTAACATTAACCTTGATCCCGGAGTACATTTTGTGAGGTGGGACATGAGGGTCTTTGAATGGGAGGAGGGTTTGATCATAGACTGTGGGGTCAGAAGGGGTCATGGGAGGAGTACATCTGGTTCAGCGTACAGACTAGGTGAATTCACGGATATAATGACCGCATATGTTAGTTTCTGTGAGGAGGTGTGTGTACCAACAAAAACCTTTCGCACGTTCAATCACAACAAGCCGTGGTTTTCATCTAGACTTAGGCAACTCCACCAGGGTAAAGAGATTGCATGTGAGGACAGGGCCCTCAACAATCCCACTAGAAACCAGCTGACTAAAGAAATTAACATTGCAAAGAGGGACTATGCAATTAAACTGGAAAAACATCTTGGCTTAAATGACTCCAAATCTGTTTGGCACGGATTACAATTACTCACTAATTACAAGCGACGTTCTCCCCTGGTAGAAAACCAGACCGGGCAAGCCGACAACCTAAATAGCTTTTACTGCAGATTTGAAATAGACACTTCCTCACCACACACCCACCAAACTGCACCACAAGCTGCACCACCTTCCACTCCACCGTTTAACATTCATGAAAGGGACGTAAGAGAGATCTTCAAACAACAAAAGATCAACGAAGCGCTGGACCCAGACCTTGTGTCCCCATCCTGCCTCAAAGTCTGCGCAGACCAACTTGCTCATATTTCACAAAGATCATCAACAGGTCTCTAGCACTGTGTGAAGTACCAACCTGCTTCAAATGCTCCACCATTATACCGGTCCTGAAAAAAGCAGTAGTCTCAGGTCTTAATGACTTCAGGGCTGTTACCTAGGCATCTCTTAATGAAGTCCTTTGAATGCCTAGTACTGGACCACCTCAAGATCGTCACAGGTCACCAGCTGGTCCCACTGCAGAGCGAACAGGTCTGCGGCTGATGCCATCAACATGGGTCTGCACTTCATCCTTGAACATCTTTACATAGAGGGTACCTATATGAGGATCTTGTTTGTGGACTTCAGCTCTGCTTTCTACACCATCATCCCTGAACTGCTCTCTTCTAAACTTCTCCTGCTCAGCGTCTCGCTTGACATCCCGGTAAATCTACAACTTCCTGATGAACAGGACACAGCAGGTGAGCCTGGGCACCCCACCTCATCCACGCGCATTATCAGCACCGGGGCACCCCAATATTGTGTCCTCTCCCTTCTGTCCTACTCGCTCTATACAAAAGACTGCACCTCGTGGCATCTGAATGTCAAACTCCTGAAGTTCGCAGATGACACCATGGTCATCGGCCTAATTAAAGATGGCGACGAGACTGCTGAGTGCTGAGACCTGAGCTTTGGTGTGGTCAAAACAACCTGGTGTTGAACACTCTAAAGAGTGTAGAGATGATTCTGGACTTCAGGAGGCATCCTTCACCACAGCTGCCAATGACGCTGTCCAACTATCTTGTGTCAACCGTCAAGACCTTCAAGTTCTCAGGAATTACAGTCTCAGAGGACCTGAAGTGGGAGATGAACATCAACTCCATCCTCAAAAAAGCCCAGGACAGGATGTACTTCTTCCAGCTTCTGGGGAAACATGGCCCGTGACAAGAGCTGTTGACACAGTCTACACAGTGGTCATCCAATCAGTACTGTGTACCTCCATCACAGTCTTGTTTGGAGGGTTAAAAAAGGACAAACTCCAACTGCAACGGACAATCAAAACCGCTGAATGGATTATTGGCACCACTCTACCCACTATTGAGGACTTGCACGCAATGCGAACTAGGTCTAGGGCTAGGGCAGGATTCTTCCAAATTTTCCACCTCCTGGCCACCAGCTCTTCCAGCTCCTTTTGTCGGGAAAGCACACATCAATGAATGTCAAAAGTAGCAGGCATTCGAACAGTTTTTCCCCTCTGGCAATTAAGTCATTGAATTCTTGATCAGTGAACCTGCTGTTTTTCTGCCTTGTACCATGTTAGGACTCTCACTCACATCCTGCTGGTCCAATCAGTATCAGTAAAATATATATCTTCTTCTTCTTCTTTTCCTTTCGGCTTGTCGACGTTAGGGGTTGCTACAGCGTGTCATCTTTTTCCATCTTAGCCTATCTCGTCATTTTCCTCTCTAACACCCACTGTCCTCATGTCTTCCCTCACAACATCCATCAACCTTTTCTTTGGTGTTCCTCTCCCTCGTTTGCCCAGCAGTTCCATCCTCAGCACACTTCTACCAATATACTCACTCTTATAACATGTTTATTGATTTATTTATATATATTTTGTAGACAGCACGATTCGTCACTTTAAACCGCTCCCTTTGCATAATTGGCATTGTTCACACATTTATTTGTGTAGATTTTACATCTTGCACGTCTTATAAGGAATAGTCCCTATAAACAGAAATGTCTCTTGTTCTTTCTTCTTGTTGCTATGTTGTTCCTTGTTCTGTATGTAGTACCAGGGCAGCACCGACTGCTGGAGAAAAATTCCTTGTGTGTTTTTATACACTTGGCCATTAAATCTGATTCTCATTCTGACTTGTAGCTTTTTCTCCATGTTAAAGGGTAATTTTGAGTCAGTCAAACAGATGACAACAAGTGTACATTTAAAATAAATGACATTAATAATAAATGTATATACTGACATATATATATAATGCCCGCTGTGTCTCTAATATAGGAGTAGTCAATTAATTTTTACAAGGAGCCTCATAAGAATCCATAATAGTGTCAGAGAGCCGCACGATTGATAACTTGAATTTTGTACATAAATATGCCATGGGTGGCACGGTGGCGCGGCCGGGAAGTGTTGGCCTCACAGTTCTGAGCTCCAGGGTTCAATCCCGGGCCCGCCTATGAGGAGTTTGCACGTTCTCCCCGTGCCTGTGTGGGTTTTCTCCGGGCACTCTGGTTTCCTCCCTCATCCCAAAAACATGCAACATTATTTGGACATGCTAAATTGCCCTAGGGTGTGATTTTTATTGTGACTGTGGTCTGTCTCTATGTGCCATGCAATTGGATCGCAACCGGTTCAGGGTGTACCCTGCCTCCTGCTAGTTGAAGGCTGGGATGGGCTCCAGCACTCCTGCGACCTTTGTGAGGATAAGCACCAAAGAAAATGGATGGATGGTTAATGAATAAATTGCAGTGTATATGTCACAAAATACTCCTATAGAAGTAAGAAGAACAATCATTATACCAGTGCAATTTATTTCTAACCTGTTAGTCTTCATAAACAGTGGAATTTGGAAATGGTTTTCACTTTATTTTACCTCTTAAATCAGAATAATCCGCTCTGTTTTGGTCTTGAACAAAGGCATTCAAATCTGGCTGATGTCTGAGATGGCTATGCGAAGGCAGTTGAGAGTTGGTCAGCATTGATAAAGGATCTGGGCTTGTATTTATTGAACTTCACCACTGACAATGACTGTTCACATATGTAACTGGATCCAAAGAGGACTAGAACCATCTAAGCATGTCACTTAGGTGTTGAAAGTTCCCCTCTTTACAGGAAGAGTAAAAACCCATCTGACCTGAAGCGCTCTACTAGAAGTGTGTCAGACTGCAGGTCGATAAGTTCTATCTGAACATCACTTCGTCCATGATTCACACTGCAGTTGCATTTCATTCTCAACCGTTTTGAAATCTTGAAATCATTGTAAAAACTCCCTGCAGTGGTTCTAACATGGATGACTACTGGTGTAAGTGATCATCTTATATGATTGTTTAATTTAATGTTGGCAAGTGTGTGAGCATGGTGTTCTGCCCTTAGCTTGAGAAAAGCTGCAACTTCCTCATGAAAGCCTTCACTGCACTGTACATTTAATGAACAAAAAGTTTATTGCATTGCAGTTTGACATTTAATTCATTCAACAGCCCACTCACATCCACAATTAATCGAAGGTCTATCACCTTGTTTTCATCTGAAAGTTATGGGATGTCATGTCCTTTCGTCACACAGAAATCCTGTCAGTCCATCCATAATCTGAGCCACTAATCTTCACAAGGGTCGTGGGAGTGCTCGAGCGGATTTCAGCTGTCAACAGGCAGGAGGCAGGGTCCACCCTGAACTGGATGTCAGCCTTTCGCAGGGCACGTGGGCACAGATACCAGTCACACTCACAATCACACCTAGGGGTAATTTTTAGTCTCGAATTAATGCATGTTTTTGGGATGTGGGAGTTTCTTCACTTCCTTACCACACTCACCATTGCTCCGCATTGTTGACCCCAAGTATTTGAAGTCGTCCACCCTCACTATCTCTTCTTCCTGGAGCCTCACATTTCCCCCTACACCCCTCTCATTTATGCACATATATTCTGTTTTACTTCAGCTGATCTTCATTCCTCTCCTTTCCAGTGCATGCCTCCATCTTTCTAATTGTTCCTCCACATGCTCCCTGCTTCAACTGCAAATCACAATGTCATCTGCATCATGGTCCGAGGGGATTCCAGTCTAACCTCATCTGCCAGCCTATCCTCTACAACATCAAACTGGAAGGGGCTCAGAGCTGATCCCTGGTGCAGTCCCACCACCACCTTAAATTCTTCTGTCACACCAATGGCACAATTCTCCACTGCTGCCCCCATACATGTCCTGTACTATTCTTACATAATTCTCCGGCATACCAGACTTACACATGCAGTACCACAGCTCCTCTCTTGGATCTCTGTCATAGGCTTTCTCTAGATCCACAAAGACACATTGTAGCTCCTTCTGTACGTCTCTATACTTTTCCACTAGAATCCTCAAGGCAAATAATGCATCTGTGGTACTCTTTCAAGGCATGAAACCATACTGTTGCTCGAAGATACTTACTTCTGTCCTGAGGACAGCCTCCCCTACTCTTTCCCATAACTTCATTGTGTGGCTCATCAACTTCATTCCTCTATAGTTCCCAGAGCTCTGAAAATTGCCTCTGTTCTTAAAGATGGGAACTAGCACACTTTTCCTCCATTCTTCGGGAATCCTCTCGCCCGCTAGTATTCTGTCAAATAAATTGGTCAAAAACTCCACAGCTACCTCTCCAAATTGCTTCCATAACTCCACATGACCAATTGCCTTTCAATTTTTCATCCTCTTTAATGCCTTCCTAACTTCTCCTGACTAATCGATGACACTTCCTGGTCCTCCATACTTGACTCTTCTACTTTCCCTTCTCATTTTCTTCATTCATCAGCTCCTCAAAACATTCTTTCTGTTTCGAACACGACTGGCACCAATGACATTTCCATCTCGATCCTTAATCACCCTATTTTGCTGCACATCCTTCCCATTTCAAACCTTCTGTCTGGCCAACCTGTAGAGATCCTTTTATCCTTCTTTAGTGACCTACCTGACATACATGTCATGATATGCTTCTTGTTTAGCATTCACCATTTCTACCTTTGCCCTCCGTAGCATCTCATTGTATTTTTTTCCTCTCCTCAGTCCTCGACTGTGGAGATCCTTTTATCCTTCTTTAGTGACCTACCTGATATACATGTCATGATATGCTTCTTGTTTAACATTCACCATTTCTACCTTTGCCCTCCGTAGCATCTCATTGTATTTTTCTCCTCTCCTCAGTCCTCTCAGTGTCCCACTTGTTCTTCACCATCCTTATTTCCTTATATGACTTCCTGTACTGGGCGGCACGGTGAATCAGCTGATAAAGCGTTGGCCTCACAGTTTTGAGGTCACTGGTTCAATCCCGGACCCGGCTGTGTGGAGTTTGCATGTTGTCCCCGTTCCTGCATGGGTTTCTTCCAGGCACTCCAGTTTCCTCCCATATTCCAAAAACATGCAACATTGATTGGACACTCTAAATTGCCCCTAGGTGTGGTTGTAAGTGCGTCTGTTTGTCTCAATGTGCCCTGCGATTGGCTGGCAACCAGTTCAGGCTGTACCCCGCCTCCTGCCCGTTGACAGCTGGGATAGGCTCCAGCACTCCAGTGAGGATAAGCGGCAAAGAAAATGGATGAATGGACATCCTGTACTTTGGGGTTCCACCACCAACTCTCCTTCTTACTTTTCCGACCAGAATCTACACCAAATAGTTTCCTGACCATCTCTCTGATCACCTTGGCAGTAGTAGTCCAGTCTTTTGTTCACCGAGAAGCTGTCTTACCTCTTTTCAAAAACCTGTACAACCCTCTTCCTTTCTCAGTTTCTACAAAATGGTTCTCTGGTCTATCTTTGTACTTTAAACCTTCCTCCCCACAATATGAGTCATCCTACTACTGTGCCGTCTAGCTTAACGTGAAAGTAAGGGGTGGTTTGATAATGGAGGCACACACACATGCACAGATCTGGTTCACAGTACAGAGAGTTGGAGCCAACGCTAATGAGCTTTGATGCTATTAGTGTTAATTAAATCTGACAGCAATGAAATCATGAAAATCTATAAGGCAAACGCTGATAAAGTCTACAATTATCAACTTTTACAAAATCTTTTCTTGGTGATGGAGATTTAATAAAACGGTTTTATTTATTTATTTAATAATGAGAGTTTTTGAAAAAATATGGATTTAGCATTTCATAATTCGCCATGTTACACAGTTGAACTAAACCCCTTTCATACGTATCTCAAGGTAAAAAGTGAAGTCTGGTGCCATTGGGGCAAAACAAATTTCCTCTCCGGCAATGTGCTCAAAGGCCTTTGGTGCAACCATTTTCAACTGTCCCAAGTTTCTGGGTACCCTATTATTGTAGTATATGAAGCCAAAAGAAATAATAATAAACAAACAAAATATAAAAAATTCTGATTTTCAAGGAATTTTTCCGCAGTAGTTGGCGCCGCCCTAGTATGATATCATTTTTGCATACAATTATAGACAGTCAGTTGAACCATTTTTTATTTTATATATATTTTTTAAAATTCACAGTTGTGCAAAGGACATAAATATTCTCACATTTAGAGAAGTTAGATTGCTCATTAGAGTGATAGTCCATTGCAATGACCATTGTGCAAAGGGTGTCAAGACTTCAAGGAGTGTATGCAGTTTAAAGTGACTAGTTGTGCAATAGTCTATTGTATGTATGACTAATTGGCCCAGCAGGATGTGACAACAACCTGAGGATGAAAATTGGGAGCATGTTTCAGTTAATTGTAACTTAGTACGTTAGCTGTTGAAGAATTTAAATGCAAGAGGGAAGAAGCTGTTGGAAAACCTGCTAGTTTTATTTTGCATTGTTTGGTAGTGAAGGAGCTGGAAGAGCTGGTGGCCAGGATGGGGAGGCTGCAAAAGGTGTGGCATGCAAGTCCTCAAAGGTGGGTAGGGTGGTGCTGAAAATGCGGTCAGCAGTTTCCATTGTCCATTGCAGTTGGAGTTTGTCCTTTATATGGCAGCCACAAACCAGAGTGTGATGGAGGTACACAGTACTGATTGGATGACTGCTGTGTAGAACTGTCTCAGCAGCTCTTGTGACAGGCCGTGCTTCCTCAGAAGCTGCAAGAAGTAAATCCTTTGCTGGGATTTCTTGAGGATAGAGTTGATGTTCATCTCCCACTTCAGGTCCTCTGAGACTGTAATTCCGAAGAATTTGGAGGTCTCGGTTGTTGACACAAGACAGTTGGACAGCGTCAGGAGCAGCTGTGGTCAAGGATGCCTCCTGAAGTCCACAATCATCTCAACAATAACCTGCATCTGAAACAGTTTTGAGGTTAAAGGGAGTGACTGCTTATTTAAACACTAAATTAGCTGTAGAAAAATAGTTTCAAATTGCAACAGGCATTTCCGGACAAAATATGAATTGGCTCCTGATAGTAAAACAAGCAGCAAAAACTTGTTCAAAAGATTGTACTGTTTGCATGGACCCACAGGTTATATAATGAATGCAAAACAAAACAAAAAACGATTCTGTGTATCCATTAACTTCTTTTGAAAAACAAAAAAACATTGTTTCATAATGATGTATCACCGGGAAATATCACATGCATCAAATTGATAGGAAGCGGAAACAAATTAGGAAATTTATCAGCATTGATGTGTAAAACCATTTTTGTGATGGATAATTCATTTAAGCCATTGCCACGCAGAGATTTTTTAATTATTTAAGATATGTGTTCTATACCCCTAAGTAATAATAACACATAACACAACCTTTTCTTTGTTAATCTAATTCTCCTGAGTTTTTTTTTTTTTTTTTACCATTTTTAAAATTTAAATCAAGGGATATACTGACAAAAAGACGAACATTTTCATGGCTAATGACGTCCAACTCGTCCCACATTTGCCAAAAAACAAGACTTTTGGAGAAACATACGTCGAACATTGAACTATATGGAATGTGTGCGGCCTGTTACATCTGGCATGAAAATTGCACAACATTTGATAAAAAAAGAACACACAATGTAATAGTCTAGGGCTGCTAAGCTACCTCAGGACCAGTACAACTTGCTGTGATTGATGAAACAGTAAATTCTGCTGTATACCAGAAAATCCTGAAGGAGAACATGCGGCCATCAGTTCATGCCCTCAAACTCAAGCGCTTTTGGATCATGCATCCGGACAACAATCTGAAATACACAGCCAAGCCTAACCCTAACAAAAGTTCAACCCCAGAGACCATTATACCTGTGGCTACAGATTTTATCATTAAAAAGCATAGTTTCATTTATACAAGAAGGATCAAGATGGCGAAAACACATTTCTGGCAGAGTAAGGCATGGTGAATTCCAATGATTGGGGTTCCTTGAATAACATTGTCCCCCAAGTCATCAGGAAAACTTTGGATTCCTCTGAACAATGGGCAAATATTGCCATCATTTAGAAATCAAGATCATCAACATGTACAGAGTGGTTTTTCAATGTTAAAATACAATTAAACAAAGAGGGTGAATGTGTGGATCAATGTGATTTAGACTTCTAATTTATCATTAAATAGCCAATGTAGGGTGTTTTTCAACATCCTAACCCTATCTCTGACTGAGTGGTCTGACAAAATAGACTCAGTCGGAAGAAATCAGGACTGGGAGGTGGCACCACTGAATCATAAATGTCACAGGACACATGCACTGACAATATGTAAAAAAAAAACATGCCTGAAAACCCCATTATGGCAATAAAATACTTCTTTAAACCTCATTGTGGCTAAGGTTACATTCCGGATGTAGTTTCATGGGGGCTCCTAACATCTCAACATTGTCCCCTCCACAAGACAATCGTTTCTATCTCAAGGCTCTTATAAAAACACAGATGTGGATGGGAAGGTGTTAATGTCTGTTTGTCTCACCCACCCCACCCCATCCCCCATGCTACTGGAAGAGTGCAACTGCATTCTAAAATATCCAATCATTCGAAACAATTTGTTTTATGTATCTTGTGAAGATACAGAGTTTATATGCTAGTATTTGCATGCCATGTATTGACACATACGTGTACAGTGAAGAAAATAAGAAAATATTTGAACACCCTGCTATACTGCAAGTTCTCCCACTTAGAATTAATGGAGGGTTCTGAAATTTTCATCGTAGGTGCATGTCCACTGTGAGAGAGATAATCTAAAAAGAAAAATCCAGAAATCACAATGCATGATTTTTTAATGATTTATTTGTGTGATACAGCTGCAAATTGCAAATAAGTATTAGAACATCTGAGAAAACCAATGTTAATATGAGGTACAGTAGGCTTTGTTTGCAATTACAGAGGTCAAACGTTTCCTGTAGTTGTCCACCAGGTTTGCACACACTGCAGGAGGTATTTTGGCTCACTCCTCCACACTTCTCTAGATCAAACAGGTTTCTGGGCTGTCGCTGAGAAACACGGAGTTTCAGCTCCCTCCAAAGATTTTGTATTGGGTTTAGGTCTGGACACTGGCTAGGCCACACCATAACTTTGATATGCTTCTTACGAAGCCACTCCTTGGTTTTCCTGGCTGTGTGCTTCGGGTCATTGTCATGTTGAAAGACCCAGGCACGACCCATCTTCAATGCTCTGACTGAGGGAAAGAGGTTGTTCCCCAAAATCTCACAATACATGGCCGCGGTCATTCTCTCCTTAATACAGTGCATCATGTCATCCTCATCTTCCTGTCCCGTGTGCAGAAAAATACCCCCAAAGCATGATGCTACCACCCCCATGCTTCATCGTAGGCATGGTCTTCTTAGGATGGAACTCATCATTCGTCTTCCTCCAAACACGGTAAGTGGAATTATGACCAAAACATCCATTTTGGTCTCATCTCACCATAAAAATTTCACTCATGACTCCTCTGTGTCATCCAAATGGTCATTGGCAAACTTGAGAAGGGCCTTGGAATGTGCTGGTTTAAGGAGGGGAACCTTCCGTGCTATGTATAATTTCAAACCATAATGTCTGTGTATTACCAGCAGGCACCTTGGAAATGGTGGTCCAGCACTTTTCAGGTCATTGACCAAGTCCTATCATGTAGTACTGGGCTGATTCCTCACCTTTCTAAGGATTATTGAGACCCCACGAGGGGATACCTTGCATGGGGCTCCATTCCAATTGAGATTGACCATCATGTTTAGCTTCTTCCATTTTCTAATGATTGCTGCAACAGTGGACTTTTTTTCACCAAGTTGCTTGGCAATTTCTCCGTAGCCCTTTCCAGCCGTGTGGAGTTGGACAATTTTGTCTCTTTCTTTGGACAGCTCTTTGGTCTTGGCCCTGTTACAAGTTTGAGTCTTACTGATTGTATGGGGTGGACAGGTGTCGCTATGAAGTTAAGGACCTCACACAGGTGCATCTGATTCAGGATATTACATGGAGGGGAGGTGAACTTTTAAATGCGGACGAACAGGTCTTTGAGGGTCAGAATTGTAGCTGATAGACAGGTGTTCAAATTCTTCTCATTATTAATTTGATCTTCCACACCATAATAAAGTCACTGTCACCTCAGACTTTCATAATTTTTGAATTACTCTGTGTCTAGGAGTGGACTCTCAATAGAATTAGCTAGAGAGGTGACGCTGTGCTTAAGAGGGTGATGAATGTTTGTACGACGATCTCGGTGCATTTCTTTGAAATGCTGGAACGTTTAGAGATTACAGCCAAAGCAGTTGAGCCACTTAAAGTATCACTGACACCTACGATATGAAATTTAGTATGTTGTTGAACCCAGCCCTATGGGGGCACAAACCAGTGCAATATGTAGGCCGGTCCCAAGCACGGATAAATGCAGAGGGTTGCGTCAGGAAGGGCATCCGGCGTAAAAACTGTGCCAAACAAATATGAGCGTTCATCTAAAGAATCCCATACTGGATCGGTCGTGGCCCGGGTTAACAACGCCCGCCCCCGGCACTGCTGACCTGCAAGGCGTCGGTTGAAATTCAGCTACTGTGGGTCGAAGACAAAGAAGATAAGGAAACCGGATCCGTCGTCAGAAGAAAAAGAGGAATGCAGAGGTCCTACGACTGAGTGTAGGGACTTTGAATGTTGGGACTATGACAGGAAAAGCCCAAGAGTTGGTTGACATGATGATAAGAAGAAAGGTTGATGTACTGTGCATCCCAGAGAGCAGGTGGAAAGGTAGTAAGGCGAGAAGTTTAGGAGCAGGGTTTAAATTATTCTACCACGGAGTAGATGGGAAGAGAAATGGAGTAGGGGTTATTTTAAAGGAAGAGCTGGCTAAAAATGTCTTGGAGGTGAAAAGAGTATCAGATCGAGTGATGAGAGTAAAATTCGAAATTGAGGGTGTTAT
Organism: Syngnathoides biaculeatus; assembly: GCF_019802595.1. NCBI lineage: Eukaryota > Metazoa > Chordata > Actinopteri > Syngnathiformes > Syngnathidae > Syngnathoides > Syngnathoides biaculeatus. The sequence goes on from NC_084653.1 coordinate 2,246,603, forward strand.
GTATAATGTGGTTAGCGGCTATGCCCCACAGGTAGGATGTGACCGAGAGTTGAAAGAGAAATTCTGGAAGGAACTCTATGAAGTAGTTCTGAGCATCCCAGACAGCGAGACAGTTGTAGTGCAGATTGTAATGGACATATTGGGAAGGAAACTGGGGCGATGAAGAAGTGATGGGTCAGTACAGCATCCAGGAAAGGAACTTTGAGGGACCTAAGGTGGTGGACTTTGCAAAAAGGATGGAGATGGGTGTAGTGAACACTTATTTCCAGAAGAGGGAGGAACATATAGTGACCTACAAGAGCGGAGGTAGAAGCACGCAAGTGGATTATATTTTGTGTAGATGTAATCTGAAGGAGATTACTGACTGTAAAGTAGTGGTAGGGGAGAGTGTAACTCAACAGCATCGGATGGTGGTGTGTAGGATGACTGTGGTGGTGGAAGATTAAGAAGAAAAAGGTAGAGCAGAGAACCATGTGGTGGAAGTTGAGAAAGGAAGAATGTTGTGCGGCCTTTCGGAAAGAGGTGAGACAGGCTCTCGATGGACAGCAGAAGCTCCCGGAAGACTGGACTACGACAGCCAAGGTAATCAGAGAGACCGGCAGGAGAGTAATTGGTGTGTCTTCTGGGAGGAAAGGGGAGAAGGAGACTTGGTGGTGGAACCCCAAAATACAGGGAGTCATACAAGGAAAGAGATAAGCAAAGAAGAACTGGGACACTGAGAGGACTGAGGAGAGGCGAAAGGAGTACATCGAGATGCGACGTAGGGCAATGGTAGAGGTGGCAAAGGCTAACCAAGAGGCATATGAAGACATCCACACCAGGTTGGACACGAAAGAAGGAGAAAAGGATCTCTATAGGTTGGCCAGACAGAGGGATAGAGATGGGAAGGAAGTGCAGCAGGTAAGGGTGATTAAGGATAGAGTTGGAAATCTGTTGACTGGTGCCAGTAGTGTGGTAAATAGATGGAAAGAATACTTTGAGAAGTTGATGAATGAAGAAAATGAGAAAGAAGGAAGAGGTGAAGAGGCAAGTGTGAAGGACCGCGAAGTGGCAATGATTAGTAAAGGGGAAGTCAGAAAGGCACTACAAAGGATGAAAAATGGAAAGGCAGTTGGTCCTGATGACACACCAGTGGAGGTATAGAAGCAATTTGGAGAGATGGCTGTGGAGTTTTTGACCAACTTATTCAACAGAATATTAGCGGGCGAAAAGATGCCTGAAGAATGGAGGAAAAGTGTTCTTGTTCCCATTTTTAAGAGCAAAGGCGATGTTCAGAGTTGTGGGAATTTTAGAGGAATAAAGTTGATGAGCCACACAATGAAGTTATGGGAAAGAGTAGTGGAGGCTAGACTCAGGACAGAAGTAAGTATCTGCGAGCAACAATATGTTTTCATGGCTAGAAAGAGTACCACAGATGCATTATTTGCCTTGAGGATGCTCGTGGAAAAGTACAGAGAAGGTCAGAAGGAGCTACATTATGTCTTTGTGGATCTAGAGAAAGCCCATGACAGAGTACCAAGAGCGTGCATGCGTAAGTCTGGTGTGGCAGAGAAGTATGTTAAAATAGTACAGGACATGTATGATGGCAGCAGAACAATGGTGAGGTGTGCCTTAGGTGTGACAGAGAAATTTAAGGTTTAGGTGGGACTGCATCAGGGATCAGCTCTGAGCCCCTTCCTGTTTGCAGTGGTAATGGATAGGCTGACAGATGAGGTTAGACTGGAATCCCGTTGGACCATGATGTTAGCAGATGATATTGTGATATGCAGTGAAAGCAGGGAGCATGCAGAGGAACAATTAGAAAGCTGTAGACATGCACTGGAAAGGAGAGGAATGAAGATTAGCCAGAGTAAAACAGAATATATGTGCGTGAATGAGAGAGGTGGAGGGGGAAGAGTGAGGCTACAGGGAGAAGAGATAGCGACAGTGGAGGACTTTAAATATTTTGGGTCAACAATCCAGAGCAATGGTGAGTGTGGTAAGGAAGTGAAGAAACGGGTCCAAGCAAGTTGGAACAGCTGGCGGAAGGTGTCTGGTGTGTTATGTGACAGAAGAGTCTCTGTTAGGACGAACGGCAAAGTTTACAAAACAGTGATGAGGCCGGCCATGATGTACGGATTAGAGACGGTAGCACTGAAGAAACAACAGGAAGCAGAACTGGGGGTTGCAGAAATGAAGATGTTGAGCAGACATGTCCAAAGTCCGGCCCCCGGGCCAATTGCGGCCCGTGGACAAATTTTTACCGGCCCGCGGCCTCTATCATGAAATCAATAATATGCGGCCCGCCAGCACTGTTGACCACAGTATAAAATACATGTATACAAAAAGCTATTTTTCATATTTTTCATTTCACCAGAAGATGGCAGTAGCCCTGTGGCCGCACTCTGGCCGCCGTGACCCTTGACCTTGCGTGATCGTTTCAGCCCAGCCCATTTCTAACATGGCGTCTGTAAACAAAAAAAGGAAAGTTGACCGCGAGGGCCGCCGCTTCCAGGACAAGTGGAAATTTGAGTATTTTTTCACTGAAATACGAACCAACTGTGTCTGCCTAATCTGCCAAGAGACTGTGGCTGTTTTCAAGGAATTCAACATCAAGAGGCACTACCAGACGAAACATGCTAGCTACGACAAGCTAACTGGGAACAAACGCGGTGAAAAAGTGAAGCAACTGGAAGCTGTTTTAACGGCACAGCAAAGCTTTTTCACAAGAGTCCGTGAGTCAAATGAAAATCCACAAAGGCATGCTACGAAGTGGCAACGCTGATTGCAAAGCACTGCAAACCTTTCACTGAGGGTGAATTTATTAAAGACTGTGTAATGAAAATGGTTGAGAAAATTTGTCCCGCGAAGAAGCAAGAGTTTGCCAATATTTGCCTGGCTCGTAATACTGTGGTACGGAGAATTGAAGACGTTTCATTAGATATTAAGAGACAGTTAGAGGCAAAAGGAACTGAGTTTGACTTTTTCTCGTTAGCGTACGATGAAAGCACGGATGCGTCCGACACCGCTCAGTTACTGATCTTTTTAAGAGGAGTGGACAATGACATGAACGTGAGTGAAGAGCTTCTGGACCTCCAGAGTCTGAAGGGCCAAACAAGAGGAACGGATTTATTTGTTTCTGTTTGTTCCACCGTAGATGACATGAAACTACAGTGGAATAAAGTCACCGGGATTATTACGGACGGCGAGCGGAGTGGATTATCAAGCCTTGTCTGTAACAAAGTCAGCGAAGAAGGAGGCAGCGCTATTAAACTCCACTGTATTATTCATCAAGAAGTTCTCTGTGCCAAATATATGAAATATGATAATGTTATGAAACCGGTGATAAAGACTATTAATTATATTCGCTCCAAAGCGCTGTGCCACCGCCAGTTTCAACAGTTTCTTCTCGACATCCAGGCTGAATACGGAGATGTTTTGTATCACACCGACGTAAGGTGGCTCAGTCGGGGGTCTGCGCTGCAGCGCTTCTTCTCTCTCAGGGAGGAAATTGGACAATTCTTGACTGAAAAGGGACAACCCATGCCACAATTAAATGATCCTGTTTGGCTGGCTGATTTGGGATTTTTAGTTGACATAACGCGACATCTGAATGCGCTGAACACAAGCCTTCAAGGGCAAAATGCAGTGGTAAGCCAACTGTATTCACACATCAAAGCCTTTCGGACCAAGCTGCTACTTTTCCAAAGACACCTGTCACAGGCGCAGCCCAATACCGCACATTTCCCGTCGCTGCAGGAAATTGTGACCAGTTTCCCACAGATCAATATCAGTGCGCAAATGACAAAGTATGCAGCAGACATCTCATCTCTGGTTGAGGAGTTTCAGCAGCGCTTTCGGGACTTTGCAGCTATTGAAAAGGAGATCACGCTTTTTTCCTCTCCCTTCTCCGTGGACCCTGATGACGCTCCAGACCACCTGCAACTGGAGCTCATTGAGCTGCAGTGTGACGCCGAGCATCGCAGTCGGCACCAACAGCTCCCTCTTGTCAACTTCTACCGCCAGCTGGATGAAGGCAGGTTCCAAGCAATTCGGACATTTGCTAAGAAAATGCTGAGCTTGTTTGGCTCCACATACATGTGCGAGAAGACATTCTCCGTTATGAACATTAACAAGAGCCGCATGAGGACGAGACTGAGTGACTCTCACCTGCGTGACGTCTTGCGCATCAAAACCACTGCTCTTGAGCCAGACATGGACTACATACTGCAGTCAAGATCCCAGTATCACCCTTCACATTAGTGCAGGCAAGACCTTTGTTAAGTCCTCTGAGTTGAATAAATTATTAAATCTCAGTTAATTAATTTTTTTGTGATGGTCAAAATCACAGTTTGAATATGCAGTGATCATTGTTTTGTTTTCAGCACTTTTCCTACAGTGAGCATATAATAGTGAATAATATGTAATGTTTCACATGAACTTAGATATCCTTTATAGTTTTCTTAATTTTTTGTGGTTTGTGATTTCGGTAAAAACCTAAATGTAAAAAAAAAATGTAAAAGTAAAAGTATGCCATTTGTAATTAAATTTAAAAAAAATCCCAAAAAGTTAATTTGTATTTAATGTTAATGGTTCAAAGAATGTCAGGCTAAATAGTCGGCCCCCACACATTTTCACCTTACCAAATCTGGCCCTCTTTGCAAAAAGTTTGGACACCCCTGATGTTGAGTTTCTAGCTCGGAGTGAGCAGGTTGGATAAAATTAGAAATGAGCTCATTAGAGGGACAGCCAAAGCTGGATGTTTTGGAGACAAGATTCGAGAGAGCAGACTTCGATGGTTTGGACATGTTCAGAGGCGAGAGAGTGAGTATATTGGTGGAAGGGTGCTGAGGATGGAGCTGCCAGGCAAAAGAGCGAGAGGAAGACCAAAAAGAAGGTTTATGGATGTGGTGAGGGAAGACATGAGGGCAGTTGGGGTTAGAGAGGAAGATGCAGAAGATAGGCTTAGATGGAAAAAGATGACATGCTGTGGCGACCCCTAACGGGACAAGCCGAAAGGAAAAGAAGAAGAAAGAAGTTAAACAAAAAAAATTTGCCCGAATGGGATCATCCGTTTGATCACAGCACATCAGAATGTTGCCGTATATCGATTTTTTCATCTCCCGCCATGAAAAATCTGCGGACGGTTTTGAGTTGAAGAAGAAGCCGGAAGTGACGTATTTTGCAGACACCTAAGCTGCGGAGTCGAGTGTATTTACCTCTTGTTCAGGCATGAAATTAACTCTTTTATCTGCTGTTTGCCAAAATGTTGGCTCGTTGTGGTGCTGGATTTTACTTGAATACTTGGGAGGATGGATTCACTCTTTGCATGTTTCCAAAAGACCCGATTTGTCGTGAAAATTGGATTGCACATGTCCAAAGGACGAGATGATAGGTAGGTGTGTATAGAGCTATTTAAAAAAATAGTTGGGGGGGATTACTTTGTCTCACAGTTTATAGCATATGTTACGTGTAAATAAATCCCCTTGGTCAAACCAGAAAAATATAACAAAGCACTTGTATTGCATTTAAGACGGTTTAATCACACATACAACACAATATAACAAATGGAAGTACAAAGACAGTTTAGTAGCATGTAACACGAGCTAACTAGCCAAACGATGTATAGTCATCACAGTCTGAAATTTTCCAATTAGGCGAATGTTATTTACAGCGAATTTTCCAGACATGTCCAAAAAACGGCATGGCAGTGTGGCGTACGTGTACTTTGTTTGAAAAAAGGAGTATTAATAAAAAGTTCCATTGACAGCCATCCTCGTCCTTATAGGAACATTCCAGAAATCTGCATCCGACGATGTAATGGAGTCTTTCTCTCAGAAGAGGCATGTCATAATAACTTAATAAACTATGTAAGTCAGGGGTGCTCAATGTGTCGATGCCTGCAAGCCGCCATTAGCGGTGGTGCGGGCCGCCGTTTCCACCAATGTGGAGGTAGGTCGGGCGGGGAGGCGGGCGGGCGCGTGCGGTTGCACCACGGGCGGGGAGGAGAAAGGAGTCCTCCTCATGTGCCCACTCGTCTGTCTGTCAGGGAGTCTGTTGTTAGTGGAGAAGTTATCCACATATCGTCTAAATATGGGTCGAAGCGATATGGTTAAATGGCTTCTGTTGCTCCACTCGCCTCTGAGATGTTTTCTTCCTCAAAACAGCTTCTGTCTCAGAAGGGGCGTAAGAAAAATCCAAAAATCACTCTCGTTCATCTGCCATTACATTCGCCACAGCGCGTTTTCAATGCCAGGGATCCATTGTGATGTCTGGACATGACGTCACAGAAATATGGCCACCACTGGGATGCGCATTATGTCGAGTCAGATATACACAACTTTGCGCTTAAATAAAACGCTCCCACTCACTTTTTCCGACTGGTATTATCATCAAAGTGATTAATATTATTTGTAGTTTTGATAGCAATGCCTACTTTAAAATGTGATTTTTTTTTTTTGGTGTCAGTGGCACTTTAATGTCCACTCTAGTGATTTTCCAAGTTGAAGTCAATTAACTGTGACAGACCAAAGTGACAGTTGTAGTGCAGTCTACTCGTAAAGTCCACGTTTAGTTTGACTCAACCAATAGAGATGAAATGCTAATACCATCAGTGTCATCTCATTTAAAATTATATGTGGATGGATGTATAAGTAGTTAAGTAAGTAGGTAGGGATGGAAGAAGGGCTATTTTAAAGGATGAGCTAGCTAAGAATGTCTTAGAGGTGAAAAAATGTCAGATCGAGTGATGAGCCTAAAACTTGAAATTGAGGGTATTGTGTATCATGTGATTAGCGGCAATGCCCCGCAAGTAGGATGTGACCTTGAGTTGAAAGAAAAATTTTGGAAGGAACTAGACAAAGTAGTCCTAAGCATCCCAGAGAGAGAGAGAGAGAGAGAGAGAGAGTTGTGATTGATGCAGATTTCAATGGACATGTTGGCAAAGGAAACAGGGTCGATGAAGAAGTGATGGGTAAGTACGGCATTCAGCAAAGGAACTGTGGGGGTCAGATAGTGGTAGACTTCGCTTAAAGGATGGATTTGGCAGTGGTGAACACTTATTTCCAGAAGAGACAGGAACATAGAGTGACCTACAAGAGCGGAGGTAGGAACACGCAGATGGATTATATTTTGTGCAGACGATTTAATCTGAAGGAGGTTACTGATTGTAAGGTTGTCGTGAGAGAGAGTGTAGCTCGACTGCATAGGGTCGTGTTGTGGAGGATGATTAAGAAGACAAACGTAGAGCAGAGAATTAGGTGGTGGAAGTTGAGGAAGGAAGAATGTTGTGTGGCCTTTTGGAAAGAAGGGAGACTGGCTCTAGATGGAGAGGAAGATCTCCCAGAAGACCGGATTACTACTACCAAGATAACTCTGAGAGGCAGGCAGGAAAGTACTTAGGGTGCCTTCTGGTAGGAAAGGGGAGGAGACTTGATTCATCCATGGAAAGAAATTGGGGAAGAAGAAGTGGGACATGGAGAAGACTGAGGAGAGGTGGAAGGAATACATTGAGATGCGACAAGGGAAAAGGTAGAGGTGGCAAAGGCTAAACAAGAGACATATGATGACATGTACACCAAGTTGGATACGGAAGAGAGAGAAAAGGATCTCTACAGGTTGGCCAGACAGAGGGATAGAGATGGGAAGGATGGGCAGCAAGTGAAGGTGATTAAGGATAGCGATGGAAATATGTTGACTGGTGCCAGTAGTGTGTTAAATTGACAGAAAGAGTACTTTGAGAAATTCATGAATGAAGAGAATGAGAGAGAAGGTAGAGTTGAGGAGGCTAGCGTCTCGATCGACTCAGACTGGCTCGAGCATAATCAAGAATTGTACAGATAGAAAATTCTGTCCTGGTAATCCAACATATGAGCACAACTGTGTAATGTTCTTTCATTTACTAAATAAAAATATCGGGGTACCTGTTTGGTCATTTGGGAAAGGGTCACATTGAGGGGAGCCGTATGAGGTGGCTAGGGCATCTGATTAGTATGCCCCCCAGATGCCTCCCTCGTGAGGTGTTCTCGGCATGTCCCAGTGAGAGGATATTAGGGGGAAGAACCAGGACACGCTAGAAAGACTATGCTGGCTGGCCTGTCTCGTGACTGATGTGAGAAAAGTGACTGATGTGCGGCCAATTGGGATTTTAGTGTGTTCATTTTTCTCATTCTCAGCTCGCTTTTTGGCGGAATGTCAGTGTCATATTTGCCATGAACAGTTTGAAAATGCCACTACACATTTCACTCCACTGGCAGATGAGGCAAACGCACTTCGGGATTCCCAAGGAAGAGCGGGTTGAATTGACTGGGAAGAGGGAAGTCTGGGCATCCCTGATGATGCTACTGCCCCCGTGACATGACTTTGGATAAGGGGAAGATAATGGATGGATGGATTAACAGATTAATTGAACTGTTTTAGAGATTGTTTTTACAATTTTTTTGTTTTGGTTCATAATGGCACTTCACATATATGTACTTAGGGTTAGGGTTACTAATAAATTTTTCCACTGAGAAGTACAAACAAAAATAACTACTTGTTCCATTTAGAGCGCCATTTGTTCCAAATTTACAGTTCGATGAGACAGACCGTCCTTCACTTTCTTTAACTTTAATACTGAACGTCTTGGCTATAGGTCATGATGCGTAAATACGTCCACCATATTGAATGTGTCAGTTTACTCGACTGGCACACATAATACCAACACTCTGAGTTACTGACGGTTACAATGTCAGAGAGCATACCTGGAGTGAATTTCCCAATGCACCCTATGTTTATATGATGTGTGTTTGTTGTGCCAGTGCAATTACATGTAAAGCAATTATATATTTTTTAGGATATCTAGATATGTACTGGATGTGGGATGCGCTAAATAAGTGTATGTAGTGCAGCAAACATGCAGCCTGTAATTTCCAACAGTTGGTATAGTTAATCATTAATGTAAAGCCTAAAATATTTAGTGCAAATTAAAATAGAAGCACCCTGTATGTCTGTTTTAAATCAGAGCAGGTCTTTTTTGGGTTTGGTGTGTGTCCATTTGGGACTACTTCAGATTTCTGTTTTAAAGGATGTTGAAACAGTTGTGCAGGCCAGATTTACCTGTTTAGCTCAAAAGCAAACTGGCTAGATAGCTTGTGAGCTATCCATCCATCCATCCATCCATCCATTTTCTGAGCCGCTTATCCTCACGAGGTTCACGGGAGTGCTGGAGCCAACCCTGGTGTCATTGGTGTCACCCTGAACTGGTTGCCAGTCAATCACAGGGCATATGGAGACAGACAACAGTTTCACTCAAAATCACACCTAGGGGCAATTTAGAATCTCCAATTAATGCGTGTTTTTGGAGATGTGGGAGGAAACCGGAGTGTCCGGACAAAACCCACACAGGCACGGGGAGAACATGCAAACTCCACACAGGGGAAGGGCTAGGATTTGAACTCAGGACCTCAGAACTGTGAGGCCAACGTCTTGTAAGCTCGTGAATGTAACAAAAAAAAATCCCCGAAATTGTCCGAGTTGTTTGCATCCACAGAGCTCATGGCTTGCTGTGTCATGAGCACCACGCTGGGTATAACCACAGTAATGAACATTTATTGAGTTCATAAACTTTTAGTGGGAATTAATTCCCTGAAGTACTTCACAAACAAACACACATACTCATAATTTTCAAATGATTATTCGTGAAGTCACTGGGAGAAACTATTTATTCCTGTTACAAATGTAGCAGCATTGATAATGTGTGTGTAAAGATAAGCTGTAGCTGACTTCCGGCAGGTGGAGTTCACCATATTACAGGACTTTCGATGGTAAGTGCAGGCTTGTTAGTTTGCTCACCAGTCATCCTGATGAGTTGACGGCGCACAGATGTACGTAATTTAAAATTAATAAGTAGCCACTGGCCAGACATGAACAATACTATCGTTGATAACACAAAAATATTGTCCAAACAGTGTAAAAAATAAAGTCACAACTGTAATTAAAAAATCTGCAATTTAGCTGGATCATGAAGAACTGTTATATAGCGAAGGATTACTGTATCTGTATTCCATGATGATAAATTGGAGGGACTCATTGTTCCCATATCAGGACTTATTGTTTCTCACATAGTCTCACGTGTACAATTATGTATGCATAATTACCTCCGCTGTTTTGGAGGAGTGTTTCAGTTGGACAAATCTAATCTACACCGCATTTTTTTGCAGTAACATAAATTGACATAAGGGCCCCTTTCTTTCTTTCTTTCTTTCTTTCTTTCTTTCTTTCTTTCTTTCTTTCTTTCTTTCTTTCTTTCTTCTTCTTTCTTTCTTCTTCTTTCTTTCTTTCTTTCTGTATGCATGTATGTATGTATGTATGTATTTATTTTTATTTATTTGTTTGTTTTTTGCCTGCTTAATTATTTATTTATTTATTTATCCATCCATCCATCCATTTTCTGAGCCGCGTATCCTTACAAGGGTCACAGGAGTGCTGGAGCCTATCCCAGCTATTGTGGGGCAGGAGGCAGGTTACACCCTGAACTAGTTGCCATCCAATTGCAGGGCACAAAGAGACAGACAACAGTTGTACTCAGAATCACACCTAGTGGCAATTTAGAGTCTCCAATTAATGCATGTTTTAAAGCTGTGTGGATCAGATGTTGCATGTGCAAAACCACAAAAACAACAAACCATTCTGCAGTCTGCCTCGGCATTCCACAGCCATACAGCAGTAGTGGCTTGCTGCTTAAAGTCACCACAAAAGGGAGGGGAAAAATAACAGACTATTGTGCTGAAATAGTTTCTCTTGCTTTAGAGACGTTAATAAATTGTCAATGATTAGATCGTCTTGTAAGATTTGAGTTTTAGTTCAGTAGTAGAGCTTGAACATACTAACATTACGCATTTGATTGCGACATTACAGATGCACATTTGACCAAGGTTGTCAAATACAGCCTGCGCACTAAATATAAAATCCTGTGCAGTGTTCACACCAGAATTTTGTGAAAATAAATTAATCATAGATAAATGTGTAAAGACATTGAACATTCCAAAATTTCAGTCAAAAGCTTCACATTGAAAGAAGTTGATTTGTTGGATTTTTTTTTCCATGCACTGACACGACTTCATATTTTATGGATACATTTTCAAAGGATGTATAACTGATTGGTCCAGGCTCAGTGATTATTATTTTTATCCATCCATCCCTCCATTTTCTGAGCCATTTATCCACACAAGCGTCGCGGGAGTGCTGAAGCCAATCCAAGCTCTCTTCAGGCAGGCGGTGGGGTAAACCCTGAACTGGTTGCCAGCCAATCGCAAGGCACATGTAAACAAAATCATTTGCATCTACATTCTCACCAATGAGCAATTTATAGTCTTCAATGAACCTACCATGCATGTTTTTGAGATATAGGAGGAGAGCGGAGTGCCCAGAGAAAACGCTCTAACCACTCTGCCGCCCTATTACTTTATCCATCCATCCATTCATCAATTTTCTTAGCCGCTTATCCTCACGAGGGTTGCGGGAGTGCTTGAGCCTATTCCAGCTGTCAATGGTCAGGAGGCGGGTTACACCCTGAACTGGTTGCCAGCCAATCCTAGGGCACATCGAGACAATCAGCAGCACTCACAATCACACCTTGGGGCAATTTAGAGTGTCCAGTTAATGTTGCATGTTTTTGGAACGTGGAATGAAACTGGAGTGCCCGGTGAAAACCCATGCAAGCATGGGGAGAACATGCCAATTACACACAGGCAGGGCTGGGATCGAACCCGGGACCTCCGAACTGTAAAGCCAATGCTTTCCAGCTGATCCACCGTGCCGCCCCCTATTACTTTAATTTTTTAAACTGATTAATATTGGTCTCACTGTCCAAGAGAGTCCTCATTCGGAAAAGGGTGGTGTGCCCTCTTCAGGTCGGGAATGACATCCTGCCCCAGTGGAGGAGTTAAGGTATTTTGGGGCCTTGTTCATAAGTGAGGGAAGAATCGAGCAGGATATCGATAGGTGGATTGGTGCAGTGTCTGCAGTGATGTGAAATTTGTATCGGGCCGTTGTGGTGAGGAGGGAGCTCAGTCGAAAGGTAAAGCTCTCAATTTACAAGTCGATCTACGTTCCTAGCGTCACCTTTGGTCATGAGCTGTGGGTTGTGACTGAAAGACCAAGATCTCAGAGAAAAAACGTCCGAAATTAGTTTCCTCCGCAGTGTGTCCGGGCTCTCCATTAGCCATAGGGTGCGAAGCTTGTTCATCATCTCTTTTCCCTGGAGCATCACACGCCTCCCCGATACCATTCTCATTCACGCACATATATTCTGTTTTATTTCAGATGATCTTCATTCCTCGCCTTTCCAGTCCATGCCTCCATCTTTCTAAATGTTCCTCCACCTCCTCCCTGCTTTTACTGCAGATCACAATTTCATCTGCAAGCATCATGGTCAAAGGGGATTCCAGTCTAACCTCATCTGTCAGACCTATCCATTGCCACAGCAAATAGGAAGGGGCTCAGAGCTGATCCCTGATCCATTCCACCTCTACCTTAAAGACCTCTGTCACACAAACAGCACACCACACCGCTGTTCTGCTGCCCTCATACATGTCCTGTACTATTCTCACATATTTGTCCACCACACCAGACTTACGCATGCAGTACCACAGTTCCTCTCTTGGTACTCTGGGATAGGTTTTCTCCACATTCACAAAGACACAATATAGCTCCTTCTGACATTCTCTGTACTTTTCCGCTAGCATCGTCAAGGCAAATGATACATCTGTGGTACTCTTTCTAGGCATGAAACCATACTGTTAAATGCACATACTTAATTCTGTCTTGAGTATAGCCTCTACTACTCTTTCCCATAACTTCATTGTGTGGCTCATCAACTTTATTCCTTTATAGTTCCCACAGCATTGCAAATCGTCTTTGTTCTTAAAAATGGGAACGAGTACACTTTTCCTCCATTCTTCATGCATTTTCTCGCCCGCCAATATTCTGTTGAATAAGGTGGTCAAAACTCCACTGCCATTTCCCAAATTGCTTCCATGCATCCACCGTGATGTCATTAGGACCAACTGCCTTTCCATTTTTCATCCTCTTTAGTGCCTTTCTAACTTCTCCCTTATTAATCATTATCCTGGTCCATCACACTTGCCTCTTCTACTCTTCCTTCTGTCTCATTTTCTTCTTTCATTAATTTCTCAAAGTATTCTTTCCATCTATTTGGCACACTACTGGCACAAGCTAGTTGTATTGAATAAGTTGGTCAAAAACTCCACAGCCACCTCTTCAAATTGCTTCAATACCTCCACTGGTATGTCATCAGGACCAGCTGTCTTTCCATTTTTCATTCTGTTCAGTGCCTTTCTAACTTCCCCCTTACTAATCATTGCCACTTCCTGGTCATTCATGCTTGCCTCTTTGACTCGACCTTCTCTCCCATTCTCTTTATTCATTAACTTCTCAAAGTACTCCATCTACTTAGCACACTACTGGCACCTGTCAACACATTTCCATCTCTATCCTTAATCACCATAACCTGCATCACATCTTTCCCATCTCTATCCCTCGGTCTGGCCAACCTGTAGAGATCCCTTTCTCCTTCTTTCATGTCCAACCTGGTGTATATGCCGTCATATGCTTCTTGTTTATCCTATGCCACCTCTGCCCTTTCCCTACGTTGCATGTATTCCGTTCGCCTCTCCTCAGTCCTCCCAGTGTCCCACTTCTTCGTTAATCTCTTTCGTTGAATGACTTCCTGTATTTTAGGGTTCCACCACCAATTCTCTTTGTCCCCTTTTCTACCAGAAGACATACCAAGTACTCTCTTCCCTGTCTCTCTGATTACCTTGGCTGTCGTAGTCCAGTCTTCCGGGAGCTTCTGCTGTCCATCGAGAGCCTGTCTCACCTCTTTCCGAAAGGCCGCACAACATTCTTCCTTTCTCAGCTTTCACCACATGGTTCTTTGCTCTATCTTTGTCTTCTTGATTTTCCTACCCACCACTAGAGTCATCCTACAATCATGTGCCGTCGAGCTACACTCTCCCTGACCATTAACTTACAGTCAGTAACCTCCTTCAGATGACATCATCTGCACAAAATGTAATACCCCAGTGTGCTTCGAACGCCGCTCTTGTACTTCACCCTACGTTCCTGTCTCTTTTGAAAAAAGTGTTCACTACTGCCATTTCCATCTTTTTTGCAAAGTCCACCACCATCTGTCCCTCATAGTTCCTTTCCTGGATGCCGTAGTTACCCGTCACTTCTTCGTCACCCCTGTTTCCTTCACCAACATGTCCATTACAATCTGCACCAATCACAATTCTCTCTCTATCTGTGATGTTCAGAATCCCTTCATCTTGTTCATTCCAGAATTTCTCAGATGCACTACCTGACGCAAACCTCTGCATTTATCCGGGCTTTGGACCGGCCTACAGAGTGCACTGGCTTGGCATTTTGTATCTATCTATCTATCTATCTATCTATCTATCTATCTATCTATCTATCTATCTATCTATCTATCTATCTATCTATCTATCTATCTATCTATCTATCTATCTATCTATCTATCTATCTATCTATCTATCTATCTATCTATCTATCTATCTATCTATCTATCTATCTATCTATCTATCGAAAAGGTTATGTTAGGCTTTTGCCTGAGAGTCCTCTGTTCATTAAACTTCGAAGTGTTTGTCACATTTCTTGCCTCTTGATTGGATGAACACGTGGAAGGACCCCAAAAGGCCCTCCTTCCAACAATTGGTGACCCCGATGTGATTCGGAACCATCCATGGGACCGACAGGCAAAAATTTTGGTGCGCCACAATTCACAAGGTAAGAAGACATTTATCTTCTCAATCTAATTTCTGTCTGTCGGTCAGTGTGTGGTAAGGTTTCACTTCCTGTTGTTTGAAATTGAATAAGAGGTTGTGAAATGTGATGTTATGGCCAGAAAGTAAAGAGAATAAAATCGCATAAGTACAAAGAGAAACAGAGAACTCAATACCAATACATTAAGTGTTGTAATTAGCACAAAGAGAAGGTGGATTCACTTTTCTAGTGAGTTTTTGAATCTATAAGTCCGGTTTTGTGTTAAGAGGCAGTATCGTTCCCTTACGGAATCTAATATACCACAATTTCCTCGATGTAAAAAAGGGGCGTCTTGAAACTAAATAAATAGAGGTGCTGAGGAGAGGATAATCAGAGAGTGCAGTGAATTGTACGAGATAGTTCCTCTCCTCTCTCCTCGTGAGACTTGAACTGGTGTCTTTGCTTCCTTTTTTGTCCAGTTTAATGAATGTCTAATTGGTTAACCTGACACCTTAATTGGCCACTGTCATGAAATGCATAATTTTTTAGTATGTTATCAATGAAAAAACAGCAGCTGACATGGACCCATGCGTTTTTTTCACCACAAATCATGATTTTGACGTAAACAGCTTTTTGTAACTCCCGCAATGAAATCCTCTTGAGGGATTTGTTTTCAAGAAGAAGAAGGAAGTGACGTACATGGCGGGACCGCCCTCAAGTGGACTCGTTTGTTTCTGTTAGTATTACCTCCGGGAAGGTAGGTCGTTGTTCCTTCGTGTTAGCCAAAATGCCATGTCGTTGCATTGCTGGACATTACGTGAACACTCGGGAGGATGGATTTACCCTTCATAGGTTTGCAAGAGACCTGGTTCATCGTGAAAAATGTATTGCACGGGTGCAGAGGACGAGAGCTTCGTGGCTTCCAAATGACAGGTAGGTGTGCATACAGCTACGAAAAAAAAATAATAGTTTGGGGCAGACCATGCAATTGGTCTCTCATAACGTGACAAAAGATCCGCGTACGTATGACAGGTGTGCTAAATGTGTTGATATGCACGACGGACGATGTCGGGCTCGCCGGCGAAGGCTTCTGCGTTGCTTCGCCAGCGAAGGCTGCGCGTCGGGCTTGCGGATGGCAGCGGCTCTGAACAACGCTGCTGACAATGCAGCACTCAGCCGCGTGCGACGACAACGCAACAGCTCAACGGTGTTGTTCATTGCGTACTGCGGCAGCTTTGAACAACGCCCTAAAGCAGCCCGGCTCGGCTCCATGTGAAGCCACCTCAGCGCTGAAAATGAGCCACACCTGAAAATGAGCCACACCGGCTGGCTGTGATGAGCCGCGATGGCTCATCTCTGCCGCGGAAGTGGATCGGACGGGGAGGCGGTTTGGCCGTGATCGCATATCAACTGAATATGGCTCCAAACAATAGGGTAATATTGCCCCGGTGACTTCACTCGGTTGTGTGACGTTCTCTTCTTCGAAAAGAGTTTCCGTGTCAGAAGGGGCGTGTTTGTCTCCCATAGTACGGTCCACTGGGTGTTTTCATTGGTGAACGTCCGGGTGATGTCACAGACGGGATGCAGCCAATGTGGCGACCGCTTGGATGTTGGAGACACTTCTGCAACTTTGCGCATGGATGACGCGCTCTCCGCTCATATTTATTTTTTCGTATAGACATTGAAGTGAATAATGTTATATTTATTTTTCATTACAATATCTATTTTATAATGTTTATAGGGATGACACTTGACCTTTAATGAATGTTTGAATGTCTCTCAATTCATCAAATGGGTGGAACCTGGTTACGACTTCAGTGGACTAAAATCAACATGTGTATAATTTTAGTACCCAAATTGGAGCAGTTTGCGTTCGTGTTGAATCTGGGCGACATAGCCTAGCCTAGCTCATGAAATTCAACCAATGTTTGTAATCAAATATTTGCTGAGGAGGTAAACATTCAAGAGTGAGTACCTACACAACCTGCAAAACCTACATTTAATTTACAACGAGGACCGTGAGTAGTTACTTACTTTCTTATACCAATTTAAACGTGCCTATAGGCCCAGACCGTGTTAGGTTAGCTGCCGAACAACGAGTAGCGTTTGCGACCAAACAGTGCTGTTGAAGAAGCATCTAACCTGTTTAACTTCATAACGTGTACGACCTAAACAACGGGTACAACGAGGGACATGAGAACTTATAGGAAATTGAACAAGTCTTACGTAAATACCCAAATACGAGCCGTATTGTTCGCGTTGAAGCTACTCAGCCCAAGTTTAGCCTAGCGTGCTCACAATTTTACCTAATGCCTTACATCCACATATCCTTTGAATCTTTATATCCATTATATTTTCACAAAGGTAGTATGTGGTTTGTGTACCTTATATGCAGACTGTGTTTATTTGATTGCTTTTATCTGACCTAAACTTTAACGTAGATTAAGTAGTATGTAAATTGTGCATCTTTTGTGTTGACTTTGTATATTTGATTCCTTTTATCAGACTTTAACTTTAACATAGACTAGGTCGTATGTGAATTGTGTATCTTATGTGCTGTCTTTGTTTATTTGTTTTTGTCTATCTGCAGCCCGAAGGAGTATACAATTCCTGTGCGTCCTGTAGGCTGGTCCCAAGCCCAGATAAATGCAGAGGGTTGTGGCAGGAAGGGCATCCGGCGTAAAAATTTGCCAAACATATTTAAGCGTTCATCAAATGACTTCCATAACTGATAGATCAAGGCCCGGGCTGACTACGCCTGCCCCCGGCACTGTTAATTTGCAAGGTGTAGGTAGAAATTCAGGTAATGTAGGTCGAAGCAAACAAAAAGGAGGAAAGCGACTTCGTCAGCAGAAGAAGAAGAGGCATGCACAGTCCCTACAACTGTGTGTTGGGACTTTGAATGTTGGGACTATGACAGGAAAAGCTCAGGAGTTAGTTGACAAGATGATTAGCTTGATGTATTGTGCATCCAAGAGAGCAAGTGGAAAGGGAGTAAGGCTAGAAGCTTAGGAGCAGGGTTTAAATTATTATACCACGGAGTAGATGGGAAGAGAAATGGAATAGGGGTTATTTTAAAGGAAGAGCTGGCTAAGAATGTCTTGGAGGTGAAAAAGTATCAGATCGAGTGATGAGGATGAAATTTGAAATTGACGGTATTGTGTATAATGTGATTTGAGCTTGAGTTGAAAGAGAAATTTTGGAAGGAACTTGACAAAATGGTCCTGAGCATCCCAGAGAGAGAGAGAGAGAGTTGTGATTGGTGTAGATTTCATTGGACATTTTGGTGAAGGAAACAGGGGTGATGAAGAAGTGATGGGTAAGTACGGCATTCAGCGAAGGAACTTTAAGGGTCAGTTGGTGGTGGACTTCGCAAAAAGGATAGAACTGGCAGTGGTGAACACTTATTTCCAGAAGAGACAGGAACATAGAGTGACCTACAAGAGCGTAGGTAGAAGCATGCAGGTGGATTATATTTCGTGCGGATAATGTAATTTGAAGGAGGTTATTGACTGTAAGGTAGTGGTGGGGGAGAGTGTAGCTTGACAGCATAGGATGGTGGTGTGTAGGATGACTCTGGTAGCGGGTAGGAAGATTAAGAAGACAAAGGTGGAGCAGAGAATCAGGTGGTGGAAGTTGAGGAAGGAAGAATACCATCTATAAGGACAGGAAGAGCTCCCAGAAGACTGGGATACTACTGCCAAGGTACTCCGAGAGGCGGGCAAGAAAGTACTTGGGGTGCCTTCTGGTAGGAAAGGGGAGAAGTAGTGGGACATGGAGAGGACTGAGGAGAGTCGGAAGGAATACATTGAGATGTGACAAAGTGCAAAATTAGAGGTGGCGAAGGCTAAACAAGAGGCATATAATGACATGTACACCAGGTTGGATACGAAAGAGGGCAAAAAGGATCTCTCCAGGTTGGCAAGAGAGAGGAATATTGATGGAAGGATTTACAGCAAGTAAAGGTGATTAAGGATAGGGATGGTAATATGTTGACAGGTGCCAGTAGTGTGCTAAGTAGATGGAGTACTTTGAGAAGTTAATGAATAAAGAGAATGGGAGAAAAGGTCGAGTCAAAGAGGCAAACATGAATGACCAGGAAGTGCCAATGATTAGTAAGGGGGAAGTTAGAAAGGCACTGAACAGAATGAAAAATGGAAAGGCAGCTGGTCCTGATGACATACCAGTGGAGCTATTGAAGCAATTTGGAGAGGTGGTTGTGGAGTTTTTGACCAACTTATTCAATAGAATACTAGCAGGAGAGAAGATGCCAGAAGAATGGTGGAAAAGTGTGTTAGTCCCCATTTTTAAGAACAAAGGAGATGTTCAGAGGTGTGGAAACTATAGAGGAATAAAGATGATGGGCCACACAATGAAGTTATGGGAAAGGGTAGTGGAGGCTAGACTCAGGACAAAAGTAAGTATCTACAAGCAACAGTATGGTTTCATGCCGAAAAAAAAGAGTACCACAGATGCATTATTTCCCTTAAGGATGCTCGTGGAAAAGTACAGAGAAGGCCAGAAGGAGCTACATTGTGTCTTTGTAGACCTAAAGAAAGCCTATGACAGAGTACCAAGAGAGGAACTGTGGTACTGCATGCGCAAGTCTGGTGTGGTGGAGAAATATGTTAGAATAGTACAGGACATGTATGAGGGCAGCAGAACAGCAGTGAGGTCTGCTGTTGGTGTGTCAGAAGAATTTAAATTGGAGGTGGGACTGCATCAGGGGTCCGGGCTAACCCCTTCCTGTTTGCGGTAGTAATTGATAGGCTGACAGATGAGGTTAGATTGGAATCCCCTTGGACTATGATTTTCGCAGATGATATTGTGATCTGCTGCGAAAGCAGGGAGAAGGCGAAGGAACAATTAGAACGATGGAGGCAACCACTGGAAAGGAGGGGAATGAAGATTAGCCGAAGTAAAACAGAATATATGTGTATGAATGTGAGAGGGGGATGAGGAGGAGTGAGGCTACAGGGAGGAGAGCGAGGGTGGATGACTTCAAATACTTGTGGTCAACAATAGAGAGCAATGGAGAGTGTGCTAAAGAAGTAAAGAAACGGGTCCAAGTGGGGTTGAACAGATGGTGGATGGTGTCTGCTGTTCTATGCGACAGAAGAGTCTCCACTAGGATAAAGGGCAAATATATGTGCATGAATGAGAGGTGTGGAGATGGAAGATTGGGGCTCCAGGGAGAAGAGATAGTGAGTGTGTATGACTTCAAATACTTGGGGTCAACAATCCAGAGCAATGGTGAGTGTGGTAAGGAATTAAAGAAACGGGTCCAAGTAGGAGGGAGCAACTGGCGGAAGGTGTATGGTGTGTTATGTGACAGAAGAGTCTCTGCTAGGACGAACGGCAAAGTTTACAAAACAGTGATGAGGCCGGCCATGATGTACTGACAAGAGACTCTGATAGTGAAGAAACAACAGGAAGCAGAACCTGAGGAAGCAGAAATGAAGATGCTGAGGTTCTCACTGGGAGTGAACAGGTTGGATAGGATTAGAAACAAGCTAATTAGAGGGACGGCCAAAGTTGGATGTTTTGGAGACAAGGTTTGAGAGAGCAGACGTAGATGGTTTGGACATGTTCAAAGACGAGAGAGTGAGTATATTGGTAGAAGGGTGCTGAGGATTTAGCTGCCAGGCAAAAAAGCGAGAGGAAGACCAAAGAAAAGGTTGATGGACAGTGGGTGTTAAAGAAGAAGATGCACGAGATAGGCTGAGATGGAAAAAGATGACACAGTGTTGCGACCCCTAACGGGATAAGCAAATAGGAAAAGAAGAAGACGATAAACATCAAGTTTACAATTATTTAAAGTGTCTGTACATTTTTGGGACACCCTATATACGTTACCCATGTGACTCTGTGGCTTTTCTCCAGGCAGTACAGTTTACTCCCACATCCCAAAAACATGCATTAATTGGGGAAAGGTGGCAGGAGTGCTCGAGCCTATCCCAGCTAGCAACAGGCAGGAGGCAGGGTACACCCTGAACTGCTTGCCAGCCAATCGCAGGGCACATAGAGACAAACAGCTGCACTCACAATCACACCTAGAGGCAATTGAGAGACTCCAATTAATGAATGTTTTTGTTATGTGGGAGGAAACCAGAGTGCCCGGAGAAAATCCATGCAGGCACAGGGAGAACATGCAAACTCCACATAGGCGTGACCGGGATTTGAAAACTAGTACTCAGAACTGTGAGGCCAACGTTCTAACCAGTTACGCCACCGGGACGCTTTGTTCATACAATCAATTAAATCTGTCAGCAATGTTATTTGATTGTTTGCAAAATAGAGTGCAGATCTTTAACTTTGACATTTGAAAGCTGATTCATGTATGGTACTTTAATAGTACTTTTTGTTGCCAGGCTAGAAAACAGAATTGAGAGAAACCAATTAATACATAGACACTAATATTTTTATGATGGAAAGTCAAAATCTCAGGCACTGGTACTTTGATTCATGCTGCATCTGCGTCTTCCATCTGCGTCTTCCATTCCAATTCCATTCCATTCTAACCCTGCAATAAAAACATTAAAATGACAATTATTGAAGCCATAATTTTTACACAATTATGATTATGACGGTAATAATGTCCTTGACAAAGTTTTGAAAATTAGAACAGATTTGGACAAATTGTTCTGGAATTTAATTTTTAGAAGTTAGTTTTTTGGACGTCATGTCCTCTAGGCCATGGAAGAAAAAATCCAGATTAATATCAGCACAAAGTTCAAAGCCAACATCTGTGATGATCTGGGGTTGTGTGTTGGCCCATGGCATGGATAACTGGATAAGGCACTATTAATACTGAAAACTATATACCGTATTTTCTGCACTATTAGGCGCACCGCATCTCAGGCGCACCTTCAATGAATTTTAAAACTTTTTTCATATATAAGTCACACAGCATTATAAGGGACACAGCATTATAAGCTGCATAGAATCAATGCTAAAGTAGAGGCTGTGGTTACCTTATGCATCCATTGGATGAAGCTGCACTAAAGGCTCAATATTGTTCCATATATAAGGAATGCCAGATTATAAGACGAACCGTTGGCTTTTAAGAAAATTAAAGGATTTTAGGTGCGCCTTATTGTGCGGAATAAATGGTACATCTCTTGGAGAAACATATTATTTGCTGCCATTAAAGCAATGTCTTTTTGAGGGATGCTTACTGCTGCTTATTTCAGCAAGGCAGTGCCAAACCACATTCTGCATCTGTTACAACAGTTTGGTTTTGTAATAAAGAGTGTGGGTACTAAAATGGTCTGCAAACAGCCCAGACATGTCTCCCATAGTAAATGTGTGTTGCACGATGAAGTAGAAAATATAACAATGGATACTTTCGACTGCTGAGCAACTGCAGCTGTACATCAAGCTTGAATGGTGAAGAAACCAATCGACAACGATTCACCAATTAGTGTCCTCAGTACCCTCATTGAGTGTTGGCAAAAGAAAAGCTAAAACTGTACAGTGGTAAATCTGCCCCGGGCCCAGCTTTGTAGAACGTGTTGCAACCATCAAATTCGAACTAAGAGTATGTTTGTTTGGCAGGGGGAAAAATACGCATTTCTCAGATTGAATATGAAATTTGCTGTCTTTGTTGTATATTTTTTTGGATATAGATTGGAAAATATTTTAAATTATCGGATGTTTTTGTTTTACACAATGTTCCAACTTCATTGGAATTGGAATTTGTAAGATTTCAAAACATGAAGATGCATGTCTGACATGTGGAATGTTAACTACTGTAGTTCTAAAGTCGCAGAGCAGCATCTACAAAGGAGGCTCTGAGCTTATGGTGTTCCTTCTGGACAATCAACAGCATTTGGTGTGCAGACCAGAGCATTTGCAAAGTATGTGATCTATGACATGGAATTGCAAGACCTTGAAAAGATTAAAAAACAAAATGAAACTGGAGTGAGTAGAGGGTAAGCAAGTACAGAAGGAGAACATGCTCTTGTTGAAGTGTCCTATGAAGTCATTCGCAATACCCCACTCCCCTCCTCTTCATTAAATCCCCCTCTTTTATGGATTATTTTGCTCACTCACCCTCTTTCTTTTGAGGAGGCGACCCCTTGGGAGAGATGCCATGAGTTTAATTGCTGCCAGGTGACAAGGAGCAAGGAAAAACAGAATTAACCTTGTCAGCTCAGAGGCAACCCTCAGTTTGTTCCTTATCCCTTGCTTTATCTGCTTTATCCAATACATCAATTAAAGTTCAGCCAGTCCAGCCTCTGGTTTGAGCAGGCTCAGGGCAGGTACACAAAGACACACAAAGTATAGTACACTAAGCAGTATGTTGGGTTTAAGGAGATAAAAAAGGAGAAACTGACAGTGAGGGCGGAGGATGAGGAAGAGAATGAAACAAGACAATGATCCCAAGCAAGATCGACAGATGCTTGGCACACACAATAGAAAGGGATTCAAATGGGATACAGCCATCTCAGGATTAGGATGAGAGGGTAATGGTTGAGGCAGATGCAACAAAAGATCTGAAATAATCAGTAATATGAAATGTGAGAAGCGTTTGAAAATGACACAAAAATAATTAAAAAAAAAACAGAAAAAATATTTTGTGAAGCAAAGCAATGGAAAGAATATTTATTTGTACAGCACATTTCATACACAAGGTCAACGTGTCAATTTAAAAAATATTCAAATTCAAAGACAAAAACATTTCAAAATAAAAGTAATTTTAAAGCATTACACCAGTCATGTGGTGTCGAGAAAACATTAGTTTATTGCCTTCACAGCAGGAAGACTCTGGAAAACAATGGCTTGCGGGTGCACTCACACAGCAATACTCGGCACATTGCTGTGACTTTTCTTCTTCTCCTTCATTCAACTGTATCAGCTTCCAACCCACCGCCACCTGCTGGCAAGTGAAACATGCAAACCTATCACCATCTCCCACACACAGAACAGTTAGAATGCATAATAACACTTAAAAGAAATAAGTGCATTCAAACGGGTGCAACAAAACAAATTCTTGACAGGTGCTACAAAAGCAGTGTACAGTGTGACAAATATAATTGAAAAGTGGAAGTACAGTGAAAAGCATAAGAAAAATGCAAAGTTTTTAACCTGGATTTTAAAACATTCACACTATGCTCTGACCTCTTTGTTCTGGTCAAAACCCAAGCTGCAACATTTAGAATGAGCTACAGCTGGTGAATGCTCTTTTTGGGGATTGTAGTCAGAAGACCATTTCAATAGTCATGTCCACTTGAGATAAAAGCATTGGATGAGCTTTTCCTGGTCTGCTTGACAGATGCAAGCCTTCACTCTTGATATCTTTTTCAGATGTTAAAAAGCAGTTTTAATAATTGATTTGATGTGACTGTTGAAAGTCTGGTTGGAATCTATCATAACATCAAGGTTTTGGACTCGGTCTTTGGTTTGTAAAGATAGTGAGTCCAGGTATTTTCAAACAGTCATCCTCTTTTCTTTATTGTCCAAAACAATTGTCTCAGTTTGGTTGTGGTTTACCTAAAAAAAAAAAAAAAAACTTTTGCTCATCCACTTATTTATCTGCTTTAGACTGTGTGTCATCTGCATAGCTACGATATTGAAAATTAAAGTTTTTAACATTTTGATCAAAGTGCTGCTACACTTACAAGCAAAACAAGAGGGGTCCAAGAACTGACTCTTGAGGGACCTTAAAGATCATTGCCATTTGTTGAGATTGAGCACTTCCACTGGTTGCAAAGTAGCTCCCTTACTCCAGATAGAACTGGAACTATTTAAGAACCGTCCAAAACAAGATGCTTGGCTGAGCAGTTCATGAGGTAAGACGGGAATCCAAGGACCAGGGCGGCAGACAAGAATAATCTGGATAAAAGGTTGCGGCTGACTTTCTACCGCTCATCTATAGAGAGCCTGCTGATGTAATATGTCTCCTTATGGTATGGGAGCTGCATTGAGGCAGACAGAGCAAGGCTTCAGGGGACAATCAAAATAGCACAGAAGATTGTTGCCTCCCCTCTCTCCTCCATGGCAGACATTTATTCCTTTCAGTGCCTCAGCAAAGCTCAGAGCATTATGAAGGACACTACACACTCCTGTTATCAACTTTTTGAGCTCTTGTCATCTGGATTGTGGTACAGATGCGCAAAAGCAAGGACCAATAGACTAAGGAACGCTGTTTTTTATTTTCTGAGAGCCATTACCAACCTGAACTCTTATCTTTCCTTTAGCCACATTGTTAAAGACATGCCGATTCCAATTCCTTGAGCAATGCTTTCTTTGCATTTTACACACATATTTTTAGTTATTTGTATTTACAGTGGTACCTCTACTTAAGAAAATAATCCATTCCGGAAGCCGTTTCGTAACAGGAAACTTTCACTAGTAGAAACTCATTTTACATGTAAATAGCATAATCAGTTCCAAATTTCAGTTTCTGATCAAGACTTGCAAACTGCAGGTGAAGGTGAAGAATCAGCCCAGGACTACATGGCAGGACTTGGTCAATGACCTGAAAAGAGCTGGGACCACTGTGTCCAATGTGACTGTTGGTAATACACTAAGACATCATGACTTGAAATCATGCATGCCATGAAAGGTTCCCCTGCTTAAGCCAGCACATGCCAAGGCTCATCTTAAGTTTGCCAATGACCATTTGGATGATACAGAGGAGTCATGGGAGAAAGTTTTGTGGTCAGATGAGACCAAAATGGAACTTTTTGGTCATAAGTCAGCAAAGACTTTGGACGTTCTGCCATCCTGTGCAGAATGTGTGTCTTACACGTTTTAAGAAATACATTTAGGTGAAGATTTTGAAGAAAAACCAGCAGAAGAAGTTAGAGCTGAGCACTGGATGTTTGCTTGAGGCCTCAATCAAACAGAGCAAACTCATCAGGACAATGAAGAGTGTGTCATGGGTTTGTCCTTCCTTGACCTGGTGCCCACCTGCTCTGGTGAGCAGATTAAAGGAATATAAGAGTTTGATCTTAAAGTAGTTCATTAGATGTTGCTACATCCTGTGTATGAAAGTGTGACACTGTAAAGTGCTGAGCGTGTGACTGGTGGAACGAAACAGGGTATGTGGTGCAAGAATGGAATGTTTTAGAACAGACGATGCTAACTGCAAGGAGGATGCAGAGACGACAGGACTCAGAGGCAGTTGGTGGAAAAACTACTGTCAGGAAACCACCACCAGGAGGAGCCAGCACGCGAGTCTGCAGGGGAGGAGTCGGGCCAACATCCGGCGGACCAAAGGAGACCAATGAGAGAACGCGAAGGATACCTGAAGGAGACACAGAACCAATAATGAATCAGTAGCTTGTACTTTAAAATTCACAAATTGGAGTTAGATTACTAACTTAAGTTTATGATGATTTAGAAATATAAAATTCCAACAAGATGCTTCCACCTACTTCTTGTTGCACTGATTACGGTCTAGATATATTGCCATGTGTGTAGTCTGGTCGCTCGCCAGATCATTGTACTTTCATGTCATGTTCCCGCAACTCTGTGTCCTTGTCCTTGATTCTCTGTGTACCAGACCTGCCGAGTTGATGATCTTGCCTCTCCTTCTAGTAATTCTGATGCTGCTGCCTGTTTGGACTGCCTGTCTGTCTACCGACTGAATAAATATGCACTCCTGTAAGGCAGCAACAGACCGTAAGAGGGCACCAGCTCCAGTTTATGGGGGTGGAGGGTTTGGGGGGGTGCAGAGAGTATGACTGTCAGTAAAGGGCCTTCCACCCCGAGTGGAGTTGCAGAAGCTCACTCCCAGGTTTGTCGATCGATTCACGACTACAAAGGTTATCAATCCGGTCTCCATGAGATCAGGTCTTCCAAAGTCGATGCGGGTCCACCCGACATTTCATGTAGGCCTGCTCAAGCTGGCTTGGGTGTCCTCGCTGGTCCAGCCTGCCAGGTGGACGGGGGTCTGGTCTACTATCTAGTTGATTGGGAGGGCCTGGGTCAATTTAGAGAACAGTATTCAATTAACCTAAATTAACCTACCATGCATGTTATTGGGATGTGGGAATAAACCGGAAAAAAAGAACAAGAAAATGGAAACGCCATATTGGCAAGGCCAGATTTGAACTCAGGTTCTCAGAAATGTAAGACAACCTGTCGTACAATGCTGCCAGAAAAAAATCTTACCGGCCCAAATGATGCGCCCTCTGCGATGCTCCAAAGTTCCACAAGACCCACTTGATTAACAACAGGTAGCCCCCAATATCGCGCATATCAGAAGCCCGCCTAATCCCCTGTCAAATCACACTGTCTGGTTCTGTTTATGTTGACTGGGTTTAGACATAGGTACAGTGAAGAAAATAAGTTTTTGAATACCCTGCTTTATTGCAAGTTCTCCCACTAAGAAATCATGGAGGGGTCTGAAATTTTCATCGTAGGTGCATGTCCACTGGGAGAGAGATAATCTAAAAAGAAAAATCCAGAAATAAGTCTGTGAACGCCTGTCTATCAGCTACAATTCTAACCCTCAAAGACCTGTTAGCCTGCCTTTAAAAGTCCACCACCACTACATGTTTTATCCTGAATCAGATGCACCTGTGTGAAGTCGTTAGATGCATAAAGACACCTGTCCCCCCCCCCCCCCCATACAATCAGTAAGACTCAAATTTGTAACATGGCCAAGACAAAAGAGCTGTCCAAAGACACCAGAGACAAAATTGTACAACTCCACATGACTGGAAAGGGCTACGGAGATTTTGCCAAGTAGCTTGGTGAAAAAAGGTCCAATGTTGGAGTAATCATTAGAAAATGGAAAAAGCGAAACATGACGGTCAATCTCAATTGGAGTGGAGCCCCATATAAGATATCACCTCGTGGGGTCTCAATGATCTTTAGAAAGGTGAAGAATCAGCCCAGGACTACATGGCAGGACTTGGTCAATGACCTGAAAAGAGCTGGGACCACCATGTCCAATGTAACTGTTGGTAATACACTAAGACATCATGACTTGAAATCATGCATGCCACGAAAGTTTCCCCTGCTTAAACCAGGGCATGTCAAGGCCCTTGTTAAGTTTGCCAATGACCATTTGGATGATACAGAGGAGTCATGGGAGAAGGTTTTATGGTCAGATGAGACCAAAATGGAACTTTTTGGTCATAATTCCACTAACAGTGTTTGGAGGAAGATGAATGATGAGTTCCATCCTGAGAACACCATCCCTACCATGAAGCATGGGGCTGGTATCATCATGCTATGGGGTTGTTTTTCTGCACATGGGACAGGGCGACTGCACTGTATTAAGGAAAGGATGACCGCAGTCATGTATTGTGAGATTTTGGGGAACAACCTCTTTCCCTCAATCAAACCATTGAAGATGGGTCGTGGCTGGGTCTTTCAATATGACAAATACCCGAAGCACACAGCCAGGAAAACCAAGGAGTGGCTCCGTAAGAAGCATATCATGGTTCTGGCGTGGCCTAGCCAGTCTCCAGACCTAAACCCAATAGAAAATCTTTGAAGGGAGCTGAAACTCCAGGTTTCACAGTGACAGCCCAGAAACCTGTCTGATCTAGAGAAGATCTGTGTGGAGGAGTGAGCCAAAATCCCTCCTGCAGTGTGTGCAAACGTGGTGAATAACTACAAGACATGTTTGACCTCTATAATTGCAAACAAAGGCGACTGTACCAAATATTAACATTGGTTTCTCAGGTGTTCAAATACTTATTTGCAGCTGTATCACACTGTTGGGATTTGCGAGTTTGGACCCTACGCGTGTTCACGAGTCGAAGAAGATATGACCAATGATTAGAAAAAGTTAACAGCAAATGGATTTATTACAAAGGAATGTGCAATACAGACGTCCGGGCCTTATCTAGGTATCTGCGGCACAGGAGACGTGTGTCTTCTGGGAGGATACCCCACAGGAGAAGACAAGAGCTGCCTAGTAACACCAGGTTTTTATATGTATGTATGGGTCCATGGTAAAAGTGGCTGACCCCCCCCCGCAGTCTGGTCCTGGGCTGGGATGGTAACTTTCCGCTCCTTATCTGGTGTCGTACGTCTCCATGGAAACGCCTGGGATAGGAGGATGGCACTAGCCGGAGATTGAAATGAAATCAAATGAAAGACCCCTCCACGATTTGTAATTGGGAGAACTTGCAATATACAGGGTGTTCATACACTCGTTTTCTTCACTGTATGTTCTCCCCATGCCTACGCAAGTTTTCTCCAGGCTTTCCATTTTCCTCCCACATCCCAAAAACACGCGTTAAATGGCTGTAAATTGCCCCTAGGTGTGATTGTGAGTATAATTGTTGTCCGTGTCCATGTGCCATGAAATTAGCCTGCAAATAATTAGGTTGCACCCTCCTTCCTGCTAGATGACAGTTGGGATCAGCTTCAGCACTCCCGTGACCCTCGTGGGGATAAATGGCAAAGAAAATGGATGGATGAATGTATTTACATGTTCACATTGGGGTCACAGTAGAGCATCTGGAAAATATTGACCTCATAATTCTGAGGACCTGGGTTCAATCCCAGCCCTCCCTCTGTGGAGTTTGCATGTTCTCCCCGTGCCAGCATGGGTTTTCTCCGGGCACTCTGGTTTCCTCCCACATCCCAAAAACATGCAACATTAATTGGACACTCTAAATTGCCCCTTGTTGTTGTGAGTGTGGCTGTTTGTCTCTATATGCCCTGCAATTTGCAGGCAAACACTTCAGGGTGTACCCCGCCTCCTGCCCGTTGACAGCTGGGATAAGCACTCCCGCAACCCTTGTGAGGATAAGCGGCAAAGAAAATTAATGGATGCATGGATGTTCTTATTGTCCTTTAATTTTATAGCAAACTGTTTTAGGTGTTTAATTTTTTGTGTTGCTGTTTTTGGGGCGGAGGTTTTGAGAGCAAGACATTTTCTTTTGTCCTTAGTGCTGTTAATTCCCAGGGGCTATGAACGCATCAGTTTGGCAATTGAGGGGTAAACAAGAGGAAGCGAAAGCCCCTCGAAGTGAGCTAATTTTAAAGTGCAGGGTTCCCTCAGTATTCGCATGGCTTATGTTCCTTAACCCCCCCGATAATCAGGAAACTTTTTCTTTTTCTTTTCCTTTGGGCTTATCCCGTTCGGGGTCGCCACACAGTGTCATCTTTTTCCATATAAGCCTCGCGCATCTTCTTCTCCAACACCCACAGTCTTCATATCCTCCCTCACAACATCCATCAACCTTTTCTTTGGTCTTCCTCACTTCCTCTCGGTCTTTTGCCTGGCAGTTCCATCCTCTGCACCCTTCTATCAATATAGTCACTCTCTCGCCTCTGGACGTGTCCAAACCATCAAAGTCTGCGCTCTCAAACCTTGTATCAAAAACATCCAACTTTGGCTGTCCCTCAAATGAGCTCATTTCTCATCCTATCCAACTTGCTCACTCCTAGCGAGAACCTCAACATCTTCATTTCTGCTATCTCTAGTTCTGTTTCTCGTTGTCTGTTCAGTGCTTCCATCTCTACTCCGTACATCATGGCCAGGCTCACCACTGTTTTATAAAGTTTGCCCTTCATCCTAGCAGAGACTCTTCCGTCACATAACACACCAGACACCATCCGCCAGCTGTTCCACTCAGCTTGGACCTGTTTCTTCACTTTCGCGAATAATGGACGCAGCATTAAACCACCTATGTATGACATGTACCGTATTTTCACGACCGTTAGATATTTATAAGGCTCAAGTTTTTCTCCAAAATGGACAGTGCACCTTATGTGTGCACCGCATTCTAAATTCTGTTTACATTTTCTTGTCTGATGACTTGATTAATATACAACTAAACTAGATTGCATGGATGCAAATTATCATATATGTTTGCATTCATACATGGTAACACAGGGTGTGAATCACAAGGTAGTGAAGAATAAATGCAGTTACACTTGTAAATGGAAAAATCTTAATTTCCCACACACTGACAGTGTAGGCAAGTCATTCGTCAAGATGTTTTTCAAACTAATGGTGTCACATAGAAACTAAAATTATGACACCAAATCAAACAGAATAGCCTAACTAGCAAATAATAAAACAAATAAAACAATGACTGAAGAAATATTCGACACAAAACATGCACTTTTAAACACTCCCAGAATGCTTTGATTTCTCCCAGCATGATTCGCGGCACTACTGAGAATGTAAATTGCATTTAAAGTTCACGTTGACTAATGACTTGCCTACACTGTTAGTGTGTGGGGGAATATCTCGTTCTTCTAGTTACAAATGTAAAATTGTAATTGTTCCTCACTTCTTCAGGAGCATCATCATATGATACTGTATATTTTATGCACGTGAAACACATACTAGCATGCATGCTAACAATGTGATGCATTTGTGTGATGTTGTAGTTCATTGGAGCAGTCACACGACATTTAAATATTTTGGAAATTAGTGTGCCCACAAGGAGCACATTATAAGGTGCGTCACTTATTTCAGAGAAAATGTTAAACTTTTATGTGCAACTTATTGTCGTGAAAACATGGAACATTCTCTGGGTAAAAACTCAATCAGCAGATGCGGGGTGGAGTCAACATCATTGAAGCAGAAGAAAATCTAAGGGGCACCTCCAATAAGGTTAAGAATTCTGGTTTATCCTAATTTGTTTCGACATCGCGTGGTGGACTTGAGGTTAATTGAAACCTCTAAATTGCCCCTCCCTGTGAATGTGAGTTTGTCTCTTGCTTGAAGTCAGCGAGGTTTTCACAATTTCGCTCACGACCCCATTGAGAACAAGCTTAAAGATAACGGATAGATGGATATCTTAAAATTTAAAACACGTCTCTTTAAGAACCTTTTTTTTTAATTATCATTGAACATTTTTTAAACATTTTGTCTGATAGTAATTATGGAAATAAATCTCAAATTTTTTTATTCAATTACAGTATATTTAAGATGCTTTGGTGGTATGTGACTTTTTTTCTATATTTAAGATAATATTTCCTTTATTAGTCTGAGACACAGAGAGAGAAAGAGCTAGAGAGAGAGACAGACAGACAGAGAGAGAGAGAAATACACTTGCGAAATCACCATGTCACCATTACTCTAAATCAGACATGTCCAAAGTCCGGCCCCCGGGCCAATTGCGGCCCGTGGACAAATTTTTACCGGCCCGCGGCCTCTATCATGAAATCAATAATATGCGGCCCGCCAGCACTGTTGACCACAGTATAAAATAGATGTATACAAAAAGCTATTTTTCATATTTTTCATTTCACCAGAAGATGGCAGTAGCCCTGTGGCCGCACTCTGGCTGCCGTGACCCTTGACCTTGCGTGATCGTTTCAGCCCAGCCCATTTCTAACATGGCGTCTGTAAACAAAAAAAGGAAAGTTGACCGCGAGGGCCGCCGCTTCCAGGACAAGTGGAAATTTGAGTATTTTTTCACTGAAATACGAAACAACTGTGTCTGCCTAATTTGCCAAGAGACTGTGGCTGTTTTCAAGGAATTCAACATCAAGAGGCACTACCAGACGAAACATGCTAGCTACGACAAGCTAACTGGGAACAAACGCGGTGAAAAAGTGAAGCAACTGGAAGCTGTTTTAACGGCACAGCAAAGCTTTTTCACAAGAGTCCGTGAGTCAAATGAAAATCCCACAAAGGCATGCTACGAAGTGGCAACGCTGATTGCAAAGCACTGCAAACCTTTCACTGAGGGTGAATTTATTAAAGACTGTGTAATGAAAATGGTTGAGAAAATTTGTCCCGCGAAGAAGCAAGAGTTTGCCAATATTTGCCTGGCTCGTAATACTGTGGTACGGAGAATTGAAGACGTTTCATTAGATATTAAGAGACAGTTAGAGGCAAAAGGAACTGAGTTTGACTTTTTCTCGTTAGCGTGCGATGAAAGCACGGATGCGTCCGACACCGCTCAGTTACTGATCTTTTTAAGAGGAGTGGACAATGACATGAACGTGAGTGAAGAGCTTCTGGACCTCCAGAGTCTGAAGGGCCAAACAAGAGGAACGGATTTATTTGTTTCTGTTTGTTCCACCGTAGATGACATGAAACTACAGTGGAATAAAGTCACCGGGATTATTACGGACGGCGAGCGGAGTGGATTATCAAGCCTTGTCTGTAACAAAGTCAGCGAAGAAGGAGGCAGCGCTATTAAACTCCACTGTATTATTCATCAAGAAGTTCTCTGTGCCAAATATATGAAATATGATAATGTTATGAAACCGGTGATAAAGACTATTAATTATATTCGCTGCAAAGCGCTGTGCCACCGCCAGTTTCAACAGTTTCTTCTCGACATCCAGGCTGAATACGGAGATGTTTTGTATCACACCGACGTAAGGTGGCTCAGTCGGGGGTCTGCGCTGCAGCGCTTCTTCTCTCTCAGGGAGGAAATTGGACAATTCTTGACTGAAAAGGGACAACCCATGCCACAATTAAATGATCCTGTTTGGCTGGCTGATTTGGGATTTTTAGTTGACATAACGCGACATCTGAATGCGCTGAACACAAGCCTTCAAGGGCAAAATGCAGTGGTAAGCCAACTGTATTCACACATCAAAGCCTTTCGGACCAAGCTGCTACTTTTCCAAAGACACCTGTCACAGGCGCAGCCCAATACCGCACATTTCCCGTCGCTGCAGGAAATTGTGACCAGTTTCCCACAGATCAATATCAGTGCGCAAATGACAAAGTATGCAGCAGACATCTCATCTCTGGTTGAGGAGTTTCAGCAGCGCTTTCGGGACTTTGCAGCTATTGAAAAGGAGATCACGCTTTTTTCCTCTCCCTTCTCCGTGGACCCTGATGACGCTCCAGACCACCTGCAACTGGAGCTCATTGAGCTGCAGTGTGACGCCGAGCATCGCAGTCGGCACCAACAGCTCCCTCTTGTCAACTTCTACCGCCAGCTGGATGAAGGCAGGTTCCAAGCAATTCGGACATTTGCTAAGAAAATGCTGAGCTTGTTTGGCTCCACATACATGTGCGAGAAGACATTCTCCGTTATGAACATTAACAAGAGCCGCATGAGGACGAGACTGAGTGACTCTCACCTGCGTGACGTCTTGCGCATCAAAACCACTGCTCTTGAGCCAGACATGCACTACATACTGCAGTCAAGATCCCAGTATCACCCTTCACATTAGTGCAGGCAAGACCTTTGTTAAGTCCTCTGAGTTGAATAAATTCTTAAATCTCAGTTAATTAATTTTTTTGTGATGGTCAAAATCACAGTTTGAATATGCAGTGATCATTGTTTTGTTTTCAGCACTTTTCCTACAGTGAGCATATAATAGTGAATAATATGTAATGTTTCACATGAACTTAGATATCCTTTATAGTTTTCTTAATTTTTTGTGGTTTGTGATTTCGGTAAAAACCTAAATGTAAAAAAAAATGTAAAAGTAAAAGTATGCCATTTGTAATTAAATTAAAAAAAATCCCAAAAAGTTAATTTGTATTTAATGTTAATGGTTCAAAGAATGTCAGGCTAAATAGTCGGCCCCCACACATTTTCACCTTACCAAATCTGGCCCTCTTTGCAAAAAGTTTGGACACCCCTGCTCTAAATCCTGTGGATACCCACAATAAAATTTAGGCTGTGGTGGTTCAATCATATTAGATCAGTTTTTACATTTGACTCAGCATGAATGAAGGGCTTTGTGGTGAGCATTGGGCTTGGGTAGGCACCCTAGTGGCGTCATTTAACAATTTACAGATGTGTGTTGGAGGCTGTCTGACAGTATTTGCTTTATTTGCAATTAAACGTCATTACTTCATTACTCTGATGCACAAATGTTGGCAGATTTGTTCATACTGTATCTCAGTTGAATGTTTTCTGTAAATAAATCTCTCACTGTGGAGATGGATATGATTGAAAATTATTCCTAGTTGACACCTTCCACGTTTTAATGGTTTTCATTTTCCAACCCTGAGGGTTCCTTGTAAATTTACATCATAATATGGTCTGGCCAACCTAATTTTTTGTATGAAATAATGCAAGGCAACTAATCAGGGGAAACAATACTTTGAATGGAGTAAATGTTTACTAAAAAAAGTTCAAATCAAGCAATTACAATCACCACCTTTGCAGCAGGGTAAATTAAATCTCCCATTCCCCTATGTCAGTGAAAATTGTTGTTTTTTAATAACTATGCAAAGTCACTGATTGTATAGTGGTACGCTCTAATTCCTTTGGGGCAGGCAGCGAGGGTTCAGTCCCCACTCATTGACAGTGTTTATCTGAGTCCTGGAACTGACCAGCGACCAGATCAGCGTGAGTCCGCCTTGTGCCTGAAGTTAGCTGGGATAGGCTCCAGCACTCCTGCGACCCTTGTGAAGTTAAGGAGCTTGGAAAATGGATGGATGAATGCAATAACTGCATTGTACAGACAAGGAATGTCAAAAAAGACAATGCTCACATTATTATTTGGCCAGATTTGTATTTCTAATTAAATTTATGTGTTGTTAATTTTTAACAATTCACAGTCATTTAAGCCTTTTTGGTGAAATTTTGCTTTACATTGTTTCAATGTAAACTTTCTCTTACAGTTATTTGTTTCACTAAATGCTTTCAGTCGGGTACCTAAACAATTTCACATCAACTGATTCAAATTGTTTTGAATTACTTTAATCATATATTTTAAGTATGAAATGTAACAGTATTAAATTCATGTTATCTGCTGCCTTACTGTTCTGTAATTCTTTCTGGCTAAAGGCATACCATTATCAGCATTGCCAAAAACAACCCCCAAATAATATTAATAACATGGAGTGTATATGACAACACTAATTGACTAGAACAGCTACTCTCAAAATAAGAAAATATAAGACATTATGTCTATACGTCGATACATTCATCCTCATTGGTGAGCTGGAAACCATCCCTGCAGATTTAAGAGCACTGAGGCAGAATGCACCATAGGGGTATTGAAGGGGTCATTCAAAGTATTAATCAAGTCCTTCCCAAGTATTAATAAATGTAATGTACACTGTCGACTGCCTTAAAAAAAAGAAAGAAAAGAAAAAAAAGCCCAACATTTCATTTGCAGAATCACAATATTATGCGAAATGGAAGAAAAATTCTGGAAGGAACTAGATGTAGTAGCATCTCAGCATCCTAGACAGAGAGAGAGTTGTGATTGGTGCAGATTGTAGTGGACATGTTGGTGAAGGAAACAGGAGGAAATGAAGAAGTGATGGTAAGTACGCCATCCAGGAAAGGAACTTTGAGGGACAGATGGTCATGGACTTTACAAAAAGGACGGAAATGGCAGTCGTGAACACTTACTTCCAGAAAAGGCAGTAACATAGAGTGACCTACAAGAGCGGCGGTAGAAAGACGCAGGTGGATTTTGTGCGGAGGATGTAATCTGAAGGAGGTTAATGACTGTAAATGTGAGGCTGGATTTGAACCCAGGTCCTCAAAACTGGAAGGCAAGACGTGTTTACCAGTCAACCACTCAATTACACATGGAGTCTCGTAATTCAGCTCAACTCAGCATTTGCCTCTTCATTGTATTCTTACAGCACAATATGAAACATGGATATTGTCTCCTGCCAAAAATACAAAAAATATATTGAGTTTTGATTCCGAGTATTTGTGTGTGGCTTTGGGAATTATAATTAGGCTGAAATACAGGGCTGGGTGCTTCCTGACTCCCATCCATCCTCCTTTTTTCTTCTCCCTTCTTCCTACAGGTGGTGAGCTATTGGGGAAGGGGAGCTTCCAGGAGGTCATAAAAGAACCTAGAACATCATCTAAAGACCTGCAGCCGTCACTGGCCTCAGTTCAGGTCAGTGTTCATGACTCTACCATAGGAAAGACACTGGCCAAAAATGTCATCTATGGGAGAGTTCCCAGGCAAAAAAACATACAAAGGTCCATCTCACATTTGCCAAACAACATCTTAATGATCGTAAAAACTTTTGGAGAAATATTCTATGGGCTGAGGAGTCTAAAATTTATCTTTTTGGAATGTGTGTGGCCTCTTAGATCTGGCTGAAAAATGGCACAGCATTTGATACAAAGAAAATTATCACAACAGTGAAGCATGGTGGTGGCAGTATGATGGTCTGGGTTTGATTTGCTGTCTTAGGACAAGGACATCTTACTTTGATTGATGGAACAATGAATTCTGTTGTGTACAAGAAAATCCTGAAGGAGAACATCCGGCCATCAGTTCATGCCCTTAAACTCAAGCACTCTTGGATTATGATGCAGGACAATGGTCCGAACCACACTAGCAAGTCCATCAGTGATTTGCTGAAAAAAAAATAATAAATAAAATAAAATAAAATATAATAATAAAAATAATAAAAAATAAGGTTTTAGAGTGGCCAAGTTAAACTCTGGAATTAAATCCAATTGAGATGCTTAAATGGGCAGTTCATGTTAGAAAACCCTGCTATATAGCGTAGTTAAAACAGTTCTGCAAGGAAGATTCCATTCATTCCAACATTCCTCCAGAGCAATATGAAAGACTCATTACCAACTAAACCTGCGAGCAGGTATGATGGTGACCTCGCATCCTCGTGACGTTGGGGGGACTGCACGTCGGGGTAGTTGTACATCAGGGTGAACGCACATCAGACTATATCCATGTCAGGGTGCAGTATACTGCGGATAAATAGTGATGTGTGCAGTTTCTATAATACTATATATCAGTGTTTTTTAACCGTGTTGGAGGTACCGAACCCCACCAGTTTCAGATGCACATTCACAGAACTCTACTTTTGAGAAAAATAAAATACAATTTTTTTCAAATTCAAGACAGGTATATGTTTTTTTTTTTTACTGGTGCACAAAAAGAATTGTATATGGACATCACATTGTTCAAATAACAACACAGTTCATGAACTCACAACAAATCACATACCTCCAAATCAGTGTGACTTCTACTGTTGCCTTTGAGAGACCAGTTCAAGTGCCACTTTTCACAGCAGTTTGTTCTTTTTCTTTGTCTTTATGTCCAGCAAGGATTGCTCACAAAGATGTGTTTAGCAAATGGTATCAAAAATTCTAGGGCTTTATTAGCAATGACTGAATACTTCTCCAGCGGCATAATGGTGCAGCTGTAGCACGTTGGCCTCACTGTTCTGAGGACCAGGGTTCAAATCCTGACCCCACCTGTGGGAGGTTTGCAGGTTCTCCCCATGCCTGTGTGGATTTTCTCCCAGCACTCCGGTTTCCTCCCACATCCCAAAAGCATGCATTAATTGGAAACTCTACTTTACCAGTAGGTGTGTTTGTGAGTCCGACTGTTGTCTGTCTCCATGTGTCCTGCGATTGGCTGGCAACCAGTTTAGGGTGTACCCTGGCTCCTGCCCAATGACAGCTGGGATTGGCTACTGGACTCCCGCGACCCCCATGAGGAAAGGTGGCTCAAAAAATGGATGGATTGATGGATGGATGGATTGATACTTTTCCATTTGTCGACACCAAAATG
The DNA here is from genome assembly GCF_019802595.1 of Syngnathoides biaculeatus. Lineage (NCBI taxonomy): Eukaryota > Metazoa > Chordata > Actinopteri > Syngnathiformes > Syngnathidae > Syngnathoides > Syngnathoides biaculeatus. Next base: position 2,284,742 of record NC_084653.1, read on the forward strand.
TTGAGAGCATTTTTGTTCTGTAGAGTTATTGTTAAACCTGGCTCTGCTAAATGTAAATGATTTTGTTGTGGTATTCATCATTGACTTCTTCTGTTTCAACAGCAAATGTGAATGGCTATCTAACTCATGCTGGATATGACTCTCTTGTAGGGAAGTATCTGTTAAGAGAGTTTGCAAGCTCATCTAAATGTGTGGCAATTGCTTGCTTCAGTTCCACGGGTATAGAAATAGCTCCGATTCCTTTAATCTTCCTTACATATTTGTCCAGAAGAATGTTTGCTAAGTTATTGTTCTCTGTTCATTGTACTCAAAATGGTAGCTGTTTTTGAAAAGTCTTCAGGTTTTTTCTGCTTCAATTATGTTGACTCCACCACCCTGAATCTGTCGATTGAGATGACTGAAAGCTCCAAATATATTAGCCATGATATATTTGTATGTATGCTAAAATTTCTATAGTAATCTGCATTACAATGTTGGTACTCTTCCAAAAATAAGGCTAATTCCACACCCAAGGCAAAAATACAATTTAGGAGATAACCACTGAACATTAGTGGTAATGGTACAGAAGTACATCGAATTCAGAGCCCATTTCTTTACAGAGCTCATTGAAGATCCAATAACTCAGAGCACTATTTTTCACATATTTCACACATCCCACTACAGTTTAAAATATATCGGTCATTTTTGCAGGCGAGGTTTTTGTTGCCAACACATGCCTATACAGAACACAATGTGTAACAATGATGTGTGGTGCATCACCTTTGACTAGCACTCTAAAACCAGACTTTCTTCCCAGTGACCACAGTTCCATCTGTACAAACTACAGAAACCATTTCCATGAAACCATGAAAGATTGTCTCTGAAGAAGTAATCTACAAGCTTTTTCATATTAGCTGCCCAAGTTGTTGTAAGAGGCTTTCAAAAAAAAAAATCTTCTTTTATCATGCCGTCTTTCACATATTGTACAAAAACACCAAGCTGTCTTAGATTAGAAATGTTTGTGGTCTCGTCGAGTTGAAGGCTGAATTTTGCTGGGCTTGAAATCAGATCTGTGAATACTTGAGCCAATATGTCTTTCCTCATGTCCTCTATTCTGTCGCTAATGGTGTCATTTGAAAGAGGAATTTGGTATAATTTACTATTCCAAGTATCAGATTTGCCATCTTTAGTGAAGCTGGTATAATGAGTGTTTCACCAATAGTATGTGGCTTGCCCTGCTTCTCAATCAGGTAAGCAACTCCGTACGACGCTGTGAGGATTGGTGTGTTAATGGGTACAAATCCAAGAGCAGGCAGAGTGGCCTTTTCATTGAGTCTGGTTCTCTTCATCCTGAACTCAGCAAGTGTTGTGTTCTTGTTTTCCCCATCTCCATGCAGCTTCAAGAAGTGTTCCTTTAGTTTAGCTGGTGCGAGATGAGAGTTGCTTAACTTGACATTGCAAATCATGCAGATGACTCCCATCATGTCCCGTGATACATGTGAATCCATGTTGTACATATTTGTCTAATCACCTTCTTTGTTTGCTCACATTGTTAGTGTGGATTAAAATATTTAGAAAGAAATCACACGACATACTACCACGACAGTTACACGTTGACTACTGAGCGCATTAAGTAACACGGAGCACTGATTGGCCAAGCAATGTACTGTGATCATTGCAGCCAGTGATGGCCAAGCGAGGCGTGTCATCACAAATTGACACGATGAGTCAAGTGTGTGTGTCTTGACCTCTGTGGCAGAGGCCGTGGCAGAGGCCTTGTTGAGTGGGTAGACTACCATTGGGAGGATTCAGGATCATGCTGTATAATCACAACTTCTCATTTTAATGTGGCGTTTTATTTTGGGCAGTCTCTGGCAAATATACTGTGCCATAATCATAATGATGTATCAATAATTTGAATTACCACAACTGTTAAGTGATCATTGCGCAAATAAGTAGTGCTCACTTACATAGACTTTGACTCAAGTGAACACTACTTGACAGAAAGGGGCCTTTTGTATTCATATGTAAAGGTTTAGATTTCTGAGTTCAGCAACTTCAGTTCCCTAAAAAATGGAATCAAAAACATAAGTGATTAATTTATGTTTTAGTTTAGTATGTGTCACTTACTCCCAATTCTGCACATCACAAAATAAATCTGATGAACAGAGATCAGTGAAAAGGAGAAAACTTTCATCAATGGATTTGAGCTATCAAACCTGGGTCACAGGGATATCCCTTTCACAGAGAACTACTTTACCATACGGTGGGAACAGCCGAATTGTGTGTGTCATGTTTCATTTTACGTTGGAAACCTCTGAGAAGTATTCCTGCAAGCAAGTTATGTGAAAACCTGGAGGAAGTTAACCCTGAAATGAACAAAAGTCTGAATTATCCTTTATTTTGCAGTCATCTCATAAATTAGAAACTCTTTTTTCATCTCACTCATTAGAACGGGTTGACATATATATTGTATATGGTGACATAATTGGTAGATGCTTACCAGTGCTGTGCAAGTTATTGCCTTCAAGACAACAAAACTCCTTACAGTGCATGATATAGGGGTCCACAGTAACTCCAGCATCCAGAGGCTGTACACAAAGCAAACTAACACTCACCAATGAGGGTATTCGCTATGGGCGTGGGGAGGGGGTGGCGCCTGTTTCTCTGGGGTTTTTGAGCCGGTCAGGCTGGGGCTGGGCCAGGCCCGTAGGAGTCTAGCGTCTTGCCTCACACACTTAGCACATTTTTACTACTCACAATGTATATATTTAGCACATTGGGCCCCATTCAGGGTACCCTGGGGGGCTAGCACGAGGTATCATAATCATACATACGGGGAGGGCAGTGTCGGAAGAGGGGGAACATGCTAGGTGTTCCAGCACTCTTGCCTTCTGCCTGTTTGGGCTCCCTCTCCCCATCCCTATGCATTTCTCCCGTGGATTTTGAATCCACCATATTCATTGCCACATCCTTTGGGATGCTGTTTGGAAGGAGATACAGAGAAAAAACAATTTTATATACAATGTACATGGATATAATTATATTATTATAATTCTAATTATTTGTCATATTTATAAATAATTAAATGACAAAATGAGAACGACATTTTTTTTTATATAAAATATAGTCTTCAGACATGCAAACACCGTAGGAATGAAAAGGTGACCAAAAAAAAGCATGGTAGTGAGAATATGGAGGATTCCCTGGAACTGCACAGAAACTCTTTTTTTCTTTTTTTTTTTTTTTTTTTGCATAAGTTAAAAAATCTGGATCACTGAAGGCAAGGCAAAGGAATAAACTAAAATAGATTCCAAATTAAATTAGATTCTCAGCCCAGCCACTTCACACTCGGCTGTGAACTGCTCCAGTGATAGTTGGAGATCACAGTCTGATGAAGCCAACAGAAATACATTATCTCCAAAGAGAAGAGATGCAATGCCTATGTCACCAAACCGGGACCCCTCTCTACGCCTCGGCTGCGCCTTGAAATTCTGTCCAAAAAAAGTTATGAACCAAATCAATGACAGAGGGCGGCCTTGGCAGAGTCCACATCTCACTGGAAATGAGTCTGATTTATTGCTGGTATTGTGTAATCTGAATATACCATACCAGAGAGGCTGAGGAATTTGATCCCTCTAGAGTTGCAACACACCCTCCGGTCCCCCTTCTTATAAAGGTTGACCACCACCCCAGTCTGCCAATCCCGAGGCACTGTCCCCGATGTCCACGTGTTGCTGCTGAGGTGTGTCAACCAAGAAAGCCCCACAACATCCAGAGCCTTTCGGAACTCCAGGCGAATCTCATCCACTCTTGGGCCTCTGCCACCAAAGACCTTTTTAAGCAACTTGGTGACCTCAACCCCTGAGATAGAAGAGCCTGTCTCAGAGAACCCAGACTCTGCTTCCTCATGGGAAGTCATTTTAGTGGAATTGAGGAGGTCTTCGAAGTATTCTCCCCACCAACTCACAATGTCCCAAGTTGAGGTCAGCAGTGGCGCATCCTCACTATACACACTGTTGACGCTGCACTGCTTCCACCCTCCTGGGACGCCATAATTTCATTGAAACCATCTTGAAGTCATTCTCCAGGGCCTCACTGAACTCCTCAAACGCCTGGGTTTTTGCCTCAGCGACCACCGACGCTGCTTTCTGCTTGCCCAGCCGGAACCTATCAGCTGCCTTGGGAGTCCCACAGGACATAAATGCCCGATAGGACCCTCACTGTTGGCGTCCACCAACGTGTTCAGGGATTGCCGCCACGCCAGGCACTAACCACCTTACGCCCACACCTTCGACTGACTACTTCAGCAACAGAGGCACGGAACATTGTCCACTTGGACTCAATATTCCACCCCTCCCCGTAACATGTGCAAAGTTGTTGTAGAGATGGGAGTTGAAATTCCTTCTGACAGAGAAATCTGACAGTCATTCCAAGCAGATCAGTTGACTGCTCCGCCCTTCTTTTCATCCAAATGTCAAAAACATGCGGCCACAAGTCCAATGACACGATTATTGAACTGCGACCTAGGGTGTCCTGGTTCCAGATTCACATGTGGACCCCCTTCTGATTGCACATGGAGTTCATTATGGACAATCCGTGATAGCACAGAAGTCCAGTAACAGAACACCACTCGGATTCCGATCGGGAGGACTGTTCTTCCCTGTCATGCTCTTCCAGGTCTCACTGTCATTGCCTACATGGGAATTGAAGTCCCCCAGCAAAATGATGGAGTCGACAGAGGGAGCGCTCTCCAGCACTCACTATCCTTGGGTGGCAATCACTTGACAAAAATTGAATTGCTGCCATTTCTACAGACTAGCTAAGCATTGCATACGACATTGCCATGGCAACATCCACAGATCCATGTGTAAGTGGCAAGCGGCGGATGTTTTCTGCCTACTTCACTCGATGAAGCTAGATATGTAGAGAAGATCAAACTCTGTGACTATATTGACATCGATACTGTAGTGACTTTTTTTCTTCAAATTGAGCAAGATTAACCCACGATCATGGATCCAAAGGAGGCAAGTGGAACTGCTGGTGCTGAATAAAGGAAAGTGGTGTGTAAAACTGTTGACTTCAAGAAGGATTTGATAGCCAAGGATGAATCTGGTGTGCGTGTTTCTGAGTCATCAAAAACGACGATCAGCACCATTCTGAAACACAAGGATGCCCTCAAAGTAAGTGGTTTTGCTCAAGGAGCAACCGTGTTTCCCAAGCAGACGACACAGATCTTGGAGGAAGTCGAAAAGTTGCTTCTTTTTTTCATGAATGAGCAGCAGTTAGCTGGGGATAGTGTTGGTGAGGAAAGGAGGGGATGTCGTCTGATGGGGCTGAAGGCAGGAAAGATGTCTCAAGTGCCGATATTAAAGCTATTTGCATTAAATGGAATGACATCCATAATTTTGTAGAACTCCATCAACCTAACAAAGCAGAATGTTGCAGAGCACTGCAAAATTTCAATGGCGTTGTTATGAGCCACTTCAGGAAGGTGCTCAAAAGACAGCAGAAACAGTCAACACTAGATTCTTTCTTTGTTATAAAGGAGCGAGTGACCCCCACCGAAGACATTTGAAACTGTTTTTTTTTTGCATTGTTTTTTTCTTCTGTTCCATTAACCCTACCTCTAGTTGCAACTTTCCGTGCAAATAAAAAACAATTTGTTTTTTTCTCCCTCATTATTGCTTGTTTAGTTATTCTGCACTTTTTTTTTAATAAAAAAAAGTTTACAAGGCTAGGGGCCCAGTCACTGCAGATACAGCAATGCACTCCCAGCCTAGCATACTCTACTAGGCTAAAGCATACATTTTAATAAAAAATAAATACATTTCTTAAATTGTTTCATTATATAAAGTATTTAACATTACATGTATTTCTACTATGCAGTTTGTAATCAGGAAAAAGCTAAAAAAGATTAAAAAACTATTTTTTTAGGCTTGGAACACATTATTTCATTTTCCATTCACTGTAATGGGAAAACATGCTTTGGTTTTCAAACGTTTTGGTTTTCAGCCAGTGTTCTGGAATGGATTGTGTTTGAGAACCAAGGCACCACTGTATTTCCAATTTAATTTTTTTTCCACTGTTTACTGTTTTAATAGTACTTTTTCTTTTTTAACAGATATATTGTTTGTCATTTTTATTGATTGTTTTCATTTAAAATGTTTTATCTGTTTGAAATCAAATCCTTAAGATCATGTAAAGGACATTGAGTTAGCTTGTGTATGAAATGTGCATTACAAATAAATTTGCTTCGCTTTGGGGACACGAACCCCTCACCGTCAGATCTTGAGGCACTGACCTAAATGAATTTCAGCCTGGGAACTCTATCCCTCGCTATCAGGTCTTTTGGCAACAAACCCCTTACAGAATTTAAACCTGTGATACAAACACCACACTGTCAGATGTTGTGGCCTCGAACCCCTCAATGAGCTGTACTTTATTGAACGGACTCGAACCCTCCCATTAGAATGTGCGGAGAGGAACTTCCACTACCCCTTAATACAAAGACAAGATTGTTCCCACCAAAAATCAAAACATAAATGATAAAATTCTTTACCGTAGTTCTTTGTTGTGGTTCGTTTGGAATCACAGGGTGATTGCCGATACAGGAATTTATCAGGGTAGTCCTCCTTCCTAATTCTTGGAAAAGGGCAGGACAAGTACACTGGTCCCAGATGATCAATCACTGGTCCGGCGATCAATCGTGGAATCCCACTTCTGACAACAATTATTTTGGCAAATTATTTTTCTGACACCATCAGCAAGGAGGAAATCTTGTCTTTGCGGATTTTTATAACAGAAAGAAAGGAAAGTCTTTGAAAAGAGAGGAAAAGGTACAAGTTTTACAAATTGTCACCATGACTAAAGATGAGACTGAAAGTCATTTTCATTATATTAAAGTGAGGGAGACAAAGAGAGACATATCTATCTCCAGCTGTATACACATGGAGCTGGTAGGAACAATATCACATGAGGAACAGCCTGTCCAGTAGAATTAGAAGCCGACATCTCATTCATTTATATGAGACGTGTATTAAAAATCCAATTTAGGGCATATCTTCGTGCAAACACAATCTGGTTAAGCTTCGGCCGCGAGCCAGCAAGAAATCAATACGTTTGTGCAGTCCGATCATCGCTAAATATCCCTCAACAAAGAATAAGTGTGTCAATCGTTCACACGTAGCAGTGTTATGCTAGCGGAGAACGTCTCATTCATTTATACGAGACGTATATTAAAAATCCAATTTAGGGCATATCTTTGTGCAAACACCGTCTGGTTAAGCTTCTGGCCGCGAGCCAGCAAGAAATCAATACCTTTGTGCAGTCCGATCATCGCTAAATATCGCTCAACAAAGAATAAGTGTGTCAATCGTTCACACGCAGCAGTGTTATGCTAGCGAAGAACTTCGAATTCATTTATACGAGACATGTATTGAAAATCAAATATAGGGCATACCTTCGTGCAAACATATGTGTTCCGGTTGATATTAGATGGATTTAGTTGATGTTAGATGGATTTAGTTGATGATGCGGTCTTCCACAAAGTTTGATCCATCGAAGGCATTTTTCGTACTGGGTCTTCGGTTTTGGAAAGGGTACGAATCAAACTCCACCAACTAGCCTTTCAGGATACCTGTCGTCACTATTACAAAGTCCGTGACTACACCTCTTAACCATATTTTTTGTTGAATTACCCAAATACGTGATAAAACGCTAACTAAACCTATACTGGACCATTCAGTGTTGTCAGAGAAAATGGCGGGAGCAAAAACGGGCTTTGGTCTATGCAGATCTCTGGCCTCTGATTGGTCAGTGACCCGGATTGCGCAATATCCACGGAGGGGTCAATTACTTTCTGTTTGAGGTAATTCTCAAGCTTCTACCACAAGTGACGGAGAATTCTTACCTCTGCGTCCTCAAACAGTTGTCACTCAATTTCCTTTTCAAATGTGGTAGCGAGCCTCCACTCACACTTTTATACATGCACACGTTTCACGGAGCTCAAGTACGCACAGGACACACGTTACCCTTTTCTCAGTTTTATAGACTAATTTGTCTACATGATAGAGACTAGTATTCTTGAGGTTTGGTTCTGCTGCACTCACCCAGACATGCATTCACTCATTCCTCATGAGTTTGTGAGTTTCCTACTCACCAGAGATGTCTTTACTTCCTTCGGCTTCTCGTCAAACCTCAGCCTCCAGACACAAAGTCAAGGCCCAGTCCTGGAAAGGGTCTCAAGTACCGTGGCCTTGGTCTTTGCCTGGATGTTGACTCAGCCCCTGGAAACCTCAGGTATCTTGAGATCCGGCTCCAAGCACCAAGTAGTTGTCAGCTTTACCAATTAGAGATTTATTAAACTGGACAAAAAAGAAGCAAAGACACCAGTTCAATTTTGACAGCTCGCGAGGAGAGAGAAGAGGAACTGACTCATACAATTCGCTGCTGCACTCTCTGATTATCCTCTCCTCAGCACCAATATTTTTTACCTTCAAATTGCCCCTTATTGACATGGATGTTACAAAAAGGACATGGGCACACAAAACATAGTTGGAAACAAAGTGTATTTGTTTGTGTGTGTGTTCGTTTGTGCATGTGTGTGGAAGATTGCTGAGTACTTGTGTGGTCATCATTTCTTTAACAGACAACAGGTGCTCCTTGTTCTAACAGTTCTGATGATTAGATGTTTTTGTTCTTGTGCGATCTCCTGCTCGGCGGATGCCACATTATCTAGAGCAGAGAAAAACATTTCTTTATTGGAAGCAGATGTATGATAATTATGTTCACATTCCTAAAGTGTGATACAGCTGCAAATAAGTATTTGAACACTTGTCTATCAGCTACAATTCTGACCCTCAAAGAATCCGCATTTAAAAGTCCACCTCCACTCCATGTATTATCCTGAATCAGGTGCACCTGTGTGAGGTTGTTAGCTTCAGAAAGACGCCTGTCCACCCCATACAATCAGTAAGACTCGAACTTGTAACATGGCCAAGATCAAAGAGCTGTCCAAAGACACTAGAGACAAAATTGTACAACTCCACACAGCTGGAAAGGGCTACAGAGAAATTGCCAAGCAGCTTGGAGGAAAAGGGTCCACCGTTGGAAATATCATTAGAAAATGGAAGAAGCTAAACATAATGGTCAATCTCAATCGCAGTGGAGCCGCATGCAAGATATCACCTCATGGGTTCTCAATGATCCTTAGAAAGGTGAGGAATCAGCCCAAGATTACACGACAGGACTTGGTCAATGACCTGAAAAGAGCTAGGATCACCGTTTCCAAGGTGACTGTTGGTAATACACTAAGACATCATCATTTGAAATCATGCATGGTACGGACGGTTCCCCTGCTTAAGCCAGCACATGCCAAGGCTCATCTTAAGTTTGCCAATGACCATTTGGATGATACAGAGGAGTCATGGGAGAAAGTTTTGAGGTCAGACGAGACCAAAATGGAACTTTTTGGTCATAATTCTACTAACCGTGTTTGGAGGAAGACACTTCTGGGGCACCCGTTTGGCCATCTTTCCTGGGGCCCCACGTGGTGACCAGAGGTGGCGCCCAAGTAGAGTGCAGCTTTATGCCTCCCGCTACACTCCGCCCGAGCCACACCAAGCAAAATCTGCCAGTCACTCAACTCATTCTATATCTCCTATGTTTTCCAGTTCACCTTCACAAGTCCCTGTGCACTCTTCCACCCTCCAATCCATGCCTGCTAAGCCCAGCAGGTAGCAGGCGGAGGAGGCACCTGATGACCCACAGCCGCCTCTTGCTCCTGTCTCGGCGGCATCCGAACCCCAGCTGCCTTTAACCCATGTCTCGGCAGTGTCCGAACCCCAGCCACACCTTGCCCATGTCTTGACGGTGCCTGAACATCAGCCGCCTCTTGCCCATATCTCGGCGGTGCCTGAAGCACAGCCGCCACTCGCCCATGTTTTGGTGGTGCCTGAACCACATCCACATCTTGCCCATGTCTCGGTAGAGCCTGAACACCAGCAGTCTCTCGCCCATATCTCGGTGGCACTTGAACCACAGCTGCCTCTCGCCCACATCTCCGCAGTCTCGCTTCTCACCATGTCTCAGCGGCGCCTGAACCACAGCCAGCTCTCACCCAAGCTTTGCCGGCCCTCGACCCTGAGCAACCTCTCGACCATGCCTCGGCGGTACTCGACCAGCGTCAGCAGCAGCTGCAATCTCCCAACCATGCCTCAACACTGCTCAACTAGCATTAGCACCAGCCACCACTGTCTCCCGAATATGCCTTGGCAGTCCTCAACCAGCATCAGCAGCTGCTGGCTCTTGACCATGCCTAAGCAGGGTTTTGTCTGAAGCTGTCACCTACTCCTGTTTGGTTCATCCCCTCGGGGATGTCCGCGTGATTCGCCGGCACCGTAAGGACCCTGGTACTTGGCATCCTAACTGACCTCCTGAACTACTCAGCCAAGCTCCTCCCTATGGGTGGCCTGATTGGCCACCAGACACACGGGGGTTTGCTGCTTTCCAAAATCAAGTTGTGTCACGTATAATCCATATATTTTTGGTGTCGAGCCTCTATTTGTACATTTTGAAGACATTGAAGACAGAATATTTTAGCCTCAGGTCAGAATGTTGGCAACTTTAATTTGAAGTAAGGAGAAAAAAAGGCTACTGAATAATTGAAAGCACAGGGAACAAGAATAAAGAGACAAGAATAAAAGAACACCTTAAATAAATAGGACCTTGACCTATTTCCCTTGGGATTTATGTCAGTCATCCACTTTACAATAACCAGAAAGAACACAAGCTATATACAGATACTCAGAAATAGATAATTAAATGTGACACAAGGTGAAACGGTGGAACAGCTGTGGAGCGTTGCCCTCACAGTTCTGAGGACCGGGGTTTGAATTCCAGCCCCGCCTGTGTGGAGTTTGCATGTTCTCCCCGTGCGTGGGTTCTCTCTGGGCACTCCATTTTCCTCCCAGTTCCCAAAAACATTGGTAATTAGACACTCTAAAATGTCCCTAGGTGTGATATTGAGTACGACTGTTGTTTTTCTCGATGTGATTGGCGGCCAACCATTTCAGGGTGTACCCTGCGTCTTACCCGAAGTTAGCTGAGTTAGGCTCCAGCACTCCCACAAACCTCATGAGGATAAGTGGCTCAGGAAATGGATGTGATGGATGTGACAACAATGACAAACTAATGTTTAATCTTGAAATGTCTTGAACCTTAAAAGGTTACACATCTCCCTTTAACGTAAATAGCGGCAATACTTTATAAATTTAAAACTGAGCAACTAATGAAAAAAAGATTTGCAAACCTAAAATGCCTGGAAAGTTTAAATTTGAGAGTCTTTAAGATTGTTATACCAAAAATTTGCCTTTGCTACCTTGTCGTTAACCTAGAATTTGATGAAGCATATAAACTGCTTGATCATCACAAACAAATGCAATGTTCAAGTCTGAAGCATCTTTCAACAACATTGGTACTTTCAGGATTTTTAATGACTTGAAATGATAAAAGACTTCAGTCCAGTGCACAGCAGGAGAAAGGTTAATGAGAAATGGACATGGTCTCTTTTCATGTTCATCCCCCTCCTTCAGTCGTTGGTTCCCAAATCCCACATTTGCTTTTAAGTCTTGTTTGGCTAATCTTCACAGGCTACAGTGGTGTTGAGGACCAAGTGGGGGGTTTGGTGGATACCACAGAAGGACACTGTGGCCAGAGTGTACCTCCCGCAGTCTTGCGCTTCCTCTTTCTTGAAGGAGGCATTTTTTCTCATTTCCTTTCCCTTCCCAGTGAGTTTCCTGTGCATAATTGTACACAGCTGTTTCACTGGAGATAAATAGGGCCATGGGGATAACAGTTTTCTACCCTAATTATGGAGCGATGGTAAAATGGAGACAATTACGACAATTGGTAGCAGGCTATGGAAATTAGCATTCTTGGGCTTTAGAGAACATTAAACTTTAAATTGCTCCAAAGTCCCCTTAGTTTTGGGGTCTGAGAGATACATTTTATGAGTGATGGATGGGAAACATGCAAGTAATAGAAGAGAGACCAAGGAAACAGTAGCTTTATGCTTGAAGGACAGACATTTGCTTTTAGAGTTTAAAACCTGTTATTTTGTGGCCTGAAAAGACTGCACCGCTCTCATTTTATACAGTATGCCTCTTAGTTATGACTGGTTGGCCTATATTCGCAAAGTCCTTCCTCAGTCCCAGGAAAATTAGTCCAAGCACTTCCTCCTGGTTCGGGTGAATGGTGAAAGAGACGGGATTAAAGCAACTGTATGAACTTTAAGTCTACAATGTCTTAAACATGGTGGCACAGTGGCACAGCTGGAAAGGCCTCATAGTTCTGAGTTTAATCCCAGCCCTCCCTGTGTGGAGTTTGCATGTTCTCCCCGTGCCTACGTGCATTTCCTCCCACATCCCAAAAACATGCAACATTAATTGGACACTCTAAATTGGCCCTAGGTGTGATTGTGAGTGCGGCTGTTTGTCTCTATGTGACCTGCGATTGACTGGCAACCAGTTCAGGGTGTGCCGTGCCTCCTGCCCATTGACAGCTGGGATAGGCTCCACCACTCACATGACCCTTGTGAGGATAAGCGGCAAAGAAAATGGAAGGATGTCTTTAACACAAAACTTCAACACAGAGCCATGATAGATGACAATATTCAGTGTTTAGGCTTCATTTGTTTATGTATAAAATCATATATGTATAAACAATTGACGTACATGTGTTTAACTTTTATCCAAATACACCAGCCATAAAGAAAAATACATTTTAGCAAGTTAACTTTCAAGTAATCATGTGATCAAAGCATAGTCATGCTCATTTGTGTGGCATACACAGGAAGTCAGCTAACCTATTTTCTAGGTTTGGTCACGTCATGTGCCGTTCCACATAGAGCAAATTATTTTTTGTTGTCCGCTGTCAGCTACAACTAATATGAGTACAAATATTTTGTTAATGTACTTTCGTAGAATTTTCACATATCTTTTCTATTTAAAAAGTTATTTGTACTTCTGGCAACTTTCAATTTTACCCCACCACATTTCCTACATATATATATATTTTTTTTTACTTTGATGTTTTCCCAAATCATCTTCGCTACTCACATTTCAAACAAATCACAAGAAATTGTTTGTTTATGAAATGCCTGAATCGCGAGCACAAAGTCAAAGAATAGTTCTGCCTGTACGGCACGAGGCATTAATTATACTTGTATGGAGTACAAAGAAGATGAAGGTACCTGCTGCCTAATTACCTTTTTCACACATCTCCAGCAATAGATGATGACCAAAATGAATACAATGGTGAACCCCATAGTGGAGATAATGTCACACAGTTGTGAAAGGGATGCAAATGAATACGAAAGAAGGGGCACTTCATCCTCTGATGCCTACCTCAGGTGACAGAAATTATTTTAAAATCTTGCACAAAATACAGTTTAGTCATTTCCACACCAAAAGGACCATGGAGCATAAATGTCCTTTATTTCTTTTTTTTTTTTTTTTGGCATGCAGTTGAGTCAGCTTCAAGGCATAAATCAGGAGTTCAACTAAAATAATCCTGTTACCATGTACTATTAGGATTTTCCTTTTCTTTTTCTGAGCTTCTTTTCAGCCCATTTTCCACATTACAGTATCTCTTATTTCAGTGATTCCCAAACAGTGTGCCGGGGTACATTAGTGTGCCGTGAGCGCTCTTCAGGTGTGCCGTGCGAAGTTAACCAATTTTATGTAATTGCTAAAAAAACAACAACATTTATTTCCAAGAAATAATGTATCTGTATTCATCTATTTATGCCAGTGAGGCACAATGACAGACAGAACAAAAAATCCTATTCTATTAGATGGCAGGAAGTAATTACAGTAATTACTCTATCCATTTTTGGTGACATTTACTTTTGTTGGTGTGCCGTGGGATTTTTCATTTGTAAAATATGTTCTTGGCCCTTTCAAGGTTGGAAATCACTGTCTTATTTAATGCTACTTGTCCTGTGAGGGCATATACAGATGTGATTTATAATTAAGACACTTCGCTCATCATGGCCACCATACTAAGCTTGACTCCGGGAAGTAATTGTAAATGTGCTTATGTAGACCAAGTGACTGTTAAGTGTGGCATTTATTTAAAGCTTTAAAGATTTTTCAGGGCATTGGATAGAGTAAAAAGGTGGTGTAATTATCTCTATTATATATATATATATATATATATTTATTTGACACAATATATAAGCAGTAGAAAAAAGATAAATCACCACCTTAGCAAATCATATCTTATATCCTTCTGCACAAAGCATACCACAAATCCAAAACTAAACCTTTACCTCATGCGCCACTCAAAATAGACATCCATATTTCTTTTAAAGTTGTAAGAGAGATCTGGAACTCAAAAAATGGTTTAGGTCCTGAATTCATGAATGCCTATGGAATACAAACCCAGTAGAGCTCTGACATCAACTGACTCAGGTCAAATTGAGGAGCGCAGAGTCCAAGGCAAACATGGTGAAGCAGAATTTAGCTATTATGGATAAGTTGTCAACAGAGGTCAGCCCCGAGTGTGAATATTTTTAAATCCAGGTTGAAAACTTTTTTTTTCTCTGGCTTTTTTGAGTATTTTCAATTTTAATGATATTCTTTGCACTGTATGCTGATGAATAAATAGCACTATCGATTGATTGGGAAGACGGAGGAATATGTCCATACAGATTTGAACCTGTGGCTGTAAATAATGATGAATATTTGGATGGATCTTCGGATGGGACTGACGCAGAATGTGACTACTCGGAGGCAGATGCAGGACACATCATTCATCCATCCTATCGATTTTGGAGTGGGTTTTGTCTGGTTATTATGATGCGGATACTTTGTGATGTGGAATTCTGTAATGTTCCGAGGTGTGCTTATATAAGTACGAGAAAGACCGTTAATGGGGCTTCTTCACACCGCACTGCTGCAAAGTACACTGGTTCGGACAAACTACAAGGACACCTGCTGCCTTTCGTCTTTGGACATTTGGACATTTCTGGAACATTTGCTAACTTGGAATATTCGGTGGAAAGAACATTGCCTGTTTGGGAACTTTCACTCAACGTTGGTGATTATTCGTTGTTTGGCTCGACTACTCTGTCTTTGAACTTCTATTTTGTGTTTGTTATTTTATTGTGTTTGTGTCGTATGGTTGTGTGTGTTATTAATTTGTCGCATTACAACTGCCTTGTCGCATTTTGCTGGTTTGAGCTACATTCACACGTAACTGTGCACAAAATGTTCAGTGCATACCCTGGCCTGTTTGTCGTACGGCTCAGGGCGACCACACTTCGCTAGCCACTGGGTCCTTCAATGTTTCTTTTCCTTACTAGGCAGAATATTCCACCGAGCCTTCTTCAGATTATTTCTTTCTGAATTATGGCAAAATTTTGCGATACAGTAGGGTATTTTCACGTGTCCGGTGGTGGTGGTACTGCATGTGATGACACACTACAAATCGGCCATGATTTCTTTGCTTACGCATAGAATACATCACATCCGCGCAAGTAGGCCATGTGACTCACAAAAAGGGCGGCACCCATGAAATTCATTCATTGAAATTCAAAACACCGTAAATGATATCTGATTAAGCTCAAATTTTCAAGGGACAGTACATATGATATGACCTATCAGATTAAGGCTTTTCATTTTTCAGTGAATGACTGTAGCTCTCCTTTAACATACATATGTTTTTTGTAATTTTTATTGTTTTTTCTCATTTAAAATGTTTTATCTGTTTGGAAACAAATCCTTAAGATCATGTAAACCACATCTATCTCAAGAACTATCACTACCCCTTAATACAAAGACAAGATCGTTCCCACCAAAAAAAAAAAAAAAAAAAAAAGATAAAATTCTTTACCGGAGTTCTTTGTTGTGGTTCGGAATCACAAGGTGATTGCCCATCCAGGAAGGCAGCTGGGCAGTCCCCCGTCCTAATTCTTGGGTAAGGACAGGACTAGTGTGCTCATCCTGGATGGTTAATCACTGGTCCGGTGATCAATCCTGGAAACCCACTTCTGACACCAATTGTTTGGCAAAATATTTTTCTGAAACCATCATCAAGGATCAATCTTGTCTTTGTGGATTTTTATAACAAAAAGAAAGTCTTTGCAAAGAAAGGAAAAGGTACAAGTTTTACGAGTTGTCACCATTGCTAAAGATCTGACTAAAAGTCATTTAGTTAAATTAAAATGAGAGAGACAGAGAGAGAAAGAGACATATCTATGTCCAGCTGTACACACATGGAGTCGGTAGTATATCACATGAGGAACAGCCTATTCAGTAGAATTAGAAGCCGAAACAGGATAAAACATGTTAAAGTTGAAAGGAGAACTAACATTTGGGATATATGTAAAACATAAACTTACCAACAAATACTTCACCAGAATCGCTTCTCTTTATCCTAAAAGTCAAACATCTTCAAAATTGTCGGGGCCTCAAACCCCTATTTTTTGGGTCTTCTGACTGGACTACCCAAAAAGAGCATTAAACAGCTCCAGCTCATTTAGAATGCTGCAGCTCGGGTTCTGACCAGAACAAAGAGGTAAGACCATATAACTAATTCTTTAATAATGCAGCTTTAGAATAGATGTAAAAGCTGACATGATGATTATGAGAAAAGTTGATTTATGGTGCATCCAAGAAAGCAAGTGGAAAGGAAGTAAGTCTAAAAGTTTAGGAGCAGGGTTTAAATTATTTTAGCATGGAGTAGATGGAAAGAGAAATGGAGTAGGATGAAATTTGAAATTGAGTGTATAATGTATAATGTGATTAGTCGCTATGCCCCACAGGTAGGATGTGACCTCGAGTTGAAAGAGAAATTCTGGAAGGAACTAGGCGAAGTAGTCCTGAGCATCCCAGACAGAGCGAGAGTTGAGATTGGTGCAGACATGTTGGCAAAGTAAAGAGGGGCGATGAAGAAATGATGGGTAAGTACAGCATCCAGCGAAGGAACTTTAAGGGTCAGATGGTGGTGGACTTTGCAAAAAGGATGGAATTGGCAGTGGAGAACACTTATTTCCAGAAGAGACAGGAACATAGACTGACCTACAAGAGCGGAGGTAGAAGCACGCAGGTGGATTATATTTTGTGCAGATGATGTAATTTGAAGGAGGTTACTGACTGTAAGGTAGTGGTGGGGAGAGTGTAGCTTGACAGCATAGGATGGTGGTGTGGAGGATGACTCTGGTACCGGGTAGGAAGTTTCGGAAGGCAAAGGTAGAGCAGAGAATCAAGTGGTGGAAGTTGAGAAAGGTAGAATGCTGTGTGGCCTTTTGAAAAGAGGTGAGACAGACTCTAGATGGACAGAAAGAGCTCCCAGAAGACTGGATTACTACTAAGGTTTTCAGAGACACAGGCAGTAGACTACTTGAGCTCTCTTCTGGTAGGAAAGGGGACAAGGAGATTTGGTGGTACAACTCCAAAATACAGGAAGTTATTCAAGGAAAGAGATTAGCGAAGAAGTGGGACACGGTGAGGACTGAGGAGAGGCGAAAGGAGTACATTGAGATGCGACATAGGGAAAACGTAGAGGTGGCGAAGGCTAAACAAGAGGCATATGACGACATGTACACCAGGTTGGATACGAAAGAAGGAGAAAAGGATCTCTACAGGTTGGCCAGACAGAGGGAAAGAGATGGGAAGGATGTGCAGTAAGTAAAGGCGATTAAGGATAGCGATGGAAATACGTTGACTAGTGCCGGCAGTGTGCTAAGTAGGTGGAAAGAGTACTTCCAGAAGTTAATGATGAAAAAAATGGGATAGAAGGTAGAGTAGAAGAGGCAAGCGTGAATGACCGGGAAGTGGCAATGATTAGTAATGGGAAGTTAGAAACGCAATGAACAGAATGAAAAATAGAAAGACAGTTGGTCCCAATGACGTACGAGTGGAGGTAGGAGAGAGGATGCCAAAAGAATGGAGGAAAAGTGTGCTAGTTCCCATTTTTAAGAACAAAGGCGATGTTCAGACCTGTGGTAACGACAGTGGAATAAAGAAAAGGAGCCACACAATGAAGTTATGGGAAAGAGTAGTGGAGGCTAGACTCAGGACACAAGTATCTGCGAGCAACAGTATAGTTTCATGCCTAGAAAGAGTACCACAGTTGCATTATTTCGCTTGAGGATTCTCGTGGAAAAGTACAGAGAAAGTCAGAATGAGATACATTTTGTGTTTGTAGACCGAGAGAAAGTCTATGACAGAGTACCAAGAGAGGAAATATGGTACTGCATGCGCAAGTCCGGTGTGGCAGAGAAATATGTTGGAAAAGTACAGGACATGTATGAGGGCTGCAGAACAGTGGTGAGATGTGCCGTAGGTCTGTCAGAAGAATTTAAGGTGGAGGTGGGACTGCATCAGGGATCCGGGCTAACCCCTTCCTGTTTGTGGTTATAATGGTTAGGCTGACATACAAGGTTAGACTGGATTCCCCTTGGAATTTAATGTTCGCTGATGATATTGTGATCTGCAGTGAAAGCATGGAGCAGGCGGAGGAACAATTAGAAAGATGGAGGCAGGCACTGGAAAGGAGAGGAATAAAGATTAGCCGAAGTAAAACAGAGTATATATGCATGAAGGAGAGGGGCGGTGGTGGACGAGTGAAGCTACAGGGAGACAATATAGCGTGGGTAGACAACTTCAAATACTTGGGATCAACAATATAGAACAATGGTGAGTGTGGTCAGGAAGTGAGCGAACGGGTCCAAGCGGGGTGGAAGAGTTGGCGGAAGGTGTATGGTGCTTATGTGATGGAAGAGTCTCCGCTAGGATGAAGGGCAAAGTTTCTAAAACAGTGGTGAGGCTGGCCATGATGTATAGATTACAGAGGGTGGCACTGAAGAAACAACAGGAAGTAGAACTGGAGGTAGCAAAAATGAAGATGTTGAGATTCTTGCTTGGAGTGAGTCAGTTGGATAGGATTAGAAATGGGCTCATTAGAGGGACAGCCAAAGTAGGATGTTTAGGAGACACGGTTGGGGAGAGCAGACTTTGATGGTTTGGACATGTCCAGAGGTGAGAGTGTAAGTATATTGGTAGAAGGGTGCTGAGGATGGAGCTGCCTGGCAAAAGAGTTAGAGGTAGACCAAAGAAAAGGTTGATGGATATTGTGAGGGAGGACATGAAGACTGAGAGAGTGTGAGTATATTGGTAGAAGGGTGCTGAGGATGGAGCTACCTGGCAAAGAGTTAGAGGTAGACCAAAGAAAAGGTTGATGGATATTGTGAGGGAGGACATGAAGACTGTGGGTGTTAGAGAGGAAGTTGCACGAGATAGGCTTAGATGGAAAAAGATGACATGCTGTGGCAACCCCTAATCGGGACAAGCCGAAAGAAAAAGAAGAATAGATTTTAAAGATCTGCTACTGGTCTATAAATCAGTAAGTGGTTTAGGTCCTGAATACATGAAGGAAATGCTTGTGAAATACAAACCCAGTAGAGCTCTGACATCGACTGACTCAGGTCAAATCGTTGAGCGCAGAGTCCAAGCCAAACATGGTGAAGCAGCATTTAGCTATTATGTTGCACACAAACGGAAAAGTTGACAACAGATGTCCGCCCCAAGTGTGAATATATTTAAATCCAGATTGAAAACTTTTTTTCCTCATGCTTTTTAGAATATTTCCAATTTTAATTATATTTATTTCACTGTACACTGTTTTTAACTGTCCTTTAATTATTTTTATTTATTAAATTTTTTAATATAACTTTAGTTGTAATTTTTGTTTTTTTCCCCCCCATTTTATTTTTGTTTTTATTTCTTTTAAATCACATCCTTTTAAACATCTAAAGCACATTGAGTTACCTTGTGTATGTGCGATATAAATGAGTTTGCTTTGTCCAGAGGTCACATAGGAATGGTAGTGAAAGAGTATATTTGTGTGGCTTGGAAAGGTGGCAGCAGCGACAGGAGATTCTCATGTGTCTTGTGCAGTTGAAATACAGTGAGGAAAATAAGTATTTGAACACCCTGCTATTTTGCAAGCTCTCCCACTTAGAAATCATTGAGGAGTCTGAAATTTTCATTGTAGGTGCATGTCTACTGTGAGGGAGACAATCAAATAAGAAAAATACAGAAATCACAATGTATGATTTTCTCAACGATTTATTTGTGTGATACAGCTGAAAATAAGTATTTGAACACCTCGGAAAACCAATGGTGATATTTGGTACAGTAGTCTTTGTTTGCAATTACAGACGTTAAACGTTTCCTGTAATTCTTCACCAGGTTTGCAGACACTGCAGGAGGTATTTTGGCTCACTCCTCCACACAGATCTTCTCTAGATCTGACAGGTTTCTTGGCTATACATAAACATATATAAATAGACATGATATATGAAAAGATCTCGGGAGTACAATCCATGATGGATGGTATCATATTGTGGGGAGCCGTTAGAGAAGAAGATGATGCACGGCTGAGACAGATGCTCAGCCAGATACAGCAAGAAAATGTAAAGTTGAAGAAAAACAAGTGTTTGTTTGAGGGAAAGTCATTGAAATTTGTGGGAGACATGATCTCTGAGGCAGGGACCCAAAGAAAATGTCAGCTTTTGCCAATATGGAGCAACCCAAAATTAAAGATGATGTTAGAATGTTTTGAGGGATAGTTACCTATCTTGCAAAGCTCATACTTTGCTGTCAAAGTCAGTGTGACACAGATGTCTCTCAGAAGAAAAAAAAACAGATTGGACATGGTCAAATGAGCAGGGAGAAAATCTGGACCACATACGCATCAAGGACCCCATGCTGGAGTTCTATGAGCACTTCAATATCATCGGACGCATCATAGTCGAGATTAGAGTCGGTACTGTTTCAGCTCTATGACAAAGCATGGAAACCTCACAACCCTGCGTCCAGATGATTAATATTAGCTGAGACAAGATATGCTCAAATCGAAAAGGAGGTATTAGCCAGCACCTATGAATGTGGAAGATTCCACCAGTATGTGTATGGTCAAGCATTTTAGGTGCAAACGGATCATTTGCCTCCAGTGTAAATTATATCAAAACCACTCACTGGGTAACCCGAACCCAAAACACTGTCCAAGGAGAATACAATGCACAATGAGATGATTGCAAAAATATGACATGCGAATGATCTACACACCAGGTAAGTACCGTAATTTCTCGAGTATAATGCATCCTTAAAATGGGACTGTCATCCCTATAAACATTCCATAATAGATATTGTAATGAAAAATACATATAACAGTATTCACTTCAATGTCTATACGAAAAAAAAAAAAAAAGTGAGCGGAGAACGCATCATCCATGCACAAAGTTGTGCAATTGAGTGTCCCTCGACATCTAAGTGGTCGCCATATTAGTCGCGTCCTCTGTCCTTGACGTCATCGTCACTTCCGCCGTTGAAAACGCGCAGTGCCTGCTACTATGGAAGCCGAACAACAGAGATATTCAGATTTTTCCGACACCCCTTCTGACACCGAAGCTCTTTTCGAAAAGGACAACACCACACAACCGAGTGAAGTTACCGGGGCAATAATACACTATTGTTTCGAGCCCTCAGGGCAATATTACGCTATTGTTTTGAGCCATATTCAGATGATATCTGATCACGGCCAAAACGTATCCCGTCCGAACCACTTCCACGGTGAAGATGAGCCATCGCGGCTCATCGCAGCCAGCCAGTGTGGCTTACGACAGAGCCGAGTGGTCCTGCTTTATGGGGGTGTTCACAGTCGAGCCGGAGTGCTTTATGCGCGCACGCGACTGAGTAACGCATTCTCGGCTGGGTTCTTCAGAGCCGCCCCCGTTGCACAGCCCAACGCGCAGCCTTCGCAGAAGCTGTGACCGCCGAATGCGGCGCCTCAGCCGGTGTGGCTGAGTTTCGGTGCCTGTGGTGGCATATAAGGAGGAGGTTGAGCCAAGCTATGCGGCTTTTAGGGGTATGTTCAAAGTCGCCACGGTACGCGATGAACACTATCGAGACGAGGCTGAGTGAGACATTGTTTGCTGGGTGACGTGCACATCGACACATTTCATACACGGATCTTTTGTTACGTTATGAGAGAGACGGACTACGTGGTCCGCCCCAAACTATTATTATTTTTAGTAGCTGTATGCGCACATCAACACATTTCATACATGGATCTTTTGCTACGTTATGAGAGAGACCGATTACGTGGTCCGCCCCAAACGATTATTTTTTTTTAGTAGCTGTATACACACCTACCTGTCATTTGGAACCCATGAAGCTCTCGTCCTCTGCACCCGTGCAATCAATTTTTCACAACGAACAGGGTCTCTTTCAAACTTATGAAGGGTAATTCCATTCTCCCGAGTGTTCAAGCAATGTCCAGCAATGCAATGAGCACGAAGGAACAATGAGCTACCTTCCCGGAGGTAAAAATAATGGAAACAAACGAGTCCAGGAGGGGGTGCCACTGTCCTTTATGTCACTTCCTGCTTCTTCTCGAAAAAAAAATCACTGAGAGGATTTTCATGGCGGGAGTTACAAAAAGCTGTATACTTCAAAATCAAGTTTTGTGGTGAAAAAACACATGGGACCATATTGACTGTGGGTTTTTCATTAATAATATACCAAAAATCATCCGTTTGACGACACTTGACCTTTAAGTATAATGCGCACGTCCAAAGTTGACCAACAAATTAGGAAAACCCTTCTACCAATGTACAATGTGCACCACCAACTTGCTGCTACCCATATGCTAAAAATATTTGGAATTATCTTCATTTATATTTTGTTAGGTTTGTACTAGTATTGTTTTTCAAAAACTGTCTGTACAACAACCATCAATAATAATCATTGTGCATGTGCCGATGTAGCGGGAATATATAACTCGGGTCAGGCCACAGGACACGCTTGTCCTGGTCCCTGTAATTGTCAGAAGAGAATCCCTCAACCGACTAAAATAAATGCTCAATGATGGCATAATATTTAATTAGTACTGTTGATACCACATATTGCAGTCTTAAATAACTAAACTATTTAACAGTTTAACTTAAACATTTTATTTGCATTAAATATTTGTGCATAAAATGTTTGTGTGTAGTGGAGTTTATCCTCTACATTACAAATCTTTGCCAAAATGTCAAAAGAAGCATCTGACTCATCTCCAGTCTGAAAAATATCCATCATAGCTACCTTTCGTGCATTGCTGTGGAACTCATCATAGATGACTTGGTACAGTTCTGGTGCCTCTTCCATTGCATCATGAACATCCCATCTTGCTCCCACCACATGTCTTCTCTCTTTGGCATCCATGGCATTTTTGAGGAAACATTTTTTTTTTAATTCCAAGACTTTGGGTTGTGCAGTGCCGTCTCTCCCCCTCCATTCAGCTCCAATCTTTAGCATCTTTCACTATGGCATCAGGTAACTCTCAAAACAACTTGAGCTCAAACTACATAGAAACAAGCGTAATTGACACATTTTTAAAAAAGCGACAATTTCAATTGTTTGGGCGCTCCCGTTTTTTAAAAAATGTTTATGTGCCCATGACCCTTGTATTATGTAGTTTGAGCTCATGTTGTTTTGATACCCACCTGAAGCCATTAAAGCAAGCTATTGTTATTTTGGACTGCCGCGCTACTTCCGTGTTTGCGGCATCATCGGCCCGAGTGATTACACAATTCATTTAAAAGAAGCAACAGAACTAGCCGTTGTAGCTGGCATTTTTTGTCTTAGTTTAAGGTAAAACAAACTCACGGGCATTCGTTTCTGATCTTTGGTGCAGGAGCAACAAGCATGCTACGCTAACGATCGTAAAATGCAGGCTCCCCAAGGAGCTCAGAGAGCTCAAGTTGGGGGCGCCCATTACCATAATATATATAAATGTGCAACATAAGACATCCAATATCAGATCGAAATATAGATGTATAAATTTTTACCACTCTATGTACTTGTTTACGACTATACAATGTGATTGTATTTGTTATTTTTTATTCATACCTAAATATAATTAACTTTTTGAAAATATTTTGGGAAAAAATTGCGCATTATTTTTGAGAAATTACAGTATATCTTTGCCACAGATACACTCACATGCTGTAGATAAAAATAAAAGTGCAGACAATACAAAAGATGCTAAAATGCAGGGTAATATGGACATGATAGTGTCGTTACTTCCTGTCTCCAAGGAGAGAGCAGAAATGATCGGAAAAGACACACAACCTGAGAACACTCAAAGCAAAAATACTAAGAGGACAGCCTGATCAATACCAAGCATGTTCGACTGCAACACAAGATGACTGGATACGTAGAACTGACCTAACGGCAGTGGAACAAATTTGTCATTCCACCAGCAACGATGAAGGAAATGCTGCAAAATATACACGAAGGACATTTGGAAGAAGAAAAATGCAAATGGAAGGGAGTAACGGTAATTGATTGGTCACAAAGCAATTCAGAAATCAGCCACACAACAGCATCTTGTGAAATATGTCTCTCATAAAGGCCAAAACAGCATCAGAGACAGTATGCTACACTTTATACAAAATACACATATTACAAAGTTGGAGTTGACTTGTTCAACTGGAATGTAAAAAATCACATTGTAATTATGGACTGGTACTCCAGTTATCCTGAAGTGGCAACAGTCCATATGGAGAAAAGCTGTCAGCTTTTCTGAAGACTGTATTCGCAAGATCGTCCCAAATGAACTGTTTTCCGAAAATGGTCCACAATTTTCATAGAGCAAGTTTTTATAGTTAAAGAGTGGATTTTTGAGCCAAGCTCAAACATTCCATGAAGGGAAAAAAATGAGTTATAGAAGAGTTTATTGATTGTTGATTGACTGTAGGAGCACACCATTGTAAAATGACATGTCACTAACTGAAATGCTAATGGGAAGTCATCTTCGTACTGACCTGCCCATTCATGATTAGCGGTTAAAACCGAAAGAAGCAGGCAAAATGACACAAGCAAAATAAAAACAGAAAGAGATAGAGAAAGAGAAGAAATGTCAAAACAAAAGTGCTTAACACTTGCTGCACCTGCAACGAGGAGAAGGAGTTTACCTTCTGGACAATTCTATGGAACATTGACAAAATCAGGACTTGTACAGCAGGAAGTCAGACATAATCAGAACAGATTGTAATGTTTTATGGCAGTACAGTCGAGGTTTGAGCCCAAAAGTTTGATGTGGGAAAAAAAAAGTTTTTATATAGATGATCAAGTCAAAGTAAATTAGTACAACCGTTTATTTGTTTTGTTGAAGCAGTAATTGTGTAATGTTTTATGCCACTACAATCTAGGTTTGAGTCTAAATGTTTTATGTTGGAAAAAAAGTTTTGATTCTGATGATCAAGTCTAAGTAAATTAGTACAACAGTTGATTTGTTTTGTTGAAGCAGTAATTGTGTCTGAGGTAGTTTAAAAATAAAATGCCTTTCATTCCAAGGAGGTTTTTTAAATATATGCATTACCACAACAAACGGGAAAAAGCTCAGCGTTGATGCCTGATGCAGTTCCACCTCCACCTTAAATTCTTTTGTCACACCTACGGCACACCTCATCACTGTTCTGCTGCTCTCATACATGTCCTGTACTATTCTGACATATATCTCCCAAGGTATGTCATCGGGAACAAATGCCTTTCCATTTTTCATCTTCTGTCGTACCTTTCTAACTTCCCCCTTACTAATCATTGCCACTTCTTGGTCCTTTACACTTGGCTCTTCTACTCTCTCTCTCATTTTCTTCATTACATAAACTTCTTAAAGTATGCTTTCCATCTATTTAGCACACTACTGGCACCAGTCAACACATTTCCATCGCTATCATTAATCACCCTTAAATGCAACACATCCTTCCAATCACTATCCCTCTGGTTGGCCAACCTGTAAGATCCTTTTCTCCTTCTTTCATGTTGTGTACATGTCGTCGTATGCCTCTTGTTTAGCCTTCGCCTCCGATACCTCTGCCCGATGTCGCATCTCAATGTATTACTTTTGCCTCTCCTTAGTCCTCTCAGTGTCCCATTTTGCTAATCTCTTTCCTTGTATGACCTCCTGTATTTGGGGTTCCACCAAGTCTCCTTCTCCCCTTTCCTACCAGAAGACACGCAAAGTACTTTCCTATCTATCTATCACATTGTCTGTCATAGTCCAGTCTTCTGGGAGCTCTTCCTGTCCATCGAGAGCCTGCCTCATATCTTTCCGAAAGGCCGCACAACTTTCTTCCTTTCTCAGCTTCCAACGCATGGTTCTCTGCTCTACCTATGTCTTCTTAATCTTCCTACCCACCACCAGGGTCATCCTACACACAACCATCCTATGCTGTCAAGCAACACTCTCCCCTATCACTACCCAACAATCACTAATCTCCTTCAAATTACATCGTCTGCACCAAATATAATCCACCTGCATGCTTCTACCTCCGCTCTTGTACGGCACCCTATGTTCCTGCCTGGAAAAAAGTGTTTGCTACTGCCATTCCCATCCTTTTTGCAAAGTCCACCACCATCTGTCGCTCAAAGATCCTTTCCTGGATGCCGTACTTACCCATCACTTCTTAGTCGCCCCTGTTAGCTTCACCAACATGTCCATTACAATCTGCACCAATCAGAACTCTATCTCTGTCGTGGATGCTCAGAACTACTTCATCTACCTTTCAGAATTTCTCTTTCAACTCTCGGTCACATCCTACCTGTGGGGCATAGCCACTAATCATATTTTACATAACACCCTCAGTTTCGAATTTCAGCCTGATCAGTCAGTCTGATACTTTTTAACCATTTTTCCTTTAAATAACAATAATTTCTCTTCCCATCTAATCCATGGTAAAATAACCCTGCTCTTACTTCTAGCCTGAATACTTTTCTACCTGCTCTCTTGGATGCAAAATATACTGTATGTCAGTGACCTGTTATGCAGTGAACATTCTCACGGGTTATTTTAACCATTCGTCCTCACAGGATAGTTTTCACTAGCATCCATTTTTCCATGCTAATGATGAATAATGAGTCAGTCAAGCACATGAAAAAAAGCACACTTTTCAAAAATACATATCTGCACATATAAACATCACCTTTATGACTGTAGTATTTTTAAAGCGTGAATTGTTATTAAATCTTTTTGTTCATGTTTCATAATAATAATCATAATAAAGTGGATGACTGGTCAGCACACCTGTCTCACATTTCTGAGCCGCCTGTGTGTTTTTTTTCCGGGTATTTCAGTTTCCTCCCACACCCAAAAAACTTGCAGCAGGGTTAATTGTACATATGTGTGCATATGAAACCTCATGGTTGTTTCTCCATATGTGCCCAGTGATTAGCTGGTGACCAGTTTGGGTGTACCCCACCTCTTATCCAAAGACAGCTGGGATAGCCTCCACCACGTTCGCAATCCTAATGAGGATAAGCAGTGCAGAAATGGATAAATTGATATTAATAATAACACAATCTGATATAGCGCTTTTCAAGACAGAGACACTTTACACCAATCAGATGACAATAACAGAAAGATTGGAGAGTAGGAAACCTGGGTGCTGGTGTCAGTGATGCTGTCTACCGAAGTAGAATGCAAGCAAGTCTTGCCGGCTCCCAGGAGGCTATGTGGTTGTAGAAAGAACGATGGAAAATATATGTGCAGTAGCTGTCATCTCTGCAAGGACGTTCACGTCTCACGACCTCAGCCTGCTGTTCGAGAGCTTCCTGAGAGAGTGATGGTTGGGCGATAAATTAGCCTAACCCTATATATATATATATATATATATATATATATATATATATATATATATTGTTGTCATTTTTGTTTTTATCCCGT